>NC_140774.1:173413733-174619609 GCF_044657685.1 Stegodyphus dumicola | reverse complement strand
AAATAGTCTGAATCCGAATCACTTGAACTGTCATCTTCAATAAGACTACATTCAGAAGAATCACTTCCACTATTTTCTATGTCCACCTCTTCATTATCACTATCTGAAAAATCATCGCTGTCGCTATCTTTCATCATCGCAATTATTTTGCTTTTTTTTAACTTTGTACATTACTAACCCACAAGCCATCATATACTATACAATAGGGAAACTCGTGACCAATCTCGCCAAAAGAACCGCGAAATAAACAAAACTTGGCAAACTGCCAGTTAAAGCTGAATATTTCCTTTCGTTTCCTCCAAGCCATACGTTTAAAAAAAAGAAACCTACAACTAGAAGTATATGTCTTTCCTCATGCACTGGTCAGTATAGATAATAAAGGCAATGCAATTTACAGTACAAGCAGCACAGTTTACAGTACAGGCCATGATAAAACAAATAAAACCATGATATAACAAATCTTACTGACAAATTCTGCTTCACCCGAGTTTTCTCGGGATAATAATTAGCTGCAATATATACGATTTCAAGATAACTCGGGATAATCAGGCAAGCAGTTAAGAACTTGATAGAGTAAACTTTATAAACTAGAGCTATGGTTCTAAATGTAAAGTATTAGATAAAACTTTTAGGTATATGCCATGAGTTCAAAAAAAACTTTTAGGTATATGCCATGAGTTCAAAAATGGCAGAAAATAAACAGGTGCAAGCTTGTTGATTTCCTTGTAAAATTTATACAGTTTTTATCACTTTTTTGTGTTTATGGATATTAGTAATTTATAAATGCAAAATTTAATGTGTATGTATATATGTTTTATTTTGTAATAATTGCTTATATGGTATGTTAAAAAGGTGGCTATGGTCTTTATTTACTTAACCTGTTAAGCACTATCATCCTGCGTTGGCACTTGCCGTAAAACTTACACATTTCCAGATCATAGACAAGTGCAATGAAACTTTAATGGCAACAAAGAGTATTGCCTGTACTGTAAACTGTGCTGCTTGTACTGTAAATTGCATTGCCTTTATTATCTATACTGACCAGTGCATGAGGAAAGACATATACTTCTAGTTGTAGGTTTCTTTTTTTTAAACGTTTTAAACATATTTTTCATGAAAATAATTTCAGTATTGAGGATAGGAGATTTCTTTAAAGATAAAATCTAATTATTGTGCTTTCTGGTTATCCACACTCCCATGAAAAGTCAGCAACTCCTTAACAACTTTGTGAACTGGCAAAGAACATTTGTATGGCTGTTTTTACGGCTCATAGGTACTGTTCTGTTCATGTATAGTATAAAAAAGAAGCATTTTATAAGAAACAACAAGAAATTTTTATGGAAAAGAAAAGTCGGTATAGTCAATATTTACAGTTTTACAACTAATGTGTACTAGTGAGCAAAATGACCATTAAATGTAAACATGTGAATATGCATGTACTCAAATGTATGTGCTGTATGCACGTGCATGGATTATTTATAGTCATATGTATACTTGAAAATACACCAAAAATGGGCAATTCTACTGAAAATTAAAGCTGGGAGTTTGGATAATCGGAAAGGAGCTCAATTTTTAGCGCTTTTAGAAAAAAAATTTCAGTCAGAAAAAAAGTTTTAATTAATTTACAGCAAAAAGTCTTATATTTATCTTTCAAAATTTTTGGTACTTTGATTATCCATCCAACCCTCCTGGAAAGTTGCCGTCATGATCGAGTAATTTTTCACCAACCTAAGACACAAAAAACAGCAGCTATTTTTCAAAAATAGTGTCATACTAAGAATTATATTAAACAGCAATGACCTAGCAAAATTAAAGTTATGAAAAATATCCACAATATAATGCTTACTTGTCCATGTACACAGATATACACGTGTCTGTTTTAGATTAAAAAACACCATAGAATTGCACAAACTGAAAAAAAATCAATTGTTTATGAAATGCAATTTCATGGAATCTGAATTTTTGCATTCTGTGCTATTAGGCAAAATGCCATATTTTGGAAGAAATCCAGTGCTTTATTTTCTATAGCCAGCAAACTCCACAGTTCCATTATAATTCCTTGAAAGAAAAAAAAAAAGGTCAAACTTGTCAGTTGTTTATCAGAAGTAGTACTAACCAGAAAAACTACCATCAAATTTGAAAAACTGAAATCTGCATTAGTGTGCGTGTAATTGGGTTGCCTATCATGGCAATATCGTGTGTTGCGTGGTGAATTCTTTTCAAGATTAGGCAGCTAATCAGAAAGTATAAATTTTTCTAATAAGTATTTTTAGGTGAGATGTACGTCATTTAATAACAAATACTATTTGACCTATGATGAACAATTAATTCCTCAAAAAAAACAGCTTTTATGTATCTTTGTTGCTTTGCTTACATAAAGGTATTTTATATCAATACCAGACTTGCAGAAGTGATCTAAGTCAGTGTTTTCTTTCTGGTATTTGCTTGCTTAGATCATTTCTCCTTGAATTTTGTATATAGCAATATAGAATGTTTTGTTTATATTAAAAGCGTAATAAATATTTTCCTATTAGGAGCTTTTCTTGTATGGAATTATACAAAAAAAATTATTTTTAAAAAATCCTTTCCCTTGGAATGTTGGAATTCTGTCTGTTGTTTTAAAAAACATTAAAGCTAGAAGTACATGTCTAGAATCAATATATCAAAAATAGAAACATAACCACCTTTTGCAAACATTATGTTTATGTAGAGAAATAAAGTTAGCTCTTTTCCATTTGTGTGCTGAGAACTTTTTATTATGATTAAAAATTGTTACAAATGAAATATTTTCTTTTTCAGTCCTGTAGTGTCTTCGCAATATTCAAATAATTTGATGAACTTGTTTCTTCTTCATATAATGTCTGTGCCAGCACTTATTCTGCATTTTCATAATTCTGCTCCTGAGGTATATTATTTTCTTTTGTGTGTTTTAATTAAAGCCCCATAGAAACTTGATAAGATTTTTGCAAACATGACATATCTAATTTTAAAAATTGTTAATTGTAATTCATTAACTCTGTGCATGTGGATTTTATTCATTCTTGAAAATACAGGATGATTTATGTGTCTTCATTTGTTACTACTGATTGCATGGAACATTAATTGTGATGTTTAAGATTTTTTTAAATAAATGTGGAACTTAAGACTTTATATGTGTTGCACCGAATAAAGCTGTGGAAACTATAAAATTCATATTTAAAGAGCATATTTTTTATTAATTTTAATTTGTTTGTAAAATTTTGTGAATTACATGTAAAAAATTTTGAGAAAAAGATAATTATTATAAAAATTAATCTGTGTTTGCAGATTAGGGTTTTAATTTTATTTTTTTTATATTTAATAAATGTTTATCTGTTTCTTATAAGCATGGCTATTTCTTATTGTAATTCCAAGGAATAAAAATGTAGTACACATTAAAAAAGTGAAATTCGTTATTAAATAGGAATACAACATACATTAAGTTAGAAATTTATATGTAAACATATGATATGAGAAAAACTATTATAAAAATAGTAAACGTGTGTGGGTTTGATTTTTGATTGTATTACATCTGATCATTTGAACTTAGTTTATAATATAGAGTCAAAAGTCGTTAATCCGGACTCGTCGGGACTTCGGCGATTCCGGATTATCGATTTTTCCGGATTATAGATCATCAGTTTAAATCTCGAAAGATGGCATGCAGAAATTCTAAAATTAAAAATATGAAACCGTAATTTATGAAATAAAGAACATTTATGATCTAAAGGGTATCAAAATTTGCAAAAAGAAAAAGCTTAATATTTATTTGTTTACTTTATTAAACATTTCTTTCAATGTAAGTTGTTTAAGTTTTGCTTCGTTTCATGTGATAATACTTTCTCTTTAATTCTATTAAACAGACATAATTTCTTGTTCAGTTACAAAGTTCCACTGTTCAAGTCCTATAATTGCTGTGTCGAGAACACCGACTAATTTGTCTATCGAAATTTTTTCGTTTTCAATAACCTCTGTCACTTTCTTCGCTATCCGAAGCGAATTATAATGACGAGGAACTTGTTTTAAATCATATCAAAGACAGGGCATATCGAGATGAAATACTACATTTGGTAAGGAACTGTAAGCCAAATAAAATAAAAACATCTGCGCTGAAGATAAGGATAGTGCTGACAGATCAACTTCCAATTCATTACGCGCCTGCCACGGCGTCCCTCCCCCCCCCCCCCGCCAAGCAGTGTGAAATTGATAAACAGATTTCGGATTTCAAAACATACTTTCGCTTTAGATCCTTTACATATTAACAAATATATATCGGAAATTCTATTTGATATAATCGAAAGTTTAAGCTTACTTTTATAAAATTGCTCTTACAGTCTACAAAAAATAATAAGCCGGATCCAATTCGAAAATTAAGGAACAACGCAATCATCAACATTAACTGAAATAGATAATTAGATAATTTTAGCTTATACATCCATTATACATAAAACGTGCACAGGAAAACGTATTCTGCACTTGCGCACACTCATATGCGCAGTCGTAAAAGGTCTTACGCGCACGCATAAACGCCTATGCGCATGTGTCAACACGGCGCATGCGCAGAAAGTTTTTAGTTTTGAGGTCCGGATTATAGATCATTCCGAATTATGGGTGTCCGAATTAACGACTTTTGACTGTAGTAACTTTTTCACTACTGTGTAATGAAAATAAATGCATGTGTTTTATATGAATCATATGCAAAAAGTATTTTAAAATGTTTATTGAAATAGAAAAATTTCCAATACTCTATTTTAGCATCTTCATATAGTTCTTCATATATGTTATTACAGATTTATAATTATTTTTAATGATATTTATAATCAGTCTTCCTCCTATCATCTGCAAATATTGTAAGATCATTCATCAGTATGTGAGTAGATACATTAAATGATTTATTTCAAATAAAATTGTTAGTTCTTATACAAGGGGTGATCAAATGAAAAGGTACGAAACAACACGGTGGGTACAAATGTACACTTTATTCAAAATATACACCATAGGCCTAAGCACAATGATCCCCCTGATGAACAAGCTGCAGGATTTCTTGTTCCCAGAATTCCTGTGGCAGTGACGAGACCCAGTACTTCACAGCGTCCTTGAGTACGTCGACGGAGTTGAAGCACATCTCTTTCAGGTGTTTCTTCAGTGGACCAAACACATGGAAATCACAGAGCGACATGTCCGAACTGTAGGGCGGATGGTCCAACGTCTCCCATTTGAACTTGTCCAGTTCCATGTGTGTAACTCTGGAGACATGTGGACGTGCGTTATCATGGACCAGAACCACACCCTCCGTGAGCAGCCCCGGTCTTTTGTTCTTGATGGATCTGCGTAGGCGTCAGAGTGTCTCACAGTACACATCAGAATTAATGGTTTTTCTGTGCTCCGGGAATTCCACAAGTAACGGACCTTGAACGTCAAAAAAGATGGTGAGCAACACCTGCCTGCCGACAGCACGGCTTTGAACTTCTTAGGGAAAGGTGACGATGCATGCTTTCACTGCATGCTGTCCCACTTTGTCTCTCGCTCATAGTGACGGCACCAGGTCTCATCATCTGTGACAATTTGTCCCATGAAAGTGGGGTCTTCCTGATACCGAAATAGATGTTTATGCAGTTCCTTTTGCTGGTCGGTGAGCTGCTTCGGAACCCAAGCAGCACAAACCTTCCGATATCGCAACCTGTCGTGAACAATTGTCCACACAGTTCCATAGCTGACATCCACCTTCACCGCCAACATTCGCAGTGTGACACACCGATCACTTCTCACTAGGTCGTCCACCTCGTCGATGAGATCGCTCGTGATGACAGTGTTTGCCTGGCCTAGTATCGGGTCATCACCCACACTTTCACAGCCTGCACGAAAACAGGCACTCCATTTTCTGACAGACTTGCCAGAGGCGCATTTCTCCCCGTAAACTGTCGCCATCCGGCGATGAATAGCTGCCGGTTTCTCACCTTCCACTGTCAGAATTCGGATAACACCTCGCTGCTCCTCTGTCATCGAATTTTGCAATGCAAACGTCATCCTGTCCTCATACGGACAGCCGCATCATTTGTACGCTGCTTGTGATAAGAACCTCTGCTCTCTCCTGCGCAGACGGCGCCCGTGCATGCTCCGATCCCAGTCAGAGACTCCAATCGCATCCCGAGATGTCTCGCTTCATGGCAGAATATGCAAATATTTAACAGTTACGTTTTTACGTCATTTCGTACCTTTTCATTTGATCACCCCTTGTAAGAATAATTGCTGCAGTTCTCAGTTTTCAAGAGTATTTAACTAATAGCTATATGTAGTAAGGTCAGAAAATGTGAATAGCTGTGTCCTTCAATGTCATAACAGGGTTCGTACAGTCCTTAAGAGTCCTTAAAAGTACTTAAATTTTTTGGAATCGATTTTTGGTCCTTAAAAGTCCTTAATTTTGGCCAAAATCAGTAGAAGGTCCTTAATTTTAATCATCTGAAATTTCTGTCTGTTTTTACGACTGCCATTTTGAGTGTGAATTAGCATTTTGGAGGAACATTTTTGGCGATTCACTGACGTATATGGTTATCTTTTGAATGGGTTCATGGGTTATAATTTGTTTCTATTTTTAATATAAATGACGGGATACTCGAGTTTCTAAGCAAGAAGTGAAACATAAGCATTTCGAAATTCATTTATTGTAACAAAGAGCTCTTAAACAATTTTCACTTTTGGGAAATGTGAATTCTTTTATTAAACGGTTCTAAATTTGGCAACTTGTCAACATTTTGGCGATTTTCAGACCAGTTTCCATAGAAAATTTTTAATTCTGAAATCAGAATTTTTCGACGATTTTTTTAAAAAACATTATAACTTTGATAAATAACATTAAAATAAAACTATTTTATTTTCTGCTGTTATATTATAAAGTTTTATTTTGGCAACTTATTATACAATATTTTGAATCTGAAAAATAACAAGGTATAATGCTATAAAGCACAATTTATGAAACAGCTGTTAGCAAAAGCAAAACTCTATGTAATTAATTAAAAATATCTTCTTTTTAATTTTTTCATAGTAAGCGTTTTTCCCATGTAATTGTCTCAGAATATTCAAAATTTTCAGAATATGCATCAGTTTCATCTATAAAAGTAATTTTACACTTTTTCCTCCTTTTTTTTTTTTTTTTTTTTTTTTTTTCCCCAAAATATTTCTGTCTTTTTGATGTTACAGAATTGGTTGGGATAATTTTTCTTTAGTATTTTTGACATTGCAACTTGGAAAATTTAGAAGGATTTGAAAGCAAGATTTATAGACCCACAATTCTAGAAGATTAAAGAAATATGTGACAAAGTGAAAAATGTCTTCATGGTATCAACGCGTAATGGATGTGTTTTACAGAATGTTTGCGATGAATTTCTTACTTTTTGGAGAACGTCTGGAAGAACAATGAAGACATGAATAATATTTGAGTGTTTTATTCCTGATACTAGAATCTTTTTCTTAACATGTTTATCTTCCCTTTATTTTCTCTACTTTTCACTAGACACAAGCATGGAAAATATCAAAAATGCTTCTAATCGTATCACTTGGGCAGGCATTATAGAAAGGGATTTTTTTATTAATACAAAAATTGAAAACTTAACAATTTCAAAGATCCATCTAATATGTTTTAATGCATCATACACAGAGCTATGCATCATACACATTTTCCCATTTGATGCAATCTCTGTGGATCCTAAATTCGACTGCATAGTGCCTTTCTAAATTCTGCTTCCAATGCCTGTCTAAATTGTAAAAGTTTTGCCATTTCTAGATTTTGTTGTTTGGTGTGTCACTAAATTCTAAAAATTCTGCCACATCAGCTCTGTAATCGGCCTTTACCATATATATATTTCATATTTCTTCTGAATTCCATATTACTAAAGAAATTAAATTATTCACTTTTTCTATACATTCTAAATGCATTTAGTGATTTTATAAAAACAGAAATCCTTAATTAAATCCAAAAATTCTAAAATGAAAAAGAAACATGCTAAAGAAAGAAACTGAATACATGAAAGAAAATTCTTCTTCAAAGATACGTGCAGTTATTATTTGTAAATTACACAATTGTTTATGATTTCAACCCTTACTATAATTTTCTATTTCTATTTCCTCATATGATAGGGTTTCTGAGCCAGATTAAATTAAATTGTATAATCTTTGACCACTAATCCACATTTTTAGTTTGAATTTGACTGTTCTTGTTTAATTACGTCACTGTGATTGACTTTGTTAGCATCAGAACATGCCTTTATGTTTGTTCTAAGTTCTTTTTAAATAAGAGGCTTATTTAAACCTTTGTCCGATATTGTAGTTACTTTCAGACATAGTGATAATTTGCTTCACGTCTATCGGGGCTTTTGGACTATTTAACTTTTACCAGATCAAGTAAACCCTCATAGGTACATTGTGGAGAGGTTGACAAATTAGGAGATAAAGCATGCAGAAACTAGCAAGAGCATTGGTTTGCATATTGAGACAAATCTCTAATTATTGTTAGAAAATATGCTTAAAGAGAAGGAAATCAGTATAAACTAGCCAAAATGTTTGGGAAGGCTTCAAATTAAAATGACTGATAAATATTTTGTTGAGTGTTGTTGTTAAAAAGCATAAATGTTTTGTAGCTTTCAATGTGTAATTATTCTAATATCGTTTAAGAATCAGTGTCATAAATAACATGTATTTTCAACTGTGAAATTTTATTAGATTTTGATTTTAATAGGGCTTTTTTAACAAATATTGTTAAAAAATAAAATTAATAGTGGTCATGTAAATCCATGACTAAGTTTACCTATTTACCTAATTTAATTATTTATAACTAAGTGCTTACCCTTAAAAATTATCTCTATATATTAAAGCGAGTTATTGCCTATCATTAATACTCACTGTGGTCACAAGATAAAACACAAAAATGTAGAAATTCAAGTAAAGCTTATTCTTTGCATCTAGTGAGATTTAATACAAAACAGCTTATCACCTCTGGTGCTTTAATGGCTTATTGGAACCTGAAAGTATATTAACTAGGTTACAACCCCTGGAACTCTACATGAAGCTATGACACTAACTGCATCAGAGCCTGACTAACTTTTAACACTTGCCAACCGTGCCTACATCATGCCTTTCAGATTTGTTCTAATCAGCAGGTCTCTCTCTAGACAAGCAGCAGCGGTGATAACATTCAGTCTTTTATTATGAAGAATGCTGATTATGATATTTCTCATTTTAACCTATGCCGTTTGACATAAAATCTACCTGCTATTTACTAAACCTCTAGACAAGCAGTTCTCAAGCTTTTGAGTAATGTGTACCATCTGAATTATAATTGAAAACCTTTAGTACCACCAAAGTACCACTACTACCACCACTCGTGAACAAAGCTCAGATTGCATCAATTTACGAGTGTTAGAGAAAAATCTCAATCAGGATATTGGGGTTTTAATTTTTTAAATAAATAGTTAAAAATACTTTGCTTCTTTGTGTACCACCTATTTTTTCTTGCGTACCACCGGTTGAGAACCTCTGCTTTAGACTGACCAAGTATGTGACAAAATAAGACATAAAAAAATCAACATAAAGCTAACTATTAGCAAAACGTAAACGTCACTTATTTTCTTTCAAATATGTCCAACCTATTATAAATGCTACTTGTAAAATAATTAATGCTACTTGATAAACTGCATATTTTATTCTCAAACTTATTAATAATTATGTTTATTAATTTACATTTGGTAATAATGCATACTACTTATGGATCTATTTTATTTTTAGGATGGTATTAGAAAAGTGAAATTCAGGCATAGAATAATAGTTTTAATTGAATTTAATCAGTTCCCATATGCACATAGGTCCTTAATTTTTTTTTTTCATTAATGGTCCTTAAAAGTCCTTAAAAGTACTTAATTTCCGTGTGCAGAAATGTGTACGAACCCTGCATAACTAACATGTTTTAAAAATGTGTCAACTGCGAACTGTGACATCTTGTCCAGCAATCATCTAGTGCTTTTTTCATTTCTGTTAAGAGACGTGGCAAAATGGACAATGATACCTTCTACATAAAAATGTACCTGCATATCTGTTTATGAAGTTCATGGAGTTTTTTTGCTGAAAATTGTGCTAAGATATCCCCACATCCTTTTTTCCTCCCTAACTTCGGATTTTTTGCCTTTCCACTTTTAAAATAAAATCTGCAGGGATGCCAGTTTGGGTTAATAGTTAGGTAAAAGTTACATCAATTAAGCTATTATTGATGATTACAAAAGATGGCTTATAGCAGTAACTGTACAATTGTTGGCAAGTTTATTGTTGCATAGCAGAATGGTTTTGAAAGTGGTTATTGTTGTTTCTGATGCTCTTTTGTCTGATCTATAATCAGCCCAATCCCACAAAATTCCTCATGAGAGGTAGCGTAAGTATATGCTTGCCATTGACCATACAGGTGACAGTGCGATTTAGCTCAGTTTCACCCCCAATTTTGATGGAGAACACCCTGGGGGAATGGGTCCAAGGGTCTCCCACTTCTCTTTCTCTACTTCCAATCTCTCGAGAGGACTTTTGGCTTGCCTCATATTTAGAGTGCTGTCATGACACACAGGCACTATATGTTTACAAACATCCATGAATTCTGCGGGATTCAAACTTGGGCCCTTTGGCATGGCTTCGGCAACGCTAACCACTATACTGGTTGGGTGGTAAAAAGTGGTTATGCATTGATAATTTAAACTATTCATTGTTAGGAACTATATGCCATGTCCTTAAACTTGTAGTTTGCTACCTTATGTATATGGGTATCTGCTACATTTTGTAGTCTTTTCTAACATTTAAGATTTTTCTTGTTTAATCTAATAATTAATTTTTAAAATTTGAATAAGTAAATTAGAAATTAGATTGCTTTAAATATTATTGGCTTTTGAAAATTTATTAATGTGTTATTGTATCTTTATTAATTTTCAAAAGCCTATAATTTTGTATAACTTGTATGTTTATTAATTATTAAATATGTATTGTAAATATCTTATTAATCAATTATGTAGCCAGTTTTGTATCTTTTTCTAGTGCCTGACAATATTTTCAAATAATGAAATGTTCAAACATTCTTTGGATTTACTTGTGTCAGAACAAAATACTAGGATACTATTTAATGCTTTAGAAGGAAATTATGCTCTTTGTCTGATAGGTTAGTCAAATTTAATTCATAATTTTCATTCTTGTAATTTTCTATGCTGATGTATATTGCTAAATATTTTTGTGTATGTTTCATTTCTGCTGTTATTTACTGATTTTTAAAATAATTTCAGCTAATCTTATTCATTTGGGCCATTCTGATCTTGAAGTAAGTTTCTTTCACATAAATTACATGCTTTATATAAAAATTGATTGTGTGCGTGGTGTTTTTATATATAAATGCATCTATTCTAGTTAAACTTTTTTTTTCCTAATAAAACGTATATAATCATTATTTTTTAAAATTTGTTTATCTTTGCATTCAGTAATTTGAAAAATCTCTCATTTCGCTGCCTCCTTTTGAGATAAAATTTTTTTAATGACCTCTACACTTTATATGTGTAGGTGCATACATATAAAATTTAATTAATGTTATATATTTGTATATAATTAGCATAAAATTTTAATTGCTTTTGCAGCTTATTAAGATAATGTGTTTAAGATTTATTACTTTGCAAAAACTATCAATGCAATTAATACATAACATAATATTTAATTTTTTTTTAATTTCATAATACAGTACAAAGTCCGTAATCCGGACTTATCGGGACTTCGGTGATTCCGGATTATAGATCATCAATTTAAATCTGGTAAGATGGCATGCAGAAATTATTAAATCAATTAAAAATATGAAACTGTAATTTACGAAATAAAGAGCAATTATGATCTAAAGGTTATCAAAATTTACAAAACAAAAAGCTTAATTTTTATTTGTTTACCTTATTAAACATTTCTTTCAATGTAAGTTGTTAAAGTTGCTTCACTTTTTGTGCTAATACTTTCTCTTTAATTCTATAAACAGACATAATTTCTTGTTCAGTTACAAAATTCCACTGTTCAAGTCCTGTAATTGCTGTGTCGAGAATACCGACTAACTTGTCAATCGAATTTTTTTCGTTTTCAATAATTTCAGTGTCACTTCCTATCAGAAGCATGCATGGGTAAATGCTTTATGCGGATGTGCGCATTAAACGCACATGCATAAGTTTGTGGCTTTGAGGCCGGTTTATAGATCATTCTGGTTAATGGATGTCCGGATTATGGACTTTGTACTATGCTACCATTATAATAGTAAAAATGATTCAGTACAGTACTGATTATAACAAACATATTTTAATACCTTATGAATTATATAGTTACAAAGATATTTTTTTAATTCTTCATAAATGGGATAGATTGGCTTAATGGAAGGTATTGATAAATCATATTAGGATACAGATTTGTCAACAGAAGTCTCAAATCATCATATTCAGCAATGTTTTAATGCTTTCTTTGTTTCATCAAAAGTTTACATACAACACTGAATCTTCTTTTCTCTAAATTTGATCAATTGAAAGTTTGAATACATCTTTTTCCATGTATCTTGCTTCAACTACTTTTGACGATTGTTCTTTCATAATAAATCAAATGGTATGTTGTAACATGAATAAACTATTCTTTGTTCACATGAAATACTAAGGCTGTTTGCACATATTTTAGATAATTTTTATTGTATTTACGGAAATATTTTACCTAAAATTTTTGTGTTTTAAATGTTCCATTTGATAACCCTTATTCTTCACTCTCTTTCTAAACTGTAATTTCCAAGACAATAAAGCTTTTTTTAGTAGAGGAAGAGGTATTTTATCCCATTCCTTTTGAACAGTTTTCCAAAGTCCAAGGAGGATTGTAGGTCGACATCCGGATAATCCACTTTTTAAAAGTCCAAAAAGTGTAAAAATCCGTGGATGATATATTAGGAGATTTAGTAGAGATTTGATTAAAGGGTATGGTCTTGATACACATTTCTTGTTCCATTTTTTTCCAGGAAATTAACAACGGATTTTGACATGTGGCTGCTTGCTTTGTCTTGATGCAATTCTACTGATTGATGGCACTGTGGGTTAAGAGAAGGTATTTCATATTTCAAAATTGGGTATAAAATATGTTTCTGATAATATGTGGATTTGACCTTAACAGTTTTCTTTACACTCTTTAATTTTTATTTGTCATATTAAAAACCAGCAATAATAATAATAAATCCCTTTGAAAAACTTTCTAACCGTGTTCTGACAGTTTTTCTTTGCACCGTATTCTATTTTTTTTTTCCTTCTTTCTGATGATAATAAATGGATCTTTCTTTATTGCGATCATTTAAATATACTCAAGATTTATCTATTCTGAAAACATTTTCCCATTTTTTTTCTGAACAATTGTTTCTCATAGAGAATTCTGCAGCGCTTTCTGCTTTTGCCGTTATTTCATGGAAGAACGATGCATATTACGTTCTTCCATCCTTTTAAGATTCAAATCAGAATTAATCACTTTATTTACAGTCTACACTGAGCATTTTAATGATATTGAAACTGTCCTTTAACTTCGAATATTTTCTTTCAGCGTTAAAGTTCTTGCCTTTGACACATTTAAAGCATTTTATTTTCCCCTTAGATATGTATTTAAAACAATTTTTCTCCTTGAAACCAAACTTTTCTCCTTGAAACCAAACTTTCTCCTTGAAACCAAATGTCTTTTTTACTTTCTTATTGAGAATATTATCTGTCATTGCTTTAGATACTGAAAAACCATGGCTTTCACAGCACTTTTTAATAACTAAATATGAATAATTTTTTCCGGAAGGAGCACAGACTTTGCCTTCTTTCCATTGCTTTGTTAAAAGTGCCATTTTGCCTGAGAACAAAATTATCAAACAACAGAAGATAATATACACTTTCAAAAATATAGCTGCAGTTAAAAAAAATTCCGTGCAGGCGATTTTTTTTTAATAGAAAAGCAATGTCATCTAAAAAATTGTGCAAACACCCTTTGTATTCTGTTGCTGTATTGTTTGCATCTTTCAGCTGCACTGATTTTACTCATTCTGAGTTTTAATGAGTAATATCTAGAAAATGTTTTTTTCTGCTAAGCAAGTTTTTTCACTAACTGTTTACATAATGTAATATGTGGTTTAAAATCTCCATCTTGATCATCAGTAATAAGGGGGAAAACAGGGAACCTAATGCATCCATACTTCAGCTTAATTATATATATTCAGAAATAGTGAATAATTTTAAATGGAAAGCTCTTGCTTAGATTTTAGAGGAGAGTGAATTTCATTGTATCTATTGGTATAAAGTCTAGTGAAAAGCTATTTTAAAATTATTTAAATATCAAATGTAACTTGACATCTAAAATAGAAATTTAAAGAGAGGGGAGGAAAAAGATGCTTTATATTAGTGAAGTTATTAGGTGTGAGCAAAGATATTTTATATTTGCAAAACCTCTGAAAATACTTTAAAATTTGCAGAAATTTATGCTGCAGTAGAATTAATATTCTAGCATAAGCAATAGAAAATTGAAATGGGTAAATTCTGTCAAGTAATAATAATGTTTTGTGATTGCGTATTTGCACTAAATATTTAATGTGCAGTTGTCACATATTTCATATATATATATATATATATATATATATATATATTTTTCAGAATCTGCAATCTAATTTATTGGACTTCATCGTGAGTATTTTTTATTTTTGAAATTTTTATTATATTTATTAATTCTTTAATGGAGTTAGCATTAATTATATTTATCTCTAGAGAAGTCCTTGTATTTTTATTATTAAAATATAAATTATTTCTTCTAGAATGTTATAACTAGAATCATGGAAAGCTGTCAGAAATATGTTGTGAACAAGCAGTCTAATTTAACTCACTGGCATCCTGTTTTGGGATGGTTTGCTCAAAAAATTGACCATGGGTAATTATTTTTATAATTTAATTTGTGCTATCAAGTATTTTAAGCAGGTATGTGATTCTGAAAGTCTTTCTTTCAGTAAGAAAAAGAAATATCAATTATGTTTTATTTAATCAAAAAATTGCATGAAATGAAGTGATGCATGCTGAATAAATTATAGCATTTAATGTCTTTAACTTCGATTTCAATTAAGAAGTTTTACAGTTTTAGGAGTTGGTATCAGGTTCAGGTGGAGTTGGTATCATTTGATTCTTCAAATCTCATCTTTCAAGGTGAATTATTCAGAGGTAGTTAATGGCTCAAAACAGCTCAGCTGGTAGAAGCATTTGGCATTAGAAGAGAAGATCAGGATTTTTATACTAACCACAGGTCTTATCATAACATTGTGAGATGGTGTAGGTGACGCACCATCAATGTGTGTCAACTGCACTATGTTATAACATATATGAAGAATGAGGAACTCCTTGATATAAAAAAAGTCGTAAATAAGCACTGAAATATGAATTATTAACTAAACTATATAGATTTTCATAAAACTAAAGTTTCTATTCATCAGTTAAAGCTTTTACGGTAATTTTTATCAAAATTTGAAAGAAAGGCATAAAAATCAGCTGAGGAGGATTTATTAATTTCATTCTTTTAAATTATTATGTATGCTCTGGAATATACAATTTCAAGGCTGTGTGTGTGTTTTATAATTAAACAGCATCTAGAGCAGTTGGATTTTTCAAAGATGTCAGATCTGAAATTCCAAGAGAAACATGCTATTGTAAAATTAAAAATTAAGTAAAATAACCTCGTTCATTTTAATGTAGATTTTGCAAGGAAAAGTTCATCAATTTTGAGGGCTATCAGATGCATGTTTCTTTTCTTCAGGGGCAAAAATAATTCTACAAAATGTGATGAGTAATAACCATATTTGTATCAAAGGAATAGGCAGAGCAAAACAATCATGAATGCAGTGCCATCTGATAAGGAAAATAGTAATGAAGCATAAAAACTAAGATATTAGCATTTTAAAAGCTTTAAGAAGAACTGGATTGGAATTAATGTCATTAACTAAAGAAGATAATTTTTTCTAAACGTGGAAAGCTGTAAGGAAATTCATTTCGTCAACTGAAGAATCTTTATGTATAATTTTCACAAAATCAGAATTGTGATTAAGTTTCTAACTGTGACTGGCTACATAAGATTTGGATATTTCTTATTTTCGAACATAAAATTCATATTCCTTTGCGCAAAATTTCTTCAGAAATATCATTACAGAGATCCCTGAATTGTTTCATCAAGGGAAATTTCCATTTGTATTCTCAGCTGATCATCAGATTTTTGAATAATGCTTTATTCTAATATTGCCTGCACTACATTGCTTTATTCTCCCTATTTCCTGCACTACATTGCTTTATTCTCATATTGCCTGCACTGCATTTATTAATCAAAATATTTTCAGCTTGTATTCAAAATGTATCTTTTACAAATGTTTATAAGTATCATATTTAATGCTTTATAAAAGGTTGTAAGCTTTCACAGCATACATGCATTCTATATTATCAAATTGTTTTATAGTTTTTATTTTAAAATTTAATATGAATTTTTCCATTGTTTTCATTGAGATATCTGACTTAGCTTTCTGCACGCATACCACATACTGTAGGTTCCTTAAAGACACTGTCTCTTTTTTTATTCTCATTTTAGGATTTTGATGTTAAATTTGTGCAATTCTCTGTTTTTTTTTTTTTTTTTTTTTTTTTTTTTTTTTAAGAAAAAGTGTGTTACTGTGTATATGGAAAAAAATTAGTGCTAAAAAAAAAGCTGAAAAGTGTGCATAAACAGAAATAGATGCATCATTGAAACAGATGTAAAGATACCCAAACATTTCTCTCCAAAGTCAGCAATGAGTTTGTGACTTTTTGTTGGGGATGCATATGATTAAAAGTAATCTGTCATTACTAGTTTGCATGCAAAAAAAAATAAAAGTTCCGTAATAAACTTCTATATAAGGGGTTTTTTATTTGAAATGTTGGAAGTTTTGGAATAACTATATATATGTGTGTGTAAGATAAAAAAATATGAAACTCAGTTTTATAATTTTAATTTGAGAATAGGCTTTTAATTCATTTTTAATCCCTCTCATAATAACTTTTCTGCACTACGTCATTTCTAGATCAATCTACGTCACATGGCCTGCGTAATGATGATGACATAGCTTATTCAAAACTTAAACTCTTGAGAACCGAAACCTTTCTAACCCAAACCAAAGTCTTCTTTTCCATATTGGATAACTGCACACTTCACTTCTACCGTTGTTGCTGCTAAGACGTTATTTTGCTGTGCTCTCTTTCTGTTGCAACAGTATCGATGTAAATTTCTAAAATATGCACTATTAGATTGTGAAGTGAAATTTTGGCCATAATGTCAGTTTGAATAAAAGTGGAATTTAATCTGCCTTGACTGCCAAGTTTTTTAAATATAATGAACTCAACTATGGCTACTATGGCTTTATCTTCCCAGGATATAATGCAGAGAACCATTGTCAATCTTTTGCAGCTTACTCTAACTCATTTTATTACAATTAGCTGACAGGATGTCCTAAGTGCAAATGGAAAGTTCATCTATGAAATTATAAAGTGTGTTAAAAAAATAAATCTTGTTTTCATGCTACAAGCACCAGTGGAACATTTATTCCTTAATTGAATTTCTGTAAAATACTATCTGCAAAACTCAAATAACTGTGTTCTTTCATCTGCAAGTCCAAAATCGAAAAGTTGAAGGTCTCATGGAAAGGAGTATTGAATTTAGTATTTCAGCCACCTCAGCAATATCTAGGTAAAAAAACAAAAGTGTGTTTTAAATCATCAAAGTGATTTAACGTTTAGATTTGGCATACAGCTGGTTTAGGATCATCGATCTGTGTTTAATGCAGTTCAAGTATGTGCGACAAAAAATTATTTGCGTGATAGTCTAAAACAGCCTTCTTTCTTCAGATACATGGATTTAAAAAAAGCACTTCATCAAACAAGAGCTCAAAATTATTATCTCATATGACTCTAACTTGGGTTTATTTTCCAGCGAGACAAGATTATTTAATATGCTGCAGATTCTATACTTTGCATTTAAATTTTGCTTAAAGTTTCTGCAATTTGATTGTCCTGTTTTGCAAAAATATGAAATCATAATATCAAAAGATTTAACATTTCATAATCATGTGTGATAAAATTAAATAAAAGTAAAATAAGATAAAATCAGCTTTATAATTTAATTTATGAATAAGCATTTAATTATTTTTTAATTTAGGTATTCCCCTTTTGTAATAACTTTTCTGCACTGCGTCATTTCTAGATCAATCTATGTTGTGTGGCTTGTGTAATGCTGATGATATAGCTTATTAAAAACT
Organism: Stegodyphus dumicola; assembly: GCF_044657685.1. Taxonomy (NCBI): domain Eukaryota; kingdom Metazoa; phylum Arthropoda; class Arachnida; order Araneae; family Eresidae; genus Stegodyphus; species Stegodyphus dumicola. Next base: position 174,601,239 of record NC_140774.1, on the reverse strand, counting down.
TAAACTCTTGAGAACTGAAACCTTTAGGATGGAACATATTTTTGAAGCATATTAATCAACATGAAGCTTTAATTCATTTTCCCCTGATTAGTTCTGAATTAAAGTTTCAATAAGGGAGATTAATTTTTATATTTTTATTGTGTTGTATATATTTTCCCTTTTTGCATATTTACTTTTTGAGTTTATACTAATATGATCATTTTTATTTTGAAATGCTTTGATTTTATGTTTAACCCCTTTTTACAAGGATGCAATTATTAATATTGTTGAGGAATCACCTTGTTTTGACTCCAATTTACTTTTAACTTTAGATGATTTAAGTTTATATATACTTATCATTTAAGTGTTAAAATCTATTATCAGCTATTTCAGATTAATTTATAGCTAATTTTATTATTTATTTTAATTACAGCAGTATATCTGTTTTCCAAATTTTATATGTCTGTGCATTTAATAGACCTTTTTTGTATTTTGTACAGGCTTCATGAATCTCTTTCACTTGTAAAAAAGCAAGTTCAGTTATTATGGAGTGGTTCTATGATCAAAACCATGTTTTCCCATTTAGTGGATTCTGTTGCATGCCCTCCTCAGCCATCTAGTCCAACATCAAACCAAAGTGCTACTTCACCAGTTCAAAATTCTCCATTTAAAACAAGTATGTTTTTAAATTAATATTTCAGTTATAATTTTTTTCACTTTATAATTTGCCTTATATATAATCCAATTATTTATGACTACTTAAAACAACATTTTATTATTCCTTTCATCTTTTTTATCAGTTTTAAGGACAGCAATAATGAGTTACTCAGTTATCAAGAAATTTTCTGTTAAAATAAACAGAAATTTTCATAATACACATTCTTCTTACATTATTAAATGAAAATCCCAGGAAGAATTCTTGAATTCTAACTTAACCATACTTATATGGAATTTTTCTTTATTCTATGACTCAAAAAGTCAGATTGTCAAGAATGTACTGAATTTAAAAGCTGTTCTTTCATAATTGCTTTCTGTATACTTGATTTATCCAGTAAAAAGCTTCAGTCTGGTTAGAATTTAACCCCTTCGAGCCGGGTAGCGAAAACTCGCGCTTATCGCGGAGGCCAGCAGTGTCTTCCGCGAGCGTCTCTTCAGGACCGGGGGCTTTTTTGCTACTAAGCCTAAATCCATGAAATTTCCGAAGTATCAACGCATTGTTTAATAATGCTCTATAGAGTATTTAAACGGCTTATGCTTTATAGATATTTTTATATATATACTTTAATTACCTTATTTCTTGTTTAAATGCATATTTTACACATTTTATTTTAATTACTCACCATTTTATGACTTTTAACATTATAATCTGAAAACTAAATATATTACTTAAAATTCTCTTTTCGTATGAAAAATTTGAAAACAGGGATCTACACACAGTCCTACGTTACATTCCTTGAACTCGTAATAACTCATTTGCCGTTTTGGAGGATTTTTCCGGGAATGTGAACAAACGAAGCATCGTCGTCTCATTTTCTTATCAGTCTCTTCTGAACAAAGTTTTGGAAAATGTCTTTTAGTTAATCTTTCAGAATCAATATCTGAAATATTTTGCATCATTTCTGCTATTTCATGCTCTGTTAAACATTTTTGACGCTTCATCATTGAAACGGTAAAAACAGAAAGAATTCACGTCTAACAAGATCTAATTATTTTCTAAAAACTGAACTGTAAATGGAAATACTCAACGCTTTAGCGCATATAAAACTTCTACTTACAATAAACAACTACCACGTGCGAATAAAGTGCGATTTAAAGAGACGTCATAAATCATGCCATTCGGAAACATTTAGTTCCCCATTTGTTTATATAATCAAAAACACGTGTATGTGAGTCATGCTTCTCTCATTTCAAGTAGAAGGTCTAATGCACATGTATCTGAAACCATATGGTCATACAGTGCCATCTTGTGGCAGAAATTATAGTTTGAAAAACGTTCCAAGGTACTGGCACAAATACGTGACAGTCGGTAGAGAATGCAACAATGCTCTGGCACGCCTGCGTGTCGGCCGGTAGATAAGTGTGTTCGTTGCTGGCACGTATACGTGACAGTCGGCGCGAAGGGGTTAATTGTCTCTTTGCAACAAAGCACTTGGAAATAATATGGAATCTTGCATAATGATATATTAAAGAACAATGAAGATGTATTTCATTGGAAAAAAATTATTCATTTCATTACCAATCAAAAGAGAAGGAATTTTATAAGCCTGCAATATGAAAACTTCAGATTACTGACACCTCAAAAATTAGTTTACCATTAAAAGTTTCATAAATAAAAGTTTAAAGATTTGATATTTTGTTTTTCTCCTTAATTAAAAATAGTAACTATTATTGCCAACTCATAAAACTAATTTTTTTCTTGGTTACTTACACATTGTGCTGTAGACCATAAAGGTTGGCTACCATCAAACCATGAATGTTGTTGCATATCCCACCAGAGTTGCTAGAATCATTCCTGTGAGATTCTGAAGGAATTAATGTCCCTTCATTTAGTAAACAATTAGTATTTGGCCTGCTTTGTATAAAGACTTTTGTTGGTTTCTCTATCTTAGGCCCTCCGTTTTTTCTTGAAGACTTGTTTTGAATGCTATGAGTCCAAACTTCCCACAGGCGATTGTTCCATTCTATTGCTGCTTTGTTGACTATATTCAGCTGATCATATTATGCCCATTAATACTCACTTTTTTTATGGTACGATCCTGTAACTTTGAAAATAGTCCATTCCTTGCTGTTCGTTGCATAGGAGGTCCCAAATCGTAATCATTTTTCCGAAAATTCAAGAAGAAATACAGCAATAACAGTTAGTTTATATCCTTGTTCGCAAAAACAAAAGGTGGCTTATCAATAATCAATTGGTGCAAATGTTATAAATGTGTCTTGACATGCTTATTCATAACTGGCACTAAATCAAGCTTGGCAACAGTTTCAAGGTCAATAGGAAAATACGTAAATATTTTTTGTTGTTGAAACAAAAATTTCAAGCCTTGACATTTATTTTTACATTTTTAAAAAAAATAAATGTCATAAACAAATAAAACAGAAAAAATATTTAAACAATGTATTACTATTTGAAAAAAAATTAAGAAAAGTATATGGAGAAACTTGTAGTCTATGTATTACTGAAAATTTCATCATAACCATTAAATTTTATTTTGGGTACAAGCATATGTTGCAAAATAATATTAAGGAAGTTCAGAAAAAATTATTTTATCATGCTGAGAAGCTATGCATTAATTAAAAAATCATATTCATCATCAGTTGATAATTATGTCTTTTCATATTTTTGTCTTTACTTAATTGACAGGCTTATGACTCTAACTGCCTATATTAAATTAAGGCCTTCACTCAAATATGGGCACTTGGAAGATCAAATTTGTTTTATTGTCTATTCTTATTTTGTGAACTTTTAACGACTTTTTTATTAACAAACTCGATGATTTCAAAGCAAGCAGTGGCGACACTGTACAGGGGAAAAAAAAAAAAAAAAAACATTTTTATCTCCAGCGTGCAGGATTGTCTATTAGAAATTCTAAAGATATGCTGTTTTTAAACATTTTTAGCCTAAATGCTCTCAAAACATGTATGTGTGTGTAAATGAAAAATGTCCCTTTGAATGTAATATTAAACCTGAAAACTTTCAGGTTTATTATTATTATTATTATTATTATTATTATTATTATTATTATTATTATTATTTTACTTTATAATCACCATGTAAGAATATACATGATTGATGAGATTCTTCACATCAATTCAGCAGAAACTATAGTTAAAATATTTTTAGGTTAGCAAATTTTGCTAAAACTGGAGTGTAATATTTATTTAAGCAATTTTTGGCTCCTTGAGTAGCTAGATTTATTGCTTATTTTGGCACCAAACCAGTTCTTATTTTTTTCCCATTCTCTTGCCATTACTTACATGTATGCAGGGAATTATGATCTCGTAAACAGAACTAATTCATGATGCAAGTAGTAGTATACATTTTATGGGATGCGTTGAAATTATTGACATTGGGGAAAATAGTCAAATTGTTTGAGTAATACATTCATTTGGTGTATATTAGCATGTGTGATCTAAAGGAGTTGATGTATGCGTTGCTTTTTGCTATTATTTAAAAAATTTCTTATTTCAGGTATATTTAAAAAGGCATTAGAAAAAGCATCTTCTAGTCGTTTAACTACTGTGCATTATAGGAGATTGGGAAGTCCAGAAACAACACTAGTAGCACTGACATGCAATTTATATGAAACAGCTCTTGCTACATTAACCCAGATGAAGTTAGACATACTTACTGGTAACAATACTATTTTTCAATTATCTTATTCAACATATTAAAAAAATATTGAAATTGATCAGTGCAGAATCTGTTGCATCTTTTTTTTTTTTTTTTTTTTTTTTTTTTTTTTTAAGTATCTAAAAAATGATCATTTAAATTACAATCCCAGTGGTATTGCTATGTATCCTTTACTACAATTGTAAAATGACAACTGAATGAGTCTCATTTAATGCAATCTGAAGAATCTAAGTGTTAGCAGTGAATCTTTTATTTCAGGTAGTAACCATAATAATTTATCACCCTTCAAGAAGAATGGTAGGTAACTCAGTTACATAAGCTATGTAACTTGTTGGCTACAGTAGATGAAGGCAGTGCAGCAGGAATCAAATTATATGCAATAGATTGAATTGCAAAATCTCATAATAGGTGGAACAGATGTTGATATGGCTGACAATATTAGTCCTGTGTGAGGCATAAAATTTGCAGGACAACTTAAGATTGTAATTCCTGTCCTTTATATGAGAGTATGATATACAATAATATGTATAGGACCTTGCAAAACAAATGTAATACCAGACCTCATTATTCACCAAGAAATAAGCTAAAAAAACTCCCTTTTATATAAAAATTTGTTTTGTTTACTAAACCATTAAAAAGATAAGGAAAAAGTTTGTTGTTTAAGTGAGTTGAAGTTTCTGTTACACACACAGACTGTTGACTATATCCATCTGTATGACAACAATGACATGAAGCAATGGATCTTGCATCTATGATGGCCAGGGCATAGATTTTAATAATTTAAAAATGGCCAGAAAATCAACTTAAAAATATAAAAAAGTGCCCCAAAGTAAATAATAATATAAAATATCACACAATTAACAAACTTTTACAGATATTTATTTTTATTAAAATCCAAACAGTTTACACATACATTTGAATTTTATTTTTTCTTCTAAATTTTTAACTAATGCAAATTTTTTATGATTGTGCTAAATGAAGTGCTTCTTGATGCCTTTTTAAAGTGAAAGATCTTCCATTGTCAGCATATAAGTTTTTATATCATGAGAAGATTCTCTCAACATCTACTGCAGTTATTAGAGCATACTTGAAAAAAAAAATGCATGACTTATTGTAAATCTTCTTCAGTTTCAAAAGTCTGCTTCTCCTACCAAGATGAGAGATATTTTATGCACAGTTTGAATTTTAGTCAAAACAGTATTGAATTTAGCAAATGCAGCATTTGACCTTTGGCCTTTTTTTAAATGTCACTTAAATTATCAGTGCAATTTATTACATTGGCAGGTTCCATATTTTGCTCTTATAAAGATTTGATACTTGACATTAGGATCTTGAAATTGGGTCTGAATTGCACAAGATTTCCTTCAGTTTTGTCTGTGGAAAAAATATTCTGTGCAATTAGATTCAAAGCATCAGCATCTGCATCTATTCATAGTAACAATTTTTAACAATTTGAAAATTTTCACTATAGTACATGCATGCATTGAGCCATGTTTTTCAGTGTGTTATATAAAGGGACCTGATATATTTGAAGGACATTCTCTGTCCCATCATCATGTTTAATATATGTAACGTCCCAATATATAAGCAAAATTTATGCAACAAAAATTTTAAATTTTTTTAAAAAGTATACTGCTTGTTTCAAAAGTGCTTTTGAGAGGAATCATTTAGCAGAAAGTATGGTTGCCAAACATGTTTTCCTAATACGATAGTCCCTTTTTAAAAAAGGAAAAGATCCAAGGTCATTCGCCAACTTACCGCATATGGACTCTACCAGCTAAGCAAAATAGTGAAATTAAATAGAAAAACATATTGCATGCAGTTGTGTGTATGTGATTTCAAGAATGTATCTGTGAAATAGCTTTTTTATTATATTAATTTCCTAACTAGGTAGATATGCCACAATAACCCTTCTTGTGACTGTCTTAATGCTCCCCAATAGCCTCTGAACCCATTTCCACACCCAAAGGCTTCAGCACCCACTGGGGGCAGTATTGTCCCTGTTGGAAATTTTCGCTTTAGAATTATCAATTGGTCTGCTTAAGAAATAAGAACTTATATTAATTTTTAATTTCAAAATAGAGGGCATTTGATATTTTTTCTGAACTCAAAAAAAAAAAAAAAAAAAAAAGACTGGGAGAAGAAAGCTGTTCTAAGGACTAGTCTTTCCAAAAAAAGAGGAACATTGCCAACCATACTTTTATGCATGACTTTTTGTAATGCTTATGTTTTTCTGCTTCTTTTTATTCTGAATTCAGTAGTTTTATAAAATCTGTGCAGCTGATTCCAAACTTTGTGGATTTCTGGTTTGCTTTTTTCTGCTGCATTAATTTTCTGGAAATTCTGAAATTATTTATGTTCTGTAGTGCATTTAATTATAGTTATACATATATTTTTTAAGTTTATTATTATAGTTATGAGTTAAAAAATTGATGCAAATGCATTCAGATGCATTTAACTCTTTTGTAACAGTATAGTTATTGTTACAAAATAGTAAATTTGATAACAATAATGGATTTCACTATTTTAAAATCAAATTTCACTGTTTTCTAGCATTGCATGTGATTTATTTTTAAATTTAATTACTAATTGTTGTTATACTGTGGAAATCAAAACTACAATTTAAATTTAAAAAGCATAGTTTTGCAATCATTATTTCATAATTTAGCTTAGTTTTATGTTCATTAATTTGTACTTCTATGTAGGTCTTTGCTATCAGGATATGGTGCTGCCGAATCTCTGGAAGTTCATCAGTAGTCTTGGTCCTGGAAATGGTTTAAAAGCATTCTTGGATCATTTAGCAATAACTACAAAAACATGTAGTCCTGAATTCCAAATTTTGGTTCTGTTTTGTGATTGTGCTACTCATTTAATAACGTAATGAAATTTTATTTAGTTAAGAACTTGATATTTATTGAAAAGTGACTTATATTAAGCACTAAGATTGCATTTAGAGTAGATTATATATCTGTATGACTAATGCATGCATTTACCTATTTATAATAAAATACATCATAGACTTCCATTAATTTTTTTTACCTTCCGTGGCATCTTCTAAATGACCTAAAATATGCAAAGAGAATTGTAAAATTTCTTTTAAATTAAATGGTGATACTAATTTTTAAAATTACTTAGATGTACCAGAAAGGTATATTAAAAAGGGGAAAAAACTGACCTTTCTTCATTGTTTTTAAAATTCAGCTTTTTTCCATATTAAAATATTATATAGTCCCTATGATATTTCTCGCCAGTTGTCAGCCAACCCGTATATTCCTTTCAGCTTTTCCCACCAGTTGCCTGGCCAAGTGGCTAAAGCCACAAATTGTTGGTAGTTTACCTCAAGCTCTTTTCCAGTTATGAACAGCTTATTGTTTTCCCATATGCAATTTTCAATGTGAGGCACTTTCTCTTAAAATTTTGTTTGCTAGGATATTCATTTTCTGGTATTTACATATTTGTGCATCTACATTAGTAGAAGTCTCCAAACTCTGGCAACCGTGCACATTGTCATTCTTTAGGTGGCCATGCAAATAATATTAATTCAATTTTAACAAGCAGCATCACCATTTTCATTTGCATACTTTTTGTTGTGTTCCAAGTTTCAGCAGCTTTTACAGATAAATAAATCATAAATTCAGTTTAAAATTTGCACTTGCAAAATTTCCCTGCTGTGGGAGAAATTTCATAAAAATTTCTGCAGTAGTATGGTACTTTCCCATAAAATTGCTAGTGGGATTAAATGCTTTGAATCTTTTCTTAAAGCAATAACAATGAAATTTCAGTCAGAATAAAAGAAACAAAAAATGGTGAAATGGGTTTATTGATTGATTTCCAGTATAAATACTTAACTAAAATGTAAAATAAATATGTAAATATATGTGTGCTAAAAAATTGTCAAACTGCACCAAGGTGGTTGTAGTAATATTTATAAATACCAATTTATAAGTATCAAGTGGTTGTAGTAATATTTATAAATACCAATTTATAAGTACCAAGTGGTTGTAGTAATATTTATAAATACCAATTTATAAGTACCAAGTGTCTCTCATTCTTCTTTTTCTACCACCAAACCACTCGTCCCTGCAGCATTTGAGTGCCATCATACCATACAGACACTGTACTCTTACAAGCATCCACACTTTGTCAGAAATTTGAATCCGGGCCCATCAGTATAGCAGCCAGCACTGCTAACCACTGTACTGGTCAAAATGTCTATATATATATATATGCATACACACACACACATCGATATATATTTATTTATTTATATGCACACACACATATAATATAAATTTATTCTCATTTTGTTAAAAAGAAAAAATTACATCCAATCAGCTGCTTTCAGATTATACTTCAGCTCGCATGCAATTTGAGTTTTGAGACTGCTGATATTTATTTATAATTATGAAATGAAAATGTTAAAAAATCCTTTTTTCATAAATAGAAAATAATGTTGAAATACTATTAAATACATTAAAATTAATTTTCAACCTTTCTTGGAATTTAATTTTTCTTGCTTTAGTGAAGCAAAATCTACAATAATGTTTTTACTTAATTCATATTCTATAGAAAAAGCAGCCTTGTTTGAATTTTTTTTTAATATAAGCAAGGTTTTGCATATTATTTTATTAATTTAAGTTTGCTGAAGCTTATTTCCCATATTAATAATAATGGACGAGTCTAAAAACATTATTAACATAATTTTTGAATTCGAATCACCAATTTGCTACCATGTGAATAGTGACCGTCTAGAGATTAACCTGAGGTAAATGCCTTACTTGCCTCACCCTTTGGGCAAGTCAGGCATTTACCTACTCTGGGAGACAGTGAATTATATTATTTTTTTATTACATGAGAAATAATTTAAGTTAAAAATATAATTAAACTTCATATTTTTTCATGTAATACTTTATTCCAATTCTTTGTATTCTTCTGCAGTGTTAAAAATTCTGCCATTCATAAATATAAAATTCCAAGTAATACTGGAAGAAATGATCTATTAATGTCAAATATATTATACAGAATTCATTTTTAATAATGGATTATTTAATTTCATTTTTAATAATGGATTATTTGCTTATTTAATTACCAATGAAAGAAATATTATAGTCATAATTCACAGAAATTATGAATATGGAAACAAAATACTTATTGCCTGTGAAATGAGACTTGTATATCACTCGTAAAAGCTCAAGTTAATGCTATTTATTTTGTATACTTAAATATCTGGGTTCTGATTATAGGTGGTTTTATATTTATTAGGATCTTAGATGACGTTGAACTGTATGAACAACAGAAACCATTTTGCCTTGAAGACTTAGTATCCATATCATCTTTCTTGAACCAGCTGGTCTTTAAACTAATCTGGAACAATCTAATTGGTGTGTATTACCTGATTTATTCATACGGTGTCGATTTTCCAGCAATTTATATATATTTCTGAAGTTTTTTTAATCTTCAGATAATAATTTTAAAAATCAGCAGGTATGATTTCTTTATTAGGAATAAGATTGCAGCATATAAGATGTACATTAAAGCTTTAATATTCCACTTCTCTTTGTACTGAAATTATGGTAACAAACATTTTAGAAGAGACAAGGGACTCTTTCTAGTTTATAAATATCATGTTAATTGCAATGCATTCAAAATTAATAGCCTTTCTTGTTGTGGCTGACTGAAATTTGGGATTTGTGAATAATAGCCACTCACAATAGACTTTTGATTTTCTGAGTTATTTTTACTATTGTTATATATAATATTTTCTAAACTGTTATTAACAAAATGAATTTTTATTTCTGAAATTTATTTTTCAAGAAGAAAATGTATAAAATTTCACTTTGAGAATTATCAGTAGCATTAAATTTTCAAGAGAAGAAAATATATAAAATTTCACTTTGAGAATTATCAGTAGCATATTAAATCTTATTTCCAATTTTTCTTAGAATGATAATATTTTTCTCTATTGCTATTAATAAATTGTTATTTGATGCTGTTTCATTAACAATATCTCTCTGAATTTATCAGGAGACGGTCAGCGAGATATTGTCATTTAATACAGCATTTGATACTAAAAAAAATTAATTAATATTATGAATAAAATTAGATTATTTATAATTAAATTATAGATCAGAGATGTATATATCTATATATGTATGTGTGTGTGTGCAATAAAGATAAAAATATGTAAGTTTAGGTTAGCAATAGCCCCTCAATGCTTGATTTTAGTTTGGGTATTTCCCTTCTGTATTCTAAAAGTAATAATGCTTTTTTCTGTGTTGCATCATTTCAAAACCTGTCATATGATTCCTAAATATAGGTGACATAAATGGAACTAAATTCAAATAGCCAATAATAATTTTACAGCATTATTAATTATCCAATCAAATGCATTCAAAACTGAAACTAGCTCATTCTGAATTAATATTTCATCCTGAATGCAAGACACTTGCATTCAGGATGAAAATTTCTTCTCTTCAGCCTAGATCGATTGCTGCTTGCTGTTTCTCTTTTCACTGCAAAGCTATCCAAAATGTAAATGTTTTTGAAAAGGCACTAGTAGTGTACCAGCTTGTTTGTGTTTGCAAAATGTTTACCAAAATAAAAATGAGTATTTAACCTGCCTCAGCTGCCAAGTTGCTGTTCATTATGAATCATGATCTACAAAAGACAATACTTCTACATCTATGCTATCAGTGTATCTATACCATTACATCCAAGTCTGCTTCATTACTATATATATATATATATATATATATATATATATATATATATTGTATTTTAGAATTTAGTTGTAATTGGGATTATAAAATGGGTCTAATAAATTTGGGAGAATGAAACTTACTTTTTGAGTATCAGTATTAAATGACAGTAGCGTGTGTGCTATCTTCTGATGAATTCAGAAAGGTATGCTTAATTAAACAGCATCAAATTAACATATTTTATAATTTTAATAAGCTTTAATTTTAATCATGGTTTTTCAAAATAGTTTGCTTTTAATATTTGCAGTTTACTTTGGCAGTATGCTAACTTTCACAATAAAGCTTAAAACTTTAAAACTGCCTAGTTGTAATTTACTTTAAAACAATCTTGGCAGCAATTAGGCTTGAATTCAATTTTGAAAATTCTGTCTGCACACTTCTTTTGTTATTATATAAATATAGGAAAAGGAATTAAGAAAATTCTTTAAACTATTAATTCTGTCAAAATCAAAAGAACAAGTGTACATTGGGAGCAAAATTACATTGTAATTAAATTATATTAAATGCTGAAACTATAATCTTCCAATGTTTTACAAAAATGCAATAGAAAAAGTTGTGAATCAGTAAAAACAGTTTTTAGAATTAATCAAAAATGAAGCCAAGACCAAATAGCCAAATCAATTAGAACAGTCAGATTGAATCATTTTTGCTCTGATTTTTTTGCCCGTTTCTAGCGTTTTCAATATATGCTGCACATAGAAAATGTTGTCCATGTTAAATAAGTTTTTAAGTGACTCAAGTTGGTGTTTTATTGATGAAATTCCAGACAGCAAAATAATCTATAGTTTTGCCGCTTAATAACCTTTTTCAATCTGGTAGAGCAGTGGTCTCAGACTGGTGGCCCATGAGCCACATATGCAGGAGCATAGCTAGAGTTTTCAATGCCCGGCGACAACTAAAGAATTAGCGCCCCTTTCTGTGTGCCAAGAATGGAAAACATTTCATTAAAAAATTCCGTAGCATCAATTTGGCACCCCTTGGATACTGTGCCAAGGACAGATATCCCTCCTTGCCCCATCCTAGCTATGCCACTGCGCATATGACCCCATTATGCAACCCACCAATGCATTTTTTTTTTTTTTTAAATATGGTGCCATAAGTGTGCAGATGGATAACATTGTTGAAACAATAACTAAAGCAGCAAACTAAACTATCTGCAGATGAGCTCTAAATCACCAGGTTTGCTGCATTGCTTGAATGAACTGAAAGTAAATACAAAAAAAATTATTTAGTATAACAAGGTGAAGCAGTTGTAGAGTTATAAGGATTTTGTTATGCTGGAAAGGTAAAAAATGAGTAATGCCCTCGTATTAAAACAATTTATGGATTTAATAAATGAATTCAAAATTTTGACACAAAAATAAATAAAGAAATAAACCTTCGATGAGCTTTTTAATGATACATGAATAACGGATTTAGCATTTCTTGTTGATTAGCTAGACGTGTAAATAATCTCAGTAAAGAACTGCATGGAAAAAGTTAACTTATCATTGACATAACAAGCATACATTAATGTATATGTTTGTATTAAACCTTGTAAAGTAATTTTTTTAATTTTTTCCTTTAGGTTATTATTATTATTGTTTATTATGTTTTGATAAATATCTGTAGGGATTTAAGCACCTAAAGGACAAAAAAAAAAAAAAAAAAAAAGGAATATTACTGAAAAAAAGTTCATATTTTAGTGAGGGGGGAGAAAGAAATAATTATAAGTTGGAGAAATGAAATGTAAATATATAGAAAAACATTGTAGAAAAAGCAATTAAATATTATTGAAATAATTTTTCAATTAACCGTGTTCAAGACAAATTAAATTTAAAAATTATAATTTCCAAGCATATTATAAACTTACATGCTTACATCACATCAGACTGTAAAGGGGTGATATTCATATATTAGGAGTACATACGGCATAATATAAATATATATATGTATACACGCACACGTATATATAAATTCATTCTCATTCTGTTTAAAAAAATGGTGTGGCCTGTCAACTGCTTTCAGATCATTCATTCGGCTTGCATGCAATTTGAGTTTGAGACCACTGCTATGGAGGGCATGAGTTACTGTTTTTACAGTGGAATGGAGGCACACAAAAGTATAATATGTACTTGCAAATTTCGAGGAATTTATGTGGCCCTAAAATATTGTTGTCTTCTTCCCTTCAAAAGAAAATCATATGCTCCATATATGTTAAGAGTTACTTGCATTATTTGAATGCACTTGAAAATTACGAATAAATTGCTCTTAAATTTTTCTGGATTAAATTTAGGTATACAGAAACAAGAAAATATAAAAGTAATGTATTCTTTGTGCTGAAATATGAAATTATGTATTTTTGTTACATTTTATTCTAAAGTTTGTATCGCTTTATTTTTTTTCCTTAATTAGAATATCTATGACTAATGATTTTATTATTTTATTCTTTTTAATCATATCGTGTAAGTTATGCATTTGCTGCACCATTTCAGTAGTATTCAGCATCCAACCCAAAATTAAGGAACATATATTTTTTTTAAATGTTTTTGTATATTCTTTCCATCATTAACTGATAGTCTTTCAAAGTAACTATCAGAAACAAACACCTTTTAAAATAGTATTTCTTTAACTGAAATTACATTGAAACTTTTCTTTGTGTGGGGTTATTAAGATTTTTTTCCTACTCGGCATTGGAAACAAAAATCTCAATTAACTGAAATCTAGAGGTGCATTAGAAATTAGGAGATCGGTAAAAATTATTTTCCAAAAAACAACTAGATACTTATTTTAATCCAAATTATTGTTAAGGGCCAGTAATAACTTTAATAACTTAAGTCTTTTATTAATGATTTTTTTTTGTAATATCTGGTAATAAAAATCGTGTTTTTAAGCATTTCTGATCACTTTTGTGATGTGTTATTGTGTTGTCCTTTTTTATTGGTGCATGATAAGATTCAGTGTAGAATACATTATTGCGTTGTACCAGAATTTCTTTCATGTGTATTATGTATGGATTTCCATTTTTATTTATTAATATGTTTCAATTTAGATTCAAAAGCTGTTAAGAGCAATGCTCTGTTAACTTCAGCTCATACTTTGTTAATGCTGCTTTATAAGAGAGATTGCAGGCATTCCTATACTCCACCAGATCACTGGCTCATAAAGTATGGCTTTTATCTCTTGTAATAAATATTTATTTCTGCTGCTGTTGTTGTTTATTAAATATTTTCTATGATTGTTATTTGTTAAACGTTTTGGGGTAATAGCATTTATTTATTTTTATAAAATATACTTTTATAAAAATGTGATGGTTTTAATAAAAGGCATTTACATAAATTTTATTAACACTTCGTAGAAGAGAAAGAAGTTCTTCATAACTGAGCTGTATTGACTGTCTGGTTAAAAGTCATTTTAACTGCTTAAAATAACCAAAATCTTTAAATAGTTACTGCTTTGTACTTCACAGTTTGTACACTCATAGCAACTATGGCCTAAAATTGTACTTTTAGCAGTTGCTTTATAAATGGCACTTATTTTTGGTAGCATTGCAAGAATTAGAGAATTATTTCAAAGTTTACATTACATACTACATACAATTCATTTACATAAAATTACATACTACATTTCTTAGTAGAATTCTTATCCATTCAGAACTGCAACACATGTCAATTTTAATTGACTCAAAGCTGATGAACTTTAAATATATATAATAAATTATTTCTCCAACTTAAAATCTCAATCATCATTCAGATGAGTTGAGATCATGTATGAACTTTATGGTGCATGTCTTGAATGTAATGTAAGCTTGTTCATGACCATAAAAAATTATAAAGGATGAAAAGTATTCCTACAAAATAGTAAAGCATATATGTATAAATAAATTCATTTGTACTGTCAGGATTAGAATTCAAATGAAGGATTGGAATTCAAATTATAAGGCTTTCATTGTTATAATATTGTAGAATTCTGATGTCCCACCTAATGTGGATTGGGATTAACTCAGATAACATGGTTTGATAATAAGAAAATTTTAATACGATGGGCTTATTGTACAGACTAAAGGAAATTTACATGTAGAATTCGTGCAGGTTCGTAGCAATATGAAACATATTTTCATTCAAATGTATAAATATAAACATAGTACTAAATATGATATGTACTATAAACATAAAAACACCTACCTGTAATACAAGTGAATTGATGTACATTATACATGACACATCACACATGTTTAAAAAAAAACTCCTTTTCCATTGTGCTACTTTGTTTTGTTGCTGTCATATTGCATTGACATCATAATGTTGGTTGGTGATGTGTCACCTTGCTGTCCAGCATAGATCAGTGTCTTTTCAATCATGTTCAGGCCATCTGTCTAACCCATCTTGGTTTGAACTTTCCCATGTCGTCGTCATTAGAACTTTCAATGTAATTTTAAAAAAATATCCGCCTGATATTCATCAGGATGTCTAGGAGTATTGTCCAAAATACCGACTGCCTTGTGAAGCGAATTATTTTCATCAGAAAATAGTTTAACACTTGGCATAAACTCTTTGTGGAACTATGACTTAAATGTTGTTGAATCCATCCAAGTGCTTTTTGTTTTAAATGAGGAAATAGGATGCTGGTTCATAGCATTCCTTTCAGAAAAAGAAACAACAGAGCGGAAGGGGCACCTGGAGAAGCAACACTAACATTTACCAAGCTGAGCCATAAAATATGCTATTTATTCTATGGTAGTTTTATCAAAGGTATTTTTGCATGTCTATGGTTCGTAATAGATTGAATGCACACAGCTCCAATGATTAATTGATAAAATTTATTTTATCAGATGAAACACTTCAGAGATCTGGAACTTTCCACAAAGATAGTCATACAGCTCTTCACAATATCGCAGATTACATTCAGTAATTACATTTCAAACTAGTGTGAATGTTAAATACAATGCAATGCAAAGCACTGCTCAAGAAAAAGCTACCCGGAGATATCCAGTACTCCAAACTCAGGCTAAGCTAACAGCTTAACAACAACAACTGAGAGCAAATGTTCTCTCCGGCCATGTATAGTTTTCACCCGGCCGCCGAGATATTTCTAGTACTTTCTGCTTCTCGAAATTACTGGAAGGCAACATAAGGGACAAATTATGGTTGCAGCTAATATAGTGATCAATTACATTTATTCAATTAGAATACCTATTATGATGATACAAGGAATGGACCAAAATGTCACCAAGCTTGCCAAAACCAATTCCAGCTTGTGGATATCTTGCCAAATTACTGAGATACTCATTTACTCAATGCTAAAAAGACTATTAAATTTCTCCTCACTCTCTTTGTAGTGCTGGAAGAAATCCAAACCTTAGCTTGTAACAGCGAACCAGATAGTAAACTTGCTTTCTGTCTCATCTGTTAACAGTGCTTCTGATGTCTGTTCATAATCGCTGTCTTTCATTGTTTTTCTTTTTGTGGCATTATAATCTCTAATCATGTGTGTGCATTAAGTCACCCATTTTTCAACCCCTTTCCTTTCCTTCTCCAATTGCCATGACTTCACCAAAACCATTAACCACCTTTTTAATCATTTCACTGCAGTGTTGCCTGTTAATAGCTGCAAGCTTGTCGTCTAGTCATAAAACCACTTCTAGTGTTTTCTTCAACCAGTCATTGTTCAACAAGCATTCAAGCATATGTGCACGACAAAAAGAGAAGGCCAAAATAGCTAATACTGCTCTGTTGTTGAATAACTGCAGTGTACTCTGGTTCTGGTGTAAAAACTAAAAACCAACTGATTTTTTATTTAAAGCATTTCTGAATAGAGGCTGCCTAACTTAAATATGATAATGATGGTGTTCTTATCGTTATGGTTTGAATTATTGTTAAAATGCAAGTGCATTAGTTGTTTACTTTTGGAGCGAGGCTGTAGTGACTTTTTTTTAAATTATTTATCGCATTGAGCTTGGATAAGATGGAATTTCAGTTAATCAAAACTCAGCTAATCAGGATTCTACTATATGTAAATATTGAAAATTAAATACATATGTTTTGCATAATGATGCTTTATATTACCTAAATTTTTAATCACAAATGCAGAATGAAGTATCTGTGAAATGTGATTAGCTCATTTAAATCACTAATCTTTATTGTGCTTAGCTCATTTAAATCTTCTAAACATATATATATATATATATAATTTATTTACTAAATAATATTGATTATATTATCTCATAAGATTAATTATAGTAGAATTATCTGAAAAGAGTGAATCCATACTTAGTAAGTTCTATTTCGAAAGATGTTTGGAAGTAACTTTAATGTAAATTGTTAAAAATGTTTAGTGGGGACTCGAATTGTGCAAGTAGTAGAATAACTTGATTTCGCACTAAGTAAATTTAAGATCATATATATATATATACACTGACTACCAATAAGTATTTGGACACCTGTGATAGAAAAGAAAAACTAACTTTATTCAAAATCAATAGTTGGTAGAGCCTCCACAAGAGGTCATTACAGAGTGGACCCTCCAGGGCATACTTTCTACAAGTCTTTGTATGATAGCTAGTGGTATTTTCTTCCACTCGGCTTGGAGAAGACATAGAAGCTCCTTCACCAATTTTGCACGGGTAGTGCACCCCTGAATTCGGCGATGCAACTCGTCCCAGAGGTTCTCGATAGGGTTCAGGTCTGGACTCTGGGCAGGCCAGTCCATTCGATGAACTCCATTGCCACCATACCAAGCCTTGGTTAATGTCGAAACATGACAACTGGCATTGTCGTCCTGAAAGTAATAGGTCCAACCCATAAAACTGCCACAACGTAGGAAGCACATTGTCATCCAAAATAGTGCAGTAGGCATCGGAGTTGAGCTTACCATGAATGGGGACCAAGGGTCCCAGCCCATACCAGGAGAAACAACACCCCCAGACCATAATTCCACCTCTGCTGAACTTGACTGTTGGCACAATGCATTCTGGCAGGAGACGTTCTCCAGGTAGACGCCAGACCCAGACCCTGCCATCCGAATGGTAAAAGGTGAACCTTGATTCGTCACTCCAAAGAACCCGTTTCCACTGATCTACGGTCCAGTTTCGATGTGCTTTGCACCACATTAACCGAGCAGCACTTTTGGACTTTGTGATCAAAGGCTTATGGGCAGCAGCACGACCATGAAAACCAAGCAGATGTGCTTTCTTACGAATGGTATTCATTGAAACAATACTCCCAGATGCCTGTTGAAATTCCTCGCGGATGAGGGCCATCGGTTGGGTGCGGTTCTTCCGAATTTCTCTGGACAGCACTCGTCGGTCTCTATCTCCCAGTTTCTTTGGCCTGCCGACTCGGGGCACATTCCGACAATAACCGCTCACCTTCCACTTCTTAATCACATAGGCCACTGTCGATATTGGGTACTTCAGATCGCTAGATATGTCCCTTAAGGATCGGCCACATTTGTGATACCCGATAATTATACCTTTCTCGAAATCAGAGAGCTCCGAACCGCGAGGCATCTTGCATGCGTCTAAAGCCGATGCTGTTTCCTACATGATATATACCGGCAGAGCCCGTGACGTACCTTAGGACCGCAGATATCGTCATTTGCACAGGTGTCCAAATACTTATTGGTAGTCAGTGTATATATATATATGTATAGGTATATTTAGAAGATTTAATATATGTATGTTAGAATATATATATGTGTACATAAAGAAACTTAATAAGAGGAAAAAATAAAAAGCAAATTTTTTAAACCTAAAGTGATTTTTTTTTTTTTTTTTTTTTTTTTTTTTTAATCCTGCGCTATACCTGCAGGATTGAAGTAAAATAAACTTAAAGCATTAAAGTTATTTATATATATATATATATATATAAATACAGAATGTATGCTTTCTTTTAAACAGCTTTTTTATATTTCTTGCTGATATGATCATACATTAATAATCATCAGCTATATGGATATACATATGCATATAGATATATATATACATATATAAGGAAAATATTTAAATATAACATAATTAAAATGATATGAAACATTTAATTATTTAAACATTTAATTAAAACTATGAAATATACATAAAACCCATGTAAATAGGAGAAGGAGAAAATTTTATAAGTGCCCAACAAACTACACTTTATGCTTAGTTGCATAACTATGCATTAATTTTTTGTTTGATTTTACTATTTTATTAATATTTTTATTGTCTAAATTTTATTTATAACTATTCATTTCATTTTTAGAGAGATCCGCGTTAGTTCTTTCATGAGTGATTTGGAAAGAGGTAAAAAAGCTGCCCAAGTTTTAATGCAAAAAGTTCCACACATCATTCCACACAAAGAAGTAATGTCATTTTGTATCCTTTTATTTTAGTTTATTACTTTTTTAAGATATTCTGTACTTCTTTTTAAATATTTTCAATAATTGTTTTACTTTTCTTTTCCAGCGAGTGGTCTTATTTAGGAAGTATGTAAACAACGAAAAAGAAATATTAGGTTTAACTGAATCAGCCTGTGCTTCACCACAGAGCACATTAATTACTGTCCATAGATCTAGAATTGTGGAGGTAAGGTAGTTTGAATGATTATTGATAACTGTAATTTTTAAAATAAACTCTTCTACATTTTACTTTAGTTGCTAAATAATTCTTTTACTCAAATAGTGTGTAAAAATCCCGCATAATTACATTTTTATGAAAAACAAACTTCTTTTCTATACTTCTTTCTCATTTCAGGATGGTTATCAGCAGCTTTCTATGTTACCATCACAGTCGTTAAAGGGTGTCATAAGGGTAAAATTTATAAATGAGCAGGTAAAAATTTATCAAACTGGAAGAATATTGTATGCATTTGCATTCTCCTACCTTGGTTATAATCACTTTAATGACAGTTTCAAACATTAAAAAGCATTTATCCACTTACCACAGACAAATGCTTTCTAAAACGGGGTGTGCTCATTATTAACTAACTATACTGCACTAACTGTGGTCTTTACGTACATCATTTTAATAGATAATTAGATAGTAATATTAGTTTTTAGCACTTTTTTTTAATTTCCAGTTGTTTGCTTTATTACATTTTAATCATTTTTATGATTTAACTTAAATTTTAAGAATTCATACTTTTAAAATAATAATGTGCAACATGTCTTTTTTTTCCCATTGTATACAAGGTGCCTTTTGTACAATAATGTTAACTGAAAAATCATATTCTTATTTTACATCACATTTTTAAAGCTGTACGTTCCATCTTTCTTATATTGCTTGTATTCCTTTTTTAGGGCTTAGACGAAGCTGGTATTGATCAAGATGGTGTTTTTAAAGAATTTCTAGAAGAAACAATTAAAAAAGTTTTTGATCCTACATTAAATTTATTTCGAGTATGTTCATATGTGTATTTATTTATTTATTTTATCTCTGTTAAATAGCATATAAGCTGCTTTGATTTTTATATATAGTGGGTTTTTTCCATATGTTTCAGGCCACTAGTGAAGAGAGGCTTTTTCCTTCACCGACATCTTATATCCATGAAAATCATTTATCGTTATTTGAATTTGTTGGAAAAATGCTTGGAAAGGCTGTGTATGAAGTAAGCTATATTTCACACTTTCCTTCCTAGAAGAAAAAGGGGTATTTTAATAAATAATCATTTTAGAAAAAGCAGAAGAATTTTATTATAAAAGTACTAAATAGTATTGCAGTTTCAATTTTTTATGGGGATTCATTAACTGATCATGATTTTTGAGTTACATAATTACTATTAAGTTATATATCTTAAAATACATTTAAACTACTTTTTGATACAATTGTGAAATTTTGAATAATCAGTTCTGAAAACATGCACTATATCTATGCATATTTGGGCATTTAAATTTAGTCTTTGTTAATGAAATTTTTGGTTGAACACCATTTATGTAATCTTGAATGTAATGCCTATAAAGAAGTTCAGACTAATCCATTAGCTTGAAGTACTCTATAGCTGTAATAATAATGAATCACTTTAAATTTCAGTTTTTGTATGGAATTAATTTCAAATAGAAAAGTTGAATGCACATCAAGAAATAAGCAGCAAGGTCATACTTCTTCAGCTATATAATACTTGTAAAATAATTAACGAATTATTGTCTAAAGTTAGGCAAAAAAGCAACTTAGTTTGGCCTAGATTTTGAATAAAACACATGTTCCTCTTCTTCAGGAGCAAAATATGTTTTGAATTTTTTTTTTAAATGCTCTGCTGCTCAGAGTAAATACAAAATGTGAACATTAGAAAGTATGCCTTTAAATGTTTCTTTTATACCTTAAAAACAACCAAACTTTTAATAAAATCCTGTTTTCTGTTAATTTTAAAATAGAAGTAAAATATTTTGTATTATGATTTCTAAAATGAAATTTTTTTGAAGCAATTTATGTGTATTTTTTGTAAATATTAAAGTGGGGATTAATAGTAACTTTGCCAAAATTAAATGGTCAAGGTGTTATTTGTATCCCTTTCTGAATTAATCCATAAAAGAGAGTTAGAAATATGACATAGAAAGGCATTTTAATCAGATGAAAATAAATGCATTGGTTTATTATGAACTCTTTATTCATTAGCCCTATTGATGATTGAACTTAATTATATTGATTTTGTAAATTGAAATTATCAGGACAATTTAAAACCCAAATCTGTAACTATGTTAAACAATATTTTTCATTGGCATAAAAAGAATCTGTATTGTAATTAACATATTTCACCATTTATCTCTAGGGAATTGTTGTTGATGTCCCATTTGCATCATTCTTCTTGAGTCAAGTTTTAGGTCACACACATAGTGCTTTGTACAGTTCTATTGATGAGCTTCCATCTTTGGATCCTGAACTCTATAAAAGTTTGACGTATATTAAGGTATTGTTTAGTTTTTTTTTATTTTTAATGATTAACTTATTATTTTGCAAAAGCTTAAAGTATAGGAAGGTAACATTTAGTACTATGGCTTTGAAAAATCTGTTTGATATCTTTTAATATTAAATATGAGAGAAATTTCTTAAAAAAACAATGTATAGTCACATTTATGCTGTATAATGTGCTAGCATCCTAGTTAATAAATTATGAAATCTAGGCTGTGTCTTTCTCTCTATTCATCTGAATATGTGCATTTGGATTCTATGTAAAACAGTTGATAAAAAAATTACATCTTTTTTAAGCATATTTTTTATGACATTTTAAAAAACAAGAACTTCAACATTTATTCTCTGATAATGTATTATATTTTATATCATAGTGTTAAAGAATAAATCAGTTTTATTACTATTAGTTAAAAAATGAATAAAATAAAAGCTATGCATATGATAGATGTGGATTAATATTATTGAAACATTAAATGATAGCAATCGTTTTCATTTTATGCAGTGTTTGTAAAACTAATTGGTGCTGTATCCTTATTTTGACATTATAAAAAATCAGTTTTGATTGTCACTTATTACTAAACAATTTGTCATAATTGTTTAATGAATGATTTTAAAACAGTAAATTCTAAACATGGTTACAGAATTTACTTTGATTGAAGTATTTAAAATATCTGATATTTTAGGAGCTGAAACAATTTTTTCTACCTTAAGATTTACTATTATTTTTTTAACTAAATTGTGTCTCTTCATGCTTTTTACCTTTTGTAATGCACATTTTACTGTTTTTATTCCTTAGCATTATGTTGGTGATTTACATGATTTGGATTTAACATTTTCTATTGATGAAGACTGCATGGGACAACTAGTCACTCATGAACTTGTTCCTGGTGGTAAAGCAGTTCCTGTTACCAACGAAAATAAGTAAGACGACAACCTTCCTCAATCAATTTAATTTTAGTGTACTTAGATTTGAAAGCAATTTAAAGGCGATGTTGAATAAGTGCTTAGCCTAACATACTTTTACAATAAATATCTGAAATTACTTTCTCAGTTTTCTGCATAATTGCTCTCCATTTCAATACATTTAAAGATAAACTTCGTATTCCAACAGGGGGAAGCCATTTTCACAGCCTAAGCCACTCTCAAAGATGTTGCTATAACATGAATTTTAAAGCGGTGCTTGAATTTCTGAAATAAAAAGAAATCATTTGGGGCTAAGTCTGATGAATACACTAAATGGGAATGAAGTTAAAATCCACATGCTAAATAGCAGTCTGTGAAATTTGAGCCTTGTATACTGCAACATTGTTAGAATTGACATTTGCAGCTTTTTTCTGCTGAGTTTGCAATGCTGTTATTGCTTCACAGTCCTGAGCCATATATTGTCATTACCTTTTCATATGTCATTATGTGGCATATAATCAGTGAATTGCAATTGCTCTTCATCTTTAAAAATGGTACCAAAATCTTCCAAGCAGATTAATAAATCTGAATTTCGGCTGTTGGGAAGTTCCACTTTATATCTGTACCATGCTGTCTTGTTTCATTTTCAGGTCATGGTGAAGACATGTTTCATGTTCTCTCTCTAGCCATGAATAAAAATTTTCATCACTGTTTATCATAAAAAAGTTTTTCAGAATGTTTAACTTTGTGTTTCTTCATTTTGAAACATTACATTCTGAGTACATTCTGGATGTATATCTTTGGTATCTCAGCTGTTCCACTGATCCAAATTTAATGCCTATTTTTATACAATCTGAAAAATTGTCACTTATATATTTTTTATCCAATATTTCTTTGTTTTTACTCCTTTGTGACATGGTGAGGGAAAAGTTTCCCTCTGCGCACACAGAAAAATTGAATGAAAAAGGATTTATATCTTAATATAGGTTACTCTGAACCTTCTTTATTTATACTAGAACCAGTACATATATTTTAGCCATGTTTAGTTTTTAAAGACCCACATTTTTCAAAGAAATCTTCCAGTTTTTTTTTTTTTTTTTTTTTTTTTTTTAAGTATATAAAAAGAATTGTTTGAAAAGGAATTTCTATGTTATTTTCTTTGCTATATGCTAGTCTCCTTATTTTATATTAGTTTTAACTTTTTACTTTAAAATTCTACCTAAACTCCAACTGCGAACATCAGGTGTGTCCTGAGTGGGATCACTAAGACACTAGGACCAGACTAACAACTGTATATTTGTTTCACTGTAGCTCTGCAGTGGGCTCATTCACAATGGAAATGGGGGTCCACATCTATGTTTTATTTCCTTTTGACGGGAGGTTTGGTTATCAACTAAGAAATTGTTGGGATGATTTTCCGAAAGTCAGGGGTAATTTAATCAGTTAGCTGTTTGGTTTTTCACTAGAGCAGTTCTATTTTTCTCCGCTTTCATTCAAAGAAGTTTTGTTAGCACTCCGTTTTGATAGTTTTAGTTGTAGACATTTATTTAATTTTATTTTATAGTTTAAATTTTCTTAATTGTAGATATAATATTAGTTCATTTTTTATGATTTCTTTTTCATTTTATTCTGATTTTAGTTCATTATTTTTCCCTGATTTTTAATTATTTTGCAAGTGGATCGGAGAGGGCTGACAATTTCTGAAGCACTGAAAGTGCTACATGAATTGCCATCAGGTAGCGAATCTGATACGGATCCCAGTACATATGCGAAACATGCAATGTTGGGTTGTGCGTTTTCAAAGGTGGTATCGTTTTCTTCGAAAAATACCACAGGAAAAATATAGACGAAAGTGTAAATACAAAATGCAAATATCATACACCCAAGTTATTTTTTTCCACTTACACACATGTAATCATCATGTTATCGAGACAGCTTTTTTGTAGGTAGGGGAGTAGAGTAGCAGGCCTCCTCGGGTAATGCTAAATCTGCTACAATGTTCAGAATCTGGTGTTTTTTTAATTGTAGGCAAAATCTTTTACTTTATTATGCACTTCCCAGCAATGCACGCTTCAGCACTCTTTTCTAAGCTCTATTCATTCAGTGAGCCTGCTCTGGGCACACCCATAGAATTAAACTGGTAAGTGCTATCTTTATAAATTTTACCTGTGTGCTTACTCCTTTAGGCATGATTAGACTGCCTTAGGTGGGATGATTAGAGGGAAATTTTTTTTGTCGAAATTCTAACTTTAAAGGATAGCGTGTCTAAAAGGATTAATGGCATTTCTTCTCATCTAGTGATCCCATCTGAACTCTTGCCTGGTCTGGAATCTCTTAAAATGTTGCTTTTTTACACTTATACATTGTAATCCACTTTTGTATGATGGCATAAAAATACTGCAATTGTGCTTTCGTGAATATTTGTCAGTATTAGGCATTCTTTTGTCTAGAATTCGGTCACCCAATGATATTATTTTCAATATTAATACAGTCAAATACCGAAAATCCGCCGATCTGAAATCTGCCAACTCCTGAAATCCGCGTTGCCTCTCAGAATATAAACATTCAGTTTATAGGTTCCGGAAACTGCAACATTGAGTGCGAAATATCAAAGAAAAAAATACTTACCAAATAATGACGTCATAATTACCGAATAACAATGAGTCAAAACAGAAATATCAAATTATTGACATAAAAAAGTTTAAAAAATAAGATAAAATAAATAAGATAAGTTTTTTCCTCTCTAATCTGCATCAAGAAAAAAAAGCAGATGATTCACTCAACTCTTTGTTCAAGTTCACGATTCTCATTGTATTTTCTGAGCTTTGTTATTTCATTTTACGAGATTGTTTAGTGCTGTCTGTTTTTTATCGGGATATTTTGTGGATAAATTAAGAATATTTTTAATTTCAGCCCTGTTTAATACAATGACAGATAAGAAACTCGTGATTTTACTGCTTGCAACGTTGAAAAACGTAAACACGTTGCATTGACGGTAACGCAAAACATGCAAATTCTGCAAAAGATGGAAGCAGGTGCTACTCCTCGATTTATAGCAGAATGATATGGAATTGTGACACGATTGTGTATGATATATGGAAAAATAAAGAAAAGCTGTTGAAATTTTATAGCAACAGTGATTCTAACACAGGAATCCGAAACCGGAAATCTTTGCATGAGGCGAAATCGGCTAACCTCGATGCTGTATACATATAATACAATGAAAAATATAATCAATTTATATATAATTTAATGCATATAATAAATTATTGCAATAATGTATATAATAATTTAATTAAATGTATCTAATATGCTTTATTCATTTTGCACTTTTAGTCCGAATATTATGCTTTATCTTTTCTGTCCTGAAATCCTAAAATCCGCACAACCTCTGGTCCCAAGCTTTGCGGATTTCTAGAATTCTACTGTATATTATATGTAAGATATCAGAAAATATGATAGCTGCTTCAAAAATAATTGGCGACATCAAAATTAATGATTCTAGATTTGGTGCTCTCTCCCTAAATTCATCTGTTCTCCCAAGTTTGAGATCATTCTGTGTTATGTAACAACCTCAAATTAACCAATCATAGCTTGTCTCTAATTAATTACATCAGACTTGGTATAAATACCGCTGGCAAATAAATTACTTCATTCTTTCTTCCTTAACTGCTGTCTGTCAACATTGCATTGTTTTACCTTTGCTTAACTGCCTACGTACGTCATTTCTTGTTAAAAACCAGTGTACATAGAAATTTGTCATATTTCATTATGATTGAATCATAGAAATGTATCGGATTTCATTATAATTGGATAAATATCTACTGAGAGGATTTTATATGCGTAGAAATAACGATTGCGTAGAAATAAAGATTCATTTAATTCATTTTTGTGTTGGCATCATCTGTTCATCTTCCCAGCCTACCACTATGCCACCATGACTGCACTTCAAAAACATTATACAGTACAAAGTCTGTAATCCAGTCTTCTATTATCCAGAATGATCTATAATCCGGACCTCAAAGCCACAAACTTTACGCATGCAAGTAAAGAATGTGCATACATTATGGCACGTAATGTATGTTTTACACATGCACGCGTTGAAAGAAATGTTCAATAAAGTAAACAAATAAATAGAGCCTTTTCTTTTTTTTTTTTTTTTTTTTTTTTTTTTTTGTGAAATTTGATACCCTTTAGATCATAATTGCTCTTTATCTCATAAATTACGGTTTTATATTTTTAAATGTATAATTTCTGCGTGCCATCTTACCAAGATTTAAATTGATGATCTATAACCCAGAAAAACCTCTAATCCGGAATCGCCAAAGTTCCGACGAGTCCAGATAATACACTTTGTACTGTGTATTAGGGATATGATAATTTGTTCCTAAACCTGAGAAGGCGGTATAAGTTGAATGACTATCAGTTGAAGGATTTGTATATAGTGTAATTACTCAGTTGTGTATATTGTAAAAAGCTAATTGTCAGACTTATGCTGTTACTAAAGGATTGGCCTATTTCATAATCTTTAGTCTGTCAAATAGCTCTTTATTCTGTCAAACAGTGAAAGTCATGTCGAAACAGTAAAAGTTTTTACTTCACCCAAGTCATGTCGAAACGATTAAGAATTTAAGAAAGAAACAAAGGAATTTTCACTGTTTGACAGACTTCTTAAATTCTTAATCGTTTCGACATGACAATTAGCCAGAAATTAATTAATTTCCATTCGCTAGTATTTTCAAAAAAATTTTTAATAAAGTAAACAAATAAATATTGAGCTTTTTTTTTTTTTTTTTTTTTTTTTTTTTTTGTAAAATTTGATACCCTTTAGATCATAATTGCTCTTTATCTCATAAATTACGGTTTCATATTTTTAAATGTATAATTTCTGCATGCCATCTTACCAGATTTAAATTGATGATCTATAACCCAGAAAAACCCCTAATCCGGAATCGCCAAAGTTTCGACGAGTTCAGATAATAGACTTTGTACTGTGTATTAGGGATATGATAATTTGTTCCTAAACCTGAGAAGGCGGTATAAGTTGAATGACTATCAGTTGAAGGATTTGTATATAGTGTAATTACTCAGTTGTGTATATTGTAAAAAGCTAATTGTCAGACTTATGCTGTTACTAAAGAATGAGCCTATTTCATAATCTTTAGTCTGTCAAACAGCTCTTTGACAATGAAAATTCCTTTTTTCCTTTCTTAAATTCTTAATCATTTCAACATGACAATAAGCAGAAATTAATTAATTTCCATTCGCTAGTATTTTCAAAAAAAAAAAATTTAACAGCCGGTTTCACTAAAATAAGAACTCCACAGAATACATCCCTCAAGAATTCCGAGTCCCACTCACTACCATAAATTACTTCACCCAAGTCTTACCGACTGATATTATTCAAAGCCCCTGCTGCCGCTAAGCATTTTCGCAAACACTACACTTCTGAGTCAGACGCGAAGAGAACACTTTGCCCACTAGAAAGTATTTTCAAACGTAAGTTAATTAATACTTATAAAGTATTAATTAATACATATAAGTTAATTAATACTAAAAAGTTAATTAATACTTTTTATGGCCTTTATATCTTCATGCACATTCACTTTTCTTATTATATTTTTTATTTTTATATTATTATTATTTTTTATTTGTTTTTACAAAGTTTACATTATTTATCTTATATTTAGTAATTTTCTAATGTTTTTTTCAACTACTTTGAATTCTATTTCATTATGACAATTTCCAATGTTTAATTTTTACAAATAATATTTAACTCAAATGCATAAACACAAGTGTGTCGGGGGATGGTTACTTGAGCATTGCCGAAATTTACTGCAGAAATTGCTTTTCACTCACAATTGAATTGGCTAAAATGCTTAATAGGAATAAGTTCTTTGAATATCAGCATTGGTTCATAATCCCTTCTATTCACGGAAATATTTGGCCTGACATGAATTGCCGGTTTGGCTTAGCCTTATTGCTCGAGTAAAGACGAAATGCCGTCGTATTTATTTATTAATTATTGTTCATTGAACAGGAGTTGGTTTGTTCCCCTTGAAAAGTCAACTAATTTCCGATCAATGACAATGATTACATGCATTTAATTTAATTCTTGCCTTTAATTTATTCCTTTTACAATTGAAATTTTGTTATTCATGATTTAATTCCAGTCCCCGTTAAAGCATTTTTAACATTTTACTTTCAAGTTGCTTCAAAACATGTTTCAAAATGTAACTTACTAGTATGGATTCACTCTTTTAAGATAATCCTACTATAATTAAACTTAGGAAATAATATAATCAATTAATTAATATTATTTAGTAAATTATATATATATATATATATCACTAAATAACATTTAACAACCTCTTAAAAATCTAATAATGCCTGCTCTTTGTGTTTTAACTTTAATATTTCTAAAGGATGAGGGAAATATTTTCCCATATTTCATTATTCCATTCATTATATCCATTAGCATAATAAAGGTAATTTCAGAAATTTTGTAGCATGGTATGGGTATTTCAATAGATCGGAATCTTACATGAATGCAAATATTGCATTTTAGCAGAGATAATAATTCTATTGATCACATTGCAAAATTACAGTCAGTCACAAGGGTCAATAATTTGCATACATTTTTGCAAATTAGAGTAATAATGGTATTATTTTATCATATTATTATTATTAAAGTAATTTCAGCACGTAAATGTAGTGCAATTTTATTACTCATCAGCATTAAAATACTAAGATGCATGTCACTGACTTCTTCCTGATTCACATTATGATTTTTTTTTTTTAATTTACACTAATTCCATATTAACTAAACAGTATTTAAATGTATACTCTAAATGTATTCTGTATTCACCTTCAATACTTTTTACAACTTTGATCAATGCAATTTCTTATTCTTACAGTAGCCATTTCATTTACGGATTTGACTTTTTCGTAAGAAGTAATTAATAATGTAAGTTAAAAAAAACTATGACTATTGAAATATATATAATGATGTTACATTTGCATTTTCAAAATTTATATTTTCTAGAATCAGCTATATCCATTTAATGGCTCATTTTCGAATGCATGTTCAAATTCATGATCAAACTAATGCATTCATTAGAGGCTTCCGTTCAATTGTGAATCCTGATTGGCTGACAATGTTTTCTACTCCAGAACTTCAGCGGCTGATTTCTGGCGATAATACTCCTGTTGATCTTGCAGATTTGAGGTTAGTTATAATACACTTTATTTACTTAATGCTAATTACTCTGTGTCTAGAAGTTAATCAACAGGCATAAAAATTAGCATATTCTGTGATAGAAAAAAGGGCATGTAGCCACAAAATTTTCAAAAATAACAGGGTTATACAAAAATTAGCCTGTGATAATTAGCCCATGGAAAGCATTTTGTGTACCAGTATATTTTAATAAAAACAGCATGTACTGAACCTATATCTTAGCATTATGGAATTTAAAAAGATAAACAAAACAGCAAAATTTTGAAATGGGAGTATTCAACATCATCTGAATGAGGCTATGTAATGGGAGATAACAGGGCATCTGAAAAGGAACTCTTAAGCAGAAGTAACTGAAACCCTAAATGTCAGTCGTTTCATCTGTTCTGTCTGTTGACTGTAAATCAAATATCAGAGTGAAGCAACTGTGTTGCAAGACCAGTAAGCTGATGCTGAAGTATTACAAGTAGTCAGAAGGATTACTTTCTATATCTGCAAGCCTGGCACCAAAATTCAACTGCTGTACATTGAATTTCTTCCAGCATTGTTGCACCGACAAAAAAATGGGCAGGTAAGCCAGAGTTGGTTGGTCAGCTGTATGCAAGACAACTATCTATACTACAATGTAAACCCTTGCATGGAGGGGCCTATTTAAAGTTTTCAGAGATTACCTCAACTGCACAACATTGGAGTAATGTGATGAGTCATGGTTTGGTCTGCAGATTGTTTCCTGCTGATTTTAGAGTAGAAGAATCCTTAGAACTTGTTATTGCAGCAATAATATCTGTAAAACGTGGGGAGGTGGTGGTTAAATGGTTTGGGCAGGGAGTGCCATTGGCAGTGCTATTGATCTCCATATTTCTTTTTGTAATAATATAACTGCTATAAAGCTGTCATCCTTGCTCAGTATTTTAACTCCTTTGAATCCTAATGCAATTTTTATGGGCAGTGATGTAGGAGTTTAAAAGAACTTGCGTTATCAGCATGTATTTGGAATCAGAAATGCTGTTTCGTATGAGAATTGCCATCTACATCCCGACTTGAATTCAAGTGAGCATGTATGAAAGGTATATGATTTCACTCTATCACCCTCCCTAGAATTTTAACAAGCTGAGAATATGCTTGTTGCATGAACAGGCTGCAATAAGTAATCTTATTCTTGACTTAAATCAGTGCTGTTGGGCATCATTTCCAAGCAGAAGTTATCACTTTCATATTGACAAATATCAACATTTTTTATTACTAAAAATTGTATATTTTTGTTTACTTTCATATTTTTATTTATCGCAAAAGTTTCTTTTCTAGTATTTTTCGATTTACTCCATGATTTGCAATGCTTTTCAGTGGATTGGATTACAAATGTGTCTTTTTATTCATGATCTTGCTTAGGTTTTAAACTTAAGTGTATTTATTTACTTTAATAATTTTTATGCTTGACTCCTGTATTTTTTTCTTTTTTTGGGGGGGGGGGGAGGGAAGTTTAAAATTGTTAAAACTTTTTTGAGAAATTTGTTTTCACTTAATCTGCATCATTCATCATCATTTAATGTATTCATACATCTAATGTGTTTTGAATATTTTATTAGGAAACATACGAAATATTTTGGAGGTTTTCACAACAATCACCGAGTTATTAATTGGTTGTGGGATGTTCTTGAAAAAGATTTTACTCAAGAAGAGCATCGAATGTTTTTAAAGGTATGTTTGTATAGTAGTTTAATGTTTGTATCATATGTAAAATCACTCACTTGCAAAACTCATGCATTTTAAATGTATAAAAGTTCTAATTTTAAAAATTAGCAACTGAAATTCAAGATTTTACATTCCAAATATCTAAATTTTTGAACCACTAATTGATGTGCTGTAATATTTTCCCTCTATTCAGTGAATGAAATGCTTAATGTAAGATGGCATTTCTCTCTCTTTTTTTAACATTAGAAACCATGCGTTATTGTTTTCATTAAGTGAAAAGTGAATATTATGTCATGTCACTTTAAGAATTGTAACTAATTACTGAAGCGTAGATTTATATTTATCTTCCTTGTTGTAAAGGTTCATTGGTTGGCAGTGTAGTAAAATATATTATATATGAAACAGTCTGTTCTTCTCTATAACATTTCTCTAAAAATATTATTTATGTTTATATGTTAATTATAATTAATAAAATAAAATAATTTTATTTAAATAGTAATATATTTTTAATAATACTTTATATTTTTATTTGTATACTTTTACACACATACACACACACAAAAAAAAAAAAAAAATTACTGAAATATATGTACAATTGTTTAAACCTAAAATATTCTTTTGAGTTTTTACGTAATAGTAAACAGTCTAAGTATTACTTTTATTTAAGAAAGTAAGTATTTGTATTATTTCTGTCTAGTATGTATTTCAGCATAGTGTAGTTTATAGAATTCAGAATCCTTACTTTTTGTTAGTAATTTACATATTATAGCACAAGTAAATATTTCTTACCATAAAAATAAATGCACAAGTAAATATTTCTTACCATAAAAAGTAAATGCACAAATAAATATTTCTTACCATAAAAAGTAAACGCACAAGTAAATATTTCTTACCATAAAAAGTAAACGCACAAGTAAATATTTCTTACATTAAAAAGTAAACGCACATTAAATATTTCTTACCATAAAAAAATCTCAGTTTTAGTCTTTTTAGGTTACACATAGAGGTTTTTCTTCTTAAAATAAGTGAACTTTTTAACTCATTTTTTTCATATTTTGAAGTTAGCATCTGCTATCGAATGTTAAATTAGAATCTGCTTTCAGATGTTCTCCGTTTGAATTATAAGTATATCTGAACTCTTATTATGAAGAAGAAACATATATGTATTTGAGTTGATAAGAATGCTGAATGCTGTTTTTTGTCCTGAATCCTTTTTCTGACTACTTCAATAAGTAGGTCTAATGATACCTTTAAAGAATTAATTTCAGTTTTTCAAAATTTAGCATTCTGATTATTTATGTTTATTTTCATTAATATTTCAGGCCTTGTTTATCCATATTATTACATAAATGTGATCCAATTTCCTTTCATTAAGTCTTTTTCAAAAGGCCATGCTCTTTTATACAATTTGCTCTTTTTTTACACTGAAAGACCTCTTTTGCATAATTGCTCGATTAAAATTAGATATTGCTTATTTTTCTATATTATGATAAAATGTTTATATTGAAAATATATTCTTAAGATATTTAATGAATTCTTGTACCAATTTAAAATTTTCCATTGAGATAATTTATTAGGTATTTCATAATTTTGTGTTTTCATATTTGTTATTAATTAATTTGTTAAATCAAATTAAGATAAAGTAAGTTTTGATGTTGAAAAATTATGTATCCACATTGCAAATTTCTGCACGAAAAGTATCATAAATTTAAGAGAATTTTATGAGATTTTACAGATATAAAATATATTTTACAGTCATCAAATAAATTTGAAAAATTATGTTGCTTTTTATATTATTTTCTAATTTCTGAATTAACTATACTAATAGATTATATTTCATATTAACTAAATTAATTAATATAATAATATAATTTGTGTGCAAAATGTAAAACATTCTTAAATTTTAAACCAGAAATTAGGTCAAAGAACTTTTTTTTAAGTTTACAAATATATCTCAGGACAACAGGTACTGTGTAAAAGCAAAACAATCTGAATATGTATAATATGATTTATCAAAATGTTCATTTAAATGGGAATCCTGATCTCATGTAACAGTTGGATAACATTGCCAAATATTCATTTATAGAAATAAGTATGAGTTTAAAAATGTTAAATATAAAAATTATTAATTAAGTATCTGTGTTGTTAGTCCATGACTCTTTTAAGAGAGTCATGGACTCTCTTAAAAAATAAGAGAGTCCATGAGAAAAATAAGAGAGTTTTTAAGAGATAATTTCTCTGCTGTGAAACTGTTAGTATAATACTTTGGCCAAGAAATGTTATGGATTTTTTGCAATTTAGCTTGTGATTATCCCATGAATTTTATTATTTTCTACAATAAAATTTATATCCTAATTATAAGATACAATGCTTTTTTCTGCTTAAATAATGGAGACAATTTTAATTTCTAAGAAATAGGAATAAATAAAATTCTAGAATATATTTAGCAAATATTTTTTAATAATTGACTTTGATTATTAATAGCATTAATATTGTTTTAAATGAGTGATATGGGAAAATTACTTTAAAATAATCGGTGATTCAGAAAAACCAACATCATTTCTATGTTCTTTTTTTTATTAATTGTTTAACTAATACATACAAGGTGTGACACAAAAGAAAAACGAGGCTGAGTGTGTAGCTTGAAAAAAGAGTGGACTTGGCAACAACTGTTTTGGTGATGTTATGCCACACACCTCCTCTATCCATGCAGCCAGTATCTAATTATCCAGTCACACCAGTTGGGAGTACTACGTCAATGAGTGAACAACTGCATTCTGCCAGAAAAATGTCTAATGTAAAAAAACGAACAGCAAATCAACATCAAGTTTCTTGTGAAACTTAAGAAATCAGCCACGAAAACTTTTCAAATGTTAACCGAGGCTTATGGAGATGAAACTTTGTGTCATGCACGTGTGTTTGAATGGCATTAGTGGTTTTCAGGGGAAAAGGACAGTATGGAAGATGATGAATGTCAAGACATGAAAATTCAAGGCAATGTTAATTGTCTTCTTCGACATTAATGGAATTGTAATGATTGAATGGGTTCCCAGTGGTCAGACTGTTAATCAACACTACTATATTGAAGTACTAAAAAGACTTCATGAAAAAATTAAATAAAGGCCACAGTTGTGGAGTGATGGTTGGATGTTTCACCAAGACAATGCACCCGCTCACACGGCCCTATCTGTCAAGCAGTTTCTGACCAGCAAAAACATTACTGTGATAGGATATCCTCCTTATTCACCTGATTTGGCTCTATGCGACTTTTTTTTTTTTTATTTCCTAAAGTTAAATCTTGCTTAAAGGGGACCCATTTTACCTCAATTGAAGAGGTTGAGGCAAAAACAAAGATTCTCCTGAAGGGCCTTCCAAAAACCTCGCTCCAGAGCTACTACCAGCAATGGCAGCACCGAATGCAGAAGTGTGTGAATGCTGAAGGGAACTTCTTTGAAAGTGATAATGTCACAGAGAACTCATTCTGTAAGGACAATGATTTATTGGACCAGTGTCTTTTTTTTTTTTTTTTTCGTGTGTGTGTGTGTGTGACACCCTTGTATATTTTAAAAAGTGGGACTTGTGAAGTATTTTAATTTCTTAGTTATGCTAAAATATTTTTGAATTTTTAGTTTCATGCTATGTAATATAAATTTATGAACTTAAATAATTTGATTAAAAGCAGCAAATAATATAATTTTGTTTTTTCTAAATTGATATTTTTCATTGTATCATGTCACAGTTTGTCACAAGTTGTTCAAAACCACCACTATTAGGATTTGCACATTTGGAACCTGCTTTTTCCATTCGTTGTGTGGAAGTTAGTGATGACCAAGTAAGCATACATGTTATCTTCAACAACCTATCTGGCTTTTATTATTTTATAGCATGATATCAGTGTATTTTATTTAAAGAAATATTAATTATTTTGCTAAACTCATCCTCCAGTTTCATGTAGTACGTTCATATCATATTCACTTGAGATATTCACCCAGGTTATAATCATCTCACACTGTAAGAAATGTAGTACCTCATCACTATGCACAACAGTTCCCATTATGTAGTTTCCCACCTTCAAAAGTGTCTATTGACTAATATCACTTAACACATTAAGCTCTGCATCAATCCCTAGGAGCCAAACTTAGATCAAGTAAAGTAAGCTTGGCATTTCACTTGTTAAAGGATTGTGGTTTTTGTGCATATGTTGTATTCTGAACTATTAGGATTTATAGTTGCTGGCATCACAAAATCTTTTAAGATCTTTCTTTGGTAGTATTAAGTAAACTTTTACAATGTTCAGAAAATAAAATACCAAAAATGCTGCAATGAAAGATTAAGATTAAGAGCATCAAGTTAGTTAAAGTTTTACAATGTTCAGCTGTTTTAAGCAGTGATGTTATCTTGCCAGGCCAGATAAAGAGGAAAATTGATCCTATATTACAGCTTTAGGCAATCATAAAGGGAGACTTAGTCTAAAAATTACTCAGGGTGAAATTCTGTTTGAGGCAAGAATGGATATTTCCAATTTGAAGTACAACGTAACAGCTGCCAAAAATTTGGAATTTTTAACTTCTAAGTGTGCAATAGAAATGATACAAAATCACTCGTAACAGTTAAAAATGATTGAATACTAACACATTAACCTAAGCAGAGTAATTTTCAGCTGATTCAGAGGGAGTTTTCCCCCCTTTTCTTACGTTGAGGGACGGTATTACAAGAACATTTCAGAAAAAAATCAACTCTGACATCTCAAATTTGTTTTCATTAAACTTCCAAAACTTAGCCAGCCTGGTGATCAAAGTTGTCATCAGTTAACACCATCAAGTTTTTCTAAGATATTTTCACTATTATAGCATTTGTTTGCATTAAATTATGAGTACTGAAAAATAATAATAAATGCATCCGTACAAACATGGTGACCACAAATTAAATGTTACAAAATACACAATTTTATTTACATTTTCCCTTTTCTAATTTTTAGCTTAAATCTGGATTATTTGCACATAGCACACTCATATCATGCAAATTATTTCATCAAAATTTTTAAAATGCAAAGTTATTATGTTTTTAATATTATTATGTACAAAGAAAGTAGTGTCAATATAAGGGAAAAATATAATGAAAAGAAAAAAATTTGGAGAGAAATAACGAACTATCTTTGCTTAACATTAGAAATTGTAAATCCTTCAACAGTAAGCATTTCTGTAAGCTGAGTTCCCGCACCAAACCAGCCATTGCATTTCACATAAGCACTGTTGGATTACTATGAAATGTACTAGAATTAAGTTTTTGATTTATCAAAAGTAAATTTCTTTTTTCTTTATCACGCTTTACTTAGCCATGTTTCCCATTTTCAGCACTAGAAAAATCTCGACAAATCATGATTTCAAGAATCTGTTTCTATCTGAGGCCACTGTAAACAGGCTTGCAAACAAACCAGCTGTGAAGTGCATTTAAGTTTGAATGCAGCATCTGCTAAAACAAGAGCAAATAAATTCTTTAGACTGCCACATAATTTTAAAACTGATTAACTGCACAATTTTAGAATTAATGTTAAAAGACAGCAAAAAATGTGCCCAAAGTAGGGATTCAGCTAAAGCAAAAAATTTGTAGTAATTCACAATCTGTACTATGGAAAGAGACTTCTAAAAATATTAAATAACTTCAGTAATAAGATAGTTTTGCTTCTTCAATCAAAATATGTTATAAATACTGTGTATTTTCATTAAAAAATCAATTTTTATGTATGTATAAGAAAAATTACCATGCTGAATTTTTTAAATCAAAATTTTTGTTTTTTTATATCCAAAATTAAATGGATTACAGGCAATCATGAATAGTAATCACTGATTATCTGAATTCTGGGCACAGGAAATGTAACTACAGGCTGTAGTTTCTTAAATATTGATCCTCGGCATATTCTTTCAGTTACACAATTTATCGAGAATCAAAATGTTATTAAAAAAAATTTCAACAGAAAGCGGTCTTAACCCTTTCAGGATCAGCATGTGTCATATGCAATGGCTACGAACATTATCTCACAGTCGGATGTGTCACATATGAATCACCATGTCAGTTGATTCTGAGGATAGATGTAGCATATTAAGAACTTTTAGATAGAACATTTAACTAGTATTTTTTGTTGCTATTAGATATAGCCGTATGTTTGGTATAGTGAAATTGATGATGATTGAAGAATGTTAATCTTTCATTGCAGCATTTTTTGTATTTTATTTCCGACTGGAAGCAGGAATTAGGTAAATAAGTAATATAACCAAGTAGAACTAGCTGTTAACTGCATCAACTGATATAAACAAATGCACATTTTCCATGCTTCCTTGGCAATATATAGATGTTCTGTGGTTTTATTCATTCTTTTTAGAGTCTGGCTAGCCTTGAGATAAATATTATGTATATCATTTAACAAAATATTTTGTATACTTCAAATGGCAAAACAAAAACAGTATACACACATGATGAATGACTAATTTTCTGACACTAATGACAGTGGTGATATTTCTAAAGAATTGGAAAGTGTTAGTTGTAGCAATTCTAATACGGACATATTATCAGATACAGAAATGGCAACTTGTGTGCCTTCTACATCTCAGGAGAATGACACATTTCAGACACATTTGTCACTGGACACATTTTGGCATAAGGGCACTTCAACATTTGAAGTCTTTTGGTTTTGTGAGATCATCAAATGTTTATGTTGCAAGTGTTATCAAAAAAAATTTTTTTTTCATTATGATGGTGATAATCTTATAAAATACATTGTGAAAGAGACAAACAGTTTCGCTCAAAATCATCTTATAGTAACCCCCATCTTCTTCAAAATCAGTGGATTTTTTTAGAAATGACACAGGAATGAATTAAAGTATTTTTAGTTTGTTTATTGTAATGGGAATTATCAAAAAGCCTAACCTAATTTTTGAAACATTGATCTTTTTTTATTGTTTTCATGCTGGATATTTTTTAATATTTTTTATTTGTATGTGATTGTTTGGATATTTTTCCATATGCAGTAAAACTCAGTTGTCTGGAAACCTCGAGAAAGGCCAAATTCTGAATAATTGGACATTCAAAAAATACATTTCACAGTAGAATATGTAGCCAAATAAATGGAAGAAAAATGTTTCGGTCTAAAATGATAAAAAAAAGTAATTTTATTTGTTATCAATGCCTTATATGAGATTTCAAAAGAAAGAAAGAGCATTCCAGACATAAGCATGAAAATAAAACATAAATTTTATTATGAAATTCTGAATCACCATGAAATATGGCAAAGATCTCGCCAACCTTGCACTAGTCATTCCAGAAGAAGTTTGAAGAAGCAGATCGCTCTTTGTGTATTTAAATAATTAATATGTGCAAGTTACAGACATCACATATTAAATTTTGCTTATCATAATTTTCATACTTTTCTTGGTGCTACTATACTACATGCTGTTATGTTGAATACAAGTACCAAATTTTAAAATTTTAATCATGTTTTAAAATTGCGATGGTTTTGACTTGTATTGTTTTCTGCAAAAATTAAGCCAATTTATCGAGAATAAATTAGGTTTACGTTGGATACTTGAACTTTCTGATTAGTTGATGCCAGATAGTCGGCTTTTACTGTATATTTAGAGAAAAGTCAAAAATTTTATTATTCTAGAATTTTTAAGGGTGATGTAATGATAAAGTTTTAAAATTAATTCTTATAACTACCTGAGTGAGTATTCCTGTCATAATGGGCCAAAAATTAGAACAATTAGAGCACAAATTTAATTTATGCAATTTTTTTTCAAAAGTTAGGTTTAGCAGTTTGGATTGCTCTTTCCCACAAAACAGTGCATGCTATTAGAATTTTGAGAGAGGGGTTTAGTGACTGAGGCACTCATCGCGAAAGGTTTGACACAGTACATAAAAAGTTTTATAAATGTAAAATTTAGCTTGTTATGTAGGCCAACAAGCATACAACAAAAACTTTATAATTGCAAATACATATGTACGATCAGCTCTCAAGGAGATAGTACCAGTAATTATGTTCTTTTTTTATATCTATATTTTATGTGAGTTAGTGTGCAGCTTTTATGCAAATAATTATGCAGCTTCATAAATATTTCACTTTGATATGATAAAACTGACTTTTTTTTCCCATAAAATTAAGAATTTACAATTGAGACAATTCTGCATTGCAAGTGATCTAATTTTTTCAGGATACAGGAGACACAGTGGGAAGTGTCCTTCGTGGTTTTTTCACTATTCGTAAAAAAGACCCTGTGAATCGCCTTCCAACATCGTCTACATGTTTTAATCTCCTGAAACTTCCTAATTATCAAAAGAAAAGCACTTTGCGTGAGAAGCTGCGTTATGCTATAGCATGCAATACAGGATTTGAGCTATCATGATGTAAATCTCAACCTTGCAAATTATTTATGATGCATGTATGCACATTTAATTCACTGTATATATATATATATAAGCATTTTAGCACTTTATATGCAGAATCGTCAGCAAATAAATTCATTTCATATTAAAAGTATATTTATGTTTAAATATTATGTTAAATGCAAGTTCTTGTAGCACATTATATGTCTAAATTTTAAACTTAAAAAAAAACTATGGTAGGAACAATCATGATCAAAATATCATTTTATAAATTTATTTAGAATTATTTTTTGTGTTGATTTTTTATCATTCTTTTGAACAGAAAATTCTTTCCTTTATGAAGCTTTTAAAGAATTATTCTTTAATTCTTTTAATTTATTTTCTTTTAAAGAATGCATGGTTTTCAGCTGAATTTGTATATAATTATAAATGTTCGTTTTTATGAAAGTTTCTGAATGTGATGCTAACCTTTTAATGTTTTATGAGAAAGAATGTTGCTGAAAGATATGAATGTCATACAATATCTTAAAATTAATATAGTGTAAAAGATTGCTGGCATCTTGATTACACTACATTTGTTTATGTAGATATTTCTTGTTATATTTGATTTTAAAGATATTTTTAAATTGTGTTTGTATGAGCAGTTATTTTTATGAAGAGATGTGTGTTATTTTTTGTTGGTTTCAAAGATTTTTAATATCTTTGGATTTTATATGAAATACTTGTTAATATAGACTTTATGAATTTGAATGTAAATAAACATGTGATATGATTAGGAGTAATAATTCTGTGTACTAATATTAGTACAGTATAAGATTGAATGAATTCTTTTATCAAGGTAACTCCTGAGAGAATATGTTAGAAGTGTGTCTTTAGTGTTGTTATCTCATTTGAAAGAATGTTATTTTTAATATATATTATTAGTTATCCTTTTTATAAATGCCACTGTCTGTCATATAGTTATATGTTATCATAAAGCTTTGAAATTCTTTATAATTTAACTAAAAATAGTCACTTCCCACCCCCAGCCCTACGAAGCATGACTAGTAAGCCATAAAATTAGAATTTATGCACCATTTGTAACATTTTTTAATTCGTATTGTAATATAATACTTATTAAATTCTTTTTTCCAGTTGAATTTCTCGTAATTCTTTTATTCTAAGCTTTTAAATATTAGTCATTTTCATACACATTACATGAAACAGCATGCTACCGAGAGGTTAAATTCAGTAGTAGAATTTTATGTATCAGACTTTTTTATGAGGTGAAAAGTTGAATTTTTCCCTTTCTTATTAGTAGCTTTTAATTTGTTGATTTTGTGATACTTGACTGTATATTTATGTATTGATAGCTTGAGTTTGTTAACATATGGTAAAGCAAGAAATGCTGTTTTTGACTGAATTTTAATTGTTTTTAAACTATGTTAAAAAAAACTCATTCAACATTTATGCTAGTTGATTGCTTTACATTTAACATATGTGAATTATTTATTTGTATGTTATTAATGTGGTAGCTGTTTCATTCTCATCAAATCTGAGTATTGCATTTGTAAGTTTTGTTATTTTATTTGTTGGTATATTAAGAAAATGTGAGTATAATACTCTTATTTTGCTTATAGCTGCTATTTGATTTTATTTATGAGAAGAAAATTATAAATCTGAAAAATAAATTCTTTTATTATTTCTGTGTAGAAATATCTCTTTTAAGGGTTTTACCTGTTAGCATATGTCTTCTTTAAAATTATATTGAATAAATGGCATGTTTTTCTGTATTGTTGCACTTTCCAAAAAAATTAAAAGAAATTATATATCTTGTTTTAAAACTCTGAGTATTCATGGCTATCTAAAAGGACCTTGCGTTCTTCAACCATATTTAATAATAATGCAATAAATTTTA
Source organism: Stegodyphus dumicola (assembly GCF_044657685.1). NCBI lineage: Eukaryota > Metazoa > Arthropoda > Arachnida > Araneae > Eresidae > Stegodyphus > Stegodyphus dumicola. The sequence goes on along the minus strand of NC_140774.1, from coordinate 174,559,191 downwards.
AGTGACATGTTATGTTTGTTCAAATTTTGTCATAAAACAGATCTTATTTAACCTCAAAATATAACCTCAAACTATTCATTTTTTTATTCTATAAAAAAATTATTATTATTATTATTATTTTATTTTATTTTATGTTATTCTATGAAAATGAAAATAAGACACCGAAAATATGTTAATTATTCTACTCGTATAGCCTGAATATTCTGCAAATGTTGAAGAAGTTTCTTTTCAAATAAAAAATGAATAACAAATTAGTAAATTATTTTTAAACAATACATTTCAGATTATTAATTTCAATTTTATAATGAAAATAATTGCTAGTAACCCCTATGTATATGAGACGCTTGGAAAAACAAATGGTTTTCCAAGTTTACAGTTTTTAAGAGATACAGTTTTACAAATACAGTTTTTAAGAGATGGCATTTGATGTAGGATTAAGAAATAAAACAGGTTTAGGCTTCAGAAACTAATGAAAGCATCTACTGCTAAAGAAGGAAGACCTATGTCAGATTGTCCTCAAGACTTAAGAGTTTCATTCAATGTATACGATACTGTGAGGCTTCTTTTTACCTGATCAGAAATATGTATAAAAAATATCAGTTTGTTATATTACAAGTATGTTATATTATAATGTTGAATAATGCATGTTAATCATTTTTTTATTGCTGGTAAGTGCAGTTAAGAAAGAGTATTTTCTTAATTGTAAATTATATTTTCTTTTCTGTAATTTTCTTTTTTCCATTTAAAGCTAGATTTTGTTATTATTTTTTAAAGTTTTATTATTTACTTTTTAAAACAGGTTATATAGCTCCTACTCCTTAAGATTTTGATAATAACTTCACTCTGTATCTTGCTTTGGTTCTATTAGCCCATTATTTTAATTTACCTTATCTTACAAACTATATACTCTTTCAGAGAAGGAAAATCTCTTCTGTTTAAAATGATTTTTCTGTAACATATTGCATAATTTAATTAAAATATCATGAATTTAATTAACTTCATACTACATTTAATCTTAATTTTATCAGAAATCTTATTTACTTATTGACTGATTTATTAAAAATATACTTTTAGTTTCTGTCTCTTATGTTAAAAATTTTCTTTTCCTTAACTATATCAAACAAATTTGTTACATGGTTTGCAAATATTTATTCTGTATTATGTATGCAATATATGATACTAGAAGTAACTTTTATTAATTTCACTAATGTTAAAAATTTTTTATTAGCTATATTATAAACTATATAAATTAGTTGTATTTATAAACTACAGTAGTTAGAGGTTTTCATAAAATTTAAATGAAGTTATTAAGAAGTGCATGTATTGCTTTTTAATTACTCAGTTTATAAAGCAATATATGGTTTCAATTTGAAAGCTATATATATGACATGCATTTTCTTTAAAAGTTTGCACTATGACCAACTATATGGATGATAAATACTACTGTAATGTAATATGATCTAAGAAGTGCATGTATTGCTCTTTAATTGCTCAGTTTGTAAAACAGTATATGGTTTCAGTTTGAAAGCTAGCTATATGACATGCATTGGCTTTAAAAGTTTCTAATGTGACCAACTGCATGGATGACAAATACTACTGTAATTTAATTTAATGTAATATGATCCAAAAAATTTAAAAGCTTATGATATAGATATTTGTAAAGTTAAAAGAAAAGATCTGTAATTTTGTTTATTTTTTTTTTACCTGCCTTGACAAATTTAGTAATAAGAAATTATACCTTTATTGAATTCTATGGAATTTTTAAGTTTTTTCTCTGAAAGAATAACTTCTGAGAAATTGGAATTCCAATTGCTTAGTTATTTTTTTTCCCTTGCAGTATTGGTCTTCTTAAAATTTTTAATTTATCTTCCTTCAAATCAATTTGATTTAGATTGGATGCCACTTTAACCAAATTTGCTTCAGCCAGCTCCCTCTTCTAATAAATTATTGATTATCTTCATTTAAATGTCATTAGAACTCGGTTTAATACAATATTTATACTAAAGTATTATATCAACTTATTTTGTTATGCAAAGCATTTTAATCTTCTTGAGAAGCAAGAATAAACTTGTGCTGACACAATCAAAAATTGAGGAGATTCAGTACCATTATTAGTTCAATAGATTCTTCAGTATTATTTTTTCCCTAAAAAATCCATTGCAACAATTCTTAATGTAGTGTGTTTTAATTGTAGTTTTAACTCTTTGATATTAACAATGATACTGTATAAATGATAGAAACACATTTCAAAACTGATTGATTTAAATATTTTTTTCCTAAAGCTTAGTGAGATATCTAATTTGACATCAGGTCTAAAATATTATAAAAGATGCATTTTTAATAAATTAACTAAACTTGTAATCCAGTAGGCCATTTTTACTATGCAATGATTAAATTTAGTGCATTACATTTTTTACTATGCAATGATTAAGAGATCTGTAAACTAGCTTATGACTTCCCATATATTCATTCCTTTGAAAATTTACTGCACAAAAGTAAATTATGTGATTTTTATTCCTTAGTGCATCAAAACTAGATGCATTTTTACATACATACTATGAAACAAATATCTTGGTCCTTTTTTTAATCCAAAATTGGTCTAACTGATGTGTTGTGTGTTCATTCCATTGGAGTTTATAACAAGTTAGGAGACTTTTTTGCTTTTCTTTTTAAATGGTCCGAAATTTAGAATTTTTATAGTTTAAACTGAATTTGTATGCCATCATGTTTTAGAGATGTCACATTATGTAGAATTAACCTATATACTAAAAATAGCATTTTGTGATGTTTTCAGTAAATTTTTCCTGTACCCTTTTGTATCGTAGTCATCCCATGACAAATTCTCTAAAACAGAGAATTTTATTTCAGTACTTATATTCAATACTCCTTAAATTTTTATCTATGAAAATCGTCTGCTTGAAATAATGCACTTTTACATAAAGTATTTGAAGATTGACTTAATGTGAATAAATACTTGCAAGTAATGAATTATTTTTATTTCTGTTAATGTATATAAGTGTGTTGTTTAAGAGAATTATATACTTCATGATGACCAAACTAACTGCAATGCATGAAAGTAAAATAATAAATCAAAATATGTTAAAGATATTTATGTCCTTATACTTTAAACATGTAATGAATTTGATTTAAAACAAAGATTTGTATTAAATTCAGTAATGCACAAAAAAGCATTTACTTATTTTATTATTATTGTAAAACTAAGTTAACAATTTGTGTTATTTTATGATACAGGGTGGCCTAATAACAGTGGAATATAAAACATTGTCATGTAAAATTTGTAGAAAATAATTATAACGATGTCAAAACTACTTTAAATAGTTAAGGTATGAGTGAATTTTAATGTACAGAGTTTTCAAACTGTATGTTTCAGTTATTATAGTACAAAGTTGATTTCTGAATTCAATAATTGGACGATTTCTATATCAGAATTTAGATCTGACGATTTCTATATCAGAATTTAGATCTTTATTCTCTTGATCTCAACTATATAAATATGAGTTATTTATGTAAAGGTGTTTTTAATATAAACTAGTATGAAATATTCAGAAAGATTAAGGTATGGGATATATGTGGACATTCAATATCTTTCTGTTGAATTTTTTCTGAATTAATTAAGAAAAATGGATTTTCTATTTTGTACGATTCATTTCTGTCTCGAATGTGCGACAATTGGAGAAACATGTTATGGTGATGAACATTTCAAGTGCAAAATTTCATCCCATTTTTTTACTAATAATTCTGTCTATTGACGGTACCATCTGTGTATAAGCACATCAATTTTCTGCTTAGAAAAATCTCTAAAGCTTTCTATTTGTCTTCTAAATGCCGTACTTTTACTTTTTTATTTGCCATTCAGTCAGAAATGAGCCTTATTGCTAAACAAAATATTTTTATTTTCACTGATTTTCCAATTATTTTTTTTAATCTTGATCTTAAATTTTGCAAAAGTATATTGTTCTGTTCCTGTTCTATGTTCCTGTTTTTATGTGGTTAATAAAGATGTATTTTGTACAGAAATAATTTCACAATGTTTGGTTATTTTTAGGGGCATTTCATAATATTTATGATTGTGGTGACTTCTTTCTTGTTGAATTTTGTATTTTTTTTCCGAATATTAGTTTGTAATTCCTATATTTTTGTTCTGTCATAAAAGTAGATGTCCTGTGTTTTCTGCAGGCATGAGAAATGTTACATGCTAATTAAATAATCGTTCCCTTAAAGTAAAAAAACTAGAAAAAAAATTGGAAAAATATAATGGAAATTAGTTTACTATAAAAGTGAAAACGATTTTAAACCCTGAAATGCATATTTCATTAGGAGCTTTCTTTATCTCGCACTCATATCCACATCCATGCTGTATGATATTATTTCAATTATAAGATTTTCCTCTGATACGTAGATGTATGTTTAATGCTTCTGTAATGAAAACTTTTCAAACTAAGAAAGCCATGTTCTGATATTTCAGAAAATAGACTCTTATAATATAGCAGCCATGCAAATAAATAGAATAACTCAATAAAAACAGAATATTTATAATAAAATAATATTATGTTATTTGGCTTATCTTGTATTTGAATAGCATTGTAAAGTAAATATTATTTATTTATTTGTAGTAATATGTGAAGTTGTTATAAATAGCATCTATTTGCAGTATGTTATTTTGTAAAGTTTGGTCCATGACAACTCATCTTTCTTTAAATATGTGTTCTTTTAATCAAAAGAAAACTGCTTCTCTTTCTTATTTTGTAATGTTAAATATTTCTTTATTTAAAGCATTTCATTTAATGCCTGATTTTTGGATTTTAATAATACTATTTCAATTTCTGTTCAGTGTGTTCAACCAATGAATTGCTGTTTCAGTTTTTGTTCAGTGTATTCTACCAATAAGTTTTATTTAAAGAAATTTAAAGTGATTACTGCATACTTCTGTCATTAAATTTTCCAGTTCTAAAAAAAAAGAAAAAAAATTTTCATACCATGCCTGCAATTAATGTGCAGTAAAAACGCCAAAATGCACACAGTGCTATGTTACAAACACATTAAATGTATATGATATTTAAACACTTTGTAAATGCAACACTTGCTGAATTTCAAGGCTGCAGTTTGTTTGTAATAACGATCTGTTTCTAATTGTTTTGTTTAATGTGAAAAATAATTCAATTACTGAGTATTTTGCTAGGCATGAGAAAATTAATTTCATAACTTTTTAATATCTAGTTATAGTGTACTCTAGCATCATATCACTTTATGAACAGAAATAGTAAAATTTAATTTTTGAATGAATAATACCATACTCACAATTTTTATAGTATATTTTTGTGTGAATTATCTTTTAAAGACAGATGCTCTGGTAAATAAATGTGAATTCTTGGAAAAGAAATTATATTTGATTCTTTGAAAGCAAGAATTACATTGCTCACACATGAAATTTTCCTTCAAAAAATTGGCACTTGCATGTAAATCAAATTTATTGTCTTGATTACTACAAACTTCTGCTATATAGTTTCACTGTGTATATGTACTCCTACTGTGAATACATAAATAGAGAGAGTAACTAGTGGTGTATACGATAAAAATTAAAAAATATACTCTTGTATATAGATATACTTACCATAAAAAAAATAAGAATTATATATATGAATGTATAAGTGCTGATGGCTTCAAAAACTAACATTTCAGGATTTTTATCTCGGAGGATAAGGTTCAGTAAGCCAAGCAAGTTGTCAAGGGATAACAAATGTGTTCACGAATCTTTAAAAATTGTATTGCTCAAGAACTTTCCACCTGCTAAGGAAGGGATATGTTAAATACCTGATTTTCACTGTTATATCAGTAAGAGTAAGGTTTTAATGTTTCTCAATATGAAAGTCTTAAAGTTTGAGCATGTGCAGGAAAGAAGACAATAAATTAGTGAAAAAGCTTCATTTGCAGCTTGGAAATGCAATATTAAATAATACCAAAAGCAATTACAATGAATTTTAAATGTCCACAGGTCTGACCTTTAAATTTATAATAATAGCATATCTACCATTTGGGGTTCCTTAAAGCCTTGCATGTATTGGGTTGGAGGGAAAGTTCTGTCGTATTTTAAAGAAAATATTTGAATTCATTTATAAAAATATGTGTTTAATATTAATCAATTATATATGCTCCGTTATTTGTTACAATCTGTTGCCATCTTCCAGGTAACCTGTAAATTCCTGTTTTGTAGAATTTCTCATCCATGGAGTTAAAATAGTCAGCAACTGCCTTAGAAACACTTTCAAAAGACTTGAATTTTTTTCTCGTTAGATAATTTTGCAGAGATCTGAACAGGTAAGAATCAGAGGGTGCAATGTCAGGTGAATACGGGGGGTGATTAAGGATTTCCCATCCTAACGCATTCAGTTTTTGTAGTGTCACCACTGCAGTATGCGGGCGAGCATTATCGTGATGGAACACTATTCCTTTTCTGGACGCTAATGCTGGCCTTTTTTCTTTGATAGCTGCATTCAATTTATCCAGCTGATTGCAGTACAGATCCGCGTTGATGTTTTTTCCCTGTTTCAGCAACTCGTAATACACTGGACCTTTCCTGTCCCACCACAAACAAAGCAGTACTTTTCGTTGATGGATACTTGGTTTTGGAACTGTTGCTGATGATGTTCCTGGTTTGCAGTAAGATTTTTTTCTTTTAATATTCTCTTAAAGAATCCACTTTTCATCTCCAGTAACCAGCCTGTCCAAAAACGGCTCCACATTGTGCCTAATCAGATGTGATGAACATATTCTTACACGATCAGACAAATTCTTTTCCGTTAATTCATGTGGAACCCAAACACTTTGCTTTAACACAAACCCAAGAAATTTAATGTGATCTCCAACAGTTGTATGATGAATGCCAAACTCTTCTGCAATTTCTCGACTTGTTAAATGTGGATTATTTTCCAACATGGATCGCAAAACATCATTATCGATCTTGGATGGTCGTCCAGATCGAACACTTTCTTTGAGGCTCAGGTCCCCGGAACGAAATTTGCTAAACCATCTTTGACAAGTACGAACATTTACAATATCTTTTCCAAATACCGCACATAAATTTTTACATGCAACAGATGCGTTGCTTCCTTTTTGGAATTCATATAAAATGCAGTGTCGTAAATGCACTTTATCTACCGACATGTTTTTCCCTTTAAATATTACAAGTAAATAATGAAGGGTAAAAAAGGGCACCTTTTATATTATACAGCAGCTAAAAAAACAAAAAAAAATCCGATTGACTCACTAGCCAGATTTTTTTTTTTTTATTATTTACAAGAAAAATCACCTGCCTATTTATAATACGACAGAACTTTCCCTCCAACCCGATAGTTTTCAATGCCTTATGTGGGCTTTAAATACCATCTTTCCTCAAGCTTAGTAAAGATCCGGTAGCACAATAGTTAAGGTAGCAAATGAGAATGTTCCATCCGTAAAGTTACTTACTGCAGTACTTCGATCATATGGCAGTAAGTTGGCCATTTCCAATCATATGAAGAAAGCTGTAACTCTGAAAAGTATCCATATGACAACTTAATTACACCAGTATGTGACAGCTGTCATCATACTGGTTAAAAGAAGAATGCCCAAATTTTTCTTCTTCTAGAATATTAGTACATATTATAATATTAAGAAAGTAATTAGTTCTTTCCATTCAGCAAGATAATGAATCGCTCCCAGATAATCAAACTTTCTTGGCTGTTAATGCTAAATCTGTTGTTAAAAATTTGTAATAGTAATTGCCAAAAACTTGAGAGTAAATATCATTAATTCATTCAATGCTGATTGTTTAAAGTGCTATTTTTAGCAAAATCGTCAGTGGTATTAGGATTATTTCTCCAGTTGCTGGTCTGTAAACAGTACAGTAAGATTTTTTTTTAATGCAAGTCACTCATTTTCAGGTTTAAATTGCTGCTTAATCGATTTTTATTTAACCAAAGGCCTGCCACAGCAAGTAACATTTGCAGCCATTACAAGGAAAATTCGCAGAAACATAGAATAGTAGGAATTTTGTTCAGGAGGCTATTTTAGAATTAACTGCAAAAATTCGAAACGCTCGTCCTTTCACCTCCATGTTTTGTCTTTTCAGAAAGGAACTTATTTATATAATTGTAAACGTAATTTAAAGAACGTTCGTATTTATTATTCAAGAGTTTCGGCTCACAAGCGGCCGATCCAGTTTCTCTTAGAAAGTCCTTCACAAAGGCATCCCTTCTCTAGACAGATAGCCTTAGTGTGCTTTGCCATAATCAGCTAAACCAAATCAAACCATTCAAAAGAATAAGAAAAGTGTAGCAAGGAAAGAAAGCCGTTGAAATCTCGCTCCGATTTCTTTTGAATACTCAGTCTAGTGTAAGAACAATTTTCACTTCAATTTAGTTTTATTTGCCAATTCAGCTTTTCGTGATTCTTCACATCACAGTGACCGGGTGGATACGGTGAGTGATACTGATAGTTCGATCTAAGGACACATCCCAAAGAGCAAGTTGCGTGCACTTCATGTATAAAGTAGGTTATGTAACTTTATATTTACGCATGCGTGACGTGAATATGAGCTAGTTCTTAGTTTTCAATCCTTTGTCGTCGAGAATTGTAATGTCTTACGAAGACATCCGTCTCCCTAGGCAGATAACCTTTGTAAGCTTTTCTATAGTACAATAAATCTGAATCCTTTTCTGCTTCGAAGATCCATATGACGGCCTGCTTTCATATAAGAAACAGTCCTAAAAATGTGCTATAAGAAATGAATCGCCTTCTCTGCTGAACTGTAATGCAATTGGCTAATGGTTTTGCTACGCATTTTCATCACTTATTTTGCCCCACCAGAGGCTGTGGGGCAAAGACCGCTGAAACTGGGAGTTCGACCTGGGTTTGATCCCAGGTGAACGGGCTGGCTGCATATGGCTTATTTTCGCGGCTTTTTCCAAGCATAATGTGAACACGAGCCAGTTTCCTTTCGAAAGCGCTCCACAAAGGCTTCTCGAGCAGATAGCCCTGCCTTTCTTTGCCATAATTGAATAATCTATCCTAACATTACTTATTTTATGTAGAACTTGTATGTGTATACAAATTGTTAGAAGGGGAAGAGCAATCATTCCTATTGGGATCCGTTCAGGCGAGGCAGAGACCATACGGGTATTATCAAGTCTGATGTTTGATTTCGTAAAATTGGTCCTCTGGGGCTTCGGTTCCTTTGAAACGACCAGGACTGGTATGGCTGGCCTTCCTGCAGCTGGGTTTGAGTTGCATTCTGTTCTGTAATAGGTCCTGGTCCGATTCTAGAGAAGGCATGGATGTATGTGGATATATAGTATTTGGGCGGCATGGGGGCACATGAAATAGTGGCGATCCGAAAGGCCTCACAAGTGGTTTGGTGGTAGAGAATGAGGGATGGGAAACCCACGGGCCGTTCCTTGGAGTGCTGTCCATCAAAACGAGCGGAGAGGTACAATTAGTGCGGTGGGATTATACCTGTCCAAACAATGGTAAAATTCTAATGTTCCGCCTACTAGTACCTGCACCTGTGTTGTACAGGATTATAAATTTAGAAAATGATCGAACTGATTGAATTCCTATGTGTAGGTAGCAACGAAGGCTGAATTAAAAGTTTTAGAGGACCAAAGCGCTTAAAAAAATTTGGTGCACTCAATATAATTTAAGGCTTCCAACTTTTCTCTTTCTAATTCATTTTCTGTGGACACCGTACATTCCATGGTAAAACCATCTGTTTGAAGCTTTTGTGTTGACCATTTTCCCTGATGCCTTAAACACGTGCTGTTTTTGCTTAATATTTACAGCTTTGGTACTAACAGACAACGGATGGTAACTTGAAACATTACGACTGCAGAACACCTGCAAATTTACGCTTAATAGACCTCTATCTCAGCGTTTCCCAAAGTCTGGGTCGCGACCTGGCAGCGGGTCGCAGAAAAATTCAGCTGGGTCTTGGCAAAAATTGTAAAAACACAAAAAATCTATAAATTTTGCTCTACATTTAATATTTTTCGAAACTTTTTCAAGTACTACCAGTGGCAATGCTTTACCACCGTTTCCTTACCGGACCGTTTAAATTCGGATGCTCTAATTGGCTGATTTCGATTCGTCATTCAGTGCCTTCTCCGGTACACGCGCCGTAAACTCACGGGTATCAAAACAAGGGTATGTTTGAATTTTTGTTACCTATTTTATTTGACTGTAGTTATTATTACCTGTTATTAATAGCAACTTCATATTGGTAAGTAATAAAAATACTTTTTCTTATAAATCATTAATAAACAAATTCTTTTTATTAAAGCTTTCAACCTTTATTAAAATGGATAAATGGTTAATCAAGAAAACCACAGATTTAAATGATGATGATCAACCAAGCACGAGCAAAGCTGAACATCATGATCGTGAAGAAACTTTGCCTGAAGCACCTAAAGCAGATATACAGCGCCAAAATAACAAGCGTAAAGCTACTTGGACTCGCATCTATTGTGACGAATATTTACGTTTTGGGTTCATTGCCGGCGGCAGTCAAAATAATTTGCCGCTATGTGTTATTTGCAATGAGCAACTTTCAAATGAAAGTATGAAACCGTCAAAGTTGAAACGGCATTTAAACACATTCCATTCTGAGTACTCTGATAAGGCAATTAAATTTTTTACTGATAAGAAAAATTAATTGATTACTGCTCAAAAAAAAAAAAAAAAAAAATGAAAAATACACTCTTACCTCACCAGTCAAATAAAAACCACACTTTGACATCTTTTTTTTTTTTTTTTTTTTTTTTTTTGAAATTTCCAAATTAATAGCTGAATATGGTTTCCTCATAGTGCTGGAGAAAAATTAATACTTCCCGCTTTGAAAATTGTCGCAAATAATTTATGCGGAATAAAAGAAAAATGTTTATTTCCGGGATACCATTATCAAATAATGCAGTTAAACGGAGAATTGATGATTGTGCGAAATACTTAGAAAAAGAACTAGCTGCTCAAGTAAAAAAAGAGCAATTTTTTTTCCTTGCAAATAGATGAAAACACAGATATCGAGGATAATGCAAATCTTATGTGTTTTATCAGATATATATAAGACACCATCCAAGAAAATTTTTTGTTTTGTAAAAGGCTATCGACAAGAATGACCTCAGATGAAAATTTTTAAGGCTACCAATGATTTTGTCTCTAGTAACGGTACTGATTGGATGAAGTGTGTAAGTAGCGACGGAGCACGTGCAATGGCAGACTGTCATAAAGGTTTGTTTAAGCAAATTCAAGAATTAGCAATTAATTGTGTATGGGTGCACTGTAGTATCCATAAACAAGCGTTGGCGGTAAAACGAATGCCTTTAAATTTAAACATGACTTTGGAAGAATGTGTCAAGTTTGTAAACTACATAAAGTCTCGTCCATTAAATAGCAGACTTTTTATCGAATTATGCAAGGAAATGGGGAGTGATCATAAACACCTCCTTTTCTTTTGTAATTCAGGATGGCTTTCAAAAGGAAACGTTTTAAAACGTCTGTTTGAGCTAAAAGACGATGTCTTGGTATTTCTGAATGAACACTTGAATATAAAAAAGATGCTATTTTTCCATTTAAGGATAGAGTCTACGATTTCGAATGGTTAAAGAAGTAGCTTATCTGTGCGAGATATTTGCTACGTTCAATGTATTGAATTTAAATTAGCAAGGCTTTGGTTTAATTTTTTTCAAATTATCGGAAAAAGTCGCTGCAATAATTAAAAAAATGACTCTGTGGAAACAACGACCTTTCAAAAGGAAATTTTAAATCTTTTAAAACATTACATAAATTTATTGAAACCCATTCAAACTACGATGAAGAAGATTTACATCTTGAAACACCAGTGCTTAAATTGCGCCGGTGCCCACCGGATGCCGGCTCCGGTATTTCTGAATTTTTAAGATAAATTACAATTCTAGCATGACCGCACTGGAGCCCTAAATAAGATGAGCTCCGGTACTTCTTTTTATAAAAATGAGCCTCAATTTCAAGGGGAAAAAATTTAGAATTCCCAAAGTTTTAAATTAATAATAAGCAGACCTTGCAATACTTTATTTTCCTAGAAATACGAACTCCTGAGAACATGAGACGTTCAAATAAAGTCCCCTCACTGATAATCGGAAACCTTTCCCTTTAAGAGACAATAAATTTGGGGGAGTTTGTTTAGGAACGCGTAAATTTCTCGTCATGCCATTGTATCTAATGTATTGTTATCGATGGTTACAGTTAGTTATCCTCGCAGGAAGGAAAATTTGTGTTCTTAAATGTGCGTTAAGTGACAGCGAGTAGAAGAAGAGTGAAATACTGAGATAAGCTGCTCAAGCACGTCCTATACATCGTCTTTCCCAGAGTATCCACTAATGTAACCAAATAAGGGGGGGGCGAAAAGCGTAACCAGCAACTTTGCATTCATCCTTAGGAGTCAGATTCAGAACTCATTTTACCCCTGACATACATCCGCTTGATGTATATAATTATATCAGCAAAGAGAACGTTCTTTCTCGCCAAGATTCCCCTCATTTTTTGTTTCCATCCACTCATACCCTCACGCCCTCATTCAGTTTCGCCCTCTTTTTAGTATTAGCTGAATTTTCATCAGCTATATTTTAAGTATATTTCATTTTTGTGATGATAAAAGAACTTTTTCTCCTTACGATCAGAGCTTAAATTGCGCCGGAGGCCCACCGGCTTCCAGTTCCGATTCTTCTTAGTTTTCGTAATAAATCATAATTCTAGCCGGAGCGCACCGGAGCCCTAAATAAGAAGGTTGCGGCGCTTCTTTTATGTAATTGATTAGCAATTTCAGTAGAAATTTTATCTCGAAAATTTTATTTTTAGCAATAAAATTATAATAAAAGTCGCTTATTAAATTTTAATTTACCTCTTGACATTTAATTTAATTTTAATTATATAATAATTATGGATTAAATAATTTATGAACATTAATTAAATGGATATTAATTAATTTGATAATAATTAATTATTTAATTTTTAAATTATTAATGAGTTTAATAGTCATTTTATTTATTTCTTAAATACTCTTGTTCCTCTTTGCTAATGGTCTTCCATAGGGCTCCGGTACTTCTAATTTCAGAAATTAAACCCTATCAGTTTCAATTCAAGAACATCTTTCGGAGCTAATAAATAGTTTTAAAAACAAATTTCCGGATATTCCTTCAAATAATATGTGGATTAAATATCCTTTTTCTGTCGATATTGAAAAGGAAGAAATGCTTAATCTTAGTGAACAAAAAGTTGATAATTTAATTGAAATTTCATGCGACACCGATCTTAAAAAAGTGTTTGAAACTGTACCACTAATTAATTTTTGGTTGCGCTGTCAAAAGGAATATCCAAGCGTAAGCGAAAATGTGATACAATTTTTAATGCCTTTTGTCACCACTTATACGTGTGAAACTGCGATCTCAGCCTTGGTGTACTTAAAAAATAAGTATCGAAACAGATTGGATGTCGAACCTAATTTGAGAATAAAATTAACATCATTAAGTCCTAATTTGAAATTACTATGTGAGGAAAAACATCATCCATCGCATCTTCCTTCGATCCTTTAGTTTGGATGTTGGCATCTGGTTATTTTGCAAGATATTTTAATGAAAAAAGGTATTCCAATTATTTAAATGTGAAAAATAATTTAGCAGCGTAGGGTAGGCTCTTCACCTAGGGTAAACTGAGAACTACGTGTAAGATATTTAGGTAAAGGAAAAAAAAAATAGTTAATTCTATAATTTTGTTGTCTTAGGGGTTACAAATAGCCTCAATAAAAGATGCTGTCGTATGCAGGAAGAATGGCCGAGATAATATCTCTGTTATTCTTAGACATCCGTATAGAGTCAAAGGAATATTGAATAGTATAAACCAGAACGTCCTTACCTTTATACCAATAATAGTTGCAGCGGTAAATGCGAAGATTAACAATATTCAGGCTGTCATATTGTATAATGTGTGTTTCCGCCAATATCATATAGATAAATATAAGTGTCATTTTTTAGTAGGGAGTCCTGAAGCTTGGTGAACTTGCATCTAAGGCTTCACCATCCCGAATGGCCATCCGAAATTAGACTGAGTGTTCATGACTATTTTTGCGTCTTAAGACTCTTGGGGTTGTTAACGTTCTTGCTAATATCTGGTAGTTCAGAGTTTTGAATCCAGGTTACCAGGACTTGAAGACCTTGTAGGTTCTTTTCAGCATTTTACCCTAAACTATTTCAGATACTGTTAGATAGGAGTTGGATGACTGCAAAAGACTTATTCAGATAGTAAGTCATATATATAGTTTTTGTACTGGTTTTTGTGTTAGGGCACTTTTCTCAACCTCCGTAGTTCATTGTGTGTTAGATACCTAATTTAACACATTTAACATTCGGGCCACTTGGGACAATCTTTAATTCGATGTTCCTGCGCGAATTTGATGAATCACCGCTCCTTCTACATGCTGTTTGCGCATAGCTACCTGTGCTCGAAATTACATGAGTTCATCTGTAGTTCTTGAATTACGTAATACTCTGCTGACGTACCTCAAACTTCAAAGTCATTGGCTCTCCAATGTTCACTTCCTTACCATATGGCCCTCAGGGGGCTCACTTTTGTGAGTACGGGTGTGGCAATCCCGAGGTACCCTAGCCCTTCAGGGGATCATCTTCTTGGTGAGACGGGTGTCACGATCCTGGAGCCCCAGTGATCTATCCTCTTTTCCGTCTCCTCTCCTCTTGGCTGGTACTTTTTCCCTTCCCTTCTCCCTCGTGGTTTCTCTCTACGGAGTTTGGGGCTCGTCACAAGAGACTGGAACAGACCTTGTCTCTAGTTCTCGAGTGGCGAGAAAACTGCCCACGTGTTTGCCGTGCGTGGAGACCCGTGTCGCTGGAAAGGAGGGTCCTGGTAGTTGAGGGGCGAGGTACTGTCCCCAACACACTACTTTGGCCTCTGCTTCAGCTAAACGGGAGGCACCTTAGTCGTCCTCACGGGTGTCAATCGGCTGGTCACTAGTCCTTGTGTCAGTGGCTTGGGGTCAAGCTCTCGGGAGTACCTGCTTTCGGGAAAGCCGACTGTGGGGCTTCAGTTTGCGTATAGGTCCGGCTAGCCCTAACACAGGAATCTGTGTTCCCTTGTTGGGCTCCGTGGTGGGCGGGGCCGTCGGACCCGAATCTTTTCTATTTTCAATATGGCAAATACACATATTTTTTTATTAAAAAACTTTGAAGTCACTCCAGTCTCTCAACCTAGTTCTGAAACATCTACTACTAAACCAATCATTCAACCTAGTTCTGAAACATCTCCTACTAAACCAGTCACTCAACCTAGTTCTGAAACATCTACTAATAAACCAATCATTCAACCTAGTTCTGAAACGTCTCCTACTAAACCAGTCACTCAACCTGTCGCTCAACCTAGTTCTGAAAATTCTGCAAAAAAATTACGGACAGATGCAAATAAAAAAATCATAACAATAGTCCCCGTTTCCTAGTAATCTCTAGTCCTTCTGGCGAAATGCATAAGATGTCTCCTTTCGTAATAAACAAATACATCCAGTCTTGTATTGGTGAGCCGAGAAACATAAAGCGTCTCCGCTCCGGAGACTTGCTTATTGATACAAACTCAGCCACACGGTCTGCTTCTTTACTTCAGATTACTCAACTTGGGCAAGCCAATGTCACTGTAACACCCCATAAGTCACTGAATTATTGTCGTGGTGTAATCTCAGAATTCGACCTTCTGTATGTTTCTGAAGAAGAGATCGCTTCTGAGTTATCCGAACAAAATGTCTGCTGTGTAAGGCGGATCAAGATGCGTAAGGAAGGTAAGTTGATAGACACGAAACACGTGATCCTTACCTTCAACACGCCTGATCTGCCTAAGAATATTAAGGCCGGATATTTAAATATTCCTGTAAGACCTTATATTCCAAACCCTATGCGATGTTTCCAATGCCAGCGTTTCGGCCATTCTAAGACGTCTTGTCGTGGCAGCCTCACATGCGCCCGATGCTCACAGATTGGCCACGATTCTGATAATTGTACCGCTGCGCCTTTGTGTATAAATTGCAAGGGTGACCACCCAGAATTTTCTCGCTTGTGCCCAAAATGGAAATCGGAAAAAGAAATCCAGACTACAAAAGTTACTAGGAACATATCTTACGCCGAAGCCAGAAGACTAGTCCAGAGCACACAGCTTCGACCAAATTCATCATACGCCAGTGCTGTTAAATCATATCGTACAGTTGCCACCCAAACATCAATAGGCACACAGACCCTACCAAATAAAACCCAACCATCTACATCCAACAAGAAAAAAGAAAATGCAACCCATATAGTACAAAAGAAAGAAACAGTTATTCAAAGTAAGCCGAAAACTGCCACACAAAAAATATCAAATAAAAATAGAAGTCGCAGCAATAGCTCTCTTGATGACATGATTTCTGAATCTGCGGATTCAGACTTTATGGAAGTGGAAGAGGGTCTGGAATTTCCCAGGCATCTACTTCCACGAAAAACAAAAGAACAGCACAGGAAAAACAAAAACCATTCATAATGGCCACCCTCGTGTCATGGAACTGTCGCGGTTTCCACCGAAATTTGCTTGACATCAAATCTATAATAAATGTGTACCATCCTGTGTGCTTAGCAATACAGGAAACAAATCTGAAACCAGAACACCATGCAAAACTTCGGAGGTTTTCTTTCGTCAGGAAGGATAACCTTGCAGGTGAGCGTGCCAGTGGAGGAGTAGGTCTCCTCTCCTCACTGGATTATCCCTCAAATGTACTTCCTTTGACGACATCCCTCCAAGTTGTCGCTACTCAAGTAAATTTTGATATTGTTGTTTCATTTGTTTCTTTGTATTTGCCTCCAAATGAGCACATTTATCAGCAAGATTTAAATAATCTAATAGAGCAGCTGCCTGAGCCTTTTATCATAATAGGAGATTTTAACGGCCATAGTCCACTCTGGGGAAGTAAAGATACAAATTGCCGAGGAAGACAAATTGAGCAGATGATCGAAGATCACAGCCTTTGTCTTCTAAATAATGGGCAAGATATGTACTTCCATGAGGCTTCAAGGACATTCCACGCTCTCGATCTTGCCATCTGTTCACCATCTCTGTTGCCATTTTGCACTTTTAGTGTCGGAAATGACCTGTACAACAGCGATCATTATCCTATTTTTGTGTCTCTTGCACGAAAAGGAGCAAACCCCGTGTCGAGAGTCCCTCGTTTTATCCTGGACAGGGCAGACTGGGAACTCTTCTCTTCCTCCGCAGAGCTCACAGAGCAAATGGTAGAAGATGTGCATATCGATGACGCTGTGGAAGCTGTTACTAATACTATTATTCAGGCAGCTATGCTTTCGATTCCTAAAACATCAGGAAAAACACTAAAATATTCGAAACCGTGGTGGAATCGCGACTGTCATGAAGCACTGAAAAAACAGAAAAAAGCATGGGGTATTTTTCGTAGATATCCTACTCTGCGAAACCTCATAGCCTTTAAAAGAGCCAAAGCAAATGCACGGAAAGTAAGAAGGCAGAGCCAGAGGGATTCCTGGATTTCATATGTGTCCTCAATAACATCCTCTACGCCTAGTAAGCGGGTTTGGGAAAGAGTTCGAAAAGCATGTGGAATGTATAAAGACCACTCACTTTCCTTTCTGGAAAAAGATGGCCGAGTGATTAGCTCCATAGAAGAAATTGCAAATACAATTGGTGAGACATTTGCTGCCGTTTCTTCCAGCCGAAATTACTCACCTGCATTTCTTTCTATCAAGCAACGCTCTGAGAAAAATCCCATCGCTTTCAACTCTTCCAACTTTGAGCCGTACAATAGCGACTTTACTATGGTTGAATTAAGGAGAGCTTTTTTGCAGACACATAGGTCTTGTCCGGGTCTGGATGGCGTGTATTATGAAATGCTAAAGCATCTGTCCTATAAGTCACTGAGTGCCCTTCTCACACTTTACAATAGAGTGTGGAAGGAGCGTACATTTCCCAGTGCATGGAGGAGAGCTGTTGTCATTTCTATTGCGAAGCCAGGGAAAGACCCGAGGAATCCCTCGAACTATCGGCCAATTGCCCTTACCAGCTGTGTTTGCAAACTGTTTGAAAAGATGGTAAACAGCCGCCTAGTCTACTTCTTGGAAAAGAATAATATTATATCGCCTTATCAGAGCGGTTTTCGAAAGGGGAGAACGACCGTAGACAATATGCTTCTATTAGAGACATCTATTCGAAAAGCCTTTGTCAGAAGAAGTCACCTTGTCTCAATATTCTTCGACATTGAGAAAGCTTATGATAAGGCATGGAGATACGGTATACTCCGGGATCTTCACGAGAGTGGCTTGCGCGGCAACCTACTGATTTTCATACAGAATTTCTTGAACGCTAGAACTTTTCAAGTAAGGATTGGCTCTGTTTTTTCGGATGTTTTTCAGCAGGAAGAGGGTGTGCCTCAAGGCTGTGTGCTTAGTGTAACGCTGTTCAATTTAAAAATAAATTCTGTATTAAAAGAACTTCCTCATACCATCTTGGGATCACTATATGTAGATGATTTACAGATTAGCTGTCGAGGAGCAGACATGAGATACATAGAGAGGCAATTGCAGATGGCTCTGAATAAGATCCAAGAATGGTCAGACAAACAGGGATTTACTTTTTCGAAACAGAAAACTGTGTGCGTGCACTTTTGTAGGAAGCGAGGTCTCCATCCTGAACCTGAGTTATATCTAAATGGTACAATTATTCCAGTTGCGCCCGAAGTAAAATTTTTAGGAGTGACGTTCGACCAAAAATTGACTTTCCTTTCTCATGTTTTAAACCTGAGAAAGAAGTGTCTCAAAACACTAAATATTTTAAAAGTGTTGGCGAACACCTCTTGGGGTGCAGAGCGTTGCTCCATGCTTCGCATTTACAGAACGCTGATCCGCTCTAGACTGGACTATGGCTCAGCTGTTTATGGATCCGCTCGCTCATCTGTTTTGTTAAAACTGGATCCTGTTCACCATCAGGGTTTGCGGATTTGTTCAGGAGCTTTCAGGACTTCTCCTGTACACAGCCTATATGTTGACTCTAACGAACCATCACTTTATCTGAGGCGTGAGCAATTGTCCCTTTTACAATATTTTAATATCTTATCCCAACCTGAACATCCCAATAAGCTGTGCTTACTTGATAATGAGTGTAACACTTTATTTGAAACACGTCCATCCTGCGTTCCTACCTTTCCTTTAAGACTTCGCCCTATCATTGAGAAACTTTCCCTCTCTGATATGCGCCCCCAAGCAGTACAGAACTTTGAAATCCCACCTTGGGAAAATTCACGGATTCAGCTTCTTGATGTTTTCAAACATCACGTGAAGGCAAGCACTAACGAGATCGTTTATAGACAACTCTTTGCTGAGCACAGGCACAAATATAGCAGTTATTATCCGATATACACAGATGGATCAAAGACAAATGATCATGTTGGGATGGCTTTTGTATTTGAAAATTACATAGAGGGCAGATGCCTGCACCATGCTTTCTCAGTCCTAACATCTGAACTGACTGCTATATATTATGGTCTTTTGTATATCTCAAAGCTCTGCCACAAAAAGTTCATAGTTTACACAGACTCGTATAGTGCTCTTAAATCCTTGGAAGCTTTTCCCAACACTCAGAATCCTGTGGTAGTGGATGTTCTCAAAATTCATATAAATTTAACGATTCGAGGTTATGAAGTCCTGTACTGCTGGGTTCCTGGACATGCTGGAATAAAAGGAAATGAGCTTGCAGATATCGCAGCCAAATCTGCTGTTGAACTGTCCAGTCGCCTTATCCCTTTTAGAGATATCTGCAATGTCATCAAGGGAAAGGTCCGAAAAAAATGGCAGCAATTTTGGGATGTTCAGCATCACAACAAGTTGAGAAACGTCAAGCCTAGAATTGAGCATTGGGATATTGTTGGAAATCGTAAGGAGGACGTTCTTTTGACTCGCCTCAGAATTGGTCACACTCGAGTCACACATAACTATCTTCTCAAAGCTGAAAATGAGCCTGTTTGTTTTAATTGTAATGTTTGTTTATCTGTTCGTCATATTTTAATTGAGTGTCCATGTTTTAATAGTCTTCGCCAGAAATATTTTAATAGCTGTGACTTACCTCTCGACCGTTTAATCGGAAGAGAGGTGAATTGTAATTTATTTTATTATTTAAAAGAGATTGGCTTTTATTACCAAATGTAATTTGTTTTGAAGACTGTGTCTTGAATTTTAATATGTGCTTTTTAACTTGTGTTTATATGACTTCATCCTCTGGATTTGGTACATTTATCTACTTGTTTTTATTGATTGAATTTTAATGTCATCAATTGTAATCATCCCATCTTGTGTTTGGCGCGTCATAACCATCTCTGGTTTTTGCGCCATAATCACTCACTCACTCACTCACTGTCTACTTGTTTATTTATTGAATTTTAATGTCGTCAATTGTAATCATCCCATCTCGTGTTTGGCGCGCTATAATCATCTTTGGTTTTTGCGCCATAATCTCTCACTCACTCACTCACTCACTCACTCACTCACTCACTCCTTACCATATGGCTTGAAGTGAACCTAAACTTGTTCTCTTGAAACACAATAACTGTAGATAAGGACAATGAATTAGAAATCCAAAATCAATATTTTATTGGACCATCTTTTGCACGGATAACTGCTCTGATTTTTTTGGGTGTCGAGTGTATATGCTTCTGGAGGGCATTTACGTCCAGAGAATACCATGCATTGGATTTGCAGCTTTTTAGATCTTGTAAATTAGATGGAAGAGGAGAGTGCTGCCGGATGCGTCTTTCCACTATATCCCACACATTATACATTTTTTATGGGGTTAAGATCCGGGCCATGCGATGGTCAGGGAAGGTGTTGGAAGTCAGACTGATATTCAGAGGAACCAATTTTGAATACTTTTGGCACGGTGTATAATTGCATTATCGTCCATGAAGTATCCATCGCCATCGGGGTAAAAATGCAGCATTGCTGGATGCACTTGATCTGCTAGTATATCTGGGCTGTTTGTTTACCCTCGAGGAACACCAGGGTACCACTTCCATACCAGCAGAACATGCCACATATCATTATACTCCCACCAGACCCTTGGGCCCACCAGCGGCCGAGTGGTAAAGTCGCTGAACACTGGTAGTTCGGTCCGAGGTTCGAATCCCGCGAACGGGCTGGCTGCATGGGCGTTATCGTGGTTTTCCTCATGTGTAACGTGTATACGAGTCAGTTTCCCTTAGAAAGTCCTCCACGAAGGCATCCCTCTCCTTAGGCAGATAGACCTAATGTGCTTTGTCATAATTAAATACATACACACCCACCAGACCCTTGTACAGGGCGAGTAAAGCAAGATGTATTCATGGGGTTCTCGCGAAACGTCAGCGTGATTCATTCGACTCGTTTCCAATCCTCAGAGGAAATCTTCTTTCCGGACACCACCGCAAACGAATTTTTGCATGTCTTGCATGTGGTTGACGATCTGTATCAGTTGACGCACAGTAGAATTCCTGTTCTGCCGCACAATTTGTTGGAGACTACGCTGATCACTCTCTTGGAAAACTGTGCTCCAACCGCAGTTACGTCTTCTAGAGAAGGACTGTGGATTCTGATTCCAACTTTTTAAAACCCTTGATATGGCTACTTTTGAGAACTCAGTGAGATTTGCTGTCTTCGAAATCGAGGCCCCTGCTAAACGAGAACCAACAATAAGCCCTTTTTTAAATTGGAAAAGATCTGTCGTTTTTCCCATTTTACTTCATTCATCGTGGAAAACACTCTTACATCTTACTTATACTAGCATTCTCACCACGTGTAACCCGCGTCAGAAAAAAAAGTTGCATACTTCATCCCTAGCACGCATTCAAATGAAAATCTCAAAGGTTTCTAATTCATTGGCCAGTGTGTGTAAGTGTGTGATGTATTTGATGTTTGAACTTCAAGGGCGACGCATTTTTAGAGGTTTCCTTTTTTTTCCTCCTAACCTAGATACTTGCAATCAGCGGGAATTTTATCTTTGTATGAAGCTAGGTATGAACAAAGTTCGTAATAAGAGTTTAGAATTGAACTCTTACATGATAAGATTCTTAAAGGTTCAGTTCAGATGAAAGTTTATCTTCTCAGGCTGATGCTCCATTAAATACTCAGTGATTTTTAACCTTCAATTTTGCAATTCTTTTTGTGTTTACCGTTTTGAAATTATGGATTTTCAAGTACTGTGATCCTGAGTTCTTAAAACTGGATTAGTGACATTTTTAAGCGGAATTTACTGTCTGATTCAGTCAGTCTTGGGCCTTAAGCACATAGGTGTTTTAGGAGCCGTACATTTTCAATTCCTTGCATTTGAGAGAGAAAAATATGGTTATAAGGAGTAGCAGAATGATTAAGGGTCTCTTTAGGACACAGAGTTCTATGCCCAACCCTTGTAGACCTAGATAGTAATCAGGCCTGGCATTATCTGTTGTTTTTCCTTGTTCCCCGTACTTCTAATCATATTCGTTTGTAAGAAGGGAGACAGCTCTTGGACGTCTAATAAAAAGTTCAACTTCACCTTCTTTATCTAGCCTGTTTCGGGAGATATTTACGAAACGTACCTAAGTATTAAGATAAATGAAGTTCTCGAAATCTGATTTCAAGAAATTTTAGTAGTCTTTCACTGGAACTGGTGTGACCTGCGATTTAGCATCAAAAGAAAATCATGACCGAATTACCAAAAGAAAAGATTTTGATTTATAAAGTGGGTGTTTTTTTTAAACAATTGCTGAAGAATTACAGTTCTTTTAACAGATATTTTAATTAGTGAACCAAAGACATTCATATATTTTTAATATCACATGTCATGCAGAGAGACTGATATGGAGTTATGTTTTTAAACTAGATTAGCATTTTTAAGTTTATATCAAACATTTTATAAAAAGTTTAAATAATAGTGTATGTGCTATCTGATCTAAATTTCGCGTTCTCTGGGGAAATTGTATTTCGTATTCTTTATTTAGTTATTATTATTTATTTATAAATTTAAATTAAGTTTTTAAAAGTTGGTAAAGAAGTTTCTGTTACGTTGCGAATTCTTTTCATTAGAAAAAGAAAAAGGCTACACGAAAATATAAATTGGCATAAAATCAAAAAGTGCAGTAAACTTCCTGCTGGTCGGCGAGCAATGGACTGATCTACAATCAAGTGCATAATCTATGACGTTAGAAATATCTATATTATTAATTACGCTAATGGTGCAAACATTTGTAAAATTAATCATTTAGGCATGTTATAAAATATTTAAAACAGATGCATTGTTGAAAAATAAGAATAAAAATGATCAAAACGTATGATATTTTAAATTTCCTTATTTAATAGACTAAAAAATTTGTTTTAAGACAAACTAAGAACGCTTTGCATCATAATATTCGAAATCTTGACTATAGACATTATTAGTGAAACTTATTAGTAATTTATTGAGCCTCTTTTCCAAATAATTTTCTTTTTTAGATGATACTTTAAATATGAAACTTAATAGTTCAAGGTTTTGAGATATTTATATATCGCTTATCGAGTGTTTAAGATGGTAGTCGAGCCGGCCAGTGTGAATATTTGTTGTTTCAATAACAAATGTATTAAAATTTCAATATTTATAATTGCTCTGCATTTGTGTAATGAGATACATTCGGCGAAAGGAGAAGTAAGAATGACTATGTTCATTTCCAATAACTATACATAAGTCACGTGATCTCTAAGATCATCTGCATTGTTTATATTAGTTATGCATATCTATACAAGTGATCTCTGAAATCATCGGAATATATCTCTAGAAACATTCTTATAAATTTTCTAAGGTCAATTGTTTTGATTTATTGTATAGTGAAAAAAGTCAAAAGCTTTCTTTAGTATTGGATTTTTGTGAGGAAAAATTTAACGAGAACGTCGTCAGGGAAAAATTCTCGAGACGGTATTTTATTTCCTTTTTTTGATGTGGCAGCATATTTGTTCGTGTACAATATTCATTTTATTTTTTATTTCAAATTTTATACCTTATTCCTAATTGTTCATGAACAATTAACAAATTTGTTTGTTTGCTTTACGAGGGATGTTTAGTTATGATAGTTTATATTGTCTGCTGGACAATTGAAGTACTTAATTCTATATTTCTAATTGCGTTCTTTTCCCTTTTATTGCAAATTACAAAAATACTTTATTTTGTTTTTTATGCATTAAATTTCGTTGTATCCGTAAAGTTTCTGAAAACAATTATTATATTTACAGCTCTGTTGCTACTTTCATCACTGCTTATGACAAGTAATGTGTTTATATCTGAATTATTTTGCATAGATATTTTGGAAAATATTGAATCAGTTTTTGAATTTATTGCGAAATTGTGGATTGAATAATAAAGAAACTAGAGCTAAGTCTCGATCCAGAACTGAAATATTAATCAAAAACAACGGTGAGTTTCTAATGGAGGATATTTTGAAAAAAAAAAGTATATATCCTTTGGAATCATGAAAGATTTAAAAGACGAAAATCATTCTAAGAAATGGCTACATGTAATAAAAAGATTTACTGAAGCTTAATGATGTAAATATTTTGCTAAAAGAATAATTTATAGTACTACCAGTGTTTAGAAAAAGTAGAGAGAACACGCCACCCAAATGTAACACTTCCTGATTTAATTATGCTTAATACAGTTCACTTGTATGCTTATGAATGATACAAGTTGTAGCAAGTAAAATTTACTATATATATAAAAATATTTCTTTCCTATGATATGCTGTACATATTTCTGTGTATGATGTATAATTCACTATGTGTGTTGAAGATGTTAAATTTAAGTTCAGCAACATTCGTATTTAAAGCTACACATAAAAAAGATATAACTTCCTATTTAAAGATGTATATGCTGCTATCTGTATTTAAGAGTTGGAAATGTATATATTTCATTACTTGAAATGTATCAATTAAATCGTTATAATACTTAAATATTTTAATTTTTCTAAAGCATCTATCAATTAATTGTTTTATCTGTTCGATAATGATGTTGCTATTGAATGGAGTCCGTTCTTTTAAAATAAATCCTAATACAGTGAGCGCGTCTTAAAACGAACTACTGTAAGTACCGAAAACAATTTTTGGTCTCATCTAATTCCCTACACATAGAATATTATTTGTAGATTATAGCAACCCTTGAAAAATATGTATAACAAAATTTACAGCTGGCTTCGTTAAAAAAGTATTTTGTTATTTTTTCAGAATTTCTCGGACATCTAACTGAAAAGTGTCAGTGTTCAGATTCTTAGAATAAAAACCAATATCTTTACATACTACACTTGTTCTTTTATTTTTAGTCCTACCTCTCTTTGTGTTCCAAAAGAGTCCATTTGAGGAAAAGCAACGCTCAAACCTTGGATTAGGTTAATCATGTATTACTAGTAGAATAAGGCAAAAGACATGAGGGTTACTACCTGAGACAAGGTATGCCTTAGTGCAGGACTCTTTTCTGGAAACTAGTTCGTATTCATGTTTGCACAGGAAGAAAACCACGAAATCCAATCATGTAGCTACCCCGTTCACCTGGGATCGAACCCGGGCCGACCTCCCATTTATCGACCAGTGTGGTCCTCAAACCCTGGAGCAATCATATCTTGGGACACAGGCGTTCTTACGGAACATAGACAAGATAAATGGTTTACGAAATGGTCTCTTCTAACTTCACCAGACGAATGAGACACTTGGAAAGAACCAAGTAAAAGAAGCATTCGCGAATATTTCATTACTTGGCAGAAATTAAACTTTTTCAATACCTGAGAGGAAAAAAATGCTTTAGGTAAAAGTCGTTGACTTTACTAAACAATTTGGAGAAATTGCCATTTTGCACCTAAGGGGCTCGTTTGACGAGAAACGGAATAACATTTCTTCCAAAAAAATGAATTGTGGAATATTTCAACAATCGGTCTCGTGACGTGGGGGGGGGGATTACGGAATAGCATCTGAATTGTGTTATAAACGGATTGAATTAATGGTAGATGAAATATTGGAACTTTTAGCATTATTTATTAAAAAATTTTAATAAAAGATAAACAATACATAAATGGAATCTATATTCTTGACAAATATTTTTGCACCGATTCGAAGTAGTGCGAACAAGAAACTTATCTCGACCCCGCTCCAAAAAATTTTGCCATTTAATTGAGGAATTCTAGACACAAGGTCGTCAACTTTGGCCCTAATCCATTTAAAAGCAGCAACAATATCTTTCATCCAAACAAAATGGGGGCCCACCAGCGGCCGAGCGGAAAAGTCGCTGAACACTGGTAGTTCGGTCTGAGGTTCGAATCCCGCGAACGGGCTGGCTGCATGGGTGTTTTCGTGGTTTTCCCCATGTGTAACGTGTATACGAGCCAGTTTCCCTTAGAAAGTCCTCCACGAAGGCATCCCTCCCCTTAGGTAGATAGCCCTAGTGTGCTTTGCCATAATTAAATACACCACACCACACCACACCAAACAAAATGGAAAACTCTTTTCAGCACCAATGAATTTATTTAAGGAAGGCAGCATTTTTTGAGGCATAACTGAGCGGAAGGGGAACTGTTTTCACTCGAGATAAAGTATTCAATGAAATTATCACGAGATTTGAACGGTAGTGTACCGAGAAAAATTAATTATAACGACTCTTATTAATGCGCCAAAAGTGCAAGATGCAACAAAGCATGCAACCACGAACTGAGCGACTTTACGTTTCGCTTGCCCTCTTTCTAAGAATTGAATTCGCAAGAAAAACATGATTGCTAAAAAAAAGTAAAAATTACTGCAAATGTTTAAAAATGGTAAATTTCATTTAGATTACAAACCTTTATTTTCGTTTGACAGATACTGTGAAAATTGTGTATAGAAAATAAATATGAAATGAAAACCTGGTATGCGCTAAAGTAAAAATGAATTCTTTAAAACTCCAATTCTCTTTATTAAATCTAAACATTCGGTCTGTTAAACGATTCTTTATTCCTATCAATATTATTGTAATATATGTTTTTATTAAGCGTTCCGTTTTTAATCACTTAAGTTCTTTTAAATTTATTTAACTTTCTTACAGATTCCATGTTTTAATATTAGAATCGTTTAAATATTCCTTTTTTTTTTTTTTTTTTCAAATACTTTTTTATCCCATGTATTCTCACACTCATTTAATTAATAATAGTTGATAATCTTGAGCACCTGCAGTATTTTCAGAATTAATAAAAAACAATTAACTCCCTTATATTCATATCTTTGGATTTTTAATTCCCTGTTTATCCATATCAGTTTGAACCTTCACGACAAATTTGTTTTTACTGCGCATAGTGTTAGCCCAAAAGAGACGTTGTCCGGAATGTAATATTTTTCTGGAAACGGTATTTTGCGTGGAAACATTTAAGGGGACACGTGACATATCGGTTGGCGAAATGCAGCTATTTCGGGGCAAAGGTTATTACTTTTCTGAAAACAAAAGTATAGTCTAAATTCTTTTTTCATTTAAAATAGACAGCTTGTAGATTATATAAAACACATAAAATATAAATTTAAAGCTTAATGTTTTTAAAAACCAGTTGTTTAATTTCTCTTACCTTTGACGAATCTTTTGTGACAGTGTGCTATTCTATCGCGATCTATTTTCGCAAAACCTTACCGTATAAAAATTTTTACCGTATAAAAACCATGGTTGTATTCCCAATAATTCTTTTATTTATTGCGGCTTTTTAAACCAACCTTCTAAAACCGGGCCGAAATTCTCATAATATAGCTTTCAGACCGGCGCGATCCGAAACAGTTTTGTCCCGTCTTTGACATTTTCCTAATGAGAAAAGTCGTTAGTCCCCCTCCATGGATGAAGTAAAATTTACATGTTTGTCGGACGCTTACGTCCCATAGTAGAGGGGTTGCTAGATTTGCAATTTTTTCGATGGTTATTTTGCTTTCATTTATATGAAGTTCTAAATAAGTAGTGCATAAATAAATATGCAGTACTAGATGCGCACAATTTATTTAGAACAAAATGTATGCAATGTTTATATTTCACTCACTATTTCTAATCAATCTCGTAAATAATTTGTGAATTTTTTAACTTTGTTTTCACTCTTCATTTATATTCGCGTATTTTCGTATTAGAAATTAGAAAGCGAGAACAAAATTTAACAAAATATAGTAAATACGAACTAGATTTGTAAGTCTGCAGGCTAGAATGCGATTTTTAATAACATATTTTCATTAATAAAATAATGGTAATGACTAATTTAATGAAATAATAATAATAATATTTATTACTATTAGATGATTAGAATGAGACTCAATACAATTAAATTTTGAGATGAAACTTACAGCAATAATAATGCTTTACATAACAATAACACAGATTTAAATCTGCTTTTTTCGATAATTTTGTTATTATAATATAAAAATCAAAATTTGAGATACATTGGTTGCGTTTAATCATTTAACTTTAACAAATATTACATTGGACTATCAGGCAAAGAAGGTATATAACGAGAATTTTTCTTTGTAAAATTACTTTTGTTTATGTTAGCAGAGAAAAATATCCGTGACATATACATTCAATCATCAAAAGAATTTTAAGAACAATTTTAAATGTTCATGAAGAATTAATTATACGTCAATTTCTTTTCATAGGTAGAAATTTCGTCTAAAACCATCGTTATATCCAAAGGTTGAAGTCTGTTTCATTTTCAACGAATATTCTATTTGCACATAATATATTTTCTAATTTATTTTAGAAAGAGTAATCTTTCACGTTTTCAAAAGAATAAGGACATATTGGGTGTTGAAACAGTGTAGTAAATCTGTTTTTCATATTTCTTCCAGTAATGAAAACTATTACCCTGGAATATTTTCAAAGCAAAATTAGGAAAACCGTTTGCGCCAAATTTTGCATAAAGTATCTTCTCGTGTATTTTTTTTTTATTTAAATTGTGGAATTTTCTCTTTGAAAATATCAAAAATCATGAACGGAGCAAAATTAATTCATGAGAAATAACTTTGAAATGCAATAATTCCATCGTAATATGAAATAGTGGAGAAAAGTGCAATACAGTTTATTTATTCACAAATAATCCCCCTCATATGCGTAATTTATGTACTATCGATTGAGAAATGTAGGTTAGTAAATTAAACCGGTTATTTAAATACTTTTCCTTTATCAATATTTTTACGGGTTCTTCAGTGGAACGGTAAAGGTGGCTGAACACTTGTAGCTCGCTTGGGTTTGAATCCCAGCTAAATAGTTGGATTCACGGTTTTTGTGTAACGTAAATGCAAGCCAGCTTCTCTTAGAAAGTCCTCCGCGAAGGCATAACTCCCCTTATACAGGTAATTGTTGTGTGCTTTGATGTAATTCAGTAAGCGAACAAAATTAATCCAATCAAACCCGAAGAACGGGTTGATTACATGTGGAGTTTCCCACCAGGAACATAAATGCGAGCAATTTTCTCTTAAAAAGGTTTACACGAAAGCATCCATCCCCTTAAGCAAATAGCGTTCGCGTGCTTTTCCGTAATCCAATCCTAATTTTCATACATTTAATAGTAAGTTGACATACACCTTATTCCAGACAAAATAACAACCTTTTTTAAAGATATTTTTTTATTAACTTGTCTGAATTCCCTTTATCTCTTGAGGAGTATAAGAATTTCAGCAAATAAAACTGGCCGAAATTTTATACAATGTAACATGTTTTGATTCAATTTAGAAGTAACGTGAGCTTTACTGATATTTAAATACTTTTTGGCAGATCTCATCCTAAAAGAAGGTCTAAAGATAAATTGATTTTATTTAATTTACAATCAATGAAAATCATTGAAAGCAATCACTGAATGAATGAAAATTAACTATTATGCATACAATTGTCTCTTTTTTATCTCCTGATAAATCGGACAAAATTGCCTACATAATAGAAGCACTTTGAAAGAGTTAACAGTTTTTAGCACTCCACAAAAAAATGTCAAAATAAAATCTTATTATTCATAAGTATGAAAAGGAAGTAAACGATAAAAGCGGTTTTACCTATTTTCTAGAAGGGCATTAAATCTAGAATATTAATCTATTCTTATTTGTTATGATTAAAAAACATTAAATATGGTAAGCTTAAAGAGCGTGCAAAATCGCTGACGTTTTAATCATAGCAAAAGTCAATACTAAAAAAAATTAGCATTAAAATTATGAGACAGATTGAGAAAGATATGGCCTCTATTTGATATTCAAGTATATTGGCGCGAGACGAAACCTGCGGTTTTTGCCAAAATGTAGCCAAGCTGATAAGAAGAGGGAAATAATGCGTAACCAGCGGCTACTCTGAGCAGCGACAATGGACCACTCAGAGATCTACAGATAGGCGATTCTCTAAAATGGGGAGGGCATGGATGGTACGACAGCTGTACCAATGCCGGCGTCTGAGAAAGTCATTCTCCTGGTACAACTGCTGTACCAGCCGGCTTCAGAAAGTTAAAACATGTTGCCGCATCTAATAAACCTAATTTTAATGTGAACTCACAAAAACAGTGTTTGGTATTTGTGTCCAGATGCAATTATTAAAACTTTCGTTCGGGTTTTGTGTTGTTGTTCATTTTTCTGACGTATAGCAGATAAGGAGCATCTGTCGTTGACCAGGTGACAGTGCAATTTAGCTCAGTTCGACCCCAATTTTGGTGGAGAGCACCCCACGGTGAACGGGTTCGAAGGTATCCCCCCTGGAGTGCTCCCACCCTTCTTTCCCTACCAGCCACCTTTCGAGAGGATATGCCGCATATTTTGGGTGCTTCCATGCCCCACGGACATTATACATTTACAAACATCAATGCTTTCTCCGGGATTCGAACACGGGCCCTTCGATACGGTAGTCAACGTCGCTAACCACTATACCGGTTGAGCGGTGAGTTTTGACTTCTTCCATGAATGCAATTTGACAGTAGTTTTTTGTCAGAGAGACTTCTTCTCATCTAATAAAACAGGTTCTAACAAAGAGTGTGTATGAACATACTTTTTACCAGCTCATATGGCTTTATTGCTGCCACACTAGACATCTGTCCCTTCTGAACTGGTGGGCTTGCTAGTGCTTATTTACAATTTTTAATGAAAGATTTCGGTCTTAAAATTTCAAAACATAGATAAATTATATATTTTTGGAATCGTCTCAGGCTACTTTATTTTTTATCCCAAAATTGAAAAATTGAATATTTGAAAATTTTTATGTCATATGTCCCCTTAAATGCGTTGTATCACTTTTCAAATGGTTGCCACCTATATTATCTCCTTGTATTATACTTAAAGAAATTAAATACTGAAAAATCTGCATGAATGTATGCATGTTTCTCGCATTGTGAATAAACAACAGTACATAGAACCATCAAATTTTGAATGACGTAATACTCCACCTGAATAAGGGCACCCGAAAGCACGAAAAGAGTTTTGATTCCAATGTGAGCAGTGGCATTTTAGTTTCAGGAGTTGTTAAATGACATACCAACCATTCTTTTGAAACGACTAAAAGCAGCTCTGTTATTTGAATGCACCTTTCCTCTCCTTTGTTTAGCGGTAGTCTCCTTTGTCTATCGCAAAAGAGCTCCTATGCGGTAGTTTCTGATATTTCAACTGCTTCGTGGTGCGAGCATTTGATTGACTCTCAGGATCGTAAGAGGTCAAATTTTAAAATTTACGACAGTTTGAAATGTTATAATTCCATTAATTGTTATTATGCACATTAATGAAAGTGTTTTTTCTGTGCGCTTCTGTTTAATATAGTGTTGATCAGCTTTATCTAATGCAATTATTAAAACCTCCTGCGTGATCATCAATACATTTCTCATGCTACGTTTTTAGAATGTTCTAATTATTTTCAGGATACATTTGACTTTTTGAAAAACTAATCAAAACTCACCAGTGCTGTGAATCCAACTTTCAGAATTTCTTTTCGACCCCTACTTTTTAAAAGTCTCATTGTAGAATGAGTTTCATTTCACTGTAAAATGCAAGGAGGTTAGAATAACTGTAGTGTAACTATATAAACCATGAAGGTATTCTATATTTTTTTAACTAATCGAAGATTGTTATTTTTGTATCTGGCAATTGGATTGGGTGCACGGTTCCGCAAGTAGGAGCAGAAAGCATGAAGTGTGTTTGTGTTGTCTGTCAAAGTGACAATTTTCCGTCGTAGAATGTTAGTTGAGTACACCGAAGTGTAATTTACTTCGTAAAAATCATGTTGTCTTAATAAATAATGATTATTGTTGCCCACACTATGGCTTCCTCGTTAACAGCGGAAGAAGAACAGGTTTGTGTTAATGAAGTTCGGTATCACTCTCGTTAAAATTGTATCTTCTGTGTAATTATGAAGGAGATTATATTCATTTATATAATATTTATTTAATAGTTTTAGCTTTATTTTAAATTTTAGTGTACGTTGTTTGATCTTTAAATATAAACTTAGGCGATCGTATTTGGTGCACCGATATATGGCTTTATTTTATTTTAAAGATAATAATTACATGAACCAAGTTATGTTTTATTGTACCTGGAAATTTCGCTGGGTATTTCACATCAGTTTTGAGTTTAAAATTTAATATTTTTATCTATGTTAAGTTAAATAATGGGTTGGACTTAGAATACATATTTAATTTTTTCTTTTTCTTTTTTCGTATACGTTTGATATTTTCTGGTATTTTTATGTTTCTTATCATAGTGTAAAAGGTATTAAAATTTTAAAATAAATTTTAAATCGGAAATTAGTCATTAACTTACAAAAATTCGTAGTGGTTCTCAGATTGAGGTTGATCTTTACATTATGGTAACTTGGCGTTTTTTTGGCGAAAATTTGGCGACCAACTCTCCTACAGCAACCCTCTATTTTTTTTTCCCGCCGCCATTTTGTCTTCACGAAGTAAAGACATGTTTCTTTTCTTTTTATCTACTGAACACTTCTTTCTTCCAACAATCTACTAGCTGAATTACACTTATGCTAGAAATTTTATCTAACAAAACTGCTTAATCATGACAAATATTCACTGCAAAATTGGGAAAAAGTGCACAATACCATACTCCTTACGCGTTTTTCAAAATAACACATACACATAAACCATGTACATGCCGACTTATTTTTACTTAAAAAAACATCCCAGAATTGCACAAAAATGGCATTGCATCTTTAAACCCGGTAAAAAGAACATATATGAAATTACCTGATCGCGAAAAAGTATTTACCCATTCCAAATATGAACATTTCCACATATAAAATAAATAAAATATCCAAAAACTTTTACCTCTAAATCATCTATTACATTATACACGTCACCAACGAATTCATACCGCAAGCATTACAAATACTTAGTATCAAATATTTAAATTATTTCCATGCACGTTTACTTCAACTTAAACGTATACCAAATTCCTACAAACATAAAATTCACAAAATAACTATCATTTAATTAAAATATCACGAAACCATGTACACGTCGACTTATTTTTACTTAAAAAAACATCCCAGAATTGCACAAAAATGGCATTGCGCACACTCTTCACTACATCCATGTACACTACTGTTTTCTCATAAATTAGAAAAAATTCACGAAAATACATGACAATTTTCTCAATCTTTAAACCCGGTAAAAAGAACATATATGAAATTACCTGATAACGTATACCAAATTCCTACAAACATAAAATTCACAAAATAACTATCATTTAATTAAAATATAATTAAATTAAAAAACACTATTTAAAATATAAATGAGCACATACATTAAATTAATAAAAATTACCTTACAATCCTAATTACTTTAAACTAAATCATTGCTAATAACAATTTTCCCAATAATACCAAATTCCTTTACTTCCACCTTACATTTAGAACAATGCATAAAAATAATATCCTCAAATAATTAAAAATACTAACTTACCTAATCTTCTTCAGAATCTTGATTACGTGTCCGATAAACTTTTCTTTAGTTACAGCCATGGGATCCAAAAATTCAAGAACACTGTTTCACACAACACAGAATAAACCAAATACAAAATTTCCAGATTTTTTTCCTGATTTTCCCCCTTTTCCAATTCAAGAACCGTAATTCGTCCATTAATATCACATGACATATGCCATGATCTCTCATTTCCCTCACACAAAATAATGCGTAATAGGAACTGAGTACTGCTCACATTATTACCAAAGTCCCAGGTAGTAACCTTTATCGCCTCCAAAATGTCGCCAAACTACCAGTTACCATATTGTAAAGATCAACCCAGATTGATTTTAGATTTCCAAATTTCGCCTTCATTTATGTAGATCGTGTTTTCAGTAAATAAAAGCAGAGGAAAAATACGTCAATTATTGTATAAAAGAGAAAGTTTAAGTTAATCCCTGTAAAATGTAGTTTTTTGTCACACGACTGATAAATCAGATATAATTAAAGGTGAACTGTATGTCCATATATAAAAGAAGTGATTTAAATTACCTTTATTTATAAAATGAAGTTATATGTAATCAGCATCACCAGAATCTTGAATTGGCAAGTTTTGTAATGGTTTGTTCAATGACGAAGATGTACATGTTAGGAAGTTATGTAAAGTACTATGGAGTATTAAAAAATTGTTATAAAAAACTCTTCCAAAGATTTTAAATTTTAAAAAATAATTTTATGATTTTTTAAACTAAGATTTTCATGATGTATGGTTTTAGCACTGGAGGAAAAAATACAGTTTTCTTAGTTAAACTTAGTAATCATGTATACTTATGTATTTTTGATACTGTTGGTACTTAAGAAGTGTTAGTCTGTATAAATATCAATGTTTTACTATGATATAATTTAAATTAACTGTTAGGGCAAAAATAAAATACTTTGATGTTTGTTAAAATGATATTATTGATTTCAAATGCTATTAGAATTTATCACTAATCATGTTTTGAAAAATTCTAGAATTTAGAAGTATGAAAATAGTTTTCTAATATATGTTGCTACTTTGTATAGGTCTGTTGCTGACAAATTTGTAAAAGTAATTAAGTGTTTGTAGAAAATGTTCATGTATTCTTGCATATTGCAGAATTTTAAATTTTGATTATAACTGCTAATTTCTCATTGGCTGTCACAAAAAATTGAGTTTTAATTTCGGAACTACTCTGATATGCGCCCTCAAGTCGCCAAATTTCTCGCTAAACATTTTTGGCGAGAAACTCCACGCTGCCATGTTGCTATCTAAATTTTTTGTTTACATTTCGAACTTTAAGCCTAAAATGTCTCCAAAAACACGGTTTCTGCGAATGCAAAAACCACGTTTTGAACACACAATTTAAGCTAAAAATCTGAAACGAAAACAAAAAATTTAGATAGCAAAACCGTAAAGTTTCTAACCAAAATTATTTGACAAGAGTCCATGTACACATGATATGTTTTAACTTAAAAAAACATCTACGAATTCCACAATTTAGGCAACAAACGAATTCACGAACTACGTACACCTCACTTTAATACATTAATATAACAACAATAAATTTCAAAGAATACCATGTACACAGCATCCTGTTTCAACTTAAAAAAACATCTACGAATTGCACAATTTAGGCAAAAAACGAATCTACGATTTACACACAACTAACTTTAATAAATTAACATAACAACAATAAATTTCAAAGAATACCATGTATACAGCGTCCTGTTTCAACTTTAAAAAATCATCTAGGAATTGCTCAATTTAAACGGTACGCACTAATCAACAAAATAACTAAAATAAATTTCAAACAATTCGAAAAAACAGCAATAATAACAGAAATTCATACTAAAAAGCAATGAATATAACATGCTACAAAATAAGAACAAGAATAAAATAAAATGCACTTACCATGAATTAATGCTTCAGCAGAAATACCAATTTCATGCCGCCTTTAACATGCCGCCACATAATCACTATCATATTTATATGACAGCCAGACACACTATCCAGAAAATTCATATTATGGTTCACAAATAAATAAAATAATCACAAATCCCTACTTCTATCATGCACAGCCACTAAAAATAATCTCCCAGACCCTCTTTCCACACCTCCAAATACCTCCTGCCCCTCAACAGGATGGCTACGACAATATTTCCTTTTGCCGAACTTCAATTCAACTACTTCCACCATTTTATCTTCCCCCCCCTAGCTTCTCAGACACAGAGCATGACGGAAACCAATGAACTTCACCGAAAGATTTTTCAACGTCAACAGGGTTGCCATACAACACGCAGTCGTGCCAAAAACCAGCACAGAATACATATCGCCACATTTGGTGAAATTAGGGCGTATATCAGAGTTGTACCATAATTTCATTTATAATCTGATTTTTTACATTTATTCTGTCACTAAAATTTAGAATGTGTAACTGATGCTGAAAGAGTCATAAAATCTCTAAGAAAAATAGATATTAGTAAAGTTAATTAGAAATCAGATTTGTGTTCATTTAGCTTTGTTACATATTTCTCATGCCACATGGCTAGATGACACTGCTTATGCTCTGTTAGTCAGTGCAGGTGTTGACAAAGCATGTAAGACAGACCAAGATAACCTTATAATATATCTATAGTTTTTTAATTATAATTTTATTCATTGTTAACAAATTTTGTTACGTTTTCAGGTCTTTCTCACACCATTCACTAC
The DNA here is from genome assembly GCF_044657685.1 of Stegodyphus dumicola. Lineage (NCBI taxonomy): Eukaryota > Metazoa > Arthropoda > Arachnida > Araneae > Eresidae > Stegodyphus > Stegodyphus dumicola. The sequence goes on along the minus strand of NC_140774.1, from coordinate 174,522,457 downwards.
ACTGAATCATCATATCAATAAACTTATTGTCAATAGCAATTTAAACTAGAGTTTGTGAAATTAAATTTTTAATGTTGCACAATTTTCAATCTCTATTTATAAAAAGAAAAAGTATCATATTAGAAAAATATAAAAATACTTTTCAGAATTGTTTTCCTAACTTAATACAAAGTCTTTAATCCGGAATGATCTATAATCCGGATCTCAAAGCTACAAACTTTTTGCGCATCGCATATGCGTTTACGCATGTGCATAATACATTTACACATGCACGCTTAATGTATAACGGACGGTACAAGCTAGGCTAAAATTATCGGTTGCTCTTTACATTATGGTAACTTGGCGATTTTTTGGCGACCAACTCTCCTACAGCAACCCTCTATTTTTTTGTTTTTCCCGCCGCCATTTTGTCTTCACGAAGTAAAGACGTTTCTTTTCTTTTTATCTACTGAACACTTCTTCCAACAATCTACTAGCCGAATTACACTTATGCTAGAAATTTTATCTAACAAAACTGCTTAATCATGACAAATATTCATTGCAAAATTGGGAAAAAGTGCACAATACCATACTTCTTATGCGTTTTTCAAAATAACACATACACATAAACCATGTACACGTCGACTTATTTTTACTTAAAAAAACATCCCAGAATTACACAAAAATGGCATTGCGCACACTCTTCACTATATCCATGTACACTCCTTTTTTCTCATAAATTAGAAAAATTTCATGAAAATGCATGACAATTTTCTGAATCTTTAAACCCGTTAAAAAGAACATATATGAAATTACCTAATAACGAAAAAGTATATACCCTTTCCAAATATGAACATTTTCACGTATAAAATAAATAAAATATCCAAAAACTTTTACCTCTAAATTATCTATTATATTATAAACGTCACCAACGAATTCATACCGCAAACATTACAAATACTTAGTGTCAAATATTTAAATTATTTCCATGCACGTTTACTTCAACTAAAACGTATACCAAATTCCTACGAACATAAAATTCACAAAATAACTATCATTTAATTAAAATATAATTAAATTCAAAAACACTACTTAAAATATAAATAAGCATATACATTAAATTAATAAAAATTAGCTTACAATCCTAATTACTTTAAACTAAATCATTGCTAATAATAATTTTCCCAATAATACCAAATTACTTTACTTCCACCTTACATTTAGAACAATGCATAAAAATAATATCCTCAAATAATTAAAAATACTAACTTACCTAATCTTCTTCAGAATCTTGATTACGTGTCCGATAAACGTTTCTTATTTCCTCCGATAAATAAAAAGCAAGCGTATGTGTGCTTGTTTCAGGATCTTTAAAATCATACTTATAGTTCACAGCAAGGTACCAGGTAAAATAAATATCTTAATAAAACATCTTTACTTCTATCTCACACAACCTTAAAGAAACACTTATTACTACCCCTTTCAATCCCACTAAATACCCATTTCGAATTCACTTTAGTTAGGGCCATGGGATCCAAAAATTAACGAACGCTGTTTCACAAAACACAGAATAAAGCCAAATACAAAATTTCCAGATTTTTTCCCGATTTCCCCCTTTTCCGATTAAAGAACCGTAATTCGTCCATTAATTTCACATGACATATCCCATGATCTCTCATTTCCCTCACACAAAATAATGCGTAATCGGAACTGACTACTGCTCACATTATTACCAAAGTCCCAGGTAGTAACCTTTATCGCCTCCAAAATGTTGCCAAACTACCAGTTACCATATTCTAAAGATCAGCCAAATTATCTAATTATCTATTTCAGTTAATGTTGCAGATTGCGTTGTTCCTTAATCTTCTAATTGGATCCGGCTTATTATTTTTTACAGACTGTTAGAGCAATTTTATAAAAGTAAGCTTGAACTTTCGATTATGTCAAAAAGAATTTCCGATTCTGGAGCTGCCAAAGGATCTACAAAGTGAAAGCATGTTTCGATGTTCATCAAACAAAAAGTGAAATTGCTGCCAAAAATGGGTAAAGGCATATCTTTTGTTTCTCTAGCCATTCCGAAATCTGTTTATCAATTTCACATTGCTCTGTGGGTTGGCATTTATAACAGCAACACACAACACAATATTTATGCATCTTTTTAATTTGAAACCTTCCTAGACATTTTGGTTAATTTATATCAATTTCCTTTTCTTTAAGCATTTTTTTTTAACAATTAGAAATTTGTTCCAGTACACAAACCAATGTTCCTACTAGTTTCTGTGTGTTTCATTTCCTAACAGCAATCTATGCTTTTTTCTCATAAACCTATGAGGTTTCATTTGATCTGGTAAAAGTTAAATAGTCCAAAACCCCTGACAGATGTGAAGCAAATTATTGCTATGTCTGAAGATAACTACAAAGTCAGATAAAGGTTTAAATAAACCTCTTATTTAAAAATAATTTAATTTTAATCTAAGCTGGCTCAGTAACTCAATCATCATTACAAATTCAAGTATCGGCAGTAATAATGAAAAGACAAATAATTACAAATTATCAAAGCTTGTAGGAATTAATGCAGCATGCAAGCGATGGCCAGAAACACACTCTGTACAGTGTAAACTCATATACTGTTTACTTACACATAACATACACTTATACAAATACTACTTAACAATAATGCAAAATAAATATTTAATATGTAAGAGTTAAAGTATTTTTCATTTCTCATCAAAATAAACAAATACTGAAATTAAACATTTTTAAAAATTTATTTTGCATTAAATAAAAGAAGCAGATACACTTTTTTTTTTTTTTTTTTAAACATTTAGTGACTATTGAAGCCACCCATAATTAGGGTCCAGTGACATCTTCTTTTAAATACTGGCTGTGCTATTTCATAGCTTGAAGATTCACTTGCTTCTTCACAATTATTTTCATTGTTTAAAAGTGTATCTTCTTGTGCTTTCAACAATTAATTATTGTTACTTTTTAAATATGCTTTTATTTAAAAATATAGAGCTATATAATCTGTCAATTTTTTTCTTAAATTCCTTTGCTTTATCAACTTTTTCCTTTGCTTTATCGAGTGCTTTGTTTGATGAATCATCATCCATAAAAATGTTCTAGATTTTTTGCCAATTCTAATCCTTCATTTAAGATTTCTAAAGTAGATGTTGCGCTGGCTCACAGAAAATCTGTAATTAGTTTTCTTCACCACTTGATTCAGATAACTCTAACAGCTGCATAAGCTGTTGTTCATCTAAGTGTTGGTTACTAGTATTAATTAATTCAATAACATCTTCCTTGTTCATGTTGATAAATCCCTCTCTACCTAAAATGTAGGCAATATTTATTATGCAATTTACTTCTGCTGTCAGAGAAGTTAAACAGCTTCCTCTAGGCATTCAGAGTCAAAGATTTTAGCTCAATAATTTCAATGCTATTTAAAATTGAAAAGTCCATTACTGTAGTAGTATTTGAACTAGAATCAATATTTTCTAAAATGGGTTCAAATGTATGCTGTATATACAATGATTTAATTATTCTTCGATTCTTGTGGTTGTAGGACTGATGCTGTATTGGGTGGTAAAAATATTAATTTAACAGCTGGATGACTTAAATCTTCTGGGTGTTCTGGCATGTTATCGATAAGTAAAGCCCCATTCACATGCAATGCTCCTTCGCACAGCTGCCGTTAGCAAGAGGAGAAAAGGAGACATGAAAGAGTTTCATCTTTATGACCCGTTCAGAAGACCACAGTCTTCCTTCCCCTTTTACACCTAAGCCTCTGTGAACGATCACGTCTCCGAATTGGTCGATTTCTAATACTGTGTATACATTTTTAACGTTGTTTACTGTTGTTAATTTTGTAATCTGTACTTTCGCAAGTGGTACCTGAACTTTCGTTATGGTTCCTGAAAAATATATGCTTTTTACATATTATTATTATTATTTTATAAGCTATTATTTAGTTCATTCTTGGTGCTTGTCGCTATGGTCAAAAGATGGTTATGGATTTTTAAACTGCTTCCCGATAAGATATAGAACTCAAACTTTGCACATAACTGCTTGTGGATGTGGTGTCGCGCTTTTGATTTTTAGAGGATTAGATTTTTTTCAAATTTAAAGTTGAAACGATTTTTTGCAAATATTAGCAAATAATCTGAGAATCTCAGAATATTATAGTTTGTACCATAAGACACAGTGGAGGAAAACAATTTAATGAAATTTTTAGCGTAATTTAAAAAAAAAAAATATTTTGGGAGAATTTTTGAAAATCGTTCATATTTTTAGACTTTTTGACGCCGATTAATTTTAAAATTTCATATTTTACAGCTTATAAAACAAACTTTTCGCATTAAAAAAAATGATAAAGAAAATTAATTGGATTTTTTTTTTTTACTTTTTTAAAAGATATGCAGTGAAGCAGAATGGGAAATATTGGTTCTTCTTGGGCATCAATTCAAAACATCAATTTCAAAGTAATAATCTCATTATACCACACTATTTTTATGACATTATTTATACTATATAAGTTGTTATTGTTGCCAGTTGTTAGTTCAACGTGAGATCGGAAATATTTCTCTTAAGATACATTAGTTAACTTCCTCTTAAGATACATTTTGCATTGCGTTGTGTTTAACGTTCTTATTAGATTGAAGCATAACTACTGATTATACTTAGTGATATTCTAAATACTTATACAAGTATTTCTGTGAAAATTCCAGAACTTTGAAGTGTTTTTGTTGATAAAATAAATTTAATTAAGCTATCATCGGATTTGAGTGCAATGACAATCATTTACGAACTATTATCAATCTATTACGAACCCGTACACATGCAATATTATAATTAATGTATTAAAATTGTTTTGAACATGTTTTACAAAACAAAAAACAGGTAAAGAAAAATTCTGCTTGCATTTTATGATTTTTTTTGCAATTTTTCTGGCCAGATAAGGTTTTAAGAAAAGGTTTGTAATTTATGTTTATATTTACCAATTGAATAAATAGCACTAGGTTTGATTTATATATATATATATATATGTGTGCATATTGAAATTCAGTAATAAAATTTTAAAGAAATTTGAAATGATTTAATGTCTATTTAGACAGTTTGTATTCTTTAAACTGCAAATGCAAACTGTGAAACCTTTTGCATTTTTTGGATAAATCCTTTTACTTAAAGTCCTAAAACATACAGGTATGGACTAAATTATTTATTATTTTTGCTGTTTATTTAAAAGTATATACTTTATAGAAACAAGAATGGATTTTGCAAAATACTGAAAAGAAAAATTATTTGAAATGAAAATGTGACTGAGATATTATTTGTTTTTTTAAAGATTTTAGATAAAAGTATATATTTATATTTTCTCAGAAACTAATTAATTAATTGCAAAATCATTTCTTGAAGTTATTAAGAACACTCTAATAAATACAATAAAAAAAACTGGGAGGAGGGGACATTGAAAATTGTAGGAGAAGAAAGACTTTTTAATTGTAAAATTTTTCTTCAAAAATTTAAATTAAAAAATTTACTAGCAATAACTTTTTCCAGCTTAAAATTATTTTGTTTTACAAAATCATTTAATAATATTCATAAAAAGATAGATGAAAATGCTTAAATAAAAAAAAAAAATCATTCGAAAGGTACCAAGTCCCTTGTCGCCTTGAAGCCGATACGCACTTTAATGTCTTAACTTTAATTTGAACGATATTTCTGGAATGCCCAGCATCAGATAAACTTGTCTGTATTTGTCTGTAATTTCCGTGTCTTGTACAGTTCTATCTAATTTTGGGGGAGATGCTATCACATCCCCAGACTTCGCTGACAGTTCAGCGAGCAGTAACCGAGAGGTAGGAGCAGTCTAGCAAATTCTACCTCCAATTCGGAGAAGCAGCTAATGCTTATTTTCCATGTGAATGGAACACGTTGGAAAAATCGGTTTTCCCTGCTTGTCGAATCTGCTCTTGTGAACGGGGTTTTAGAAAGCTTGAAGCTGATTTTTTTTTTTTTTTTTTTTTTTTTTTTGAGTAGTCTTCCACTTCCAGCACAAACCAATTGTAAAATCGATTCCGAAATAAAACACTTATTACTCGTGCCTTATCACCCACCCCCTTTCACCGCTCATGGGTTTAACTAATGTTTAATTAACATGGCAACACTTCAGACGGTTCTTACTCTTTAGCAATAATTATTACTTTCTCACCAGATTTTAACCTACCGTAAATTTTAGTTTTTTCTTTAAGGGATACACATTTTCTGCTTTACGTAGAATTCTTCTCCATAGCAGAGATTGTCAGACTGAAAAGGGTCTTTATTTTTCTGGAGGTCACTTCAGTAAGTCTTTACCCCTCTCTCTCAAGTCAATTTCCTGTGTTTTTCTCCTTTTTATGTTCTACCTAAAAATAAAATTTTCACTCCATCTTCACGAGCCGATCTCCAAAGTAACATGCTTCTCGATATAACTCTGAATTGGTTCTGTTATATGAATCCATCTTATATAAACCTGCGTTATAGGGGGGCTACTATAGTGGATATCTTACATTTGTGCCTTTTAAATTTATCATAATACAGCAAAATCATTAATTATAATTAAAAACGAATTTAAACAGCACTCACTTAATTTTTTCTGATAGCTATAAGTTTTGTCACTATAGGCAAAGTCTCATGTAAGTGACTTTCAAACTGTTCCCCTTCCACTTCTGCAATAATTCCACAAACTTGGGTTCCCAATCGCTTGTGTGAAAGCTGAGGAATATTAAAAAACAATATGAAATTTTCAGAATATGGGGAATTTTAGAAGGGAAAATGGTCCACAGTGGTGAAAGCACATAAAGATCCTAAGAGAGATATTTCGCTTTACTTAAGTAGGGTTATTGTTAGTGCTGTAGCATTATACTTGGCATGGGGGGAAGGAAATCCATTCCAACAAAAATGCGAGTACATATGTATGAACGTTTCAGATATTTGAGTGAAACAGATTTTGGCCTCTTATCATTGCAAAAGTGTTAAGTGCTCTACATATATGACTGCAAGTTGATATTTTTTCCTCCTATACTTTTAACCTCTTAAGTTAACTGATAGAAGATTTTGAAATTTTAATTGGATTCAATTTGGGGTAGGGCTCAATTTGGAGTAGGGTGCCTTTTTCAGATCCAGTTGTTAATTTGGAATAGGGCACTTTTTCAGATCCAGTTGTAATATAATGTCATATACTATTTTATTTTGTTATCCAGTTGTTTAACACGGCTTCAATCGAAGAATTATAAGATTATTCAGATCTTTTATATTGTAGGATAATATACACAGAAATTTTTCTGTAGAATGATGTATGTGCTAGAAATGGGCAAAATCACTCTTTTATGGGATCAGATCAGAACTGTTTGCTCACTGAACTGAATCAGTTCTTTTTTATAGCTTACTGTTCTCTAAAAATAACCTTGATAAATGAAATGAGCAATGGGAAAAGACTTAAGAGTGGATGATGACATGAAGAGCAGAAAGAATTGAACTAGTAGTGGAATTGGGAGAATCAGTTTACAGAAGCCTCTGAACTAATTTTCAACTACAATATTGAGGTTTAAAATCTTTCTTTTTTTTTTTTTTTTTTTCCTATTCTTCTTCTTTTTCTTTTTTTCCTATTTTTTTATTTTATTATTTTTATTTATTTATTTATTTATTTATTTTTTCATAGAACTAACAATAAAATTCTGAAAGAAAAAAATGGGAAAAAAATTAGGTAGGAGTAAACTTACTTTTAACATAAAAAAGAAACATTCCTCTCTTCCTCAAAATGGGAATCAAATTTTCTTAGCATGCTTCTAACAAGCACTCTTTGTGGGTGAACTCTATGTCAAGTTCTAAAATTTGTTTTCATTATATATATATATATATACACACACACACACACACACATAATTTTTAAACTCATAGAATTTTTACGCCTGCATGAATACAGGTTCTTAGTTTAAACTTGTAGAATGGTAAAATTATTTAATAATAATCTTTACTTTTTATTTTTTTAACACAATCAGTTAGGTACCCATTACTTTACAAAAGAAGATGAGCAAAAAGGATAGCAAGGGCCAACTTAATGAACTGTTGCAAAATGAGTTCTTATTTATTGTGGATAATTCAAGAAAACACCTGTGCATTGTTTGTGAAACGCTTTTTCAAATAACAGAAGAAATGATATTACCAGACTGAAAACATCAAAATTTATGAAGCCACTAGGTTTAGTTTGTAGCAAGAAACATGAAAAATCAGCTGTGCTCTCGGTTAGATTTGAAGCTTTCAAAATTTTCAGATTGCAGCTAGACGTGCTTCCAATTACACCACAAAGGCATGCATCAAGAAAGAAAAAAAAATCCTTTCAAACTGGATTAGAAAAGGAGAGAGATGCGAGTTACAAAAAGAATATGTGGGAAGAAATAAAAAAGAAAAAAAAAATATATTTGTTGAATTATTTTTTGAAAGTGTGGTGATGCTGGAAGCATGTTATGCAGCTGTAAAACACAAGCCTTTCTGTATTTGAGAGGAAATTTTCAAGCACTGCCTTAAGAATTGCAAAATGTCTTGGTGATAAGATTGTTGAAAGGAAAGTAAATTGAACTGCTTTGCCTCAGCAAACAGTTATAAGATCCTTTATGCTGCCATGGTGTTCCTGAGCAACTGAAAATCGTATTTGTACTTGTTCTTTATTTTCTTTAGCTGTGAATGAACCTACTGACATATTATAGCACAATTTCAACTTTTTTGTAAGAAGAATTGATGATAATTTTGACCTCTTTGAACGTCTTTCTGGTCAGAAGCCACCTCATGGAAAAAACAGAGTATTAGACCTATTTCACAAATTATAATCATGTTTAGAAAATCAGTTATTCAGTATAATCTTGCAGGTTGGAAGATTATAGTTAGCTTATCAGTATTTGCATAGATGGAGCACCATTAGTGGTAAGTAGTATTTCTGAGACTGTAAATTGAAAGTTTTTCTTAGGTCATTTTCTACTAAAGTGTCACTCTGTTGCACTTGAAGTGTCTCTGAAGAACTTTAAATTTAAAATGGGATTCCAGTTTTAAAAATGTGATACAATTAGAGCAAGAGGATTAAAAAGACGAGAATTTAGCGAACTGTTTTACAGAGAATATGGTGATCTTGTATTCATTGTGAGATGTACTGGCTTTCTAGATGTCAATTTTCAGTAAATTTTGGAAACTGAAAAAAAGTATGCATAATTTTTGGGGGAAGGAGAAAAAGATAAAGTGTGTGAGGAAAATGCCCATTACAAGATGAGAAATAGCTATTTGATTTAACATTTTTAATAGATGTTATTGGCTCTCTCAGTGATTAATTATTTAGGAATTGCTGTTCAAGAACAAACTACTTCCTAACTCAGTAAGTGACATCAACATATTGAAAATGAAATTAAAATTGTTCATCTCTCAGTTAGGAAATTGAATTTTAAGTTTTTTCCACATTTAATAGAATATAATGAATCTGTTAAAAATAATGGCAACTTCTCAGAATATATTGATTATTACAAGTTTTTTAGTTATTTTAGCAATTCTGCCAATAAAGAAGACTGCATACTTGCATTTGTAAGTCCTTTTATCAAAATTTTTTGGAAAAATTTTTAATAATACCTAATAACATACAAATGGATAATCTAAAAACAGTCATTTATATGAAATTCTATCACTGTCAGATATTTCTGGTATAAGACGAGAATTTAGCGAACTGTTTTACAGAGAATATGGTGATCTTGTATTCATTGTGAGATGTACTGGCTTTCTAGATGTCAATTTTCAGTAAATTTTGGAAACTGAAAAAAAGTATGCATAATTTTTGGGGGAAGGAGAAAAAGATAAAGTGTGTGAGGAAAATGCCCATTACAAGATGAGAAATAGCTATTTGATTTAACATTTTTAATAGATGTTATTGGCTCTCTCAGTGATTAATTATTTAGGAATTGCTGTTCAAGAACAAACTACTTCCTAACTCAGTAAGTGACATCAACATATTGAAAATGAAATTAAAATTGTTCATCTCTCAGTTAGGAAATTGAATTTTAAGTTTTTTCCACATTTAATAGAATATAATGAATCTGTTAAAAATAATGGCAACTTCTCAGAATATATTGATTATTACAAGTTTTTTAGTTATTTTAGCAATTCTGCCAATAAAGAAGACTGCATACTTGCATTTGTAAGTCCTTTTATCAAAATTTTTTGGAAAAATTTTTAATAATACCTAATAACATACAAATGGATAATCTAAAAACAGTCATTTATATGAAATTCTATCACTGTCAGATATTTCTGGTATAATTAACATCTGGCAGTGCCACCTTATGAACATTTTTCAGATACCAGTATATTTTTTCTGAGTTATATCTGTCATTTTGAAATAATGTATAGATGTGGAAAATAATTTATTTCCATGAAATTGATTAAGATTCCATTAAGTTTGAACTACAGTCATGACTGGTTGATTCAACATGGGAAAAAAAATTCGATGATTTTTAACTGATTTGACTCCAAATGTTACAAACTTTGCAAAAGTAAAGGAATTTTAAAAATTTAATTAAATTATGTTTATCTTGTATATTTCTCTTTTGCTAATATTATGTAACAAATTATTTTATGTGTAGCTATAAAATATATCTATATTACTGCATTTTAAAATAGCTGAAAAGGGGTTGTAGGATGCATCTTAGCTTAAAGAAATCGAAAGTTGATGCATGAACTATAAAATCTTGGCTGTACTAGTAAAACCACGACAGAGCTCAGTGTCAAGAAGGCAGTAATCAATTTAAAGAGATTAAAAAATGTGATGGAAGAGTGATATTTAGAGTGGCTGTTGCAGCACTTGATTTGAGATTATCAGCAATTAGATATGCAACTGGGACACTGGTGATCCAAGGATCATTAATGGGTAAGTAACTCAGAGAATGTGATCTGTGCTCACAGTGCCCATTGTAGCTCTTACCTCTCACATGTGCATACAGGCTAGCTTGATTGCTTTCACCGATAGGAGTAGACTTGTATTCACCAATGAGTTAGAATTGAGCCAAAATGATCAGTTAAAAAGTGTGTGGAAATGTCCAGGGCAGTGGTAGGGTACTGATCTGAGTATCACCTGTCACATAGTCTGAAAGAGTTGTAGTCTGGGATATGGTATGGTATGGTAACTTTACTTAACCTGTTCCACCAAACTAAGTTAATGGCACTACAGGGTTAGGAAGTCATCCTAGTCATTGCTAGCAATCTAATGGTCAGGCCGACTTTCTACATTTTACATTAATCTTTAGTTTCTTGGATATAATTATTTTCATTCACTTGCTTCATTATCTCGAAGATGCCCTTGTTGCAGTAATAGTCCATGAACAGTCTATTCCCAGGATATGTGATGTAGTCGGAAGGAAAGAACTGCTGTCAGAGGACAGGAGAGCAGGTAATGAAGTGCATCCGCGTCTTCCCTGCAAAAACTGCAAGAACAGTTGATGTCCCGTGGTCTGGGGTGCAGTTTTATCAGATAATCATATCCTCAACAACCTGACCAATTAGATTGTCACATCCCTTCCCAATGGAACTGTTTGGAGTCTAAGCACATCTGAATGTCAATGTCACTAGTCTAACTCGATCATTGGAAACAGTTTAGCAAGAATTCCATAGGGGGTGGTCTGCCAATCTGAATGACATAAAAGCCAGAGGCAGGCTAATGTATTGCCAGTTATGTAATTGTGTTTCCTGAATTAAACATTTAATTTCTGTAAAACTGTAATACTTTCTTTTTCTATACATGTGCATTGCTTGTACTGAATTTTGTAACACTTAGTAAACTCTTTTATAATATTTTTTTTTGTGTGTGTGTGTGTGTTTTATTCTATATGTGTGTGTGTGTGTTAGAGTGTATTTTATTCTACTAATATGAGTGAAAGGTGGGTCATAGAAATTTAAAAATATCTTTCTGCAATGTAAAAAGTAAAATTTTTGAATTTTTTTTTTTTTTTTTTTTCTTGAATGAACTTCTTTAATATGGCATTTTTTTTCATTCTCAGGCTGTGAAGGAGTTCATATCTGTTGTAAACGAATTGCGTTTGTGTCAAAATGTTGGACCTTTATCATGGAGTACAGCAGTAAAATTTATGATGGCTCGAAAGTTCGACACACACAGAGCACTGCAGCTGTACAAAACACAGGAGGTAGTTTTCTTTTTCAACTTCCTTAGATTTTTGTCAAAAATAGTTAAAAATCTTTTTTAAGATTGACTGTGATTATTGCAATTTCTAAATTAAATTATTTTTTCATTATAATAAGTGTTGCCATTTTAAAATTGTATATAAATATATTTTGAATATATCATAATGCTGCTACATTTAATTTGATGCAGATCATTAGAAGAAAAGAAGGGTTAATAAGATTTGACCCAAACTGTGATCCTTTAAAATCAGAGCTAGAAACTGGAAAATTCACTATTTTGGTGAGCCTTTATTCATTCTCTTCTCACATTTTGTTTTTTCAATTTGAATTTTATGAGTATTAATGCATGAAGTGCAGATATTAACATAATGTATTTTAATACTATGATAGGATTTATGTTATATTAAATAATTTTGTGTACTTCAGCTGCAGGAAAATCAGAGCCATGGTAAATGTTGGATATGCTTTTAAACATGTTTGGGTATACTTTTCATGGATACAGCTGAAATGTTTTGTTGTTATGTCAGACAAATAATAAAATTTGCCCTGAAAAAATTTTCAGGAAAATTATAATTATAAAGGAAGAATTGTATTAAAGTACTGAATCCAGAGAAGATGATAACAATGCTATTTATATCAAGGCAATAAGTTTTCTAAAACCAGTTGCTAATTCTTGTATAATCAAAATGCCTTTTTGCACTATGTGCACATGTTAGTTGACTCTTAAGGTATCTCATATTTTGATTTGGTTATCAAATCATCATGGAACTGCATTTAATTCATCTTTAACTGTTCACATCTGCTATTTGCTTAATTATTGTTACCCAGAATTTTAAATATGTATAACATTATCATGTTTGTCACTAAGTTCAGCATTATGAATAATAGTTGATTTTCCACATATTTTATATTTTTTATGATATCTGTCTATATTTCTTTAATACTTTTTGATGAGAAGCTGGTGAAAAAATTTTCATTATCACACTGGTTCCAAATATTTTCTATATTAAAACTTCATTAGCAGAATTATTGGATTTTATAATTAACTAATTAAAAACTTTGTTCTGCATATTGAACGGAAACATATGATTATATTGGAATATTACATAAAAAAAGTGCTGGTGCTTTTTTTGATGTGATTCTATTCGTAATTTGACCTTTCACCAACTTTTGCAGTCTTTGTAACAAGTTGGCTTGAACAGGGTTCGTAGCGGTCCTTATAAGTGCTTATAAGTCCTTATATTTGAAAATAAAATATAAAGGCCCTTATAGGTGCTTACTTTTTCTTTAAAGCTCTTATTTTTTTGTTTTTAGTGCTTATTTTTTGCTTTTAGTGCTTTTTTTAATGAACACGCTATTTTTCCTGGTACCAAAGCCGAAACTAAACAACTTTTCTTCTTAATATGGAATGTCAAATGGTGATTTATACTCCCAGAAATAGCTTTTCCCCCTTTCTCTGCATTAGCATAACCTTTGGTGTGCACGAAGAGTACAGACAGGTGCCCGTCGTTCTATTGGTCAAAGAATTGCGAAAGCAGTAGAATTCTGTTACATTTGGCATTCTTTTCCTCCCACCCAAATATTACACACGCTTGAATTTCTATCAAGATATTAATAATTTGCATTCTCGTTCCACTTGGTCAGTTCATATTCGTGTTTATTATGATCGTTATGCTTATATTATGAGCATATGTATGAATGTTTATAATAACATAGTTGCAGTGACTGCTGAAGTATAGTAAACTTCCAAAAATGGTTGTGTTTTAACACAGATTAGCTTTCTAAGGAATAATATTTGGAATGGCTTAAATAAAGGGAAAGTAATCGAATAGTCAAAATAATTTCATTTTTTTGGCCAATACATTATACAGTACGAAGATTGGGAGGTTCTCCCCTTTCCCCGCAAAATCTCGAATATTGAAACCATTGCAGTTCGCTGCAAAACAAGTGATGGACTTTTTTTTTGTCACTTTCCAATCTGGATTGAATAGGACTAAAAGTTCTGCGGTCTACCAACCCAAGCGAAGAGTCATTCTATTCCAGAAATTTAATGCTGTCTGTTGAAAATTAGAATGAAAAACACCCCAGTTATTTACTTCTTTATTCTCCCAATACCGGCAGCTGTTGATTCCGATTGCGTAATATCACATAGGGTAGAATTACGGCGCACGTATTGTGCAATAACATTTGCGATATTTTGCAAAGATAATTAATTTTGATGTTCTGTCTGAGATTTGCTTATGAACACTTAAAAGAGTTTTATTGTGCTTGGTAAGCAGAATATTTTTCAGTTCCATTGGTTTATTTTTATATGATGCACATATCGTAATGTCAAAAGCATTTATTTAGTGGAAAAATGTAAAGAGCGGCTACAGTCAACTCCCCCGCTCCTCTTTTTCAAGTTACGCTTGACTGTCGAATTTCCAAGTATGCGGGTTAGTTAAGCTTTTACTGTTAAAGGATGATTGCATGAACCAAATTTCTGTCTTCTGATTTCAGAAATGTTCCTCTTTTTTACTTAAATTACTTTGCTTGCAATATCTGTTAAGGGAAAACTGATTTACAGTGAAAATTTAGAAAATGTTCAGAATTTAGATTTAAATTATTTAAATATCAATATGAGTGGAAAAATGAATTATATTTAGTATTAGGTTCCAAGCGAATACAATAAATATGCCTTATTATTAATTTTTTTCTATATTTTGAACCGAAATATCATCATTAAATCTTGTAATATAGTTTAGTTCTGCATATTTTTTTTTTCTCTCATTGTAAACTAGTTCTGTAAATTGAACTGTTAATTAAAATAAAAAAAAAAGTAATTATTTTCCATGGTTGAGGTAATGCTTATTCTCTCTTAATAAATACTGCATTTCTCATATTTTAAATTACAAGTCTAATTTTTAAGGTTATGCAGTTGTGTGTAATGCAATTAGACAGGTGCTTATTTTTTTTTCTTAAAATGTTCTTGAAAAGTGCTTATAGGTGCTTATTTTTTTAATTAAAATGTGGCTATGAACCCTGTTGAAACAACATTGTTTTTTTGAATGATCCTAAATTCTTTATGGAACTACTTGGCTAAATGTCAATTAGCTGTTTGCTGTTATTATCATCAACAAAAATTTTTCATGTGTGAACATCATTTGATTGTTTAATGGTTACAACCAGAACATTTTTTATATGTGTGTTGTTGTTTTATTAATCATTTATCCATTAGTAATTATATAATAATAATAATAGATGAATTAATAATAAATAAATAATATTAATAATAAATAAGTGCAAAAAATGTTTGCAGTATCTGAACTAATTACTAACAAATAATCTCTGAGAGTGTGAATAAAGCTGTGTTGCTACCAAAAGTTGACTGGAATATGCAGTAGAACTTAACAGTATTTTCCTGCTTTAGTCTAGACTTGTCATTGATCTTATACAAAAACTGTGGTATATCGAGAACTTAATCATAGTAGAACTAAAAGTTGGCACTGTGTCAAGCATTGCAAGTGCACGAAGTAGTTAAAAACCAAATCTAAGACTGGAATGTGAGTACTTGTTGGATATGTGTGTAAGCAAGGATGACATCTTTTGTATATAATAAAGTAGTATGTAGTTTAATGCAGTGTCTTGTGAAATAATTACCTACTAAGGGATATGCAACATCTGGCAAAGATGGATGTCAGATTTTTCAAAATAATAAAAGTGCCTTCACGATATGTTTTAATGCTATCGGAATAGACTGCTCAAGGTAAAGCTTTTATAATAATTTTTCTTTCGGAGGATTCACCATGGAGCAGCTTGTAACTGAGTTCATAGAGCAAAATAGAGCTCTAATGGAGAGACTTACTTCAGTTATTACTCCACAAATGGACAATTTGAAACTTTCGGTTCAGTTTGAAAAATAAAATGAACACGAAGAACAGTTTGATTCTTTTTAGACATATTCGAAAGTTATTTAGATATACAAAATGTTTTATAGGACAAGTGTGGAAAAGTACTGCTTTCTAATTTTTCTGGAAAAACGTATAGTCTCTTAAAATCTTGCTGGCTTCCGATAATCCTTTCAATAAAGATTATGATGTGTTAAAACAACACTTCATAATCAATCATTTAAATCCTAAGCCACTTCCTAGCTGACATGTATTTTTAAATCGCAAACAACAAGAGGGGGAAACAATCAGTGTGTATATGGCAGAGTTAAGGTCACTTGCCATACTGTATGCTTACGATCAGAACATGTTAAATATGATGTTGCGGGATGTGTTTGTTAGTGGGCTAAGAGATAGAGTTATTCTGGGTAGAATTTTTGAGAAGGATTATATCAGTTTAGATGATACTTTAAAAATAGCTTTGGCAATGAAAAACGTTAAAAGTTGCAAATGAAATAATTGGGAAACCAGTGAAAATTAAGGAATTTAGTACCAGAAATAAAGATGAATCTCACTCAGTCGCTTGAAAACAAAAGTTTTAAAAACAAAACTTCTCAGCTGAGAGTGCTAAAGGCAAAATGTGTTCGTGATGAACGGGTACTGACCGTGATAGAAATTATTGTAAATTTAAGACAAGTATCTGCAGATTTTATAAGAAAATCGGGCACATTGAAAGAGCATGCTACAATGCTAAAAATGCTGAAAGAATGAAAGCGAAACAAAAAGAAGTAGACATAGGAAATGAAAACACAGTTCCTATAAATAGCACACATTCCAGTGAGATGAAAAATAGGAAACCACCCGTAATGGACCAAGTGAGCATAGAAGGAAAACTGGTAGCTGTAGAACTGGATCAAGGAAGTGCAGTATCAGTAATGAGTTAAAAAAATTTCAGGCAAATTTCGAAAAGAAAATTCAAAATACAAGTCTGGCATTTAAAACATATAATGCAGAAAAACTGATACCTTTAGGATTTACTACAGTTTAGAATATAAAGGTTAAAAGAGAAATTTAAAATTTTACATTGCTAAAGAAAACATGGATACAATATTTGGTTGAGAATGGCTTTCGGAGATAAAATTAGATTGGACCTCAGTTAAGTCAATTTCTGTATCTCAAAAGAGTAGTTTAATGAAATTATTGAAACAATATAAAGAGATTTTTGATGAAAAAGTAGGAGAGATTAAAAAATTATGAGGCTCAACTTGAATTGAAGCCAAATGTTTCACCAAAATTTTATAAAACTAGGCAAGTACCATTTGTGTTAAAGGGCTGGATAGAAGAAGAAATTGATCGCTTGGAAAAAGAGGGTATAATCGAAAAGGTTGAAACTTTGGAATGAGCAACTCTGGTAGTACCAGTAGTTAAGCCGGACGACTCTATACGACTATGCCGACTACTTGGTGACAGTAAATCCAAATATTATTACGCATCAACACCCTTTGCCGACCATAGAGGAAATATTTTAAGGTTTGAGCAGGGGAAAGCATTTTTCAAAAATTGATTTTAAACATGCTTATTTACAAATGAAAGTACATCCTGAGACTCAAAAATTGCTAACAATAAACACACAGAAGGGATTATATAAGTGTAAGAGATTAATGTTCAGGCTAAATGCAGCGCTGGCAATTTGACAATGTTTCTTAGATGGACTATTCCAAGGAAAAGTGTAAAGTCTTCATGAATGATGTGGGAATAACAGGGTCTAATGATGAGGCACATTTAAATACTTTAAAAAATTTCTTCAAGATATGTAAAACTCATGAACTAAAATTAAATTTAAAGAAAAGTAAAATTTTTCAGGTTGAGATACAATTTTTAGGTCATAAAATGATGCTAATAGATGAAAAAATATCAGCGATTGCAAAGGCCAAAAGATCCAGAAATGTCCAGGAAATTCAAAGTTTTTTTTTGGGGGGGGGGGGGTTAATTTTTATGGAAAATTTTACTCTAAATTAGCGACAATCGCAATTCCCTTATATCATCTAACTAATAAAAAGTCAAAATGGGTGTGGATGAAGGATTGTCAGGAGGCTTTTCTAAACATTTAAAAAGAATTGTGTTCACAAAAAGTTTTGATGCATTATGATCCAAAATTGCCCTTAACATTGGCAATTGATGCATCGCCAGTGGGGTTTGGTGCGGTACTTTCTCACAAACATCCTGATGGAACAGAAAGGCTAATTGCATATGCTTCTAGAACATTGACTGAAATGGAGAAAAAATATTCTCAAACAGATAAAGAAGCTTTGTCAATCAATTGGAGAACTAAAAATTTTTTTCTGTACTTAAAAGGCAGGAAATATATATTAAATACAGACCATAAACCTCTTGTTACAATTTTTGGTTCAAAGAAAGGTATACCACTTTTGGCAGCAACAAGATTCCTGAATTACACTTTGGCTTTACAGTCATTCCACTTCGACATTATTTACCGTAAAACAAGCGACCATGGTAATGCTGACTTTCTATCACGATTACTGATCTGCTACGAATACTTCAAAGCAGCGGTGAATTGAAAGGAAGAGAGATGGATTACAGTCTCCAAGTTGGCTGTGTAATGTATGATCAACGCATTTGTATTCCGAAACAGTACTGTGAGAATGTTTTGAAAGAGTTGCATCACGGACATTTAGAGACTGTAAAGATGAAAGCAATTACTAGATCTTATGCGTTTTGGAATGGTATAGATAAAGATATCGAAAATACTTCCAAAAACTGTTCTGAATGTGCAAAACATAAAATAGATCCTCTTAAGGTAAAAGTTCATCATTGGGAGTACCTGAGTGCTCCAATAGAATGTATTCACATTGATTATGCAGGATCTATTTTTGAGCATATGTTTTTGATAATCGTCGATGCTCACTCAAAATGGCTAGAAGCCTATCCAATGAAATCAAGCTCGATTTTCAATAGAATGTTTATGGGACCTTTTTTGCACGATTTGGTTTACCAATATTGTTAGTGAGTGATAACGAGCCACAATTCACTTCACATGAGTTTAAAGTATTTCTACAGAGTAAGGGAATCAAACACAAAACTACAGCACCATTTAAACCACCTAGTAATAGGCAGGCTGAACGGTATGTGTTTACAGTAAAACAATCTTTAAGAACAATGTAAAATTATCCAGGAACTTTGAGACAAAAACTCAGTACATTTTTGATGCAATATAGAAAAACTCCAAATTTAACTACTCTACAGAGCCCTGCAATGCTAATGCTGAAGAGGGAATTTGAACAAGAATAGATTTATTGAGACCAGATCTCAAAAGGAGGGAAGACAGAGTTCGAAAAGGAACCTACCAGTTTGCAGACCGAGGATTTAGAGTTGGGGATAAAGTGGCAGTAAAAAATTACCGCCAAGGTGACAGACAATAAAGATTTGAAACTGTCCAAATACAAGTATGGGCAGCTTCATTATGCTAAATGTAGACGGTCAGCTATGGCGATGACATATTGGTCAAATGCGTGATGGAGGAACTTTAATAGATGAGGGGTTCATACATCCACCTCCAGCTCTCATGATTTCCAAAGAGCCTGATGAGAGTGGAGTTCCAGAACCATCCAAAGATAACTGTCAACAGGTAGATGGATCTGTGTCGTCTTCCGAGCCTAAAAATTGTACCAGATATTCCATCCACCGGACCTGCTGCTGTTACAAGCAGGGTTACCAAAGAAACCTGCTGTGCTACAACCTTTGCATTAGTCCAGTAGAATTTGACGTCCCCCAGATAGACTGCAGTTGTGATAAAGGGAGAGGGATGTGGTATATCGAGAACTTAATCATAATAGGATTAAAAACTGGTGCATCACCAAGCATCGCAAGCACGCAAAGTATTTAAAACCAGAACTAAGACTGGAATGCGAGTAGTTGTAGGATACGTGTGTAAGCGAGGATAATACAGTCAAAAATCGTTAATCCGGACTCGTCGGGACATCGGCTATTCCGGATTATAGATTTTTCCGGATTATAGATCATCAGTTTAAATCTCGTAAGATGGCATATAGAAATTCTAAAATTAAAAATATGAAACCGTAATTTATGAAATAAAGAACAATTATGATCTAAAGGGTATCAAAATTTACAAAAAAAAAGAGCTTAATATTTATTTATTTACTTTATTAAGCATTTCTTTCAATGTAAGTTGTTTAAGTTGCTTCATTTTATGTGATAAAACTTTCTCTTTAATTCTATAAACAGACATAATTTCTTGTTCAGTTACAAAGTTCCGCTGTTCAAGTTCCGTTAATTGCTGTGCCGAGAATACCGACTAACTTGTCAATCGAAATTTTTTCATTTTCACTAACCTCTCTGTCACATTCTTCATGTCTTTATCCATTTTTTGCAGCAATTCCACTTTTTGTTTGATGGACATCGAAACATACTTTCGTTTTCACGTCGAAACATACGTCGATCCTTTGGGAGCTCCAGAATCGGAAATTCTATTTGACATAATCGAAAGTTCAAATTTACTTTTACACTATTGCTGTTACAGTCTGCAAAAAATAATAAGCCGGATCCAATTCGATAATTAAGGAACAACGCAATCATCAACATTAACTGAAATAGATAATTAGATAATTTTAGCTTATACCGTCCGTTATACATAAAATGCGCACGCGAAAACGTATTCTGCACTTGCGCACACGCATATGCGCAGTCGTAAAAAATCTTACTTGCACGAGTAAACGCCTATGCGCTTGTGTCAACGCGGCGCATGCGCAGAAAGTTTTTAGCTTTGAGGTCCGGATTATAGATCATTCCGAATTATGGGTGTCCGAATTAACGACTTTTGACTGTATCTTTTGTATATAATAAAGTAGCATATAGTTTAATACAGCATCTTGTGAAATAATTACCTACTAAGGATATACAACAAAAACATTGGCTGGATTTCTTGCCATACTGCAGTCAAGCCTAATCAAATTTTGTTAGCTCTGCAGATAACATTAAAATAGGAACTAAACTAAAATATGAATTAAAAAGCAATAAGTTTGACTATCATTTGTCAGCTGTGAAGATGTTAAATTACTAAATTTCGACATCATCTTTTGTTAAACTATAATATAGTTTCATGTTACTATAATATGTTAAGGATAGTTATTTTGTAAGTTTATTTACAAGCTAGTGTTTTGCTTTCATGACACAGTGCCAGGTCATGATGGAGCTTTAAGGAAACGCTGGTGTAGTGTATTGATATTAGTCCACAAAACTGTTGAATCCATCTCATAGATGACATATTATTTTTATCCCTGTTCAGATATATTGAGAGATTTTATTTAAATTTAGCCTACAAGGGATTCTGGAGGAGCTGCACTTGCTCTTTTCACTGCTGGACGCCATAATCCATTTTTGAGCTCTCATAATGTCACACTTCAAGGAGTTGTTTATCAACTAGATGTTGCTTTAGAAAGGTAATATAAATGATTCTTTAAAAATATATTAATTCAGAAGTAAAGAATAACTAAAAATACATTACTTACGATGCATGAAAAGATATTAATAGCAGCCATTCTGGAAAAGTGTGATCTTTTGTCCAAGCAATAGTTTAGTGTTATATGTTATATAAATTTTGACTCATCCTTTTGAGATTTGAAACACCATTTAATATTTTGTGAGCTGGCCCACTGGATTGGAAGATGTAGAACATGTTTCATTTTTTTTCTTTCCTTTTGCATCATGTACATGTACTGAATTGTATATTTTGGAGAATTTATTAATCTTTAAAAATTACTCAAATGAGCGATTAAGTGAATACTTCTTCCCGAAAAATGACAATGAGGTTCTAAGTCTAATTAAGTAAAGTCAAAAAAATTATTAAAATAATAACTCATTTACTTTAAACTTATGGTATGTTCTCAAATGATGGCCACTTGTTTAGTAATTTTGCATTTCAGTTTCGCTTTTTAAGGAATTATGTTATTGATTGACATTAGCCGTGATCAGATTTTCAGCCCTTGTATGTTTGTGGAGAGAGCAGGGAACATTTTTCTATTGGACCTAAATAATAACTGAAGTACAAAAATATATTTGTTTGAAGTGTTGCTCATACAGGTTTCCTTTTGTTGGCAGAGTAATGAGGAAGAGAGACAGATTCTGAAAAATATCAGTTAATGTCACAAATTGTGCTCTTCCTGGAATTTCTAATTTGATCCAGCTTATTATTTTTTGCAGGGTCAAATTGTCTACCAGTAGCTCAGTGGTAAAATTGCTTAATGTTGTAATTCAACCTTACTTCGTATTCTGTTGAATGGACTAGCTGCATGAGTGTTTTCATGGTTTTTCTTATGTGAAACACGGATATGACCCGGTTTCTCTCAGAAAGACCTTCATGAAAGCAATTTTCCCTGAGGCAAATAGCCTGAATTGCTTTACGATAATCAAGTAAATCAAACCAATCTCGTTTTTATCATCTTTATTGCCCTCTGCTCGACTGGCATAATGAAAACAATTTTGGCTGACTGATTCTAACAAGCCACCAAGACTTTTCCAGTGCTAGTATTTCATTAACAAGTGAAATGTTATAATCTACTTGATTGTCATACTTCCGCAGAATGCTTAAAAAGAGTTGCTTTCCTGTTATGACTCATCAAGCTACTGATCATCCCTTGGATCTATAGGTTCAAAATTTCATTTAGGGGCAAGAACGCAGTTTTAATCCATTCAAAGATTTCAACATCTGTGTGTGAAGTACATTGTCGATCAAGAAAAGAATGTTTCATTTTTAGGCTGAACATTTTTTATTTCATTTTCATAAATCTTCTTCAAAGAAATTTGAGATCATCTAAACCATACAGTTTTATCAGAAATGCGAAGAATGTTCAGTTTTTTAAACATATTGGTTTTTGAGATTTTTCAGTTACCAAACCCCTATGATGCTCAGGTTCATTCATGTTAGCTAACACAAGAAATGTGATTCTTATTTTGAGAGTTTTCTTCCAGTGCATCTTTGGTATTTAAATTCTAGAGTCTGATTTGGCACCATCCTATAGAACAATAACTTCATTGGTATTGAAAATGTCTTTTTTTTTTTTTTTTTTTTTACACTGCAAAGAAACATCATTTCAATCCCTCCCCCCATTTTCCAATATCAGATTTGGGAATGCTGCCTGATTTTATGCTCATTTTTACTGAAGAAATGCTGCTGTGTTTCTTAGATCTATTCAACCAACTGCTATAGTGCAGAGAGTCAGTCTGTCCAAATTGTTGGAAAATTCAGTGGCCTGTATTGGAAGCATTTGTCCAGGTATTGGCAAACTGTGGCCTTTTTGAATGGTGTGTTATTTCAGCAGTGCTGAACAAGTGCTCTTTATGATTAAGCTTTCTTATCTTTTTCCTCTATCCAATTTTTTTTCCATGAATGGAAATGTTTGAATTGTGCAATGTTTCCATATAGTATGACTTCAAATTTGGATAAGCTATATATCAGGTAGATCTCAGTTGGGCTACATCCATTCTATATTTTTGTAATAATTATGAACCTCAATACAGTACACTATATGTTTACGATTCTGTATATAGATAAATTTTGACACAACAAATTTCTCCAGTACAGAGTGAAGAGAATTAGGTAAAAGAATTCATGAACGTTTCTTTTCTATAAAAAATGAAAAGTAAAGATAATTTCAAACCAATTTGTCTTAATTAATGTCCAAAGAGATCATATTCATTCCTGCTGAAATTACTATTATTTTAATTTATATTACTAGCAACTATTTAATTAGAAAGTAGAGATTTGAGGGTTTATGATGACTGATTTTGCATTAACTAATTTAGTTAGAAAGTAGAGATTCAAAAAATCATGTTGACTGTATCAAGCTGTTGTGATATAAATGTGCAATTTCTGTAAAAGATTTAATTAAAGTAAATGAAAAAAAAAAAAAAATGCTAAAAATAGTCATAAGTTCGAATATCTCTGTATGATTTTTGGCCATCCAATGGCTATCTCAGTCTCATTTTCAGGCAGATGGAATATTTCTTACTGTTTTGCATTAGAAAGCTGGATTTCTTATTCATGTAATTTTTGCATTAAATGGGTTAAATAAACTTTATTATATAAAATTTCATGTATTAAACATTTTATGATATAAAATTGTACTGATATTAATTTCTATTAAAATATGATAGTTTGTGAAAATAATTTGTATTATTTTATTTAATAGCTTTCAGACACAGAGATGTGGAGTTGTTTTCATATACAATATGAATGATTCCAAATATTCAAACTTTGATTATGAATTAAGCCAGAAAATGTTAACATTATTGAAGGTAAATCCATTTTTATCTAATTAGTGACCACACAACAGTTATTTTGATAAATGAAAATATACAAACTTTTATTAAAAAATTTTTAAATCTTGTCAGTGAATGCTATGTGATTTCCTTTAGTCATAAAAAAGAATGCATTCTTTTGCAGAATCATAGAATAATATATGTCTTATTTTGATACATTCTTAATACTTTATTGGTTATGAATCAGCCTACATTGCATTTCAGGCACATGTTATAATGTGCCTGAATATTTCAGGCACATGCATAAATGAGCTGACCATACTTGAATTATTTGGTCCAATGTGAGCAACTGAATTGACCCTGTTTCTGGAAGCAATCCAGAACTTTTTTAGTAACATTTGAGAATAAAATTATATGAAGTGAGTTTAATAAATATTTATGACAGTATAAGTGCTACGCAATTTTCTGAATTGTCTCATTAATTATTTCAGCAGTGATTTAATTGCTGAAACTGAAATACAAAAGGAAAATTTGATAGCAGTTCTTTAACTGTAATATTGGATTCAGAAAAAGATTTAACTTCCATAGTAATTTTAAGCATATAAGTTTTAAAACTGTTAAAATTTTGATTATATGTTCAAAAAGGAAAACATATTAAATGCATTATTTTACCAGCAGTTTATATTCATGTGAAATTACTGAATGCCCATTAGTCCCTAGTCAGTTCTGTTTCATAGGTGTTGCAGGTAGAAAACTATAAATATTCTCTTGAGAAATGTATGTAGCTGTTAAAAAAAAATGAACCTCTCATTTTCTGCATTTACCAAAAGTTCATAAAATCAAACTCAGTAAACAAAAGTGCCATTTCCCATTACAGGGACACCTTGGATTACAAGTAACTTGGTCTATAAGTGTTTTGAGGGATGAACAAAATTTTTTTATAAATTTTAACTTTGTAAACGATTAAAGTCTTTCAATATAAGCAGTTATATATATGCTGTGTCTGCTGAACATCATGTGATCACAGCTGATTCAATAGTTTTTTTCTCTCTCTCTCTCATTGAAAAATAGCAGATAAGCATCTTGTGCTTCTCTGCTCGATTTGAGTCTACTACATGCTTAATTTTTTTAGGTAATAGCCATGTAAGTGTACACTGTTTCTATAGCATCGTGTTTTTATAGCACTATATATACATGAGTAAAGCATTTTTTTACTTCGTACAAGGAAGTATTGTAATCGCAAAAAGTTTCAGGCAGCATATTTCAACGAAAATATCCATTTTGACCCCTATCGAATGCAATTTAACGATGTTTTTGCGTGATGTCTGTACGTAAGGACAGAATAAAAGACTGGTTTCCTCCAAAAAAATTATAAAACTGCTTTAAAATTAATTCTGAAGAGAATTTTTCGTGGCGTCTGTACGAACGTATGTACACACGTACGTACGTACATATCTCGCATAACTCAAAAACGAGTAGCCTCAGGACGTTGAAATTTTGTATATAGGACTGCTATAACATGTAGATGTGCACCTCGTATTTTGGTTGCTATCGGCTGCACCAAACGTATATAAATACTATATTTATATATATATATATATATATCCACTCTGTTACTTGGCACAGTGATCTCAGTTTCTTTACTCTTATATGTTTGTAAATTGTACATTTTTTGCTTTAAAAATGATTGAATTATGTTGTTCTTATCTTCCGGTTAAGGTTTTTATGCCTTTCGTAATTCTGGAAGCAATATTTGTACAATTATCAACAATTTAAAAGCTGTTTAAGTGCGGTTAAGTTTTATATAACATGGTGGACATATTTGTTTACATTTGAAACAGCAGAATTGTAGATTTGTTGCCAATCTAGAGAGACTAAGCTTCGCAACAACAAAAATAACACCTTCATTTATTATTGCGAATTAAATCGTGCTTAATTCCTTTCTGGAATTTTTTCGAGGAAATAAGTGTTTAAGATTTACTTAATTTTTAATAATTAGTAATTTAATTTTTAATAATTAGTAATTTTTAATACAGATATTTTGAGCTTTTATGTATTTTTGTCTCGTCGCGAAGTGAAAACTGAATTAATTGAATGAGAAATACTCAGTCGTTTGTGAAAAACTGTTTCTTTTTTGTTTTGTTTGCTTAATTTCTTTTTTACATCGTTTTAGCTTTATTATAGTATTTGAAAAGAACATGTGGCAACGATTAGATAATTCTTTAAATGATATACATTTTGTGCCTTCTGAGTTATAATACGAATGAAATATAATACTGTTAAGTGAACCTAGTGCCAGAGTGTCGCTATGTTAAACAAATAGAGTAAATTTTAAAGAATGCCTTTATTCTATTGTGGTTTATGCGATGTTGGCGAAGTAGATTTAATTAAATCCAATAAGTTTAAAAGAAATGCAAGAAACAAATGCGTATAATTTAATATTCCGTACAAGGAAGTCGTGTGGTGTATACATCAGATTTTTTTTAATGTATGTGTGCGTGTGTA
Source organism: Stegodyphus dumicola (assembly GCF_044657685.1). NCBI lineage: Eukaryota > Metazoa > Arthropoda > Arachnida > Araneae > Eresidae > Stegodyphus > Stegodyphus dumicola. The sequence goes on along the minus strand of NC_140774.1, from coordinate 174,495,605 downwards.
TCTAAGTGTGTTGACAATAAGGAGACAAGTAAATATACTGTATTTACTCATCTCCTTATAGTACAGTAAATATACTGTTAACAGAAGGCTATACAAAGAAAAAGATTGAAAAGGAAGACTATAAGGAGATGAATTGATTGGAAACTAAGAAGGAAGCCATTGGAAAGTATAAGAGAGTGGATGACTTTGCAAAGTTCTTGATTGCCGCAGTACCAAAGAAAAGTAAGAGGATTAGATACAGGAAAAGGAGTCACAAAAGTATTAACAAATGACCTCATGTTCTAGAAGATATAGGATGTTGCTTCATTTATAGATGAAAAAAAAAATCATTTCATGTGGTAAACTCTTTCTCATGTGAATAAGAAGTGACTGGTAAGGATACAATGACCAAAAACTATCTGTGGGAAGGCAAAGTCCTTGTAAGCTAACATCCAGGTACTTTGGCAGAAAAGAAAAAGGCTTCAGGGTGAGCAGGAAGTGTTTTGATAACTTTAAGAAAAGAAATAACATCTGTGGTTTTATGAGGTATGAAGAGGCTGCAAATTCAAATACCAAGGCAGTTGAGACATTTGCTGCTTAGTCTCAGAAATTCATGGTTTGCATGTTGATATTGCTCATGTTACTTGTTGTAACAAATGTTTAACTGAAATGAGACGAGAGTTTTTGTGGAAGAAAAAAAAAAGTGCTGAAGAAAATATGTTGTTTAGCAAGAGCATCTGTGTATCATGGAACCATCTGACATGCTTGTTATGTGTTAGGAATTTCAAAGCTAAGTCTCTGTTTATGTATCATTCTGAGAATCTAAGGGCTTTTAAGAAAATGTAAGATGCAGAAAAGGATGTAAATTGTTGTGTGGAGGTCTAAAAATAAGGTTTGCATCACTTGTATCTTGTCTGCTGAATATATCAATGAGGTCTTCAGTCTTGCAGCAAAGAATTACCATTTAGAGAAGATTCTGCCATCAGAAAAAATATATTTCTGATTATGAATAATGTTTCTGCTTATCTTCTAGGTCTTGATGACTTACTGAAAGAACTTGAACCAGATTTAAGTTCCTTCTTCCCTACACCACTCCACTATTTCAGCCCATGGATCAGCAAGTAATTTCAAACTTTAGAAAGTTTTGTACCAGAGTAATATTTTGGTGATGCTTTGAGATCGTTAGGTTCATTATGATTTAAAGTTATTGATATAGCTTCGAATGAGGTCACCAACAGAACTCTCCAATTCTTTTAAACCCGTTCACCACAGCTTTATCATATGTGCATCAGTACTTAATTTTCTTACATGATAGCATGCTGCTTAGTGCAACTCACCTTGAAGACAGTATGCTGTTGTAGTAGTACGATCTCACAGTAAGAGTGTCACTAAGCCTTCATGTCACTAAGCCTAACATGAAAAAAAATCATTAAAAATATTTTTTTTCCTCAATTGCTTTGATTTTTGTAATCATAACTAACAATAATATAATCATCAATGCAGAATATCAAAACATTCTGAAATATTTTAAATTAAAATCTAAATAGAAAATCAAATTAAATTAATTAAATGTTGATTGATTGTTGTATAAAACAATCTTGATTAAATGTTGTATAAAACTTACCTAGATAGAGAACTATTTAAGTATAATAAATATACACTGAAGTGAAAAAAGTCACGGGATAGCAATATGCAAATATACAGATGGCAGTAGTATCGCATAGAAAATGTATAAATGCAAAGTGCTTTGGCAGGGCTTTCATTTGTGTTAAAGTTATTCATGTGAAGAGGCTTTGACGTGATTATGGCCGTACGACGAGAATTAACAGACTTTGAACGCGGAATGGTAGTTGGAGCTAGATGCATGGGTCATTCCATTTCGGATATCGTTAAGGAATTCAACATTCCGAGATCCACAGTGTCAAGAGTGTGCCGAGAGTATCTAATTTCAGGCATAACATCCCACCATGGACAGCGCAATGACCGTCCACCTGCACTTAACCTTTTAACTGTCATGCCCGAAATAATCTCGGGCACAGCACTGGTATTCCAAAATGTCACGCCCGAATATTACTCGGGCTAACTTTTTTTGAGTGCTTCGTATTGTTATACCCAAATATATATCGTGAGAAGTTTATTTCGGCTTCAGTTCAACAGATGGCAGCATTTTACTAAAGGTTTCAAAGGATAGAGGTTAAAGCTCAAAGTGTGTGGATTTTTTTGATTTTTTGACTGTGAGGCAAACATTTCATTTTTGAAATTAAAGAAAAAATTGACAATTTATGCACCCAAATCATCAAAATAACTTGACAGTTAAAAGGTCAACGACCGAGACCAGCAACGTCTGCGTAGAGTTGTCGATGTTCACAGACAAGCAACACTGCGTCAAATAACCGCAGAAATCAATGTGGGACGTACGAGGGACGTGTCCGATAGGACAGTGTGACGAAATTTGTCTTCCTTGGGCTATACCAGCAGAAGACCGACTCGAGTGCCTTTACTGACAGCACGACTTCGCCTGCAGCGACTCTTGTGGGCTCGTGAGCATATCGGTTGGTCCCTAAACGTCAGATGAGTCACGATTTCAGTTGGTAAGAGTTGATGGTAGGGGTCGAGTGTGGCGCAGACCCCACAAAGCCGTGGACCCAAGTTGTCAACAAGGCACTGTTCAAGCTGGTAGTGGTTCCATAATGGTCTGGGCTGTTTTTACATGGCATGGACTCGGTCCTCTGGTGCAACTGAACCGATCATTGACTGGAAATGGATACCTTCAGCTACTCGGAGATCACTTACAGCCATTCATGAACTTCACGTACTCAAACAACGATGGGATTTTTATGGATGATAATGCGCCATGTCACCGAGCCACAATTGTTCGCAATTGGTTAGAAGAACATTCTGGACAATTCCAGCGAATGATCTGGCCACCTAGATCGCCCGACATGAATCCCATGACATCATCGAGAGGTCAGTTCGTGCTCAAAACCCTGCACCGTCAACACTTTCACAATTATGGACATCTATAGAGGCAGCATGGCTCAATATTCCTGCAGGGGACTTCCAACGACTTGTTGAGTCCATGCCATGTCGAGTTGCTGCACTTTGCCGGGCAAAAGGAGGACCGACAAAATATTAGGAGGTATACCATGACTTTTGTCACTTCAGTGTATGATTAAATATTATAGCATAAACAATTTGGAAAGGTGTCACTAGCATTTCACTAGTTCTGAAATGCATTTTGAGGTCGAGCTTTTTAATTATTCCCATTAGAGTAATTAATCGTAGGAATCCCTTAATTTTAAGCATATCTAATGGTGTAAACTTTGTTGATTGTGGAGACTATGGATTTTTGCTCATCTTTTGTTCATAGATATTATTAATTGCTTTAAATATTTATTATGTTCATTAAATGATATCGAAAACAATAAAAATTCAAATTCATTCAAATACCTTTGAATCTGAATTAAATTTACTCCTGCAATTCTCATAGATTCTTGCAGCTTCATTTCCTTGATAGATCAAGTCCATGAAGAAGTATCCACTGTTGTGCTGAATTGTAAGGTAGAAGCAAACCAAGCTTCCCATTCAGCCTATGACAAAATTTTGGTATTCAAATCGCTGCTCTCTCTTAAATCTAGAGAGTCTTTGCTGTCAGGATAGTCACTCATGGGCTCATTTACCATTTGAGTATATTCTTTTTCCCTTAAAAATTTCTTTCTCTTAGATATCCGTAATCTTTGTTTAATTTTCATAATCAATACAAAAAACTTATGCATACTATTTAAAGAAGATGCAAACTGAATACAAACAGGTATTCCTAAAACGTTAGCTCCACTCCCAATCTCTTCATAGGAAAAAACAGAAAACAAATTTGAAGCATCCAAAACGGTCCAGTATTTATATCACATGAAGCCATAGCTGCACATTAGCTATGTTTTGTTTATAACTCCAGCTTGTACATCTAAACGAATCATCAGAATCAGAAAGTACTTAACAGACACAAGGTCAATAATGTATAGGTTCAAATAAATTTACTGTAATGAACATGAAGTATCTAGTGATTAAAAAAATTTCTAAGAGAATGTGTATGTCTGAAAATGCATGTATGATACACCTGTCTGATAGATCAATGCAAGCGGCGATGCACCAGTGCGTCACCCAGCTGCTAGAGACATTTGAGTGTGTGTGTGTGTGATTATGGCAAAGCCTCGAGGGCTATCTGCCTAAGGGGAGGGATGCCTTCGTGCAGGACTTTTTAAGGGAAACTGGCTCGTATACACGTTACACATGGGGGAAAACCACGAAAACGCCCATGCAGCCAGCCCATTCGCGGGATTCGAACCTGAGACCAAACTACCAGTGTTCAGCGACTTTACCGCTAGGCCGCTGGTGGGCCTAGAGACATTTGAGACTGATGCACATATAACATATCCATCTCCAATGAGTTAGTTGTCAGCTCAGCAGCATGCAGTCACGAAAGGTTTGAAGAAATCTGTGGCCTGATTGTGTTCTTGGACTTGACTGTAAGGTATGTGCTCAAGAGTAAGAGCATCCAGTTACCAGTGAAGTTTTATCTTTAAAGAAGAACCTTGGGACGGGAGATAAACGAGAATGACATTCAAAAGCTGGTGGAAAAACTTCACCAAAATTTGACTTCCAATGAATTGATGAATCTGCATCACAAGCAACAACTAGAGTTTATGGAGAAAATCTTGTTTGAGAAGGAGGAGGAAAAGAATGAGAAATTCTTTACCTCAAATAAGATTAGGGAGATTTATAAAATGTCAGAAATAGTGCAGAAGTTTGTAGAAAAGCTTCAATCCAAAAAAATTGTAATACTGCAAATGAATCTGTTCAACAACAGTGTAATGTCACATTCTTCCCATATCATCACAGAAGGCAAAAGCAGCTGTTGTTAAAGTTGCACAAAATGAAAAAGTGAGCGAACAGTTAGTTACAATTTTTTTCAAATTAAAATTCAGGTTAATTTGTTTTATGGATTTTTCTTTATATCTTCTGTTAATCATTTTTATATGAATATTTTTATGTTGCTGAACAAATCATCTATGTTCTCATTATTATTTGGAGAGGGGGGGGGAAATTTATTTTGATATCTCAGTTTTATGGATTGCAAGCAAGATTTTAGAAAGAATTACGCCCATGAACCGAATTATCTTTCTATTGCTGCTATGGGATATTCTGCATCATGATTTCAAGGTTTTGATAACTATCAGAGCTTTAATATAATTTTTATTGCAATTTAGGGAAGAAGTTTATTTTCTGCTAAAGTATTTACACCTTTTCAACCATATACAGGTGCTCACGTATTTACACCTCTTCAACCCATGAAAAATATTTCCTCATAAATACACTACTAATTCACTTCTGCAATGCAAATTCAACTGCTTGGAGGTGCCATCTTCAGCATCTCTCTCTCTCTGCATTATTTAAGTTATAGTATTTTTGTAGCTGTGTGAAATTTCAACAACTTTAATATATCCAACATGCTTCTGAAGCATATGGATCAAGTTAATAGTTGTAGTGAAGAGGGGGAATCCCCACGATTACCATAGAAATTAAGGTAGATATTGTGAAGAAAAATAAGCTAAGAAACTGTAAATATAGCAAATGTACATGAGATGAATGTTCTATCGTTTCAGCTCTGAAAGACAGTGCATAATATGGAATGTGAAATGCTGTATACCAATGTATAACAATAATAAGACATGCAGTATTGTGATGGAAGAGTAGCAGGAATAGAACTCAGTACCATCTGCATTTGCAAACATTATACAACTATGCTCTGTATTTACAGTAGATTCTGGAAATATTCAAAATTTTCTGCAGACATCCCATCTTTATCCTTCTTACCTTTATTGTACTTTTACGCTTGTCTTTTGATTTATGTATTTTTACTTTCACCCTTTAATCTGCCATTTAAATTTGAAAAAAATTTCACTGATGTATAGCTATGCAATTATGATGCATTATGTATCTGTAGCTAACAGAAGTTTTTTAATATAAATGAAAATAAATTTTATTGTATATGATTGATTTGATGTGAATATTATATTTTAATTGTGGGTCACCTGTGGCTTTCAACCAACTTCTTTATAAGCTTCACAGCGAGTTACAGGCCAAGGCTGTCTCTTCAAGTTTCCTCCACCTGACCGCATTCAGTGCAGTAACCCTCCATCGGTTAACTCCAGTTAACCTTAAATTCTCCTCCACACCATCTATTCATCTAGTGGGTGGTGTTCCTCTTTGTCTTACTCCCTCAATTCTCAAAAAGGTTTATCTTTTTAGTTGGAAATGCATCATCATATATAAACACATGGCTCAGCCATCTGACATAAGATGCCTTTACAATTCTCACAATATCAGTTTCACCATATTTCCTATATTTTTCATATAGTTCATGATTACAGAGTATCCTCCACATGCTATTTGTTGTACCGGTCTAAAGATTTTTCTTAGGATTTTTCTTTCAAAAATTGATATCGGGTCTTTCTCTGCTCCATTAAGTATCCAACATCCATTTCCATAGAGGGCAACAGGCCTTATTAAGGTTTTAAATAAATTTAATTTAGTTTTTATGTTGATTAGTTTGTATTTATGTTGTTTTTTAAGACCATAGTAATATCTATTAGCCATAAGTGTTCTATTTTTTATTTCAATTTTTATATTGTTACAACTTGTGATCAGTGTGCCCAGATATTTAAATTGTTTTACGGTGTCAAAGCTAATTTATCTTCAAGGGGCATAAATCAACAGCTTTGTTAGATGCAATCATAAGTTTAGTTTTGTCTCATTAATGATTAGGCTCATCTTCCTTGCTGTATTTTTGTGGTTTTCTACAGTATCTAAAATTTATTAAATTTTCATTGAATTAATTAAAAAAATTGTCTTACAGTCAGAATTTAAATTATGAATATTATTTATATGGAACTTAAGGTTGTTAAAAACTGCTCAGTATTATTGTGATCAAATACAGAAATCACAAAAGTATTATTGTGATCAAGGATTTCAGTTTATTATGATGTGCATTCTGTTTTGTGACCTTCCCCCCCCCCCGGTCTTAAATTTTATTTAGCTTTTTCAAGCTCCGTGTAATATGGGCAATTGTCTAATTTGGCTAAAATGTTATGTTTCCAATATGTATGAATTGACTGGAATCAACGATACATAATTGTTTTATAAAAAACATGCATATGTTCTTAAACATCATCATAGCTTTCTTGATGCAAAGTTATTATTTTTTTAATAAGGTGTTTTTACAATAAAAATGTATTTTAATGTGAACATTTTATGAATGTCACTCATTGTAATTAAGTACTGTAATCCTGACTTTGTATTGAATTTATCAATGATTAATAAAATTAAAAAAGTGTAATTTGAAAGAATTATTCTATATATAGTAGAAATTTGTTTATTTTTTTCCTTTATTTATATGGAACTCAACTTTTTAAAAATATTTATATTGATTTTATGTATATAGTTATTTTTATGAACTGCATACATGGGATTCCTAATACACATATTCCGATTTTCCTTCTCTTTATTTGATCATTTCTGAATCTTCTTACTAGAAATAACCATTAATATGGTCCATTACCAAAGTTGAAGATCTGGAATAGTTGGCAGTTCAGTGATTCCAGATATTTCTGGATTTTAGGTTATCAGATTAAATCTAGTAAGATGTCATGTAGAAATTATAAATTAGAAATGTGAAATAGCTGTTAATGAAATAATGAAGCATTTATGGCTTTAAGTGTAAAATAAACATTTGCAAAAAAGGGGAGAAGAAAGAAAAGAAAGGCTGAAGGTTTGTTTTATTTATTTATTTATTTATATTTTTTTGACAGGGTGGTTATCCAGCAAGATTAAAAAAGGTTCTTATTGTAACTGCTCCTTTATGGTTTAAAGCTCCTTTCAAAATTCTGAGGTTGTTTGTTAGAGAAAAGTTAAGGGACAGAGTAAGTAAATTTTTAGTTTTATTTATTTCCATGAAATATTATCATTTAATTAATTAACTCATTAATTAATTAGAGTTTACTTTCCCTCAGGATGGTAATCATTTTTTTCATAATTAACTAATGTTCTAAAGTTTATTGAAATGTAATTACTTATTTATGGGTTACATTGTTAGTCATCATGCTTACATTCTACATTGCAGTTTCTTATATCAATTTAACAGTGCTTTAATTAATTTGTAATTCAAATTTAGTCATTGGTTTTTAGTTTTTAAAATTTAAATCTTCAGTTATTCATATATTTACCCTCCATTGGTTTAGTGAATAAGATAACTGAATACCTGGATTCAAATCCTGGAGAACTGGCTTGGTTGCATAGGTACTTTTGTTGTTTTTCCCATGTGTAGTTTAAATGTGAGCGAGTATTCCTTTGAATGTCCTCTATCAAGGCATTCCTTCTTTAGGCAGATAACTCTTTTGTCCTTTGTAGTATTTATCATCCATGTATCTATGTTTATATTTGGTTAACTACCTATGTCTGTTAATTCATTTATCCTGTTTTAAAATTTAGGTTTATATGGTAAGTGTTCCACAACTTTCTCTTCATGTGCCATTGTCATCTTTGCCACAAGAGCTGGGTGGCAACCTGAATGTTGATCATCAGTGCTGGCTTCTTCATTGTTTGAAAACTATGGCAAATCGTTGTGGAGACCTTTGTGACTTAGTGTCAGCACCCACATCCCCATCTATTGCTAATGGTCCTTACTCTCCCCAAGTTGTTCGAAGTAATGGTCTCTCAGCACATCATTTTAATTTTATGAGTAGTGAGGGAGAAACAGATGAATCCAGTGATCATCAAAATTCTGTTCATGAGAAACAGAATTCTGAAGATAGGGAGAAAGAAGTTGAAGTGATCAAGGAAATAGCACTATCAGTTCCAGAGAAACAAGTTGCATCTTATTCTCCTGTGCAAGAAATAATCCCTTCTGATGAAAAATTATCATCTAGTAGCCCATCTTCATCTTTATCTGAGGACTCTCTTCACAGTGATATCAGCTCTGGTCAGACTCTAGAGGAATTTATTGAACATTTACAAAAGAAGGGCAGGAAAGGACTTCATGAAGAATATGCAGAAATTAAATCTAAAAGCTCTGAAGGAACATTTGAGTCCTCAAAGTAATTCATTTTTCAAACTATTTAGGTGTAAAATATATTTTTTATATTTAAATTTCTGTAATTTTTCACTTTATTAACATGTTTTCTGAGTTAACACAATTTAAAAATAATTTGAAATTTTCCAGTTTATCATTGATTCATTCCAGTTCAGTCTTTGTAACAGAACAAACACAGTACGATATAATAAATATAATACAGTATTGTAGTAAAACTACAGGAAACTGCAATAAAAGTAAAATTAGATTTATAGGTATAATCTTATTTTGGATAATACAAGTTGCATTTTGAAGGGGACCAAAAAGAATATGAATTCTTAATGGCATACTGAATCAAAATTTAAAAAAATTAAACTTAAATAAATTTTAATTTTAAATTAAAATCTAAAAAATTGAGAGAATTTTCATGTATCACAAGTTAATATTAAATTCTAAAAAATGTTATATTTTTAAACTTTTTATTTAGAATTTTTTAAAGAAGTTTTCTCTGTCATTCACTTTGTCATGCAGGAAATCATATGCAAGCATATGGAACTCAACTTTTTAAAAATATTCATACTTATGTTATTTTGTTGATCTGCATACATGGGTTTTCTAATGCACATATGCCCATTTTCCTTCTCTTTATTTGATAATTTCTGCTCAAGATCTGGAATAGTTGGCAGTTCAGTGATTCCAGATATTTTTGGATTTTAGGTTATCAGATTAAATGTAATGAGATAGCATGTGGAAATTATAAATTAAAAATGTGAAATAGTTGTTAATGAAATAATGAAGCATTTATGATCTTAAGGGTAAAATAAATATTCACCCAAAAAAGGGGGGGAATGAAAGACTGATTGTTTGTTTTATTAAATAGTTCTTTTAATATAAGTTGTTTCTTTTCTTTTTCATGTGTGTGTGCATGTGTGAATATTTTCTCTTTAATTTTATAACTAGGCATAATTTCTTGTTCAAAGTTCCATTTTTCAAGTCTTGTAATTGCAGTGTCTTAAGACCATGTTACAGATTCTGCTGCCTATTAGTTGATTGATGGTTGGGGCATTATTATCACAATGGAAAACTTTTATTATATAATCTTTATTTATAATCACTTCTCCACATTTCTTAAAGAATTCCATTAATTGGAAAATTTCACCTTTTGTTAATGGTATCTAAAACCTTCTTGACTATCATCATCATCTTGATTAAATTCTTGACTATCATCATCATTTAAATATGGTAACTGGCCATAAATCATGCCAAGCTTTTTTTAAAATATTTGCAGCACATCTCGCCTGATCTTGCAGTGCTCTACATAGCAGATTTTATATTAAAATATTTTAAAAAATCTTAAATAATATTGCCACTGTCCTGAAAATTTAGCATAAATTTTAAAAGAGCTTCTTTATATTTATATATTTTTGTTTTTGCTGCATTGCAATATTCATTGGCTGAATGATGGATGTACAGTTTGGTAGAAAGAATGAAATGTTATCTTTCACTAAAACTTTAAGTGAAATATTATCTGAAATCTGTCTGTAATGAGGACAATTTTTGCATCAGCCAGTAAACCAACCAAGCCTCGAGTATGTAATAATTTTCAAACCAATCATTCATTAATGCTTGTGTCAGCCATGCTCTTTTATTTGAACAATAGATAACAAGGAAATTCTTTTCTCCTTTAAAATCCTTGAGGTTGTCTATTTTTTCTGACCATGACAGTTTACATTTGTGTGTTTCTGCAGCATTTGTACAAGCTAAAATCGTTAGTCTGACTTTGAAATCTTTAACAACAGTTAGGGCCTATTTTGCAGAAGTCACCTAAATATTTTGGAGCACATAGTAGCATAAAAGACCAATTTTGTAAGCATTATAAATTTGTTCAAGAGATAACTACTCTGCTAATGAGTTTGTTGGATTCATTTGGAAATTGTTCAGCTGAATCATTTTTGAGTGAAAATTTGAACTACCTTTTATCCAAAATGCTGAATATATGTACTCAGTTCCATTAAATATTTTGGCTTGAACCATTAGCATTGGACTCATCAATGGCACATCTTCGCTATGACACTGTCTTCTCATTCAATCATCATTTTGCCATGATGGTCACTGTCATTTTAAAAAATGATTTTTCTGTTATCGATTGATAGTGGGGTGTCGGAAACCACAAAAAATTCAAAATGACCCTTTTTTCTATTTTTCCAGTGCCTACTCATTGTGTAAAATATGCCTTTATCCATTTTTTGCAGAATTTTCACTTTGTGCTTGATTGACATCGAAACATGTTTTTGCTTTGCAGATCCTGATGCAGTTCCAAAATTAGAAACTCTTGTAGACATGATCAAAATTCAAACTTTAATTTTGATCTGCAAGCTGTAATAATAATAAGAATGTAAATTTATATGTATATATTTTTTTTTTTAGATTGAAGTCCAACCAGCCAAAAAATAGATACTCTGATGTTCTTTGTTATGATCACTCTCGAGTAAAAATTTCCTGCATTGATTCAGATCCATGTTCTGACTATTTGAATGCCAATTTTGTAGATGGGTTTCGACAAAAGAATGCATTTATATCTACTCAAGGTAAAAGATTTTGATTTGCTGTAACAAATCAAAAAAAAAAAAAAAAACTCTTAATTGTTTGGAATTTTGAGATAAATATAAAATTCCTCATTCATCATGATGTGATTTAATTTAAATAAAATAAATAGAACTTTTCTGGTGTATGACTTTCAGATCAGAAGTAAAACATTGTAATAATTGTGTATATTTATGTTATCTTAAAGGTGAGTTAAATTTAAACTATGCTTGTGAAAAACAGTTATAAGGATTGCAAAATGTAATTCTGCCTCTGTAGAATTTAAAACTTGTGTTATTTCACTTAAAGCTAAAGTATATCATTATTACTCGTAATTTATGCAAGCTATAACAAGGACCTCACTCACTTGGAAAATCCTAAAAAGTCATGGAAAATCTGAGAAATGAAAAATGATATCAGAAAATATAAACTTTTTTTTAATAAGTCAATTTTTAAAAAAGGATACAGGTCAGTCATCTCAAGTAATAAAAAGCTCATATTTTAAGAGTTCACACTGGTTCATTGGCACACACACACACCAAAAAAAAAAAAAAAAAAAAAAAAAAAAAAGCTTTTTATGTACGTCAATCTACACCAGGGCAGACACTTACACTTTTAAAGTTGTCATATGTGTGCACTAGATGGTTCGTCATATTGGAAACTTGGAGGAAAATGTACATTTTTGGGATATTTTGGCTTCCTACAATTATAATGCTTAATTAAAATAGATCTAGTTATGGCTAGATGAAAACTTTTTTTACTTCTTTCTTTATACTTGGGTTGGAACTTTAATAGTAGCAACACAGCTGAAAAAACGCTACGCAACAAAACCAAAGAATATCGCGTATACCACACGTAAACTACATACCTACCTTACCTCTCAGCAAAAAGACTCGTCCTGCCTACGTCACGCACATGCGGAGTGACACGAAGAACGAATCCTTGTATTAGCTCGCGGTCTAAAGTAAGTGTTGTCAGGATGTTTTCAAAACAAGAACAACGATGTTAGATAAAAATTGAATGTGCCAGAGGTCGTACAGCACGACAGTGTCATCAAGGACTTCAAGAGGCTTGTGGGAATCTGTATTGCCTTACAGAACCGTAGCAAGATGGGTGAAAGCATTCAATGAAGGATGTCAAAACGTGGCAGACATGCTGCGGCCAGGTCGTCCGAGTGTCAGCGATGCAGACGTGCAAGCTGTTGCTGCACTAATGGACAGTGATCGCTGCCAAATGATTCGTCAGCTGGCCGGACAAACAGGATTAGCGCATACGACTGTGCTGCACATTCTGAAGGAATGCCTGTCCATGAGAAAAAATTGCTTCACGATGGGTTCCACATCAATTGACGGAAATGCAGAAATGGCTACGATACGATGCTGCCGAACCCACCTGGAGTGCTATGAGCGCGAAGGAGATGCTTTTTTACGCCGTATCATTACGCTGGATGAGACTTGGTCCCAATCGTACCAGCCAGAACTGAAACGCCAATCAAACGAATGGCGTCATCACGGGTCACCACAACGTTCGAAATTTCGTCAGAACCCCAGCAATGTGAAAGTTATGGTGATTCTCGTATATGACTGTGATGGTGTCTAACGCATATCGTTCCCCCACAGCAGACCGTCACTGCGCAGTATTACTGCTCATTTTTGGAGCACAATCTCCGACCAGCTTTGAGATAAAAACGGTGACACTTTCTGCAGAACGCTCCTCTCATTTTGCATGACAATGCTCGGCCGCATGCAGTGCAAGCTGTGACTGATTTGTTCAAGCGATGGGCCTGGGAAGTGCTTTGCCATCCACCATACTGCCCAGATCTAAGTCCTTGTGACTATGACTTAATTCCTAAGATAAAGGAACCACTTCGTGGCACTCGCTTCCAAACTGTTCCTGAGATTCTTGCAGCAGTAGACCAGTCCATTCAAACTATCAACAAAGCGGGCGCTGCTACAGGTATTCTGCGACTTCCACATCGTTGGAAACGGGTTGTACACAATGCTGGCGACTATATTGAAGGACTGTAAAACATGGTGACATGAATAACTTTTGTATTCCTTGTAAATAAATAGTTGCCACTATTAAAGTTCCAACCCTCGTATAAAAGGTTAAGCAGAAGGCGGTGGAAGTTGCAAATAATTAAATGAGGAGATGTGCTTGAATGACATTGAAAGTTCTTTTTAATTGCATGTGATACCTCATCAATTTGATTAATTTCTAGCCCTTGCTGAACCATTTATCCAAAAGCAGAACACTTATTTTCATCAGAATGTCCCAGAAAAAGATCATTGTATATATAATTGATTTTGTGTATGGATTTTGGTGAATGATAGATAAAAATTCTTAATTACATATTTTGATAGTAATTTTTCTTGGGGGTAGGAATACTCTAAGAATTTTTGCATATGTGTATTTTCCTTAATAAAATTGTTTTAAGTAATTTTAAAATGTATTGTATTTTGTTGTAACGTGTGTAGCATTTATTGGGTTACTAAATATCACACTTAAAAAAGCAAGCAGTTTCTAAAATAAATAGATAAGTAAGTAAGCAAAAGTTAATAAAGAAGGAAAATTTTATTAAGATGTATTTTCTGTATATATTTTTTACCCTTAAATGAGAGTATAATTATTAATGAAAAGTCAATGTCAAGTTTTATTTTATAAAGTCAGTTCTGTTTAAAACTCACCAACATAACTGCATTTTATATAATATTTTGCTTTCTATTTTGAAAATTGAATTATGCAGTTAGTAAATTTGCTAATACTCATGTAAATGTTCTTTAAACTAATGAAAAATTATCATCAAGATTAAATCTCTAACTTGGTTCTTATAAAAGTCGGGTGCAAAATGGTCATGCATTTTGAGAAAACAAATAGAACCATTAAAAATTCTTAAAATTTCATAAAATCAGCATCAGTCTAAGATTAAATTTTGTCATAATTTAAACGTCACATACTGCAAGCTTCCTTTCTGCATAAATGATGATGTTCCTAAATGTTTTAAACAAATAGCTTACTAATCACTAGTTGTTTTATAAGCACTCAATTTTAAATTAGGTAAAAAAGAAATGCAACCTATATCTTTACCAGTATAAATTTGCTAATCTGGCATTAGCCAAAACGGATTTTACAGTATTCGTTTTGTGAATTGTGCAAAGGCTGATTGTTATAAAAAGGATAATCTCTACATATAATAAAAGAAAGAGTCTGTCTGTATGTGTGTCTTTCGTTTGCACTAGCTAATAGACGTAAGCTAATAGACCCATGGCGATGAAATTTGTTACATAGGTGCATCTAGACAAGAGCCAGTGCACTTCGAAGCGATTTTTTCGAAATTCGAATTCAATTTTTTTTAATTTTATGTTTTGTGATGGAATCGCGTCATTTTGAGACGTAATGGGCTATAGGAAAGTGAGATTGTACTCTACACACTCATTTTCACATCGTCATGAAACGTAGGCACTTAGCTAATGTACAAACTTAAAATAAATTTCATGTTTCAGTAAATAGATTAAATACGAATTTATTTAACAAAAGGAGCTTAACACCTTTTCAACAGGATTTTTTTTAAAATAGTTTATTTTTAAAAATGTACAGTTTATTTTTCTTTGAGTTTTGGACACATTAAACTTTCATCCTTGTGACTGCTTTTACAAAAATAATTTTGAAAAAATGATAATATTTTGTATTTTTAAAGCATTTTTAAATGAAGCTTCCAAGTACACTTGTCACATTTCACATCTTTAAAAATGTGATTTTGGCAACAATTTTCCTTTCTTATTGTTGTTGATAGATTTTTGATGAAATCGCATCATTTTGAATAGTTTCATTCTTTTAGAAATATGGGTTTGCCAACAATTTTACAAAGTACAAAGTGCCATGTGGAAGGTGAAAATGACATTTGTAGTCATGGAAAAATAAATGCAGTTTTCATGACCCTCGCCCTCCCCGGAAAAAAAAAAAAAAAAAAAAAAAAAAAAAAGAGGTTATGGTTGATACAGATTTGGGGAATTCCTATCATCATCCGAGAAGGAAAAAGCAATTCCCAGATTTGCTTCTAGTATCAGTTAATTTTTTTTCTTAGAGTGTTTACCTTTGCGATAAGAATTCTGTCAAAAACTGGTTTTTTATTCTTCATGTTCAGCAAACTGAATAAACCTCTGGGCTACTCTGAAGCTAACATAAAGTTTTGTGTGAATGATTTTTTTTAAATACAAACTGCATTACAGCATCACTGCTGGTAGGACTTGAACGCACAATTTTTGGCTCCAGAGGCTAAGGCCCTTATCCATTTGGCAACAGAGGGATGTAAAAGCAACCTTACATTGGTGTAGATTTTAAGTAAAATTCAAAATCTTTGATTCTGAAATCTATCATTAATATCTCATAGCAATCTTATTACTTTAGATTATTGTGTAAAAATCATAAGCCGTATTTCACTTATGGTCGATAATTGATTTATTTCTCTTAACAAACATGAAGAGAATTTTCTTTTAAATAATTTATTTAATTACTGCATTAACTTATACATTTTCAATTTTTGAAATTTTTTTATTAATAGTATTCCATTTGATTTCAAGTTTTCCTCAAGAAAAATTTTTGATGACATAGTCATATTCATTTAAAAACTGTACTTAAACTGGAAATTTGAAATGAAATATCTTAAACTGACACTGCAAATGCCAAAAAGTTGGGTCAACTCATACAGTCTCCAGTTATCCAGAAAACACTGCTTCTGAAATCACATTGAAGTGAATTGCCCTTAATTTTTCTCTATGTATTAGCTTGCTGTCGATTGTCTTTCTCGTAAGCCCTTTCTTTAGATATTTAATTAGCCTTCAAACACAAGAAATTTTAATTTAGAAGTCAGCATATTGCTTTGTTTTATGTTATGATAAATAACTTTATTAATTAAATATTTTTTCATTCCAGTGTTTTTGTAGCTTCTTATTTTTATTTTGAAATACCATAGGAATGATACTTACAAATCTCTTTTGTAGAATGAAATAGTTTCTTCTAGATTTGATATTCTTTTTAAAAATGCTATTTTTTAGAAGGAGGAATGGTTAAAATGCATTTATATACAGAGGGTGTTCACACATTTTTGTAACGATTTTGCAAAGATTTATATGTAAACAAACCTTAGAAATTTATTTTCTAGTATGTTCAGTCTGATAGCCCTTTTGTTGAACTATCATATTACATCTTGATTTTCAAGATAAAATTCATTTTCTTAAAACATCAAGGTTGATTTTATTCCACTCCTCCTCCTTTACAATCTTCTAGAGTCTATCCAATGTTTTAGGATTCCGCTTATAAAGAGTTTGTTTTAAAAGTCCTATTGTACAGTAATGCGTAGGAGATACATCAGGTAAGTTCTGTGGAATGCATTTAAAGGGAATAGCTTCAGTTCCAGTTTCATTTCTTATTTTTCTCAAAAAATAGAGCAGTAGATTTAGAGGTATGGCTTGGAGCCTTATCCTGATGGAACTTAACACAGTGAAGATTGTTTGAATAAACAGATGGAATTTCTTTTTTAAAAATAGGTGTTATAACATATTTCTGATAGTAATCCAAATTAATTTTGACATTTTTTTTTTTTTACTTTCCTTATTGAGTTTTCCATTATAAGAGAACCCAGTAATAATCATAAAACCTTTAGATAAACTTTCCTTGTTTTCTCTGAACCAATATATTAAGTCTTTTTTGGCAGTAAATCTATCTCTTTCTATTGCAGTCAGATGTGTATATCCAAGCTTCATCAGTTGCAACTATATATTTCCATTTTCACCTGCCAAATAATTTTCATGTAGCAATCTTTATATAGTCTTACACTGAAAAACATGCTTTGGCATTAGGCAATGAACTTTTTTTTTTTTTTTTTTTTTTTTTTTTTTTTTTTTTTTTTTTTTTGATTAGCTTCAAATTAGATTTTGTAATTTTGTTCACAGTTCCTACAGAGATATTTAAAGAATTTGCAATAGCTCTTTGGGCAGCTGGTTTTTCCTTTAAAACATGAGATGTGACTTTAGATTTAAGGGGAGCTGTACCTACCTTTGTTGGGTATGCATTTTTTGCCTTTTTCCCAGTCAGATGTAAACTTTGATGTTTCTTTCCTTTTGTATTAATTATGTCACTTATTTTACGAGTAGAAATATTAAAACCATGCTTTTCATATCTTTTTTTTAATAATTGAATAAGAGTATTTCTCTTCGGACAGAGCAAAAATATAGCCTTTGAACCATTGTTTATTTTTTAGCAAAATTTTAAAGAAAAGAATATTGTTGTTGCAGATGATGATTAAATTTTTCTTTGCTTGTTATTTTTGTCGTGGATTCACAAATAACGTTTTTCTCTATATTATTGTAAATTTGTCTTTTTTATCCATGATATTTATGGTAATCTAAATATAACCAAACAAAACAAAAAAGTAAGGAATAATTATTTAAAAATTCTCATTTTCAGGACCTTTGCCAAAAACATTCCCAGATTTCTGGCGTATGGTATGGGAACAAAAAGTTGGAGTTATTGTGATGACTACGCGGACAATTGAACGAAGTAGAGCGAAGTGTGGACAGTATTGGCCTAAGGATGAAGAATCTTCTGCAGAATATCCACCATTCCTTGTGCACAATAATGGTGTTGAATATTTTAATGATTATACAATTACAAATCTAAACCTGACAGAAGTGAAGGTGAGTGAGGATGGAAAAATTAAATTAGTTTTTAAAAGATTGAGTAAAAATAAACTGTTCTTTTACACATAGTTTTTTAAATGCTATTATGCATGTTTTTATTTAATACTACTTTCAAAACAGGCACAGAATACATTCTGGGTAAATGCTAAGTTGACAACATAGATTTGGAATTTTGTGTCTTCCTTGGGCTTATAATTTAAGAGAACTCACTTTTATGACACTGGTTATGTGAACTTTTTTTAATATATTTGAGGTACATATCAAATTTTTCTTAACAACTCAAATTTAAGATGTACAACTTGGCCATCTTACGTGCTGATGAAACTGAATATAGTATGTGTAAAATATGTTTATTGTTATTATTAATATATCATGATATTCATATGAGTACATACTGTTATTTAAGTTTTATTATGATCTTAAAACAATATATTAGAGTAATATAGCATTTGAATACATTAAAAAATTGTTATGACAACTCCATAAAGTGTTGATGCATGGTTCCAGACAGGTTAAATTGTTCTTCAAAAATGGTTGATGTTCTGTAATAATGGTTGCCTTAGAAAATGTGATTATTGCTGATGTTGTGTACCTTTATTTAATTGTTTTTTATTGACTTGTGTGTCATTTTCAAAGGTAGTCATCTTAGAAAGTGGTCACCATAAACTGTTTCACTGTATTTATTGTCTTACTGCCACAGTTATGGGTATCAATAACAGTTTTATGTAGGAATTCATTTATTCAGTTAAAGTGAAAATAGAGCTATGTCATTAAAATTCCTTTTATGTCATTTTATTATGAAAAGATTTAACTTTTATTTGTGCAGTGAAATGTCTTATTAATCATTTAAAAGTATATATTTCTTTTTTGAGCATAAAGCTGTCACACTTTAAAATCTTTTAAAAATATATAAAGCTGTTGATGCTTGTAGTTGCAATAAAGCTTAGTGAGCAGATATGTAGAGCTAGGGTACATTTTGCATATGGCACAAGAATGAAGTCAAGTATTTTTATTTAAGTAAGCTTTTATTAACATTCTATCAGTTTACTCCCCAAGAAAGGAAAGAATTTCTTCTAAACAAATTCAAACTCGGGCACATCAGAAGTTTGGCTGGAATAGGTCTCTTGGACAAAAGAGTTAATTGCCTAATTCTATTCAGTTAATTGCCAAGTACTATTCAGCAACAAATAATCTGTTAATCAGTTTTTGTTGAAACGTTCTCAAACTAAGCCAGATTCATTTTAAGCTTGCATTCATACTTAAAGTGATTTAATTATATTAAAATTTTTCCTAATACTCATAATGCATTATTTTTTAAATTACTTATTGATACTATTTTTAATGAGTACAAGGTGCCTTACTTGTGTCAAGTAGACCAACTGCTGTTGGTAAAAAGAATCTGGATTTATATTTTTCTTGTTTGGCACTGGGTTGTTTTAATAAAATATTTATTAAGGATATTTATTTGGTTAAGATTTTTAAATTTAAGAATGCATGTGTTTCAAAATTTATATTATTTTTTATTAATTTCGATAGTTATTAGTAAGTGTTTATTGCAAAATTAAGTACATATAAATATTTTTGTTTCTTGCAGTCAAATGAAACTCGTACTGTATATCATATGCAGTTTACAAGTTGGCCAGATTATGGTGTTCCCGGTTCAGCATTAGCCATGCTTGGCTTTCGTGACAAGGTGCGTGATAAACAAGCTGCACACGTAACTTGGTTGGGTGAGAGCTGGTCTGGTCATCCTCTTGGCCCTCCGATTGTTGTGCATTGTAGTGCTGGAATTGGACGTACCGGTATATATATTATTCTCATTTTTAATTGATTATCTCTTAACCGAAAAAAACCTTCAATAACATTGAAAAAATTTTTTAAAGTTTCAGTATATTAATAAATATTTAGTACTTGTCAATTAGTTTTCTAGAATGAGATAATTTCCGTATTATTGCATGTGTATTTCTAATATCTATCAGTTTTTCATTAAGACAGAAAACACATTTTCTTTTAATAATAAAAAGTGGCTTTTTCATACCAGTATTAAAATGTATTTGAGTTTTCCATAATTCGGTATTGATTATTATTATCTGTTGTTCTTTCTGTTTATACATACCAAAAGTTTCTTTCCTATGAGGGTATAGTCAGGTGTAGATTGGCTATGCTTACCGATCTTGAATCTGTTATTCTCTTTTGTGTTGCATTTTTTCTAATCGTTGCTCCTATACTTATTCAAATGATTAAATGTTAAGTAGCTGATGTTGTGGAGAATTCTGCCAGAATGTAAGTTGCAGATGCATGCTTTCTAATTGCAAGAATTGAGCACCTTGCAAAATTTTATGTATTACAGCTGCCAATTCTCCCAGTTCTTAATTTTTAGCTTCTTATTTTGTTGCTACTTATGTGGCTTCATCCTTTTGCCGATGAAACTGCAGCTTTTATATAAAGTTAAAAATGGATCTATAGTGCCATTGATAAACTTTAAGTAGAATTTTTAAGTTCCAGGTTGAAGATCTCTCTTATGAAATTTTGCTAGAAAAATGTGTCAATAAGCTGTGGGTTTCAAAACTCACTGAACAGACTTCTGGTTTCAAAACTCACTGAACAGACTTCTGGTTTCAAAACTCTAAAATAGCCATGGTAAATTAAAATACTGATGGCCTTCCATGTGCTACTCTATCAGTTTTGACTTTTCCTAACAGTGTTGCTGAATGTAAATAGATTGTTGAATTAAGTGAGGAAAATAAGGACATAATTTAGATGATATCTTTCAAATGAAGTTTTGCAAAAACTGTTAATTGCTACAGCTCAAAGATATCAAAAATACTGTGAAGAAAATTATACTGACATATTCTTAGATAAAAATATGAAAGCAATCTGATCATATCTTAATGAAACTTAAAATGCTATGAAATATTTTTATATAAATGTATACAGTATTTAGTAATAATTTCTGTAATCTAAATTATATTTCTTAAATATAAATCTGCATATATAAAGTATATAAAGTCAGTTTAAGGTCTGTGTCTAGAAATGAAACTGAACAGAATTTTTATCCAAGAGTTCATATTCGTATGCCTCATTTTGCTGACTTTCTACTTCATGCTCATAATTTGTTATTTCATGGATTGTTCATTTTTAACATAAACTTCATGCAAGCAGCTAATTTATGTTGTGTTTTTTAGCATAATTTTTCCTAGTTTTTCATTGTTTAATCTTCTATAAACATTTATAGAACTTTTTATGTACATTCAACCAATATTTAATCACTTAATATATATATTTAATTTTATTTTACATCAATAAATCATAAATTAATTATTATTTTCATCACATTTAAAAGTACTTGAATAAAAATGTTCCTTCCTTCCTTAGGATTTTGTTAGTATAAAAGTTAAAAATAAAATTAGCCTCTCCAAAAAAATTTTTGGCTGTCTAATTAACTTTAGGTATATTTAACAGCAGAAATAACATTATGAATAATTTAATGGTCTGAATCCTTGTATTATAAAGTGAATGTAGGTCTAGTAGAACTCATGAAATTACATTGGTTTGTAACTTGAGAACCTTCCAGTTTTTCATATTTCAAGGCTGGCAGCTGTGATAAATAAATGTACACTATTTGTGTTGATATTATGAATCTGCAGAATGTAACTGAGTAATACCATGAATTCTTAACAGATGGGATATGTTCATGATGAACAAAGGAGAAATCAGAAATCTGTAATTTCGGACAGCCTTTTTTAGGTAACCAAAGAAACTAATGCTAATCAGTGTATGACTATAAGGGACTCACAAAAAGTCTTATCTTAGGTCATAAAGCCATAACTGAAGAATTATGGTACAAAAATTACATATTAACGAGTTTCAAAATGTTAGTAAAAGAGCACAAAATGAAAATGATAAGTCGCAAGTTGTGTGCCAAAATACACAATTTGAGATCAGTTGATGGGCCAACTTTTTTAACAAAAACAAAAAAAAAAAAAAAAAAAAAAAAAAAAAATCAAATCTAAAATCTAGTTTCATTTTAAACAGTAGTAATAATGATGTAAAAGGAAAAAATTCCAATTTATACTTATTTTTCTTTCTGAAATCTGAAGATTTCTGCAAGAAATTTTTGATGATCAAAGTTTTAATTTAAACATATTGCCAGCTAAATATTAATTTTTGCAGAATGATATTTATTTTAAATAATTCTAATATGTTAAAAAAACCACTAATGACTTACTTAAGCAAATTATGAAAAACTTTCAAGGTGGGACAAAATTTGACAAATTATTCTCTTTCTTTAATTTATCAAATTTTTCTTTGATGCATATATTTGTATGTAAAAAATTATAATTTTTTTTTTTTTTTACTTCCTTGTTCGAAGTAAAGAAAATATTGTAATCATGAAAAATTTCAGGTATCAAATTTCAACAAAAATATGCATTTTGACTGCTCTCGAATGCATTTAGATCCCTTTTTTGTGTGACATCTAAATGCATGGACAGAATAAAAGACTATTTTTTCTAAAAAATTTTTTAAATATTCAGACGTGGTTTTTTTTTTTTTTTTTATTTTTTTATTTTTGTAGGTACGTATGTATCTCTCATACCTCAAAAACAAGTAGCTTCCGAACATTGCAATTTTGTATAGGGGACTATTAATAACATGTAGCTGTGCACCTCTCTTTTTGGTTGAAATCAGTGCACCAAAAGTATATATATATATAGAGAGAGAGAGAGAGAGAGATCCATTCGATTACCCGGCTTGATGAGCTTAGTTTTTTTATTCTTATATATTGGTACATTGTGCATTTTATCTTGTGATTGAATTATGTTGTTGTTCTGTTCCAGTTAAGGCTTTTATGCGTGTAGTTAATCTGCATGCAATAGTTGTAGAATTATCAACTTTTAAGTGGCTTTAAGCTTAATGAGGTTGCCATTTGTTTGCATTAGAAACTTGGATGTCGCGTTATTTATATCGGCTCAAGTAAGTTGGGGCACCAACTTCAGTGTCTTTTTGCTGAGTGGGACTTTCAATTTTGTGCAGTGCAAATTTTGTCTTATTTTCCCCTGGCCGAATTGCATGTTTTTGCATAGAAACTCTTAGTTGTTAAAGTTGGTTTTTACCTGTATTTGGTGTTTTAGGTTTTTCTCTATTTTACAATTTTTAACAGATTTTGAGTTTTTATGTACTTTTGCCTTGCCACGAAGTGAGAATTGAATTAATTGATGAGAAATACATCTGTAATGAAATTTGAAGAAATAAGTTTGAATAAAGTGACCATATGTCCTGAATTTCCCGGGACAGTCCTTTATTTTTTGTCCCTGTCCTTAATTTTTACAACTCGTTTTTTGGTCCCGAATTTATAATATATGTCCCAAATTGTCTCAAAAAAAAACAGTAGCATGAGAACTTAGAAGTTTAAATACATATATTTATTTAAATTGTGTAGATGGCAAATTAAGAATATAAGCGGAAGTTAAGAGATGCGCGCCATACCAGCCGCACATACAGGGTATTCCCCATCTAGCGTTTACTTTAGAAATATTGTAGTGTAAGAGTTCTATTTCTCATTTCTGTATTTCTCTCCCCAACCCCTTAACCTACTCAGAAGTTTTGCTAACAGCTTGCAATTACGGTTCAGACTTGCAATTACAGACAGCACTACAATTTTGAATTAAATATAGTAATTTGATTGTGATTTGAATTTATAATATATATAAATTTTTAATGATCAATGTTTGCTTTACATACATTATTACAGTGCATCTAAAAATAATTCATTTGCCATTTGCTGAAATTTCATTGTAGATATAACCATCTAAAGCCATCTTTCTTTTGTCACGTTTAGATAGTAAAATTTTTACTTCATCATTATTTTGATTATGCATAAGGGTTAAAAAAATGTTTAAAAATCTGTCAAAACCATTACGTTCAATAATGTTTCCCATTTGGCAACGACATATATTTTTATTTATTGATAAATATTTATGCATGTAATGTTTTACTGCCATTTAATTTAATTTAGTATTTATTTTTATTGTTGACATTTTCAGTAATGGGTTCCAAAAAAAAAAAAAAGGGTGGGAACTGTACACTTAACAAAGACCTACAAAAGGAATACCTGTTTATTTAAAAAACTGTAAGCGATTGCAATGTGTATTACTGTGAATATGTTCTTCAAAATTTTCTATGAGCCATGGTCGGTACAGATATTAAAGTTCATATAAATAGTTATAAATAAAATGTCAAACTCTGCTGCTGCATCTACCTCATCAAGAATTTCTTCAAACAGGAGGGAATAGGTGATAAGGAAGAAGAATTAGCTGCAATAGAAGGTACTTTTGCATACCATACTGCCAAAACCATAGTTTTAGAGATCTGTGGAATGTATGTCTAAGCTGCTTCAAGTGGCATTTGAGTCTACATTTACAGGTTCACAAACATCATATTAAATGAAATCCTTATTTGGAGTCAAGTTGAAACAGGCTTTTTGTTAATTAATAAATTAATACCAAATCATAAATTGTTGGAAATCTATATATATGAGAAATATGTTTACCTTAAACAATATATTATGGAAGAAAAAATATTGGAATGGTCAAAAAATAAGATATGCCCAGTTCAGAGCTTGATGGAAATAACTGCATATTTTAATAAGAACCAAATTTTTTGTTCAAATGTTTTAGAATTGCCAGAATTTTTCTCTTCTCTTCTTGGCATTAATGCTGCAATTGAGCGAGTATTTAGCATTATGAACACTTTTTGGACTAGTGATAAAAGATAAGACTTATCTTAAAGTGGACATTCTGAAGGGTATGTTAATCACCAAAATTAATTTTGACACTGCATGGACTTCAAGAAGATTTAAAAAAAAAAAAAAAAGTGTTCTAAGCTATTTATGCTTCAAAAAATACTTGATCAGAATAATTTGGAAGGTCTATCAATTTATTATTTTGTTTAATAATGAGTACTGCATTTTGATTTATTCTTATTAAAATATTTAGTTTAAATGAAGTGCATCAAAAAGTATGTGTAATTTAATAGGCTGTAGAAGTAAATCGTGGTGTCCACATCGTATATTTTTTACCACTGCTTTCACCTACAATACCTCATGGCATTTCGATTTTGCTAAAGTTTGTAACTTTGAAGAAAAATTACTAGAAACTTTCTTCATTACAAATTGTCCGTGCTTATCAATCAGTATGGTTCTTTTCTGTAGACTTATTAGTTTTTAACTGTGAAAAAATATCGTTCACATGTAAATGTACTTCTAAACAAATTCATTACTCTTAGTGTTAAAATTCATAACTGAGGTATGTATCTTCAGACAAATACAAAAAAAGATAATCAAATCTGTATCTTTGAATAAGATTTGTACAGTTCTGTTTGTACAGCTCTGTTTGGAGAATTTCTGTTGTGTTACTATTGCTTTTGAAAATAATGTAAAGTTAGTCTCAGTTCATTAAAAGCATGAATCGTTTTTTCAAATTCTTGTCATGATAATGCTAATTAATTTATGTGAAATGTATTCGTATTCACAGACTATGAAAACTGCTTTTTTTGGGGAGGTGTCGCTGGCTGCCAGTTTAAGACCACTACTGTATGCACTTCACAAACTCCATAAATTGAAAACTTCAGTTTCAGCCTGTAAAGTCAGAAAACCTTATTGGCTTTCTGAATTCTCATCATTGAGTTCATGCCTGAAGCAAAAATTAATGCTAATGTATATTCTAAAACCTCATAATAACTCTAAGCCATGCAAATTGAGAGGAAAGTTGAGACATGTTATCTGCCTGCTCCACTACGATACTCGTACCCATATTACATGTATCACAATTTCGGTTCTGGAAAAACTGAATTAGTGGGTTTTGAATCACCCATCATATAATTAAAATTTAGTAATTTTCGTTTTATTTCTTCACCTAAAGAAATATATTGCTGTGCTAAGGTCAATAATGACAGCGAGGTAAAATGTGAAGTCATGACATGGTTCTAAAGGCCAAATAACAGAAGACTTTTACGGTGGGGAAGTACAAAGCTTGATCCCACATTTAATAAATGTTTAGATAATGGTGGAAATTACTCTGGAAAGTAATGCTGTATAATATAATTAACTTTTGTAGAAGTTTAGTTCAGTTAAAAGTTTTTGACTGATACTGGCTGATATGTTTTTCTGTTTTATAAAGTGGTGATCTATTAAAATAAAATCATTTTCATCAGCTAGTTATCTATCATTTTTCTGCTGAGATTAAAACTTTACAATTTTTTGTTTTCTATTTTAGTTATGGACAGTATTTTTATATGGTTCATGTATATTTATATTTTAGCTTAAATTTCATTTAAATACAATACCTGATTTAAGATCTATGTTTATTATTTGTATTTCAGGGACCTTCATTACATTAGACATTTGCATTTGTCGTCTGGAAGCGACAGGCCTTATAGATGTGCGCACAACAGTAGAAAAAATTCGTTCTCAACGAGCTCATAGTATACAGATGCCTGACCAGTATGTTTTCTGTCATTTAGCGCTGTTGGAATATGCATTAAGTCGTAGACTTCTGCAAAATGTTGATCTTTCAGGCTTTAATGATAATGATTCTGAATCTGAATAATGCTAAAGCTTTATTTTAATTATCAAGTTAATTTTTTTTATTAATTTATGTATACTTTGTACTGCCATGGCCAGTGCTAAATGTGTGTATTGATTCCTGTTTTTTAAGATTTTTTTTAAATAACTGCCAAATGATATTAGATATAGTGGCTTAATGTGCCATTGCAAATTGATTTGTTTTATCTCTTCATTCATTAAAATATAAATAGAAAAATAAAAATATAAAATTTCAGAATTTGGTTACATATATTTCTGCATATATAAAGAGGAAAGTTAATAATTCGGTTGCATAGATAAAGAGGAAAAGACTTAAATATTTAATTGTTATTTAAAGTCTTAAAAAATTTTAGGTTTTGCATAATGTTTGCAATATTGTTCTTTTTTTTTTAAATATAATTTTTCAAATAATTATTACATTTACTTAAAATATATTCCAAATTCTTTTACAAAACTTATTTTTATCTCTTTTTGCTCTGAAAATTTGGTACTGCTTCTCAAATTTGAAAGGAAATTAAAAAAATTGCAGTATTATTTCTTGCATTAAAAAACATCTGAAATACTGTAGCAGTCTTTAGAAAGAAATAATTATAATGTTTAGATACTTTAGGACGCAGGCTGTCAAATAATATATTAGTAATGAGAAAAAATAAAGTGTATCGAAGTAAGCATTTTTGCCTTCATCTTCCCTGTGTTTTCATTAATTTGTACAGCAAAGTTCTAACTATTGTGAAAGAGCAAATTTAATACTCTTTTCTAGTTCTGAAGGAACTATTTTTTCATTATTATTTTTTTAGATATTTTATTTAAAGTTTTCATGTTAATTAAATTATTATTTTCTGTTGTTGTTTATTAGTCTCTAAAAATCATTAAATTAATGCAGAGAAAAATATATAATAATATAAAAATATAAATATATTAATTTAATTTAGAATTGTCATATTAGTGATTAATTAATTATTGATTGTTATATGTTTGTAAAAATAAATATGAGCTAAAATTTTTATTCATGTTTTAAATCTGCATGTCTTTAAATTCTTGGATGGCTACTTAACTGTCCGAATTGGAAAAATGAGAAACATTATATTTATTGTTAAATTATGTAGTTATTTCATTAATCAATTATATTAATTTTTTATTATATTGCTTATTACAATGATTATTATATTTTAAAATTTATAATCACACAAATCAAAGGAAATTGTCAACTAATTAGTAAAATTTTTGTTTAGTACCAATGTATTTTTTTCCCCTAATACAGTTTTCAAACACAGATGCTTAAAATCTTTCTGGCTTGAAGAGAAAGAAATCTGTGTCACATATATGTATCTTTATGGAGCAGGGCTATTTTTGGAAATTTTGAATTTTTATAACTACACCTTGAAATCAATCATTTGAGAAACAATTTGAGAATGCAATTAAAAAATAAGAACATTTTTCAAATGGTTTTAATTTTTTATCGCTTTCAATGCTTGTCATTTGTTTTCTTACCTTTTGATAAAATGCTTGATATGAATTTCAATTGATGTTTTCATTATTTTTTTTTTACTTCCTTGTATAAAGTAAAGGAAGTATTGAAATCACGAAAAATTCTGGTTACCATATTTCAACGAAAATATCCATTTTGACCGCTGTCAAATGCAGTTTAATGATGTTTTTGTGTGACATCTATGGAATACGTATATATTTCGCATAACTCAAAAACAACAGCCTCAGAAGGTTGAAATTTTGTATCTGGGACTGCTATAACATGTAGATGTGCACCTCTCTTTTTGATTGCAATCGGCTGCACCAAAAGTATATATATATATATCCACTTTGTTACTCGGCTCAGTGAGCTCTCTTTCTTTATTCTTATGTTTGTAAATTGTGCATTTTTTGCTTTAAAAATGATTGAATTATGTTGTTCTTATCTCCAAGTTAAGGATTTATGCCTTTATTTAACCTGCATGTTATAATTGTAGAGTTATCAACAATTTAAAAGTTGTTTAAGTGCAGCTGAGCCTAATTTTTTCTTTATTTATAGCAGCCATATTTGTTTACAGGGACAGTGAACATTCAAATACTTTTTTTAAAATTATTATCATAGAGACATGAAACTTTGCATGCATGTATATTTTACTATAGTTATATCAGATACCTTTGAAAAAAATTTCTGGCTCGTTGCTATTTATTTTTTTTTAAATTTCTGTTTAAATTTTAAAACTTTTTCAAAATGCTCCATGTGACTTCATTTTTTCCTATATCTTGTTATTTTTGCTTTTTTTTATTGAAAGTGCATTACAAATAAAATTTGGTATCAATTCGTGAATTGCATAAAATGTTAGTTTTTAATTAATATTTCTTTCACATATACCTAAATTTTGGACAAAATTTCGCAGTTTAATTGGACTTTTATCCTCTCAATGAATTTGCATTCAAAAATGCATACTAAATTTTGTTACATGTATAAATGGGAATCTAAATTACAAATTACAACCATTTTGAACATAAAACTAAAGTGCACGGAACATTTTGAAGATGTAATAATCACAAAAATTTCATTATGAGAAAAATGCATTTTAAGAATATTTTTACGCTTGCCTTTAATATTTACTTCTCAGTATGTCCTAATATATGATTTGATTTAATATAAAATATTTTAACATTGTTTTACATATGCATAAATAATTTTTCTACTTATAAAATCATAGAATGGTAAGAAAATATTATTTTGGAAATTTTCTCAAACACTTTCAGTAAATTCAACTAAATACTTTTTTAAACTAAGAATCACTTAAAAAACTTACTGCACCATATGTTTCCCCTTTCTTATTTACATTTTCATTATGTTTAGCTACAGTTTTTTTTGGTAATTTTCTTTTCTTGTATTCGGTAGAACACCTTTTTTTGCTTTGGTCTATACAATGTTTACCTTGCCTCTGTCCAATAGATATTGAACATGAATTTATATCCTCTTGTTCCAAACCTAAAGTATTTAAGCACTAAAAGTTGAAGTCACTAATTGCTGTGATAACAGCTATTTCAAATCTGTTTTCAATACAAATGTTTCCTTCAGACAGTTCTTCCAAATGGCACCATGTAAACTTTCGTTAGTATTTTGTATTTTTGCACATATGCATCATGCTTAAAGTTGGTTACTGGCTAGTCCTTGATACATTGGTAGTATTTTAGATAAAATATCTACTGTTAATTTGGTTTTCATCATTGAATGAGATTTAGGTGTCTTATTTTATTTTAATTTAATTAATTGAGATTTAGGTGTCTTAATATATATATTATGTGACACCTATTGAGCATTAATAATGTCTGAGTGAGTCATCTGTGAAAGAACAATAAAACAAACTTGCATAAATTGCAGTTTTCAAGTCTTACACATTTATATCTTACTAATAATAAAAGTATTAGTCACGGAAATTATAATAACATTTCTCAAATGTTTGTTTACCACTTTTAAATGTCACAGAAAAGGTAAACAAGCTTATTCAAATGCTTATAACTTCTTTGAAAATAATTTTACCAACAAATGGTTCTTGTAAACGATAGAGTTAAAAATCGTAGAATATTATCATATGAAATTTTTATTTCCCAATTTTTGGTCAAGCTAAAATCATCATCCACTGTCCTCTTACATTTGAAATTTAGCAGAATAGTGGATTTGTTGCCAATCTAGAGAAACTAAGCTTCGGAATAATAAAGTAACATCTTTTATAATTGTAAATTAAGTTATGCTTAATCCAGTCTGGAATTATCATTTAAGTTATTAAATAATCACATATATTGACTCAGCATAGCGTCCATGACAAATTATGTCAGTTTCTACATCTTCAGTGTCTTTTTGCTGAGTGAGACTAAAAGTAAACTTTCAGTTTTGTGCACTAAAAAATCTGCCTTCTTACCCACTGGCCGAATTCCTTGTTTTTACGTAGAAACTGTAACTTTTATTGTAAATATTTTTCTGTATCTTTCAGTTTTTAATATAGATATTTTGAGTTTTTATGTATTTTTGCTTTATTGCAAAGTGAGAACTGAATTAATTTAATGAGAAATATATCTCTAATGAAATTCGAGGAAATAAATTTAAATGAAATGCAGGAAAAAAATGTGTATAATTTAATATTCTGTACAAGGAAGTCATGTGGTGTACACATCAGATTTTCTTCTTTTGGGACAGGAATCTGATAGCAGAAATTTAAGAAAGTTGACAATATGTATTAACTTTTTATTATGTTAGCTAGTTTTTCATTATGCTTTCATTTATTAACATTTCATTATAATAATTTTACTTTTTGAATTTTAATTAGAAAAATGATTCTATGTTATAAATTAGAAAATGTCTTTCACCCTTTACAAAACTGTGAAGAGAATATCATTTTTATATACATATTTGTAAGATTTATAATCTTGATTTGGAAGTTTCTTCTAAAATCAGTTAACCCTTACCTTTCTTCTAAGAAAAAATTTAGCTGTAAACAGTAATTCATAATCTTGATTTGGTGGTTTTATTTATGCAATCTAAATGATATGAATATGATGTTTACATGATTAGTTTTCCAGATATTTTTGTTTATGATACAACTAAAGTGATTAGAAACTATGGACTTT
Organism: Stegodyphus dumicola; assembly: GCF_044657685.1. NCBI lineage: Eukaryota > Metazoa > Arthropoda > Arachnida > Araneae > Eresidae > Stegodyphus > Stegodyphus dumicola. Next base: position 174,464,014 of record NC_140774.1, on the reverse strand, counting down.
TTGCTGTATAGTGGCTAGGTAGCAGTAGGCTACTTCATATGATGTATAATATATTTATATTCAGTGCTGCTTCTGTTTTATTTTAATGTTCTGGATAGTTTTGTATTTTTGAAGTCATTTGGTATTTTCATATTCTCAGAAATGTGTGGCCTTATTATATAATGTATGAGGCCCAAAAGAATTTATTTTAGATTTTGGGAATGTATTTATATTTAAGGTAATATTTTATGTAAAATGTAAACAATGCTTATATTAAGTATTGTTATTTTTCAGTATATTTGTTTTTATTAATTTTCTAAATATGATTGATGAAATGTTCATTATAAATCTACATAATTTTAGATATAAGAGTATAAAATATTAATTTCATAAAGATCAGTGCATTCTGTATATCACAAATTGGATTCTTTGTATTTCTCAAGTTGAAATAATGAATTTTTGCTTGAATGTTGTCTGTTAATGTTCTGATGAAACACATTGAATTTCAAGATGTTTTTACTGTATTGGTGATAAATGTTGCATTTTACTTTTATTGTACATAATATATTGAAAACTGTTGAATTTCAAAGAGTTTTCATACTCAAAAGTGTTCCATAACTTGATGTTGTATCAGAAAATGTTGTGCATTGTATTGTAGAATGTATGAATATTTATTGAAAAGTACTAAAGAATGTATTCAGTAGTATTTTTCTATTGCAGTAATTTGTTATGTGTTGTGCACATTGTGTATGTGATTTTTGTCATAGAGAAAAAATGATGTTTATTGTAGTATAATAGACTACTTGCTGTAAGCAGTAGTTGCTTTTTCCATAAATTAAAGCAAACTTTTTATTTATTTCAAGCATATATGAACTTTTCTTTAGAATAGAGAATTTCAGTATTGCAGTTTTATTATTATTTTTTAATTTTTCTTTGCAATTTTATATTTTTTACTTAATTATGAAAAGTTCAAAGAAAATAAGTTATGTCACTTTTAGGTTTAAAATATTAAGTCCCCAAAACATGCAGATTCATTATACAGCAGTCCCTTGCCAATTTTAGGTCCCTTGCCCAATAATCATGCTCTTTAATATTTGTAATAAACAGTTTATTACCACCTTTTTATTTTCATTACGTTTTGCTCAATTTCATAACTTCTGAAAACTGAATTAAGAATCCATACTTTGGTGAGAAACTGCAATTAAGAGCAGAAGAAATTACTTGCTTTCTTTTAATTCAATTCTCATATTTATGCTGGAGTACTTTTTTAGGTATTTTCAAACTATTCAAAACTATTTCAGATACAGCAGTAAAAACTTCAATAAGTATCTTCTGTTCCATAGTTTTTCATCAAAATATACAGCAAGTATCTTGCTTATCTGAATTTTTATATCTATTTTAGGTGTTATATTCAATCTTTTTTTTTTTTTTTTTTTTGTTTTAATTCCTCCCTTTCCCCCTCCTTTTTTTTTTTCAGATTTTTTTCCTTGGGGAGTTATTTAGATAATTTTTTCCTTGTTAGCTTTTTTTTACAAGTCATTTAAAGCTTATATCTGATCATAGACTTCTTCATTGAGGGTGTGGAAGTGGCATCATCTCTTTTCCTGAGGAGAATGAAGGGCTAAGTGTCTTCTGATTATTAGTATCGCAGCTCTGAAATCTGCTGTGCACGTTTGAGATACCCTCTTTCTTCTTAGCTCTGATGTAGAATACTATAAAATATTGCAATGCTAGAATTATAGGTTAACTAAAGAAAATATACTATAATCTGTAAAATCAAATTGGGTGCATAAGTGATAAACCGCATTTTCGATGCATTTGTTGATGAACACAAAAATCCAACTGAATCATTTATAAGCAGGATACACATATGGCAAACATATAGATCAAAAGCTGATAATCAACAGAATAGTGCCTAAAAATTTGGTATTATTTAGTTATGCTGTGCTTCAACTTTAATGGTATTTCTTGGAGGACTGCTGATTTTAATATCAAGTAAATTATATATATCTGATTAGCATTTAGAATAGTAAATTATATACATCTGATTATTATTAGTAACTCTGGTTTCTTTCATCTTTTGTTCAGTTGCAATTAGTGTGGTAGGCTGTGCAGCTGATGATCACCTGATTTTCAATGTACTACTTGGGGGCCAACATTTTTCTGTTATCCTTAGAGCTAATTATGAGCAAGATAATGCTTTAATTACAAAGACTAGAGAAGTTGCACACATTGTTGTCTCATTTCTCAATGAGGTAACCACTAAATTGTACATATTCAGATTTTTTTCCATTTTGCCCTGAATGGATATTTCTAATATTTTCTATATGGATAATTTCTCTGCCATTCTCAGTGTTAAGTGTTGAAGATCGTTATTATGAACGACGATCACTTGGCCTTTCTTAAAGTTAATTTTCTTAGCATTTCTGACATGAAGAAGAGGGTATATATTCTTGCACATAATCAGAATGCTTTCATTGCCAAAGTTAGATCTGACCAGTCTCTCTTAAAATCCATACTACCTCACTTCCTCTATTAATTATTAATTTCACCATGCTGTGTGGCATTATCAAATATGAATTATTTTATTTTCACTTCAATAATAATGAGTTCTTTCATTATCCGTGTGTGCCTGCAGAAGTTCAAATTTTCTTTTGGCATCTTATGCATTTATATTGTTCAAATAAAGGATGTGACTTCAAAACTATTTAGGATATAAATTTCTTCAGAACTAACAGAAGGGTTTAACTGGTTAGATCTTTTGTTAGTTACAAATTCACTAACTATATTACAGCACAGCAAAAAGCATTATATGTGTTTTTTCCATTTCCATGGGGGTAATGACATTATAACTTTCATTAATCTTTTATCACTGTTTTTAACAGTCTCTCAACAAAGAGAAAAAAAAAACATTGTTCATGTTTGTTGAAGAATTAATTTAAAAAAAAAAATTACCTGCAAAAATCTACATAGATTACCAGATATGAGAGATAAAGAGAAGATTCCAACTCCCTTTTTGTCTCATTTTACTTCTACCATTCTTCACTTTCTGAAAATTCAGCCAATTACTTCTTTATATAAGGAAATATTCAGACCTTAAATAGCGGGAATGATTAAAATTCACTATTTGTAAAAGTGTTCACACACAGCCTTAGATGCAAAAGGCAAACAGATTTCTACTCCTTACTCGTCATATTTTGATGCTCTGTTTATCACTTTCTCAAAACTAAGAATCTAGGGCCTAAGAGAAACAGAAGGAATCTGCCTCCTCTTAAAGTTTAAATCTGGAATGTTTGCCATGTTTGATTTTCTTTTAGTCATTGCTTCTAGAATAATTTTAGCTGCAGGAGAAGAAATTGTGGTTAACTTTTTTAATTCATGTTTTTTTTAAAGGATTTTTAGATTGTTTTCTTCCTGATCTTTATTTATTTATTTATTTATTTAAAAAAAAAATTTTATGACTGTCTTCCAGTTCTTACCTAGTCATTGTCCCCATGGTTGTTTGGTGTGGAGGGGGCATTTCCTTTCTTAGGGGTGCAAGTGTGAGTGTTCTGCTTGTCATCTAGTAGCTTTGGAATCTTGTGCATGAATCTGAGCCATCTGTTTTGCTGGCTCTGATGAGGAGACTAAAAACTATAGAAATGCCAGAATAATAGTTAATAGTTCTGTTGATATTAACTATCAACATAATATTAACATAGAATGTTGTTTCATACCTGTGATTCATATTCAGCTTTCATGGCATTGTTGGAGAGTTGATGATTTAATGGCAAGATAAATCACACATATGTGATGAACTATTATTATTTATTAGCTGTCATTAAACACGGATCACATAAATACATTTTACATGAAAATTTTCAAATTTTAACTGAGAGAATAAGTTCAGAAAGCACTCACAACTGTTTTCTAAAATTCTGGTTTCATTTTCCTTGCATTCAGCTGCTATCAGACCTGCTAGTTTAACTGCTATCAGTGCTGTGCTTTGAAAGAAATATTTCTGGAATCTTTGCTTCCAGAATATCTGGTTGACTTATGTGAAGTCTTATAGGTGAAACATTTTTGCCAGTCTTGTAAAATGCCCCGGGTACCAACTGTTTTGGTTAGAAACCTTACATTGAAACTAGTGCTGGAAAAATGCACTTCTTGAAAAAGCTTCTTATAGCATCATGCTTAAGAAAGAACCCTATTAAATTGTATAGTTAGAGGTCATGTGACTGTCAGTAATTTTTAATATTGGATTAATAAAATGAATTTATTTATGACTGATGTTTTCATTTTATATTAAAAATATTGTTTTTCAAAATTTCTAGCATGTATTATAGATGAATTATTATTAGATCTTTAGTCTATTATTGAATTTAAAAATTGATCCCATGTCTATTATTGAATTTACAAAGGTATGTAATTTTATGTTATAATTGTTTAATGGAAAATCTTACATATTGTGTGCCTGTGAATTTTTTATTTATGTTCATTTTCTATTTGTAATTAAGTTTGCTACTGAAAGTATTTATATTCAAGTGCTAAAATCATTTGTATCATTATATAAGTTTGTTTTAGAACTAGTAAGATTGTAGATCCTTCTACAGATAATTTGAGGGATTTTTCATTTTTCAAACTATCTTTTCATTATTAAGAACTGAGTTTTTTTTTTTTTTTTTTTTTTTGTAGTTTTCCTTAAAAAGATAAAATATTTTTTCTTACAAGACAGTATTTTGCTCTGTATGTTTTAAAACTGTAAACAGATGCCTTCCAAAATAATACATAAGTAGTTTTTATGTAAATATGATAAAGAATATAGTTGAAAAACAAATGCATATTAATTTGATGAATTAGGAAAATCCATTCTCTCCCTTACAAACCTAAAAGTCCAAATTCGAAGCAAATTCTGTTTCTAAATATTCTCACTTTTTTAACAACTTCCAGAAAATCATATTTCTGTTTTTTGAAGTAACATTAAACTGCAAATCTTCAGAAACAGTGCATAACTGATAAGCAACAAATAATAAAGTATTAAAAGATCTTCATTAAATTTAGATCTTTTAATACTTCATTAAATTAAAAGATCTTCATTAAATTTTTTCAATGCAATTATAATTATTTTTCACCTCATGCCTCAGAAGCATAATCTCTCTACAACAACTTCATAGATAATAATAAATTTAGTAAGTTATAAAAAAGATATAAATAAATAAAGTTGGTATTTATAATTTTTTGTGTGTGACGATATATGTATGCTTAGCATTACCATAAAGTTCTATTTTTCAGCTTTTATCTTTTAAAGAAAAAATTCAGAAGTTTAATTGCTCATGTTAATGATTATTTTTATAAATTTTTAGCCCTTACCAACCATGCTTTTCTCAAACACTGCCAGAATTAAAAATATAACCTACATGATTGATAAGGGACTTCTGTATTAAGGACAAAGATGGGCAATATATGTTTAAAGCATGTTAAAAATAAACATCTAAAATGAAAATGCTGTAAGTTTACGTCAAATATTTGAAGCATGCAGTAAACTCATTTTTATGAAATGTGATATTCAGTGTAATTTTATAAACTTCAAAAATTTCATGCAGTATTACATATTATTTTTTAGATATTTAAAAATTTTCTTTTTATGAAATACAGCATCTGTGTAGGCAAATTTTGATTTTATATTGATTAATTTCTTTTATTTTCTTTCCATTGGTTTTGCTGAACTTTCAGTTCACATTATTGTTTTTAATGAAGCATTGACAAATTACGTTTGATCTTAAACTGTATATAAAATTATATGAATGATGTGTTTCCAGTCTTTAGTGATGAAAATTAAATGATTAAATTTTAAAATTAAATGAGTTATAAAATTTGACAAACATAATTCTTCTAAAAATCAAATGAATAAGTTGAAATATAAATATAAAAACAAAATTTGTGTTAACAGAAATTATTAAAAGATCACAATTCAATATTTGCAGTTGGAATTGTTTATATCAAGAATTCAGTGATGAATAAATTTGTACCATACAGTACAAAGTCCGTAATCCGGACCCGTCAGGTCTTCGGCGATTCCGGATTATATATCATCAATTTAAATCTGGTAAGATGGCATACAGAAAAACCTTAATTTATGAAATAAAGAGCAATTATGATCTAAAGGGTATAAAAATTTACCCCCCCCCAAAAAAGCTTAATATTTATTTGATTACTTTATTAAACATTTCTTTCAATGTAAGTTGTCTAAGTTGCTTCGTTTTTTGTGCTAAACGCGCATGCATAAACGCATTATGAGCATGCGTAAAGCATACCAAAAAAAAAAAAAGTTTGTGGCTATGAGGTCCAGATTATAGATCATTCCGGATAATGGATGTCTGGATTACAGACTTTGTACTGTAGTATAATTAATGAAATTAAAATGTAATTAAAAGTTGTAAATATTAGTATTGTTTGTCATAATTTCATATGAAACTCATATTTAAATTAGGTTAAGTTAGAGTAATTATACATAAAAAAAAAACATTCAATGGCTATCCATCTTGGGAAGAATATTTTTGTGGACACCTTTTGAAGGAAAAATAACTTGGCTAAGCATACACAGCTACAACTACAGGAAAATAGAAGACTTTATTTATACATTAACACCCAAAGTAAAGTCATGAAATTGTCTATGTTGCTAGGTCATTCTACCAGCAACTGAATCACAAACAAAAAACAAATATTTTCTGGCTTTAGCTGTTGGGCAGTGAAACAAACAATCTGCATCTAGATTGTAATATTTTAGTAATAATAATTTTAATTCTGTAAATATAATTAAAAAAACAGTACTGCTGCAGTTTTCTCCAGAAATAATAATTGTTTGGTCCTTAATAGCATTTTTAGCCATTCTTACAAAACAGTGATCATTTTATTTCATGATGGTGCAAGAAAACATTTTTCAATTCTGTCTTGTCTCAGACATGCTCTGTTGTGCTGAGATTAAAGGTTTGTTGCAAGATATGGATCAAAGTGTTCACGCTCATTTTCATGTTTTTAAACCACTCTGTCACAAGTTTTACTGCATGAACTGGTATACTGTTGTGCTGATATATGGCATTTTCTTCAGGATACTAAGACTGAACAATTGCATAGACTTGTTCTATTGAAAAATTTTTTTAAAGTGATGTCACTATTAAGAACAATCAGCATTCCTAAAGACTTCCATGATACTGCAGCTTAAACGATCACCATGTTTTCCCAGGCACAAGGTTGAGAAGATTATATGCTTCTGAAGCTCTCCCAGCAGTGAAAAGAATGGAGTTAAACTCATTGCTGAGCAGTACACATTTTGCATAGCATATGTCCAAGTTTTGCACTTCTGACAGCATTTGCATCAGATGTTGGTTACCAGTGGTCCAGCATTTGCATTAGGTGTTGATCATCAGTGCCCAAAGTATTAATACTAACCCGGTGAGGTTCATAAGAGGCAGTTTTCCAGCCAGATGAGCACCAACCCAGCTAGCCTTCTTTTAAATTTTGATATACATGTCTCAATTATATCCTGCTTTTGATGTCAGCAGCTCTATAAAATAGTAATACCACTAGAAATTAAAACTGCTGCTGTTGATAAAATTTGAAATCACTCAGTGCTCCCAACTAGAAATGCGTACAATAGTTTGAAGTTTTTAATGTTGTATTCACAAAATGTTCCAGTTTCATTGTTTGCAACCCTTATAGGCATTTGTTTCTATTTAAGATTTATAATTAGTTAATGAATTCATATCGTTTATTTTGGTCCTCTAGTCAAATTAATTATATGCAGTAAAGGGCTTCTTTCCACTTCTCTATCAAAATCCCTGTATAAAGATATAACCTTAAGGGGGGAGCTGATATATCATTTTCTGCAGTTTGTGTTACAGTTACTATAAGAAATACATAAAATAGGTAGATAAAGTTATCTAATTATTCATTAATAAAAGTTCATTCAACCTTGAATTATCTTCACATGAACCCTAGACTGAAAACATTCCTTAAGACTAGCAAATTGAGTATTTTTCAGCTGGTTTTGAAAAAGTCAGAATATACTGAAGTTCTTTTTTCACTGATGTATAAAAATTGAAAAAAGAAAAAAAATTGTCATAAGAAATAATAGCATGTTTTATCTCTGTAATCTTCATTTTAAATTTGCTTTTTTAATGTAATTATTTAGTGTAGGTAAACTGGAACATATATTTTGTATTACTGACATATGCTGTACAATTTCAAAATATATATACATAAACTATTGCGCTATTTCATGAATAACATAGTTCTTTATAATCAGCTTAAAAAAGGAATTCAACTTTTAAGTTATATTTATCACTTGTTCCTATCTTTTCATTGCTGTGGTAAGAGGAGTTTTTATATCATAGCCTAAAGAAATGTATTATATTGGAGATAAAAAATTTTTCATCGAGGAGATTTTAAAGGCTTCAAAATAATACTAATCTCATCATGCCAGAATGCAAAGAATATGGTGAAAAAGTTATTATGTTGTGCTATAAGAAGTTATTACAAAAAAAAAAAATATGCCTTTTCTGTAGGTTAGTGCATTTTCATCAGTAGTTTGTATCAGACATGTATTAGTCACTTTTTCAAAATCTATTTAAATGCTGAATTTAGGTTAAAATAAAATCTAAATGCTGGTTTGATTTTTTAAAAGCACTTTGATTTTTAGCAGCATTTTCTTTGGTTGATGTACATGGTATTTCATCTTTATCCGTCTTTTATGTGTATATTCTTGTAAAGTATTAATTTCTTCCCCCATCAATAATAACGGTTCAATTTACAAACAATTTTCTTTTTGACTGAACTAGGTAAAATATGTAAATTTCAAACAACAATTTGCAAGGGAAACACTGACCCATTTAATAAACTTTACCTTTTAAATGCTCATGGACCACTGAATTGGGTTGATTAGGATGAATCAGATACGTTTTCTATCATTAAACTGCAGTTTCACTATATTAGTACATGTAAAAGATAACCATATTACATTGATAACTCAGTATATGAATAAGCATTCAATATATTGTATAATTAATAGTGAAAAATACTATGCCCATCTTTGACTGTATTTTTAAAGTTTTTGATATAGTTGTTTAGTTACAAAAACATACATTGTAAAAAGTGTGCAAGTAATTTATTTGGAATTAAGTAAATGTGAATATGTGCTAAAAGGCAGTTATCGAAATTTTTATGTATTGAAATGGATTTTTGTAAAGAATATATTAAACCTAGCTCATTGAAACTCTGATTTTTAATAGACGAAATCTATAATAAAATGTGATTGAAAAATATTTTAATATTGCTGCATTTAAATTCTTAACTTAAAACACATATCAGTATTGTACTCAGGATGTTTTTAATCCCACTGCAAGATTTTAAACTTTCTGCATCATTCTGTGCTTTTGAAAATATGTCTTTGAATTATATATTTTTAGGACAAATGATTATAATTGTCATATTGTTGAGAAAAAATATTTTCTCAACACTGCTTTGGGGCACCAGATTAATTGTATAAAAATTATTGGCATATGCTTTTGTAGTCTGTGTAACTATGTAAGTGCACCATTTATGATTTATGTAGTGGAAAAAATATTTAAAAATAAATATTCTAATTGAATAATTTGTTTCATTTTTTTCCCCTCAGATTCTATCTTACAGTATTTAAGATTATTTTTGTTTGACATGGTTAACTTTTTGTTTATTATGTTATATATTTTCTGTATCTTAGTACTTTATCACGCACAGAAAAAGCATCTTGCACTAATGTAAGACAGTGCAAACCCATTATATAATATTTGCATACATGCAAACACAGTTCCCAAAAAATAACTTTTAAAAATTGATATAGTTTATTATTTTTATAAAGGCCTCAGGTTTCTCATAAAACTTAAAACACGTATTTTATTAATGAATTTAAATGTGATTTCACAGAAGAAAAATATTATCAGAGATGTAAAACTTAACTAGGTGTAACTCACACCAGAATAAATGTCTGTTACAGGAATAGTAATATGATTATCACTTTTTTGGCAAAAATAATTAAGTTTCAAAATTTACAGGATGGTATATGTTGAATAAATATTTCATTTGAACATGAACATAAGAGAAAAAAGTAAGTATTAAATTAGAAGCAATAAAGGATTAACTTAAAAAAGTATAATTAGTTAAATGTGAATAGAATATGTTACTGCATATGTTTTAAACAATTAAAATAAATGAATAGCTTATAAGTGATATGAATTACATTTAATCCATTAGATTGTTACAGAACAAAACTGGAAAATTAATGTTACATTTTTTTGAATTAATCTTTATATAATAAAAGCATGTAAAATGATTACAAAAATCACTGTTTATGTAATATACAGTAATAAAGTCTGTGTGACATTTACATGATGTACTAAGAATTCATCATAATACAAACGCATTTCTGTTTGTGATTTACAGTAAAAGACCAAATATCCAGCATTCAACTAAGCATTTAAAAATATTTTCTGCATTAATAAGAGACTTGTGAAGCACATTTAGAACTACTACTCGGAATTCTACTTTTAAAATTTGAATACAATTACACAGCTCTTTTTTGGAAGATACTGTTACCCTTGCTTACACACTTTGTTTGAACTCATTGGACACTTCTCAGATGTCCTTTCCATCAAATCATTTTTGACCAACAAAGACCATCCCTAGATAGTGATTTACCACCAATAAGGGGTAAGTGTGATGTTGCCAAATAATCATAATATCTTCACCATGCTTTTATGTAAATCTGATTATCAATGAACTGGTTCAGGTTTAAAAAAAAAATCTGAATGCCTTCAGATTTTATATTATGTCCAAAGGGATGCTTTTTGTAATGTTTTGTGCATTACCTTTATTTATTAAATGCCATGCTTTTTGCACTTAAACAACAAAATCCAATTCAACAACAATATCACAAAGTAATTTTAAAATGAGTATATCTTTAGATTTTCCTATACACAGTCTCAGGAGATAAAAATGTTTTTTACCCTGTACAGTGTTGCCATTGATCGCTTTGAAAACATTGAGTTTGTTAATCGAAAATTCATTGAAGTATTACAAAATACGAAATTGATAATGAAACAAATTCCAAATTACTGCTTTCAGATGCCCATATTTCACAGGAGGATTACATTATTCAAAATTGGATCTACAGATTGGGCTCTACGTGCCGTTGCTTTATCACAATGCAAGAAACATACATACATTCATGCAGATTCTTTATTATTTAATGTCTTTAGATAACACATGGTGATAATATTTGGTGCCAACAATTTGAAAAGTGAACTGACATTTATAGTGAATCAACGCAAAATACCAGAACGAAATTAATAGCCCTTCTGGGCTAAAAGAAAGATATGACTTATGCCTTTCTCTTGACATTTTGAAAAAATTATTAAAATTTGCGACTTATATTTTATGGAATAGCATACAGTGAAGCATTCTAAAGTTCTATTGGCATAAAAAAAAAGGTTGCATTTATGGCATAATATGCAACTTTATTTGGAACTTGATAAAAAATGGTGATGCAATGTGAATTAAAATTTTTTATATGCAGGATACATAACTTGTATCTGTTGATTATTGAATTAAAGAGCAGTTTGTTCCTTCAAACTTTTACCAGTATGGTTTGGAAGGATTTCTACTATCTTTTATAGTTGATGGGGCCACCCAACTGGTATAGTGGTTAGCATCACTTACTGCCGTGCAAAAGGGCCGAGGTTCGAATCCTGCAGAAGGCATGGATGTTTGTAAATGTATAGTATTCATGTGCCATGGGGGCACTCTAAATATGCGGTGAGCCAAAGTCCTCTAGAGAGATTGGTGGCAGGGAAAGAGAGGTGGGAAACCCTCGGACCTGTCTCCCCAAAGTGCTCTCCATCAAAATTGGGGGCAAAACAGAGCTAAATTGCACTGTCACCTGTAAGGTGCTCAAGGGTACTGCCAACGACAGGTGTATCTTGCTTTCCTTGCCACGAGGATTTTTGTGTGCTTGGGCTGACTATAGTTCAGACAAGTGAGCATTAGTTAACAACAATAGCTGATGGGATTTCATAATTAGTTGAGATGTTTTACATAAGCCCTATTAAAATTAGTCAGCTTTTATGCCTGAAATTCACTTTTTAAAATCTTACGTAATTTTTTAAATGTATGCTTTTTATAGCACCTTTTTTATTCATTTTAGAACAGAAATTTTTTCTTCCATTTATTTGTGCGGTTCCAACTAGGAAATTTTTAGGTAACTGGCATTTGCCGAGGTATCCAGATAGATAAGCTTTTACTGCAATATGGGACATTTAAATACTCAAAATCATATGCAGGATGATAAAGCTTTGTGTTAGAGAACCATAATATTAAAAAAAATATTTATTTTTTAGACTAAAGGGCATTAGCCCAAAAGGGCTATTAATTTTGTTTTGGCATTTTGCGTCGAATCGCTATAAACTACGTATCACTTTTCAAATTGTTGCCACCAAATATTATCACCCTGTATTATCTTTAAAGAAATTAAATAATGAAGAATCTGCATAAATGTATGTTTCTCGCATTGTGATAAAACCAATGGTACCTAGAGCCATTAAATTTGGATAATGTAATCCTCCACCTGAATATGGGCATCTGGAAGCCCAAATTTGGAATTTGTTTTATTATCTATTTCATATTTTGTAAAACTTTAATGAATTTTTTATTAACAAACTCAACAATTTCAAAGCAAGCAATGGCAACACTATACAGGAAGAAAAACCATTTTTATCTCCAGTGTGTGAGACTGTGTATTGGGATCTAAAGATATGTTCTTTTAAGATTACTTTGTGATATTGTTGTTGAATTGAAGTTTATGGTTTAAGTGCGAAAAATATAATATTTAATAAATAAAGGTCACACACATTAAAAAAAAGCCCCTTTGGGCACAATATAAAATCTGAAAACTTTCAGATTGTTCTTCTACATTTGATTGCCTACATTTGATTGCTTCTACATTTGATTGACTACATTGTATTTTATTTATTTATTTTCACTTCTTCATACAATGAAAGTATTTTACTCAAGTATAGTAGTGAAATGTAAGGAAAACAAACTTAAATATTCAAATCAGAGTGTGTAAATATCTCATATTCAGTTTACAAGATGCAAAATCACAGTGGCATCAGCTTTTGTAAATTCTGCTTTAAGAGCACATAACCGAACAAATAAAATTATGAATTCGCTTATTAAATTAAGACTTGAAACACTTTCATTGAGTTATTCCACAACTCACTCTTCTGAACTATTTTTGATTAACTGAACTTTGAACTAAACCGATTCGCTGTTCAACCCAAAATTTCATTATTTTCCCAGGAAGTGTGGCAAATTGTGAGAGAGGTGAATAATATTGTTAGAATTTTATCTCATATTTATTCGACACACTCATATGTGTGCTAAGCAATGTTTCTAAAACCTTTTTAAAAACATACACTTTAACTATGCAGAAGTATCTTATATTTTATAATATAACTATACTGAAGATCAATGTGATTTGTTATTGAAAAATGAGTTATGATAGATTAAAATGAAATACTATACGTGTAGATGGAACATATTCTTAACAGAGGTAATATTCTTGTGTTTTCAATTTCTTAAAACATCTTAGAGCTATTCAAAAGTTCTGAGTGATTTTGCAGTAGTCAACCAGAGAGATCAATATATTTGTTCAATATATTTTTGACAGTCCAGTATAATCTTTGGTTTCTAATTAACAGACCTCAATTTGATACTTAAGGTCATGGATGCAATAGCAGTGCAATTACTATCCTTAATAGGAAATAGAGCTGTGAACCTGCAACTTAACCCTCTGGGCGGCATGACCGGATTTATCTGGTAATGAGATTTTTTGTCACTTGATACATATAAGCTTATAACTTAAGATATTTTGATTTCTTACTTTCTTTAATAATATAAATGTAATCTTAATGAAAATAGAGGTTAAAAAATATGTAATTATATACATTTAGCTAATAAGTGCTGCATAAATACAGGTCTTCATGACAAATCCAAAAATCTGTGCTGCTCAAAAAGTTAAACTAGCAAGAAAACAGTGTTCCTTAAATTTCAATAATATAAGCCTAATTTCTGACAATTGTGATTCAAACTATTTGAATATGCAAAATATAATAACCAGGGTAATAGAAACTTAAAATTATATTCCTTTTTAAATAAAAATAGTTTTCATAGTTTTGCCTCTAAAATAAATGACTTAATAGTCACCTGAATTGCACGAGTTAATTGGTAATATAAAGATTACGACAGTTAAATAAAAATATAAACACATCCCAACTATATATATATATATATGTATGTATATATTTATTTCTTATAAATGACAAAATGCAAGATATATAAAAAATAAGTCACATTTATTAATTTGTGTTGCTATTTCCAAACACCTGCCTTAATAACAGAGAATTTCTTTCATCTGTAGCTTGCATATCATCATTTACTTTGTCCTCGGCTTTAAAAGGTTTTGAAAGTATTTGATTAATTAATGTAACATTTACTTCATTATCATTTTTATGTTTTTTCAGTCGCTTCATTTTTTCTACTCCTTTAGTATAGAAATTGACTTCCCGTTTCACCTGGGCAATTTCAGCTCGCATTCGTTGTTCTTTTCTAGCTTTCTCATATGCTTTTCGTTCATTGAGATTGCTCCACTGAAATCTAGAAAAAAATACTTTCTTTCAGTATGAAATAGAAAAATGGCTCTTGTACATACAAAAGCAGACACATATAAAAATTAAACATACGTTGCATTTTCTGTGCTAGTAGATTTGGCAGTTGATAAAATTAGTATAATCAAAGTCCATTATAATAAAGTTCCAGATATAATGGACGAATCTTCAGGTCCCATCTAATTTTCTATGTGCTTAACCTTCCAGCACGCGTGCTTGTCAATTTTACATGAGCATGCACACATCATATTTTTACGACATCCGTTATTTTACCGTTTTTAGCACGAAAAATGACAGAAATGAGTGAATATTGATAATAAATCTGTTAAGAAATAAAATATTAATCTTATTATTGCAAAATGCAAATGATATCACATTGAAATACAGTCAAAAGTTGTTAATCCGGACTCGTCGGGACTTCGGCGATTCCGGATTATAGATCATAAGTTTAAATCTGGTAAGATGGCATGCAGAAATTATAAAATTAAAAATATGAAACCGTAATTTATGAAATAAAGAACAATTATGATCTAAAGGGTATCAAAATTTACAAAAAGGAAAAGCTTAATATTTATTTGTTTACTTTATTAAACATTTCTTTCAATGTAAGTTGTTTAAGTTGCTTCGTTTCGTGTGATAATACTTTCTCTTTAATTCTATTAAACAGACATAATTTCTTGTTTAGTTACAAAGTTCCACTGTTCAAGTCCTATAACTGATGTGTCGAGAATAACGACTAATTTGTCAATCAAAATTTTTTCGTTTTCAATAACCTCTGTGTCACTTTCTTCACTATCGGAAGCGAATTATAATGACGAGGAACTTGATTTAAATCATATGAAAGACGGAGTACATTGAGATGAGATACTACATTTAGTAAGGAATTATAAGCTAAATAAAAACATCTGCCCTGAAGATAAGGATAGTGCTGACAGATCAATTTCCAATTCATTGCGCACTGCGACGTTCTCTCCCCCCCCCACACACACACGTAACGAAAGCCCTTACAAAACATCCCATGATTCAAAATTTCCCGGAATGATGCAAATGATTACGTCATAATAGGGTTTCCATAACATTCAACTACTCAGGCTACCATAAATGAAATAACAACTTGGCGATAAATGAAACAACAACTTCACGATAATACAAGGGCTACCCTTGAGTCTACTCTAATGCCATATGGAAAAACTGAAACTTGACTATGTCAATCCATTTTGTAAAAATATTTTTGTATGTGTTATACGCATGTGTATCCATGTATATCTGTGTGTGTTATCATTCAAATTTTACATATTTTTGTGAGATAATCCTTTTTCTTCAACAGATCAGATATAATGAACCAAACATCTGGTCCCTTGAAGTTCATTATAATATGGTTTGACAGCAGTTCTATTTCCTGGATTTAGAATTGATGATTTTCTAAAATAAACTGCTAACAATAAATAACATAGCAGCATATAACAATAGAACAATATGTAAAAACTCTAACATCTGATAATGGCAAAAGATCTTATGTAGATTCTAAAGTTGGCTTAAAAAATGTTAGCACATTTGATTTTTAAGCAAAATGGTTTAAAATGTATACTGTTGATCAGTTAGTACTTTCAACACTACTCTTTTAATTTAGAATTATTTACAATAAAGATTGTTACTACTACAATAATACTATCTTAAATTAGATCTTGCTAAATTGAAAGCTAAAAAAGTAGGGAGTGAAGGATAGAATGATATGGGTAAGTATGCTACTTCATTAATATTTTATGAGGCAGCTATTATTTTGTAATGAAATTTACATAACAGTGGGGTTCAATAAAGTATGTCAAATGGATAAACACATTTAAGTTTAGACACCTTATGTATTAAAACACAATAACATGCCAAACAAATACTAATTCAGAAGTCAAACAACAAAAATCAGCATTACATTTTCAAAATTTTCACAGAACTAGTTTCGATGGTTTTACTGAACCACCATCTTCAGCTGCAAAACCGCAAATAAACGAGATAGGATATAATGATTAGATAACATAGAAAGCCTGGACAAGAATAGCAAGTGGAGCCATCTGTTAATGAAACCAGAACTAAAACATAATTTCTTTAAAGGCCGAAGGCAAAGATGGATTGGAATTAGGATCGTTAACTAGAACAGAGAGATTTTTATGAATGTGAAATGCCTCTAGAAAATCCAGTTCTCCAATGAAAGATGTTTTTTGAATAATTTTGGCAGCAGAAAAATTGAAAGTGTGATTTTTGGACCAACAATGTTGAGCAACAGAAGACTGCTGTGTTTCCTTTTTTCTAACATATGCCTCATGTTCCTTGATGCGAAATTTTAAGGCTCTCCTAGTTTGGCCAATGTAAATTAAACCACACTGGCAAGGAATCCTATAAATACCCCAGGGATTCATATCCGTAATGGGGTCCTTGAGTATGGAACTTAAAATTTTATTGATGGGAGAATAAATGACCCATTGCAGAAAGTTAAATTTCTGCAAAATATGTGCAACTTTATAGATAATTGATGGAAAGAAGGGAATGACAACAGAATTTTTATAATCTCCTAAAACAAGAGTGTGCCTTTTAGTGTGCTGAGATGAGAATTTTTTAACTGCTTGATTAATAATGTTAGGTGAAAAGCCCCTGTCAATAGCTATTGCTTTTAAATAATTTAGTTCTTCATCAAGGGATAGTTTGGAGGAGCAAACTTGAAGAGCACGGAAAACATAGGAATAAAATGAAGCTAACTTTTTTTAGTCGGATGACAAGTTCAAAAGTGAACTGAATAGCAGGATCAATAGAATTCATTGTTGAAAGAACTTTATTTAAATCATCTTTATTACCTTCAAACAGGGTAAAAGTATCGTCTACGTAGCGTAACATTTCGCGTCAAGGAACATGTGGCATATGTTAGAAAAAAGGAAACACAGAAGTCTTCTGTTGCTCAACTTTGTTGGTCCGAAAATCCCACTTTCAATTTTTCTGCTGCCAAAATTATTCAAAAAACATCTTCCATTGGAGAACAGGATTTTCTAGAGGCATTTCACATTCAAAAAAATCTCTCTGTTCTAGTTAACAATCCTAATTCCAATCCATCTTTGCCTTCGGCCTTTAAAGAAATTATGTTTTAGTTCTGGATTCATCAACAGATGGTGCCACTTGCTTATTCTTGTCCAGGCTTTCTCATCTTATCTAATCATTATATCCCATCTCGGTCATTTGCGGTTTTGCAGCTGAGGACGGTGGTTCAGTAAAACCATCGAAACTAGTCCTGTGAAAATTTTGAAAATATAACGCTGACTTTTCTTGTTTGACTACTGAATTAGCACCCTATGTATATTTGATTTGCAAATTAAGAAGAGTAATTGTAGCTGTGGCTCCTAGTTGGTTTCTAAATAGAATGATTAAAGAAAAAGTTAATGATAAATTCTGATTTAATTTATATGACAAGAAATATACAAGAAAGATTTATGAGAATGGAACAATTTTTATTCCTTATAATATCAATAAATTACAGGAAAGTTACCATCTGTTTAAAGATAAAATTTGGAAATATCGAGATTAATAATAATAAAATCAAGTTTGTAGTTTTAAAGATTCAGTGTGTAATCTGGGAACTGTAATGCATTTTATATATTAGTGTTCATAATTAAGAAACTTTTCATACCTGAAAATTACTTTAAAAATAGATTTCAATGAAATTCAGTATGGATATAGGTTGGTACAATAACAAAAAATATACTATACAACAGGTTATGGTACACTTGTGCAATCATACATAAGGATCTAAATAATAAGATCTAAAACAAAGACTGCAAGATCAAACAGAGAAGGAAGCTAATAGGAGGATATGATACCCTCTAACAATAGTCCTATACCTCTCACAATGTGACTTCATATTGAAAATGAGCTGGTTTATGAGTCCCTGAGGCAGTTGGTCCTACTCTTTACAGCAACACTATTTTCAGGTCCAGGAGATTTCTGGAAGAGGGAAAAGCAAATTGCAGTTTCCCTCTTAACCTTCCAGCACGCACGTATGTGCAAAATTTACGACAAATTTAGTTTTTAATGCACATTTTTCGCATTTCGAAGCTGAGACATCTAAATGTCACTTCTATTCCTCCTTTCTACCCTTTCTCACATCATGAAATGTGCCAACAAGAAGTCATTTGACTTTTTTTGTTTTTTAGCTGGGCTTTTGTGCTACGTGGCACCTTTTTCATAAAAGTTACGTCACGGGCATGGTTGTGTTTTAAAATTCGGAAAATATTTTTTTCCCTCAAATATTTTGTAATTTTGTGTTATTAATTGCCGTGTATTATTTTAATTTGAATACATTTGGCTCTGTAAATTTTATATCGGTTTTCATGGCAAAAAAATAAGTGCAAGCAGCTGATTTTACTCGGTTCTTCAAGAATTATCTGATGAAGAAAAGGAAGACAAGGAAACCTTTGGATGGGAGAACAATAGAGATTTTCATTCCTTATTTTCTTTTATTTCTATTTTTTAGAAATAAAGACATTAAAGTTAGTTTAAAGTGCATCTTTGTAACCAGTAAGAAGTAAATTTCCTTGCAGAAGTAAGTAAGGCTAAACTTACTTTTTTTCTTACCAAGGTGTTTTCCTTTTTTATTGTCTATACTTATCTTTGATGAATATTAAAATTAGCTTCGATTTAAAATATAATTATTGAATAACAAATTTTAAATTTTCTATAATGAAATACATCATTGCATTTCCATCTCACTAACATAAGAACTTAAAAGTAACTTACTTATATTTCAATGTGATATCATTTGTATTTTGCAATAATAAGATTAATATTTTATTTCTTAATAAATTTATTATCAATATTTACTCATTTATGTCGTTTTTCGTGCCCAAAATGGTAAAATAACAGATGTCATAAAAAATACGACGCGCGCATGCTTATGTGAAATTGCCAAGCGCGCATGCTGGAAGATTAAAGGCATCCTAGGCATGTTTTCTGAGATTTAGACCTCATCTAATTAATATCCTCACTTTCATGAAAACCATCCACCAAATTTGCCCTATGTGGATAAGCAATTCATAAAAATAAACCAAGGGCCAACTGCATCCCTGAAAAGGTGAATGTAGGGCTTTAAGGTGTCGTCTGCTTGGAGGAAAACTTGTATTTTGTGTTTCCTTCTCATGTGCTAAACAAGCTCTCTAGTGCATTCACCTCTATACACAAGAAAGCTTGTTTACCATGGTAAAGAGAACATCGAGTTTGGGACTCAGCATCAGTGAGACTGTTCTTAAAAAATATGCTAAAAACATTGCAGTTCATTTAAATGTTAAAACCAGGGATACAGATGATCAGAAAATACTCAAATCCATACACGCCGCAGGTGTATGGATTTGGGATCATGTGTATTCACCTTGCTCAGCCAATGCGTTAACTGCCTCAGGTATATGCCCTTCCAAAAAAATTTTATTTTAAAAATCTATTTAAATTTGCTGGACTGCTATACATTGGTGACCAATGAATAGAGTGCCAGTGATTATCAAATTGTAGGTTAATAGTGACTTACAACTTTAATAAACAGTTACAGTCTTTGGTTTAATTTAAATTTAATTACTTATATAAACTTACTTATATTTCACCATACCAGAGATCTATGGATTGCTTGCCAGTGACCATCAACCTGTAGATGAGGCACCAGTGTTCTTTAATTAAATTTACTGTACCATTCTAAAATAATGACCAACAACCTTGATGGCCACATTTGGCTTGATTTTATTTTAATAACCTATCCAAATGACATAATGTCAAATATATTTTATTTATAACAGCAAATGATAATTTTGTAAGTATTTGTAGCATTACTTTAATTAATATATGATGTATCTCATGCCAAATATTATGCATCTGATACAAAATTAGTACTATTATAGTTCAGAAAAATAACTTTCATAAAAATGAACAGTCTAAAAAATACATACTTATGTAAATATTTTATGCTCCAGAGAGCATCATAATATGGAGAATGACGCCTGCCTCCAACCTGAGCTCCATTAAGACATTCAGCAACTCTTTTTGCAACTTTCTTGCTAGCAAATTCCACCCAACCTTCACTGAAAAACTTACTAGGTTTACCAGGCTTCTTGCTTTTTTCTATAAAAATACAAGTAAATATGTTTGTTCAATCCTAAATAATATATTTATGTCATATGTTCTTAGACACAATTTACACACATTTATTTTTACAAACAATATGCTTAGTAAAAATACTTGGTACTTCTTTCCAAAAGTAGCCTCCAAAAATATTTGGCAATTTTAGATTTGTGCCAAGATCTCAGCTATAATTTTTCCAAGCTCATGAAATGCAAACTTAAAAAAATAAACAGCAAAATCACATGCCATTTCCTAAGAATATTTTTAAGAATCCTTATTTTTATTATTATTATTTTATTGCGTAGAACTGTTCCAGTCAATTGAAACACTTTCATGCATATTAAGCTGTTGCACCATTTCATGAACATCACTTCCTCTGCCCAAGAATACATAAATATAACAGCAATGGCGAACAATATTCTGGAATCGCTGAGCCAATTTTCAACGCAGAGGTTCTTCTTTTCCTACTGCGCTTCCAAACGGTTTCATAAACATAAAAAATGAGTTTTTTTTTTTTTTTTTTTTTTTTTTACTTTGTGAAAATTACACATTTATATCGTCAAGTATGCTACTTGGAATGAGGCTAAATTTTTTCGCAAACCGTCCCTTTCTAAAAAACATTTTCCGACTCCTGGTCTAGAGTCTCCATCACATATGATTCAAGTTAATGAAATGTTTGTTTTTGAAAAGCTCACATTTCTTCCTCTGTTTGGAAAATGACTGAGGACATCTTTTTCGCTCCTATCTTACTAGAAAATGTCACTTTCACTGGTCGAGAAAGCACGTAAGATTTTGTCCGAACTCATTTTCAGACTATAGTTGCACATTTATTGAACTGATTATGAATGTATTTTGAACATCATTTTATTAACCCCGTTTTTCTGCTAGCTTACAGTATTTCAAAAGTTAAAACGTAATTGAAAGAGACAGACTGAATAACTTACCAGGTTTCAGAAACAATCTACGAACTTCTCCAAATTCTGAGAAATGTTCCCTAACTTTTTTAACAGTCATATAACGAGGAATATAATTTAAATAAATTACTCCTGGCTTTTTTACCTTCTTCTTCGGAGTGACTTGCGCCTCCATGATGTAAACAGTGAAATACGTAGGTTACAGTGAATAAATGTGATCAGCGTTATGAAACGTGCGTGTGCATTGGAGTACTTTTGAAACGTGTGTAATATAATATTTTTAATTTAATCAGAAAATAAAATTACTTGTTATTTTCAATACTCAATTTATGTTTTATTCGTATATCAAATAAACCTAGCTGTGTATATGGGGCTTTGCAGGGAAACTGAAGCTTGGCGTATATTTGATTTGCTCAGTGCGCTATCTGTTGTCAGTTTTAAATTAATTTTAAGTATGAGGTTTAAAATTACGTTGTGTTTTCAACTAAAAGTTGTAAGCATGAAACAATTTTGTATATTTTTTTTGTACTAAAAAAAAAAAATGAATGCATTCAAAATATAGAACTTAGTATGAAATCCATTTAAGTATGGAGTGTTAAGTGCACTGACATAACATTCATACATATGAAGCTTTTAAAAATATGAATTATTTGCCACATATAATGTATTATCATATGTAGTTAAAAAAAAAAAAATGTGCATGCAAAGTTGAAGTGGGGAGGGCAAGTAACTGTGAAATTTAAAGTGTGGTTTAAAAAAAATTAAGCAGTAATCATTAGCATTTTAATTGTTCTTAATGTCTGGAACAATTCTGGTAGCTATTCAACAGTAGTTTTTCTTTATTTGGATGTAAATTTTGTGTTTTGATTAAGCCTAGTATTGCTTAATTTTAAGATTTCTGCACTGCATTTGAAATGTTCCAAGTTTTTACTAAAAAAAAAAAAAAAAAAAATTATTATATTTAAAATGGCATAACATAAAGAAACATAAAGATGGAATCACATTTTGGATAATACTGTCTTTTAATTATCATCTTTCATTTTTAATGAATGTAAAGTGTCTTTCATAAATTGAATATTATTTGTGCATATATTAATCTGCTTATATTTCTTGGAGGTTGTTCATAAATTGTTTTTTCTTAATCTTGAATCTGTAGAACATATTTAAATTTTAATAGTTACTGCATAATGTGCAGTATAATTTAAATATTTTAAGTTATAAAAATCTCATAAATTAAACTGTAGAAGTTATAGCATAATATATGTAATCATAAATTGAATATTATTTGTGCATATATTAATCTGCTTATATTTCTTGGAGGTTGTTCATAAATTGTTTTTTCTTAATCTTGAATCTGTAGAACATATTTAAATTTTAATAGTTACTGCATAATGTGCAGTATAATTTAAATATTTTAAGTTATAAAATCTCATAAATTAAACTGTAGAAGTTATAGCATAATATATGTAATAACTGATTAACTGTTGCAACTGATTAAATTATTTTAAATTCCTGTTTAATGTGCATATTTAATAACAAAAACTACATCAATCATGGTTGTTTACGTGTCTTTTTATGGGAAAAGTATTTTTTGATATGTTTTTAATTTAAAACATTCTTAGAGTATGAAGAAAAATATATGTATGTTTACCTACTGTTGTAATGCACTAAAAGTCTTTTCACATATATTTTTGTTTTTGAGGAAGGTTTTCTTGATTTTTAATTTTCTTTTATTTAAATTAACTTTTGGAAGTAAGTGATTTATTTATCCTCTTCTGCATACTGTTCTTATAAGCAAATCTATTGTATTATGTTCTTTATGCCAAATATTGTCATTTTTTAAATATCAGTATAGTTTACCAGTTTTAATGATATTTTGCTTATTACCATAGATATTTTTCATCCCTCCCACACATAACCAAAAAAGAAAAAAAAAAAAAAAAAAAAAAAAAAAGCCATAACTGCCAAATGTAAAGGCAGATCACTATTTTGAAAAAAAAAAAAAAAAAAGTTTAATTAAAAAAAAAATGCTTGTAAATTTTTTAATTTTGATTTCAGTTTTCTAAACCAAAATCGCAACTTGTTTTTATTGTTTGAAAATCACTAATTATTATTAGTTTCATTAAATTTCCTGTAATTTTATTATGGTTACTCAAATTTTTAAGGTGTTTTGATATTTTTGTATAGATTTAGAAGTTCTATAACAGTTTTAGTTCTGTAGCAGATTCAGAAGATCATTTTATTTTTGCAGAAATCCTTTAGTGAACTTCTTCAAAACTTTTACAGGCTCAGTCAAAGGAGAAAAAAATCATTCTACAAATTCAAATTTTTATTTTTACTGTAGGTTTAAAATTTATAATAGTGAATAGAAATCAGCCTTTTATTTTCAAAATTTTCTTTTTATGAGCATTCTTCAGGAAATGACTTCTATTAATAAACGTAAAGATTGAATTTTATTAAATGCTGGAATTTTTACCATGTATAATTCTTATATGTAATTATTTTGAAAATAATATTTTACATTTTATTCTAGTGAGTTTGTATGTAACTAGAAGAAAATGGAGTCACCTCCTGCATAGCAAAATATTATTGTTTTTATGTGAAGATGGCTAATAGTCAATATTCTTCTGGGGAGAAACAATTTAAATTTTTATTAGTTGGAAATGAAGCTGTTGGAAAGGTATATATATATATATATAGCTGAATCAATATATTTTTTAAATTTATGAATTGAATTTAATAAGTTCTGCTGTAGATAAATATTTTTAGTATTGATGAAAGTATATAATTCTATATTTAAACATTACAAAATTAATATTTATGTGATATTTATTACGTAATGCAGTATAAAGCCCAAGGTCTGCAATTGTTGGAACTTTGGTAATTTCAGAAATTTCTGGATTTTAGATCATCATTTTAAATTTAGTAAAGATGACATGTACACATGGCAACATTACGGCTTCACTTATCTCAATTAGTGTTGGGGGATCTCAGTTACTGCACACCTACATCCATTTGATGATGTAGTTCAAAATTGTTTCAAAAGAATAAATTTAATTGTTTGTTTCAAAAGAATAAATTGAATTTAATTAAATAAATTTAATTTAAATATAAATTTAATTAAATATTCTTTGCACCATTGCTGCAAGGTAGTTAGAGAATTAAATCTTTTATATGTTTGCACATTTTTTAAAAAATTTTTTAAAAATTATTTTGGCTTTAAATTTGCTTTTTTACTTTTATACGTGTTTGTTAAAATTAAAATTAAATTTTTTTTAAACATTTGAGAAGTATTATATTCTCCATTCCAAAACTTTGTAAGGGGAAGGGGATTTTATTATTATTATTATTATTTTAGGGGGGGACTGGTGGTTCGGAGGTCCAGATATTGAAGGTCCAGATTTCGGGCTTTATACTATATATAATTAATATGTCATACATTAACATCTTTTATGCTGATTTAATTTAACATAATGATATAGGAATAAAGCTAACTTGCTTATTTTTTATATAGAATGCCCATGAAATTTTTGTATATTTTCTTCTTTTCACTTTTTAAATTGTTTTCTCCAATCTGCATCAGTTTATCTTAACACAAGCAGTAAAAGTATACAGTATCATGTATAAAATAGGCAACAAGTAATTCTCTCACAAAATGGTAATATCCTCACTGAAAGCTGTGCATGACGAAAGTTTATTTTTACATGATAAATAATGTACCTTGGTTTCCGCAGTGGTAAAATCAATTAAAATGGAAAATAAAAGCTTTTGATTAACACCAAATCACGCATGAAAGTAGAAAATAAGTTTTGTGCGGGAAAGAAAACAAGCATTATATGCAAAGATGGAAATAATACTTAATTTTCATAAATTATATAATGTCACATTTGGATCATTAACAAATGTTTAAAAGCTAACAATAAAAAATAAAACATACTGTATAAGGAATATGATCAGCCTAGACCTTCATGCTAATTTCAAAGTGATTGTCCATGTTTTCAATCAGGTGATCAACTATTGCAAATGATAGCAGTGACCATTCTTCCTAAGACAGTTGCCAGCAGTCTGGAAGAGATAGGCATGGAAAGGCAAAACATCCAAAGACATCCTAAAGATTTTCAGTGTGTTTAATATTGGGGTAATATGTTGGCCATTCCATACGAGAAAGGCTGTCACTATCCAGATATTTGTTAACGATGATGTCTTGATGGAGATTGGCGTTATCATCCATAGAGGACATCAGGAACAATCGAGTGGTCTAATAGGAGAAAGCAGAACCTAATATCATTTCATTCTAATACCACACAGTCATTGCAGAACTATCTTTAAATATGTGCAGCAGAGTGCAATATTCCATTAAAATTCCTGCCTACACTGTGATGCTACAACTTTCGAATGCACGATATTTAATGATATTCTGGGTCTGATTCAGTGTGCCTGGTTCTATTCAGATCTATACATGCTTATCATCTGATTCCAGGACAATTTTGACCCATGAACAGAACATTGCATGATGTTGATGACAACACTTTAATCTCAAACACTTGGTACTAGAGTGTATAGTCCATTCAGGTCTTCAGGGCACAGTACTGGCAGATATTGTCTTGCCAAGTAATGCTGCAGCCATATGTAATATTTGCAGAAGTTATTCATTGATTCCATGACTGCCTAATTAGCCTATGTTTGAACCGTCATGATTACCATAACATATAATATTTGTAAACTATCATCTGCATTCGCAACAATTTTCAACCATTTTCAAATTCCACTACACTTTGGAAAGATGCAACTTTTCAAAACCAGTATAATTAATGTGTACCTGCCCAACAACATACGTTTTCATGTGTAATGTAGTAAGGTATGGTAAAATGAAAACACACCAAGAAAATGTTAAGAAAGGAAACAATATTTGAAGATTTAGCATGTTGGAATTAAAATTGATACTTTTTTCAGATATTCAGTTATGAGGATTTAAAAATTTTTTACTTGATGTATACATAGTATGTACTAATTATTACTTGATATGCATATAATTTTAAGTATGTTTAGCATAATATACTGCAGCTACGAGCTTATAAAATTTAATTTCCTTATAATGATTGTACAGTCAAAAGTCGTTAATTCGGACACCCATAATCCGGACCTCAAAGCTACAAACTTTCTGCGCATGTGTCGCTTTGAAGCATGCGCATAGGCGTTTATGCGTGCGCATAAGACCTTTACGGCTGCGAATATGCATGTGCACATGCACATAATATGTTTATGCATGCGCTTTTAATGCATAACGGATGGTATAAGCTAAGCTAAAATTATCTAATTCAATTAATGTTGCAGATTGCGTTGTTCCTTAATCTTCGAATTGGATCCGGCTTATTATTTTTTAGACTGTTAGAGCAATTTTATAAAAGTAAGCTTGAACTTTCGATTATGTCAAATAGAATTTCCGATATATGTTTACTAATATGTAAAGGATCTACAAAGCGAAAGTATGTTTTGAAGTCCATTAAACAGAGAGTGGAATTACTGCAAAAAATGGATAAAGGCATATCCTTTGATTATCTAATCATTTCAAAATATGTTTATCAATTTCACGCTGCTCTGCGGGGGGAGGGAAACGACGCGGCGCGCAATGAATTGGAAGTTGATCTGTCAGCACTATCCTTATCTTCAGGGCAGATGTTTTTATTTTATTTGGCTTATAATTCCTTACTAAATGTAGTATTTCATCTCAATGTACTCCGTGTTTCATATGATTTAAATCAAGTTCCTCGTCATTATAATTCGCTTCCGATAGTGAAGAAAGTGACACAGAGGTTATTGAAAATGAAAAAATTTTGATTGACAAATTAGTCGTTATTCTCGACACATCAGTTATAGGACTTGAACAGTGGAACTTTGTAACTAAACAAGAAATTATGTCTGTTTAATAGAATTAAAGAGAAAGTATTATCACACGAAACGAAGCAACTTAAACAACTTACATTGAAAGAAATGTTTAATAAAGTAAACAAATAAATATTAAGCTTTTCCTTTTTGTAAATTTTGATACCCTTTAGATCATAATTGGTCTTTATTTCATAAATTACGGTTTCATATTTTTAATTTTATAATTTCTGCATGCCATCTTACCAGATTTAAACTGATGATCTATAATCCGGAATCGCCGAAGTCCCGACAAGTCCGGATTAACGACTTTTGACTGTATATATTGAAATTGAAAATATACAATGAAATCTCTCATAGCTCACTCCTGAGATGGCCACTTCTGAAAGTGGTCAGCATTTCTAATAATGTAATTAAATAATAATACTTAGAGCCACCTGTAATCATGTTTTCTAAGCCAGTCATTACCATAAAAGACCAGAATTGCTTAGGATCATGGATGTTTTTTCTGAGGAAGATTTCGTTGCATATTCATTACATTTACACATATATGTATATATTTTGCTTTGCTAGACTTTTTAATTTTAATGACCTGTTCAAGTAATACTGTCTCTCTGCATGTAGTTTGTTTCATAGATTAATTATAGTATATTTTAAGTAAATACTGGTATTTAGATGTAACATTTCTTATGATATATGCTCGTTTCTATTAAACAAATGGGATTAATTTAGTAAAATAAATCTGAGGAAGTTTTGTTTTGCATCTTATTTTGTTGTAGCTGTCAGTTAGCAAAATATTCGCAAATTAATTGATAGATTTCAATTGAAATTCTGTATTATTATTATTATTTTTATTTTTTGAAATTATTCATCAAAATCAAAAGTGGTCTTTGTGGTGTCTTGAACTGAAAGTGGTCTTTATTATGTATTGATTCAATTATTTTTTTATTTTCATCTTTTAGACATGTTTAGCTCTGAGATTTACTCAAGACAAATTTGATAAACTGTATAAACAGACAGTTGGTGTTGATTTCTTTCTGAAACGCATAATCCTACCAGGTATCGTATTTTTCCTGAACTTTCATTTTATAATTTGTTTCATAGCCTAAGCCTTTCATAGTTAAAACTTTCTCAGAGGAAGATTAATTTAACGGAATTTTTTTTTTTTTTTTTTTTTTTTTTTTTTTTTTTTTTTTTCAATGGAAGAAACTGCTGTACAGTTTTTACAGGAGTACTTACTTTTCCACAGATTGCTTTGAATATTTTATTAAAGTGATTGCCATGGATTTCCTAACAGACTAAAAGAACAACAAAAAAAAAAAAAAAAAATCTTATAAAAAAGTATTATTAATTGATTTTGGGGGATAAATAACAAATGAAAATGTAAGCCATGTATGTATGTAATAAATAATTTTTTTGAAATTTGAAGTCACCATTCTTTTTCTTATGTAAAAAATCATGAAATTGCCCAGGCTGATTACATTAATACATAAAGGTGCTTTCTGATTATCCACAACCAGACCGAAAAGTCATGGAAAAGGATTCATGAGCCAAAGCAATATGTTATCAAAATAGTTGTGTGACAACCCACGATGTCACCAAAAAGTAAGCAACTCAGATATTTGTATAGGACATTTCTGTTTTGTCCTGTGCGTAGATAGCAAGTTATACAGATGCCAAGTTTTTGTAATTTAGTCCTGTGTACATGGAGAAAAAACAATAGCACAAAAGAGAAAAATTTTGTGAAAAAGGAGTGTTTTGTTACTGATGTTTCTTGCTTTGTAAATTTTATTCATTGATTGCCATTATATAAAATTCTGAGTGCACTGCCATTTTAAAACATGTCTGTTACATTTCACATATTAGTTTGGTGAAAAATTATTCATCATAAATTTGTAACTTTTTAACTTCTTGGTGGGGATGCAAATAATCAGAAAGTTCTCACTTATGTACTATACTGTAAAAAATATTCATTACATGAAATGCTTTTTTTCATCAGGCAGTGTGAATGTTACACTTCAGTTATGGGATATTGGAGGTCAGTCTCTTGGAGGCGAGATGTTTGATAAATATTTGTATGGAGCTCATGTGAGTGATTTTTTATGCTTTTATCTTTTTTATTAAAATGATGATTAATATACAACTTAATAACCATGTTACAAAAGCTGTAAGTAACATGGATTTTGTTACTCATTAACTGATTTGGATCGAACCTTGGCAAAGAAATGCTGTGTAATGTTTTAATAAATATTAATGATGAAAATTAAATGATATTAATAAATTTTATTTTAATTACTGAACTCGGTAAAAGTTATCAAGCAGAAACAAGTACTAGTATTAGCAGCAAATTTGTAAACTTTGACATGCTTGAAAACAAAAAATTTTTAACTAATAAGAAGCATGCTTTAACCCGGCGGAAGTCGCACCAAGAAAAGTTACTAGAGTGGGCACGTGGGGTATCACATACCCCAATATTTAAAATACGATAAAAATAGTTTTATTTAGTTTTAAGCGGTTTTTCTTGTTCTCATGTATTATAAATACATGAATAATAATTGGGTTTCAAAAAATTAATTTCCAAAATAATCTTAGAGTTAAAATTAAGATAAATGAAAATAATTAAAAAATAAACATCATGCCTCTAAGTTTCATTGCGTCTCTAATAAACAATGCTTATTTTATTTCTTCACATTTTGAACGAAATACATTCACGTGTTCTTGGCACAGAATGTTTTCACATTTTAAAGATTGCATTCACGTTCTTCTGTCCTTGGCGCGAGGGCAATTTATCACATTTTTCATACTTAGTTGTTTCGAATTTCATGTATTCGTTTTAATTCTTCGTCGAAATTTTTGCTTTTGTTTTGTATGCAGTACGTCAGTCTCTTGGTAAAGTATTAATCTCTGATCTTTGTTCAATACTTGCTTTCATTAATTGTAATGCTAAGTTCTTCAAAAACAGACTTCTGTTTCTGGTTGATGAATTAGCAGTTGAATGTAATATAATTCAAGCATTTATTACAGCAACGTTCAGTGCAGAAAAAAAAATTATCATTGGCCACCTTCTTGCTATTCTGGCAATTGAATAATTGGCTGACCCCATATCCACTGCTCCTTTAGTCATATTATAAAAACATATAATTCCTGACATTTTATTTTCTCCAATAGTATCATCTATAGTATGATCGTTATGTAATGTTGAAAGCATAAGAACAGTTTTTCCTTTTTTAGGAACATTAGAAATTAATGTTTTATCTTTTTCAAAATGAAAACAGTGTAGAAAATATTCCTAGTTTCATCTTCAGTTTCCGAAATGCAATCTTCATCGCTTTCAAATATTTCTAATAAATATCACAGGCATTTCATCTGCAATTCATAGGGAGTCATTCTTTTTACGATAATGTGGTTAGAAATTTTCAAGAATTTAATGTCAAGTACTTTAAAATCACTTGCGAGTAGAAATGTTTACTGTTACAGTCCAGAAATAAATTTCTAAACTAAATATTCGGTCAGAAAAACACTTACGCAGACAGGCGCGTGGGGTGTGTCATACCCCAGTTCCAACAAAATATCGATAAATCTGTTTCTGAAACACACAGGCAAAGAAAAAGCTGTTCTGAAAGTCAACCACAACTAGAAACTCAGCTACTGAATGCAGCACAGAATTTCAGTTTCACAAGTTAGGAATATTCCACTTTTATGTAGGGGTGGGGTATGAGACACCCCTCGCGCCTTCCCGCGGGTTAAGAATGAGATGTATATAAAATCGGTACTTATGTATTATCCTGTCAATCATGAAACTCTCACCAAGCAGTGCCTTTTAGTGCCAGTTATAGATAAGCATGATGTCATAACATCTGTGCTTTTATTTGATGTAACCCCAGTTGATTCTCAATAAGCCACCTTTTGTTTCTATGAACAAATGTATAAATTTACTGTTATTTCTCTGTTTTTTTCCTTGCAATTTGAAAAAAGTAAGTCTAAGAGCTGTAGAATTACATTTGTGGCTGAACTTTGGTTCATTTACAGTTGGTAGAAAGGATTAACATTTGTTGAAAGGGAGAAGAAAACAGCTGGGTATGGCTGAGAAAATAATAATAGACTCGAGCAACCACCTGTAGGAAGTTTATACTCGAAGTGTTCTAAACAGAGCTTTCGGTAAAATCGGAGGCCCTAACATAATAGCAGAATATAACATATTTTTACAAAGTGCAAAAACGAAGGAATTGAATACTTCCGCAGCAGTGGCTATTTGTTGTGTTGCACAGAGAGAAACTGATGATGTTTTATTATAAGAGTTACAAACAGAAATGAGGCTGAGAATTCTGAATGAACAATTGACACAACTTTGATGGGATCTTCATTAACTTTCATGGCCGAAGGAATAATAATACATGAGCACCATAAAATCATTACAGTTTATTTGGGGTAGCAATTTATTTGTAACCTGTGGTGCCTTTCTAAAAATAAATTAAACTCGATGACAGAAACAGCCCTTAGAGAGCCATGGCCGGCAGTGCCCTGATATCTGCTTTCTAGATTGTTAGCTTGTACATCTTAGCCTGGACAAGTGGTCAGCTTGTCGCAAGACTCCTGGTGTTTAGTCCCCAAGTGAACTTGGTACTCATTTTATCAACCCACTCAAGGATTGAAAGGCTGAGTCAACCTTGCCCAGCCCGAGCAGTGAACCCCGCACTTTCGTGCTGCTGTGCGATGCACAAGCCACTGCGCTACCGGCAGTGGCGTAGCTAGGGTGGGGCAAGGGGGGACATCTGTCCCCGGGCGCAGCATCCAAGGGTCACCAAATTGATGCTACAAAATTTTTTAATAAAATATTTTCTATTTCTGGCACGCAGAAAGGGTAGCAAATTCTTCAGTTGTCCCCGGGCGCTAGAAACTCTAGCTACGCCCCTGGCTACCGGGCCTCTTTTCTAAAAATATTCATATAAATTATATAGCAGGGGTGTAGCTAGAGGGGGCCATCTGTCCCCGGGCGCAGAATCCAAGGGCCGCCAAACTGATGTTATGACATTTTAGAATTAAATGTTTTCCATCCTTGGCAAGCAGTAGGCAGCACGAAATCTTCAGTTGCCCCTGGGCGCTGAAAACCCTAGCTACGACTCTGTTATATAGCAGTTTTTCATATTAAAGTTTTGTTTTAAATCATGTTCTATTAAAAGTAATGTTATCTTGTAATTTCCTATATAAAACATACATAATTATTCTTAGGCAATTCTTTTTGTATATGATATTACAAATGAAGAAAGTTTTTCTGATCTTGAAGACTGGCTGCGAATTGTTCATCAGGTTTTCAATGAAGAATGCATAATGCCACATCTTGCATTAGTGAGTAATAAAGGTGAGCTAATTGTATTTTCCATTTCTTTTTAGTGCTTAATCCTTCCATCAATATACCATTATATTATTAAACAACTAAAAAAGTGTCTTAGTAAGATGAAAATGTTGAATATATTTATGAGTTACTAAAATTCTAAATATCTAATTAAATATTTCTTCATAAATACATTGATCCAATGAAAAATATCCAAGTAGTGACACAGTGTGTGAAGTTAAGAAATAAATTATATATCTTATTTAGCAGTTAGATAGGTTTTAGGTTTTAGCAAATGGGAAGTTAATATGGAAGAAATAACTTCCCGCACTCTGATTATGATGGTGATTTTTATGATTACATTCGCTAAAATAAAGTGATTCTGCAATATAGTTTAAGTTAACAGATTTTGTTTCAATCATATCTCAGCCCATTCTGCATTTTTTAAGTCATCTTTTTGCTAGTTTAATATTGAATTTATTCTCCTCATATACTTATATCTATATAGCTTGTTTCACATTTCTTTTAAAAGATTAAAATTATTTTATATAATAGAGTGCAAAACCAGTATTCCTGTGTGTGTGTGGAGTGGAGTGGGGATCTTTCTTATAATAATTTTATGGTAATTATAACTGAATAAAATTAAATAGCTGTGCTCAATTATAACTGTGTTATAGTAAATATAATTGGATATAGCTATTTAAAATTTTATAAAATTCAATATTAAAAGCAATGTTATTTTTTTAATAATTTAAGTGACAGTAAGTAAATAAGTGACAAAATATAAAATAATTTTATAATAGATTCAAGCATGTTATCCATTAAAAAAATTATTTTGTATTGCATGTATATGTTAGATTTGAATTCTGTGTGTACTTTTATTTTTTCCCTCATTTGTACTTTAATAATTTTGCATATTTTCATTTAAAAATTTCTTAGATATTAGTTTATGAAAATTTATAAACTTTTCCTAAAGCGTATAAATTTGAATCTATAAAGGTATTATGCAATGTACTGAATTTTGCATTTTAAAATAATAAATGATTTTTTTTAATTGTATTTTGTCATTAAGCTGATTTTACGCAGTTTGAAATTAGTTTTAATGAAATAACAGTTGTTTATCATTTGATAGTAGTATCATAAACATAATTTTGAAGAATTATGCTTTTTTGCTTTTGTCTTCTAGAAACAAGAAAAATTAAGCTGATGGGAGTACCAAAACAGAAAATATTATTTCATAAATATGCTGATTTATGTATTGTTAAGAGGCATTATATCATACATGACTTAACATTGTGATTCATGTTAGATACGAAAGTAAATGTTCACCATTTTGTCCATTCATAAACTCATTTCTACATAAATAATCTTGGTAAAAAAATTAAGCACAACAAAACAAATTTATTCTACAGACAACAGCAACAAAAAAAAAAAAAAAAAAAAAAGTGAAGAAGTGAAGAAACAGTTTTTACAGCTGTTGCCACTTGCAGCAAAACAAAAGGGAAAATAATACTACACTGGTTGAATGTATATGAACAATGCTATACTTAACAATTTGGATTAAATTAGAATTCTGCTAATGATTTATGATCTTCATATTTTAACTAATATTCTTAACTTATTCATTGTTATTATTTCCTTCAGAAAATATTACAGCAACTTAATTTTAATAAAAGTTTTATGAATTTATGGTATATTACTACAAATAATCTAACTAGAGAATTTTTTAAATAAATATTTATTTGTATTTTGAATTAAATTAAATTTAAAAGATTATACACATAGAGGATCCCAAATAAAGTCACCAAATGCAGTATTTTATATGGCTGAAGATAAACAAAAAAATGTCTTATGAATATATAATAGGAAACTCTTAGTTTAAATATAGTAGAGTATTGAAGATCTGTCCAAAAAATGCAGATAATAGCTGTCTCTGCATCTTCTTATGTGATGCCCCTGTGACGGATTTAGGGTATTGATGTAATATGTGATCTACTTATTTGATTAGTTATTTGTTAGGTGGTGAGCCATGGCAAACAAATAGAAGGACCCTGGGTGTTCAATTTATATCTCAAACTGAAAAACTTAAAAGATGCTTTTCCATCATCGAACAAAGAAATGCCAAAATGTTGCTACCATAATGCAGTGGGAAGTAATACTTGGCTCGATTATCATGAGTGACAATGGCCTTGTAGAGAAGGGGCTGGGCTGAGTAGGATACAGCTATCAAACTATAAACAACCACAAGAACTCTTCCAGTTCTACTGTCCTCAATCAACAATCAACTGAATTGAGCTGGGGGATTTTGATTCTAAAAATTCTACACAATATGCAAAATACTATGCCACAAATACTTCTGTATTATCTCATAGAAGCATGATAGATATTTGTTAATTCAATAATTATAGCTTCATAAAATAAAAAGTTCAGTAGCTTTCCTATTCAGACGTCTAATATAAAGGCAGGAAAAAACAAATGATTAAGTGCACAACCAATGTTAGTGGTGCCATCTAAAACTAAGTAGCTCATATACTAAATCAGTACCAAATTTAGCATCTATTAAATATCCATATTCAATTTTTCACAAATTCTGGCTGCATATTTAAGACATTGTTCATTGGATCCAAAACATTCTAGGCACCTTGGAACATACCTCTCTCTGTAGTACTGTGATTACTGCTGGTGAATTTTATTTCAAGTATTTGCTATAATAGTTACATACATTTGTTATCTTTCCTTATAGTCCCTTGCAATCTGTTCCATAATGAGCACATGTTGCATCTAGAAGTTGGCTACGTGTCATGCTACCAATATTGAATTAATATTTAACAAGCAAATCTGAACATCATTTTTTAATCATGGCAAGCTATAATCTTGTTGGCTGATAATTTCTTTGCTAAATTCCATATTTTTACCTTTCCCATGTGGGGGCAAGCAGCTAACCTTCACATACTATATTAAATACAACTGGAAAAGAAAAATATATTTGTACAAATTTTTCTGGATGGTAGAGATGAAGTGCAGAATACGATGTACAACTATTTATGCAGAGACTTTTTTGTCAGTGCCATTACAGAGTTGTGCCTTGGCAAGAGATCGCCTTCCCATCTGCTAATCTACATGGTAGAGTTTCACTTTGCACTTTTCATCCATCAACAGTTCTGTTCACCTCTTTGTATAGAGCGAAGGGGAAAAAAACTCCACTTAAAAAAAATAAGAGCACCTATTACAGACAACACATTAATTCCACTCTACAATTACACTGAATACAAAGCAGAAAGGGAGATACAGTATCCTATTTCAACGGGCAGCATTGCAGTAGATATTATAACAAATTCTCTGCTTCCCAATGAAGTTTTGTGTCTCAGAAGTTGTAAACTCTGCATTTCCCACTATGTGTTTATAGGACTTTCAGCAGCAAATTGTTGTACTGTTGTTTTACCAGTTTTATTTTGCACACATATTAAGCTGCAAAAGCAAGTGCTTGTTATCTATGTTCTTTATCCTGCAACTTATAAACTATGCATTTCCTGCTGTATGTATGTAGGTTTTTTTTTTTTTTTTTTTTTTGTTTTTGTTTTCTTCAGCCACAGATGCATTGTTGATGTGTGTTTATTTTATTCTGATACACTCTGTATAGTGTCTTATAGTTTTTGTTACAAATTTAATACGAGTTGAAACTTTAATTTTTTTGCTGAAAATGTGTTTTGCTCATATAAACACCCTTTTACTTAAAAGTATATTATAAAAGTGTAAATTATATATTAGTGTAAA
Source organism: Stegodyphus dumicola (assembly GCF_044657685.1). Taxonomy (NCBI): domain Eukaryota; kingdom Metazoa; phylum Arthropoda; class Arachnida; order Araneae; family Eresidae; genus Stegodyphus; species Stegodyphus dumicola. Next base: position 174,427,259 of record NC_140774.1, on the reverse strand, counting down.
GTATTAAATATATTTTTATTTTAAAGTAGAGTCTTTAATATTAATTAAAATTTTCTGATAATGTTGTAAAATGTGTGCAACCTGTATTAACCCTCTGAGTGAGACAGGATTTTAGATCTGTCATGAACATCATTATTTAAGCAGCATTTCTTAGGTAAATTTGTATAATTGCTTGTTTTATCTCTATTTTCATAAAATTACATTCATTGATTTAATATTTACATTAACCTTTAAGAGACGGAGCAGTTTGAAAAGGTTTCACTTAAAAATCCAAATGCCTTTCCACCCTCCCTTTTAGCTGTCATTGTAAAGGGAAACTACTACTCTTTTGCAACTTTTCCTGTAGGTCACCTTTGTTAATTTTCAGTAAGAGACTAGGGAATAATATAAAAGAATTTGTTGAAGTTTTCTCTTTTCTGCTGTTTCTTTTCCTTAAACTAGGGAAACATATTATGCTGAGATTTCGTAGCTAAATAATTGTCGTATGTTGGAATATTAACTTTTGACATTGCGTCATAATGAAAATACGTCTTAGCAGCAAATGCACGCCTGTAATCAGTTCATAGTTTATTCAGTTTTTATTTGTTTCCAATCTGAATTTAGTTTAGAATTACATGTAATAATTCACATTTTTAATTTATATTCGAAAATGATGTTTAACTATTTGTTTCTCGTATAAATCGTCAGTTCGCTTTTATTTGTTTCGAAGCATTCGTTCATTTGTTTCCAAGCATTTGTTCGCTTTTATTTGTTTCCAAGCATAGTTTATTGAGTTTTTATTTGTTTACAAGCAATAAAAAGGGGAATATAAAGAAAAAATACATTTTTAATGACCCTGAAAAGTTGGTGAAATTAATACTAATGTAAAATTGCTAAGATTTCACTGCTGAGGGAAACGAAAGGGAATTTGCGAATCTCCACAGTTGGGAGGCAAGAAGGTCATCTCGCATAAGTGGCAAGGGAGATAAGGACAATGACTATCTCCGCACCCTGAAGGATAGGGGGAGGGGAATTCGCTGACCAATATTTCGACTACAGCCGTCTTTTTGAGACACTGCAGCTCTGGCTGATTCTTAGGCCACCCGTCTTTTGAAGGTTAAAGAAAGTAAGAAAGCAAAATATCTTAAATTATAAGCTAATATGTGCCAAGTGACAAAAAATCTCATGACCGAATAAAGCTGGTCATGCTGCTCAGAAGGTTAACAAAACTCATTTAAGCATTATTGGTATATTTCCTATGACATTAAGATCAATGTACGTCTGTATATTTATCAAACTGTCATTATGAAAATGCATCAAGATACTTTTAATAAAATAATTTATATATTCATGCCACCTAAAAAATTCTAGGTGATTTAGAACATAATCGAGTAGTAAAACCTGACAAGCATATAAAGTTTGCTCTTGACAATGGAATGTCTTCCCATACAGTGTGTGCTAAAACAGGAGAATCTGTTAAGTATAATAGTTTTTATGCCATTACTTTTTATTAAATTTTTTAAAAAATGTGATATTTTATGTAAATTTAAATTTTATACAGATTCTTGAAAAGCATGAGCTTATAAGCAAAATTTTATTTGTTATTTTGAAACATAAGACATGAACTTATATATAAGAGTACATCGTGTAAATTATATTTTCCAGGAATATAAATTTTATGAACATAATATTTTTTCAAAATAATCAGTTTGTGAATTGTTCAGCAAATTATTCTTTTTTTATTTATTTGCATTGAAAATGATTTATTTCTTATTTCTGTTTATATCATGTTTTTTTAAATGTTTGCACGAAATACATTAATCATGATTTTGCCCAGTAAGAATTATATATTTATTTACCACCCCTTGCTTTAGCTTTTAGTAATATCAATCTCAGAAACAAAATATGACACATACAAGAATAAAAAAATATTATGCATATTATGCTCTCAAAGTGTGTTGTTTGGAATCTTTGCTTTCTCAAGAACTTAATTGGTTTCTTTTACTGAGAGGGTTTTTTCTCATGATCATTGGCATAGCATTAAAATAAGGTTTCAGATAATACATTAATCATGATTTTGCCCAGTAAGAATTATATATTTATTTACCACCCCTTGCTTTAGCTTTTAGTAATATCAATCTCAGAAACAAAATATGACACATATAAGAATAAAATATTATGCATATTATGCTCTCAAAGTGTGTTGTTTGGAATCTTTGCTTTCTCAAGAACTTAATTGGTTTCTTTTACTGAGAGGGTTTTTTCTCATGATCATTGGCATAGCATTAAAATAAGGTTTCAGATATTAATGGTCACCTGAAAGGGCTTATTAAGGTTTTTCATGCTTTCGCTGAGCTCACAGTCTACCATTCTTCTGTTATACTCACTCCTACTAACACTTTTTTTTTTTTTTGGTCTTTTTAGCTTTTATATTAAACAAATTTTCTTCACACTTGCAATATATACAATTCAACAGTAAAATTACAAAAGTTTTAAAAGCAATATATGTTTAGAATTCCCAATGCAGCATTAAGTGTTGGCATACTTTATTTTTTATTTATTTATTTTTTTTAATCTAGGCATTTCTTCATATCATTTTTCAGTTTTCTTACTAAGATGGTTTTACAAACTTTTTTTTGTCTTTTTATTGTTAGCATATTGTGTTTACTTTGTTTATAAAACAAATGAGAAATTCAAAATTCGGGCTTCCGCCCATGTTCAGGTGGAAGACTATGTTATTCAAAATTTGACTACTCTAGGTATAATTGTTTTTTTACAATGCAAGGAAATGCATACATTTATGCAGATTCTTCATTATTTAATTTCTTTATGTATAATACAGGGCAATAATATTTCGTGGCAACAATTTGAAAAATGATATGTCATTTATGGTGATTCAGTGCGAAATGCTATTTTGAGATTAATAACCCATTTGGGACAATTGTTCCTTTTGGGTTAATATAATAACTAATAAAACAGTAATTAGAAAAATATTTTTAAAAAGTTTGAAAGCTTTCATATTTTATGTAATGCTCAAAGGGGGCATTTTTTTTTTTCATTTACACACACATATATGTTTTGAGAGTATTTAGGAAAATGTCCCCTTAGGCTAAAAATATTAAAAAACAGCATATATTTAGAATTTCCAATAGACAGTCTCGTGCGCTAGAGCTGAAAATGTTTCTTTCTGTACAGCGTTGCTATTGCTCATTTTGTAATCATTGCGTTTTTTAAACCAAAAATTTGTTAAAGTTTTACAAAATATGAAATAGATAATAAAACATAATCGAAATTCAAAATTTGGGCTTCCGGGTGCCCATATTCAGATGGAGAACTAGGTTATTCAAAATTTGATGTCTCTAGGTACCGTTGCTTTTTCACAGTGCAAGAAACATTCATGCAGATTCTTCATTATTTAATTTCTTTAAATATAATACAAGGTGATAATATTTGGTGGCAACAATTTGAAATCAAAAGTGATGCAATGCTTTTAGTGAAATGCCGTTTTGAGACTAATAGCCCTTCAGAGTTATCGCCCCTTTTGGCTTTAAAAAAAAAAAAATCCCCACTATCAGAAAAATCTTGTCATCATTCCATCATAAAAAAATATTCTACCATTAATAACTCTGTCGTGTTAATGGGCATGTAATCCCAGTTTTACTCGTGTTGTTTGAAAATTGCCGATATAGCTTCTTTAGCTGGTGAACTTTATTTCCTTGAAGCTTTTCACATTCACAAAAATATATCTTCTTTATTCAATGACATTAATTCCAGTCCAGTTCATTACAGTGCTTTCAAAATTTTGGTAGCTTAATCTTCCACATTTTATTGCTGTTTTCCTTGACAGATGATACTGTGTTCATTTTCACTTAGTCACATCCATTGCTTTTGATATATTGCAGAATGGTTGTGCTCCTCCAATTTTTGTCTCCTGAAGAGAGATCTTTAAAAGTGATAGTTTCATTCAAATTGTATGTCAAACCAAGATTGTCTAGTTTAAAATTTTACATTGATGTATGTCTCTTTCAGTTAGGTTTTGAATTTTATGTTCCTTCCGCCTTTACTTTTTTTATATATCTTCTCTGTAAGTTTCTGAATTGTTATTCAGTAAGTTCCTTCTTTTCTGTTTGTTTATTTTTGTGCCTAACCATCTTTACACTAAAAGTTATATATTTTAAGCTTTTGTTAAATCACATTAAACAACAGGTTTTTTTTTTTTTTTTTTTTTTTTTTTTTTTTTTTTTTTTGTTATGTTGTTGTTGTTGACTACAAATGAAAGGAAATTAAATCCTTGACTTAATTTGTGAAACCTTTTTTTAAGCATCAGATCTTATAAATAGTTTTTGATTTGATTGTTGTTGTTAGAAATACTTGCTATTATGTAAAATGATTATGGATCCATCATTTTAATTACTGTATATACTGAATTTCACCACTCTTGAGGGAAAAAAAAAAAAAAAGTGTTTATAAAATATTCAGTCTTCGAAATTCTGAAACACTTTTTCAGATTACCTTATTTTATTCACTCTAGAAATCTTAGCAGAATTAGCTTAATTTATTTCATATCTTACCCTTTTCTAACAGAGATATTTATTTTATGCAGTTCTAAAATTACAGTTTGAATAAAAATAAATAAATAAATAAATAAAAACATTTAAATCCAGCAAAATTTCTGAAATAATAATAATAGAAAAAAACTGATCCCATTTATTGTATTATGAAATGTTAAGAACATTTCATAATACAATAAATGGGATCAGTTAAGAACAGTTAAATGGGATCAGTTATGAAATGTTAAGAACATTTCATTTACAAGCATTCTCACCTATGGATATTGTTATTGTTTTCAAGTTCACATATTTATCCATCAGTATGATTTAATTTTTCTTTTATGTATTGAATGTTAGTGAATGTAGTTCTTGTAATGGATCAGGTAAGATGCTGTGTTGAGACCCTCCACAAAAAGGCAACCGAAAAATTACTACTATACATTTTTAATAGCATAAAAATGTGATGGAAGGCAAAAAGAAAATCTGTTTCTTAAAGACAAACAGGAACTGCATTATTTATTCCAGATATTGAAGATATTTTATAGTCAGGGATGGTTGAAAATGTTTCAGATTAAAATAAGATATAAAAAACTGTAGCAGGCTTAGCAGTCTTTAAATTTTCTTTTTAGCTTCATTGCTTTTTATATAGCAGCTTTTACTTAATTAATGAGTATTAATTGAATAATTTTATTCAATTAATACTCATGGCTAAAGAAAACTAAAAGAAAGCATAAATTTTATCAATTTATAACTATGAATGTATTGTTCCCTCTATCATATTCTGAAAACTTGCAATCTGATTCTTCAGTTACAGAATATTTAAACTTGCGTTATTGCTGCATGAAAACAGATTAAGAAGAAATGTAGCTTATTTTTTTTATTTGGTAATGACAATGAAAAATAAACTTCTATAACTAATGAAGTATAAAATAATTAAGAATCTAAAAGATAAGAATAATGATTCTGTGAACTCAGGTTTACTGAAATAAATGAAAGAAGGAAAACATACAACTATTTTAGTTTCCTTCCTAGACAAAAGTAATATTTATTGGTTTCTTCTAATAAAAGTCTAATTTACAAGACAGCTAGAAGTATTTGGAAAAGTAACCATGCAGTTGAATAATAATAACTGAAGTTCAATGTATTTTTAGCAGAAATAAACAAAAAATGTATTAAACCCCTATCACAGTATGTTTCCACTTACGGAACTGTATGTCGAAAGGGACAGTTCTCAGAAGGAACCAGGAAACCCACGTAGTTAGGTTATCATTTTCACTTACTATAAAGACTTGAATGTGAAACAGTAATCGATTATCATTCAGATTGGGATCACATGATCCTCCCAAAGCAGATCAAAAGATCCTCCCAAAGACAAAAGCAGATCTTTTGTCTGATTGGTTGTTCTGTACGTGTGATAGAGCTGCGGCCGAAACATTTTCGGCGGCGTTTAAAAAAATCCCGCATAGCTGGTACATTTTTTCTGTAGCTAGGCGAGACTTTCCTTCCAGTGGGGCTCTTTTTTATAGGAATTCTCCCGTTTAAACCAGTGCTACCAGAATCTCGTTTCTCAGAAAAGAACCATCTATCAGGGACCATCGCTAGATGTGATAAGGGTTTTACTGACTGCAGTTTCATTTAGAGCTCATCCAGCTAGTGCTATTATTGGTGATAAACATATCAGAATGTGTCTTAATTATATCAGAATTTGTAGTGCTTTGTTGGGAAAAAGATTAGAAAAGTGGAATTAGGTTTCCTAACAGGTTTTTCCCTATCTCTAACTGAAATGTAGTTGAATTAGCATCATTAAAGTGATTGCTGTATAGAAAAATTTCAGAAGCTTCTAAAACGGGTTTCTCAGCCTGAGGCGAATGTTGTAGTTCCTTTTATTTACCCTCACGTTTTACTATTTATAAATATTTTCTTGTTTAATTCATAAAACAGATTAAAACAATCCAAATTGAAATAAATATATGTGTAATTTTTGAGTTTTGGAAAGGAAGGGAGGGAGATCATCTAGCAATGGTAAAAGAAGTAAGGGTCAAAATCAAACAAGGTTCAAGGGGCAAAAAAAGAATGAGAACCACTGTTCTAAGAATCTAAATTGAGGGGTGAATTAGTGTAAGCAATAATTTTGGTCTCCAAAAAATGGAAATCTACTGAAAATTTCACTTATTTCTATTAGCACACTGTAAGTGCTTGCTTATCCTAAATTTTAAAAGATCTGTGGGTTTGTATTATATATGTAAAACCCCATTTAGATTTAAAGCTAGTCATCAATAAAAATCAAGTTATCGGTTGCTAAATTTTAAGAATCTGCAGTTTTTCCTTCTTATACAAGACTACATTCACAGAAATTTTATAAATGCCTATGAACGAAAGTCCAATATGCCCTTTTCAACTGAGAATATGATTTTATTGACAGTTTAAATTATCTGTTGCCTTACAACTTAATCTCTCATTGCTTTTTCTGCCATTTTATTGTGCAAACTATGATTAATGATAATGTATTAAAAATGTGTTCATATAATTCATCACTTGACACAATTCTCATTTTTTTAACAGGTTGCTTTGTGCTTTCAGAAGATTGCAGGAGAGTTGCTTGGTATTAGGCTGACACGATCTGAACAAGAAACCGTCCAACCTGTTGTTAAAGCTGAAATTGTGCAGAGCTTACCAACAACTTCTGAAGCAAATACTGCTGCTCCTCCATCCAATGCAGCCAAGAACAGTAGTGTTTGCACTCTTCAGTAGCACTTAACTAAACATGTGATGTTTGCATTTAGTAATTTTATTTATTTTGCACTTTTTGCTAAAAATATGTCCTTGTAATTATACTTGTTTTTTGCTACATATTTTATTAAAATACACTGCCTTAATTCTAGTCACAAGATAAAATATATTTTTATTTACTAATTAAAATATTTTATACATAGTTTGGCATTGTTCCATGGAAGTTGTAAATGCTTCAATAAAAACTTCATAATCATTTGCTTATATATTTATTTATTTATTTAGAAGTAAAAATTATTAGAAGTAAAAAGTATTTTTTTGGAAGAAGAATGTATGATTTCAAATACATATCTGTGTCCTTGATAACTAAAATATTTTTCAGTTATGCCCTCGTCAACTTTTAAAGAGTTCCCACTGTTCATTGAACACATAAAAATTAAATTTTAAAACTTATGAACAAAACAGAGGAATAATAATGCTATTTATATGAATTTGTATTTTTGATATGCTGATTAATTAACATTGGTAAAATAATTAAAATATAATTACTGAATAATTTAATAATGTGCAAACTATGATTAATGATTGTTATGAAAATTCATTTTTCAGCTCTAGTACAATTCCATGTTCATTTAAATTAATTTAATAGCTCGTTTAAAATATATACTCTATAGATCTGCAAATTAATAGAAATTAAAAAGTTCTGTACTGGGTACATAATATATCATGCTAAAAACACCATTTATTAATTAAAGTAATTCTGCAAATGTTTGGAAACAACTGGATATATTATAATGTTTTTAAGATTATGTCAGTTAGCATTAAAGAAAAATTTAGCCAAAGGTGACCATCAAGATGATCGGTCACTGGTACCAATGAGTTGACAGTGAATAATGTGAGGTATCATAGTAAACATAGCTTATTAAAATAAACTGTAGGATACCAGTTAGTTATCTGTAGTTAATTATAACTGGTGAGTGGCACAATAAAAGTAAAAATAAACCAAAGACCATGGAGATCTCCAAGGTTATTGGTTACCAGTGACTTGAGTTTGTAACTACCATTACAGTATGATGAAGTAAATTAAAAATAAATGTATTTATTATTTTATAAAGTTAATTCTGAGTTTGTTAAATAACTGGGTGACTGAATTTAAGAAATAAAGCAAAATGCTTTGTAAAACTGGAAAGTTCTGATAACTGGTTATTTGAAAGTCTGTGTGAAAAATAATTCTCATGTTTTATACAGTGGCATTACTTGGGAAACCACATAAATGGTAAATGCATTGTAGCATAGTATAATATAGTGTAAAAGTCAAACTTTTAAAAAAATTCTGTTTAAAAGTGTTTCTTATGTCAAAATTAAACTGACTGATATCAGTGACCTTAGAGTTTGATTATCACTGGTATGGGATAGCAGAATAAAATTAGATTATTAAAACAAAAATAAAATACACTGATATCCATCAGTACAGTTTTACATATGTCCATATGTAATGCAAATTGGCAGTCTCCAACAAGAAACAGTACAGTTTGTTAGATCATTAAAATGAACTAAAGAACACCGGTGACTGTCAAGGTCATTGGTGAGCAGAGGTAAGTAGTGTTTCATGCTGTGATAATACTTGTCAGGAGACAATGGGTAATAAATATATAGTAACATGATTGATAATCAGAGCATAATGTTATGCTTTATGATTTAAAATTTGTCAAAAGATTCTGCTAAGAATATTTCTAATGTCAAAAATGATATCATTACCTCTGAAAAATTATGGAAACAAATCTTTATAGAAAATTGTAATGAAATAAAATTATTGGTAAATAATATGAAATTCAAAGCACATTTTCATGCTTGTTACATAGCACAGTCAAACCTGGCTTTAAAGACTGCCAAAAGATTGCTAAACAGTGTTATAAATTGAGGAATTCTGTTATTATTCTACATATACTAAAATGCTAAAATTTGTGAGTAATTTTATCTATGTTAGGGATACATGGGATCAGATGCATAATATATAATGCAGAAATATCTTGTAATGCATAAACTCTAACACATGTTCAAGGGATTTATTCAAAGATCTTTCGTAGTATTACCCTACGTATAAATAGACATCAAAACTGAAGTTACTTACACAAATTCCTGCTATCAATGCAGCATGCTATATTTTTTTAAGAAAATGAATGAAAAAAGTCAAATTCAGTGGTATGCCAACAATTACATTTGGTAGAACTAGGTTAGTAACTCTAAATAATAAAATTTTTTTGATAATTTTAGCCTAATGCCCCCAAATATTCACTTTGTTTTAGAAACACAAATTGTTTGATTTATTTCACACTTTTTATAAATTTACTTTCTGTACAGTATTTTAGATCATGTTCATAAAAGTGTTCTTGTGATACATAAAAAGTTTCATGAATTATATAGCCATAATACTTTTCAGAGATGTGCTGTAGTTTCTACAAAAAGGCTTCTGACCGAGATATGAAGAAAAATGCTTTTTTAACACGTTGAGTGCCACGTGCATTTTATGTGGTTTGCCCATGGCGCCAACATGATTTTTTTATTATTCAATGCATACTATGTTGAAATATTATCTACAGAAGATAAGATAAGTTATGTAATCGTATTTAATGCATTTTTTTCCTGGTGGGTCACCACTCATCCCCGAGGGGCTGCAGACAATTTTTGCGATTTATTATTTAAATTTTTGCGATCTATTGCTCTTCAAAACATTATAGTAACAATGATTATTATTTACAAATTTATCTGTATCTATATTTACTCTAATTATATATTTTTACTGTTGGTCGCGTCACCGGTGGGCTGGCACTGTAGCCAAGTCGAGTGCCGACCACTGGTGACCCCCCATGGCAATCAACGTGTTAATGCAGGCTTATAATTACAGTATTGCATGATGTGTTTTGGTAAATTTTTGGAAACCAGAACGAAGGAGACGGTTATAGTGATCATGTTATAATAAATTAAATGATATTTTAGGAATTTACAATACATGAATAAATAATAATAAAATATGTCTCAAAAAGAATATAATGCTAGCAAAACTGATTATTTTTATGTTTGCATAAAATTGCATTGGATTGATAAGGGCCAACAGGCAGCTGATTTTCAGAGAGCATTAGCCAAGTTCTCATAAACAACTAATTAAAGACATATTTTGATTGAATTGTCAATATATTAAATTTATAAGTGGTACCAACACACTGATTACATAGGGTGATAAAAATGCTAGAGTTGAGCCTGCATAGATATAATGTTAAATTTTTGGAGGTAAATTAAAATATCTGGGATAGATCAAGATTCTGAGCTTGTTTCTCTTGAAAAGACGAACATTCCGAAGGATGGCATAGGCAAATGAGACCAATGTATTGTGATACTGACAGGTGATTAGTGTGCTGCCTTATATAAGCTCAGCAATGATTTATTGCAGTGGGAATTTTTTACCTTATGATAAAGGTAAGAATTAAATGGAATGGCTATGAGCAACCTTTGTTGTACAACTGGTTGAAATTTCCTACTGGTAAGTTTTTCTGCCTACTTCTTCGTTTTCAATAGCCACATCAGATTGCTTAAATAAACTGAAATGTTTACTATTACAACATTTTTTAAGTTTAACACAACAAAATTTAAAAAGCACTACCAGTTTTTATAAGCATAAAATAAGCTATTAATAAATGCATAAAATAAGCTATTTAAATGGCAACGATATGCATAGGGATGTAATTTCAAAACAATTACTCCCTTGGTACTTAAATATGGATAGATAATTCAAGTCACAGTAGTAAAATCGAAATTATTTCATTTTCTGAGATTTACTGCCTTTTTTTTTTAGCATATGAATTTCATCAGAAATTCATATGCTTATCATGAACATATTGTATATAAGAATATCCAGCATTATACACAATATGTTCATGATATATTTTTCCATCTTCCTCAATTCTTGCGATAAGATAACTAACTTGTAACATCACCTATAGGAAATGGCACAGCTAGAGGGGGGGTAGAGACTGCAGCATTTTTCATAGGAGACATTATTTTATAAGGGTTAGTCATATAGATTTCTGAGAGGTGGAAATAATAATGAGATTTTACTTGAGGTAAATTGTTCAGATAAATTAGCATGAGATTTCAACAGCTCAAATTATCAACATACTTTCAGTACAAGAATGCATTAAGCTGCAAGTTAAAACAACTTTCAATAACAAAAAAAAAAAAAAAAAATAACCATAATTCCATACAAAAACAGCACACCCATGGAAACTTAAATTCTTAGTTTTTGGTGCTTCAGTTCTTTCTGCAACATCTAATAGCAGAACAAACCACTATATCACTTTAAATAGAAGACCATAGCATCCCAGTGTAAGGGGACAGCAGACAAGGGCTAAAAAAAGAAGCAGACCGCTCGATTAAAACTGAACCATATGATGTTTCTCTCATCTGAATAGGGGTATGATGTCCACTCCATTTAATTCTTACATCCATGGTGTAGTCCTCTACATAGTTTATATCAAAATTACTATACTAACATATTTTAAGTCAAACTTGTTTTTTTATATCACAAGAACACTTTCAAACTAAAACCTGGAACTAGAAACAATATGAAAATTAAAATTTCTTATACCTAATGCCATTAATTAACAGCATTCCTAGAATGGTTAGCATAGATGACATAGACAACTGCTGATATTTGTAAAGCACTGGGTAAGTTATTCTCACATGGGATAACTAAATAAACTACTAACATGTTTAAGTTACACAGGGTGCCAACCATACCTATTGTCTAGAATGCAAAAAAAAGATTGATGATTGTAAAAACATAACAATTAGTTGGTCTACTACCAATGCAATCATTGAATTTATCCAAACTGCATGAAAATTCAAATATAGTTAAAAAATCTGTATTTTTGGAAGAGGTTTAAAATGATATTCCATTCCATAAATGTTGTTTTAAAATGCCAGGTCCATATTCTGTTTTAAAATGCTATTACCAAAAAAGGGTAGGGAATTAGCCTAGTTCTATTAGGCCTGTAACAGCATGCTGTTGCTTAATTTAGACCATAGCTGATGTGAATAACTTGCAAGAAATCATTATGGAAAAAGTAGATAAACATATTAAGCAGCTATCAGCATTACAATGCTATGTTTAATCCACCATATTATTTACAAAAGAAACTAGAAAATATGTCAAAAAATAAAGTTTCAGATGTTTTCAACTGAATGTAAATGTATATAAAAACAATTTTGAAATTTTATGTTTCTATACAGCAAGGTGTATTAAAAGTGTTATATATTTTTTTTTAAAAATTACTCAGTTATTTTATTGAGCATATAAATATTCCTTACTTGCCTTAGTGGAGGAAACTGGTTATTCTTCATTATTGTTTTAAAATAATCATTCTTCTTATACATCTTACTGGATTTGCAATAAAATTATTATGCACTTTCTTATGAAATCTCCATGGCATTTCTATTTCACTTTCAATTAAAATAAAGTGAGAGTGACAATTTCAAGATAATAATCAAGAGTGAATCATTTTGTAATTTATACAAGTAAAAAACATTTATATATTCAGTACTTTAGTATGTATTTTTTAATTATTTAGTACATTTTGCAATATAAAAGTGCTTAATTTTAGGAATTTTTCTTCTGTTTTACTCTTAATATTTCAAAGTTTTTAAAATCCTAATTCTACTCTTTTGTTCCTGACACACTGTAAAAATACATATTTCAAGATGGCAGACATAAGATGGTTGCCTTATCTTAAAGTTTCTAAAAAGTTCTTAAAACAATTTTCTTACACTCACACACCCACACCAAAAAAAAAAAAAAAAAATGTAAATTAATTTATTGCTTTAAAATAGAAATTAAAAAAAAATGTAAATCTTAGGATGCCTATCAAATTTTTAAAGTTCAATAAGAGCCAGGAAATCATATATTATACATAAAAAGTCATCTGTCAGCTCTATGTTGCTTGTAAGATGTTGTAGAAAGTGCAAGAGATTAAACATCCCAATATACCAGATTCAAGGAAGCTACCAGTTTTAAAATCAGGAAATTTTATTGTCAATAGATTCATACTACCCTGTTCCTGTTGTAAATTAATTTATTGCTGTTATTACTCATGTAAATTCCTATTAAAGGGATAGTGGTCCTAAAATTTGCATTTATAACAAATATCAGTACTTTTATGATTATATTTTTCTTTCTCTTTTTAACTCCGAAGCAATAAAGAGGCAAAACTGAATATAACACATTCTCCTTATTACTGAGAAATACTAATTTAAAATTTCCATTTCTTTAGTCTTTCTCATTTTGCATCTAAGTAATGTTTAAGTTTCACAAAAGAAATACAAATAGATTTCTTCTGTATTGACTTGTAGATTGTATTTGTTTTGTACACTGATATTTTTTATGTATATTAAAAATTATTAGATTTTGCTGATTTTTTATGCATATTAAAAACTATTGATTTATTAACTACACCTGTCATTTATTGTAACCATAACTATGATGTTGGTCAATTGAACTATACATAATCAGCGAGATCCAAATTTTGGATAATTTTCCAGCAAGAGAATCTTCAATATCTCATTTTAATAAAGCTATTACAGAAGAATCAAACATTAATATGATATTAATGTTTGATTAATATGGAATTATATATGCTAGTATTTTCTTTGAAAATCTTTTTAAATAAATATATGTTGTTATGATTTATCTCACTTGTCTGAAAGTAACAATTAGAACAATTTCTGAATTATATCTGAGTGCAGGATTACATCTGCCACTGACATGGGCACCTTATAGAGGGAACATCTCAGTTTAAGAAGAATCTCTTAGAGAGGTTCAAGAGATCCCCACCAAACCACTCAAGTGGGCTTTTAGCTTACCTTGCATTTGAAATAGCCCCATGCCACTAAGACAGTATACACTCAAACACTCAAGCAGCCTTCCATGGCCTAAAAACAAGCAGCCAGCAACACTAATCGTCATACTGATCATGGGCATTTAAATGAACATAAATCATATATTAAGGGGGAGGTATTGATATGATTTGTTTGAAACCAAACACTTATTTTTACTTTCTAATAAAAATTTTAAAAAAAATAATAAATAAAATCTGAAAGCTTTAAGATTTTATATTACGCTCAAAGGGGCATATTTTTTAATGCTTATGTGTTACCTTTATTTATTAAATATTATGTTCTTTGTACTTAAACCATAAAATTCAACAGCAATATCATAAAATAATTTAAAAAGGGCATACCTTTAGAATTTTCGATACAAAGTCTTACCCACTGGAAATAAAAATGTTTTTTTTTAACCATACAGTATTGCCATTGCTCACTTTGAAATCGTTGAATCTGTTATTCAAAAATTCATTAAAGTTTTTAAAGATATGAAATAGATAATATAACAAATTCCAAGTTTGTGCTTCCAGATGCCCCTATTCGAATGGAGGACTAAATTATTCAAAATTTGATGTCGCTAGTTACTGTTGTTTTTTTTAATAGCACGAGAAACATACGTACATTCATGAAGATTCTGCATTATTTAATTTCCTTAGCAAGGCTCTAATATTTGGTGGCAACAATTTGAAAAGTGAAATGCCATTTATAGTGAACCAGCGTAAAATTCAAAAATGAAATTAATAGCCCTTCTCGTCAAATTGCCCCTTTGAAGCTAATAACTATTTTTCTCTTCTTTTGTACAGTTTCTTCTACAATCTAACCACTATCTGTTAACCAGAGTCTGTTTTTGGATATGCACTCTTCTTTTGTAGAATTTCTTCTATAACCTAACTACTGTAAAGGACAAAATACAATACAATGTAGAAAATAATAAAATGAAATGTAATATAACTTCATAATGAATGACTATAAGCAAAACTAAGGATACTCGCATATTTCCACCAACAACTATTTCTGAAAATGTCACCAATACTAGATTGACATAATAACACATAAAAACTTTGCTTTTATTTTAAGTACTGATCTTCAATAAACCAGGTTAGAATTTGTGCTAAAGTCATAAATTAACATTTATTTCTCTTACATCTTGTAAAATGATTAAAATTTGACTCTCCCACCCCCTATCTACAGAGCAGTCAGTACTGGAGTATATTAAAAGTTATAAGACTAATATGCAGATCTAAAACATTAAAAAACTGTGAAGTTTGTTAAAATGGTGTGCAATTAAAGCCAGCATAAACAGCACCACTTAGATTCATATTTAAGTGAATTAATGTGGCACTGAATTCGTAAATGTGGTGAAATTTTTATTTTTTGTCCCAATGTTTCCTCCAGGTAAATGAAAAATTTATTTTTCAATCTCATCTAGTTCCCTTTAGCTCACCAATAGGTTATAATGAATGGTATATGCATATGCAGCATATTTTAATAAAACTTAAAATATGTATTTTTGATGAGGTTGTATGCTGAAAGTAAATGAAAAATAACTATTATAATTCTAGAAATTTAAATTTTCATTCATAATTTAAAATTCTACTTTTTGTAACCTACAAAATACTGTTTTTCAATATGTGAAAATTCTGAACAAAATATGCAAAATATGAATCTGTATGAATTTATTTTACCTATATTTACTTATGTCATAAGTGTTAATACACAAAATGCAACATAATAACCATACATTAACAATTCTGGAATGTTTAACTTAAAAAATAAAAAGCTATATTTCAACAATTATTCATATTTAATATAATCTTAAATGTTGTATATTTCAATGGAATCAAGAAAATTATAATATATGCTTTATAAAATTCTACGCCAAACGAAAAAGGTACATTTTTTATTGCAGAGAAAAAGTGACAGTTAAACAATCAAGCTATTATGAAGAGCTTTGCTATTTTTTTAATACATCAATGCTCAAGATATTTAAATGATTTTTAATATTATATATTTTATGTTCCTCTTGAAGTTTATCACCCCTTGAACAGTTTTAATTCTTATTTCAGATAATTTTATAAAAATAAGTTACACATTTCCAATGTATGTACCATTTTAAAATATTTAAAAACATTTCAACTAAATTATGTTATTTAATAATATTTTATTTAAAGTATCTAATAATTGTAGATTTTAAAACTGTCTACCAATCTTTCAAATAAATGAGAATAAAAAATATAAAACTCTAAATACTGTTCAAATTTACATTTCCTCATTACATGTCACAACATATATAACAGCTTGAAAATTATTCCTCAGTAGTATCACAATATTGCATTGAATATATACATTCAAATAATGTTGTCACACATTAAAATCACTGTTATGCACTACTGGTAAAAAAAATAGCTATAAATAGAAGCTAATCATACATAACCAATCAAATCTCACATAACTATTTAAACATCCATTTCATCCACATAGTTAATAATATATCCAAATTTATACTATACATTAACATTAAAACATGATTTAAAGTTTTACTACATGATAAAAAAAAAATAATACAGAAGATTTGTACTGATGTTTAAAGTTCTACAACTGTGAAAAAACTGGAAATAAACATACAATAGAAATGTTTATATTACAGCAAATTAAGATTTAAACATTAATGCTCACAAAAGTTTTTTAAAAAAATTAATATTTTTTTTTCAAGTGATAATGACCCATTTTGAAAATAGAAAAAATTATTCTATTAAAAAATGGGTACTTACGTATTATCGCAACCAGGTTGGCGCTATTTGTAAGTTTGAGTAAAAAAGTATGAATAGAAAGAAAATGTACATTTATTAATTACAGATAATTTTTAATAGAGTTTTTTTATATTATTTTGTTTCAAAATATAAAATAGCAATTAAATCCTTCCGGTTTCGAATTTGAATAAGTTGCAGAATTATTTTTTCGGCAGAAATCTTTAGGCTATTGCTTTTAGCACTGATTGAAAACCGTATTCGCCATAACCATGTACACGTCGACTTATTTTTACTTAAAAAAAATCCCAGAATTGCACAAAAATGGCATTGCGCACACTCTTGACTTTTTACAAAAATTTGCACGAAAATGCATGAAAATTTTGTGAATCTCCAAATGCTCTTTTTACAAAACTACGTACAACACGTAGGGTTGCCGTAAGTAAGGTCACCAAATTTTGCAATTTATGCAAATTTTGGCACGGTTGCGTTAATACGTAAGTACCAAAAAATGTCTGGTAAAAATTAATAATAATCATATGTTTGGGAACCTATTTTAAACTGTAAAATACATGCAAAAATAACTCAAAAAGGTAATTTATTATTTCATTTTATAGCTTTAACCAATTATTATTTAAATTTAGGTCTATATGCCTTCTTTTACTGCAGGTAGATAGCTTTCATGAGTTTTGTCATAATCAAATAAACCAACCTTCTTTTATTACTCAGGCATGCATATTATTATAATTACTATTTCATTTAAAATAATAATTCTCAAGTGCTTTACTGAATTGCAATAGTATTACTATTTACACTTCAGAGTTTTTTTAATAATTAAACATAAGATGTTTAACAACAGTGATTGTAAATAACTGCATCAATCTCTCAATTTATTCCCCCCTCTTTTTGAAAAAATGCATTGCTGTCACTTCATATTTTTCAAACTAAGGTTTAATTTCTCTAATCAATAAACTTTTTAAAATATGGCAAAAGTAATGTGGGAAATCTGGTTAATTTAATCAAAAGTATATACATGCATTTGCAGATCACATGTAACATTTTGAACTGGATGATATGGCATTTTTCAACATTTTCTGGCCATTTGGTCATTTTGATAAAAACAATAGCTCTGTTCTGTTTATAACAAAAGCTGTAGGTTTGTTTCATTTACTAGGCAATCATAAATCATTGTTCAAAAACAGTAATCGCATACCAATATAATGGATACTAGAACAACTACAGAGTTGGTTATAACTACTAAATTGTTTGATTTGTATTGATACCTGCAATATTCAAAGAATTACATAATTATTAGGCAGTTAAAAGTCTCTTGAATTAAGTGAATATAGAATAGAAGAGAAACACGCCAATATGACAATCAAAATCGCAATAACAACCTTGTATTTAGTGTACATATATTGAAAAAAAAAATTTTTTTTTTCGAGCTTCAGACTTGGCGCATGAAGGTACAGTTGCCCCTCCCTCCCCATTTTTTGCCTTCGCTGATTTTTTTGCATTTTAGTCTATGTGTTATATGTTTGATCAGATAGTCAGGCTCAGTAAAAGTAGGCAAAGTGGCCAGTGTAACTCTGATTCAAAACCCGGCTACGACCAGGTGTTTCTGAGACTCCTTTGTCAATGCTTTATTTATTTTTCCCCCTTTCTAGTAATTTCGTTTTCCTGATGAGGAGGGATCTTTAGCTGCCCTTGAAATCGATTGAGTATTTTAATATATATATGCTAAATACAAGGGTGTTATTGCGATTTTGATTAAGAGAATATTTTTGTATTTGACAGACAGGTGCAGAATTTTTTTAAAATAGCATTGTGAGCTATAAGAGAACTGAGAAAACAAAAGGTATACTAAATTTTGATTCACAATTGGATCATAAAGTACAAGAAGTTTATCATATAATATAGAAAGATAAAAATACTGCGTAAGTATTTACTTTAGAAAAATATGCATAACACAACCATGAAGAAATATAGTTTACCTTCAAATATACCTAAATTTTTATATCAGCTCTATTACTGAAATAATATGATGATAAATTCAACAATGCCATAAAGTATTTTTATTTATCTATTTTTTTATTTGATTAACATCTGTACCATTTTTGTCTCACAGAAATTTGGTCAGCCTAATATATATGAAACGTAACACACACATTTACAAAAAACATATAGTTAACAGCCATTAAATACCCAAAGAATACAAAATCACCATTACTTTTACGATGCTGACTTGCACCATAATGAATTTCTCTAGAGTTCGAAATTTTGCAATTTACAAATTATATGTTGCTAGAAATATATTTTGTTTATTAAACTAACATATTAATATAGTTTTATACATAGAATAAAGTAACACCTGCTGAAAAAGTAAAGAGTAAATTACCTGTTAAATGATTTCATTCATTACAGTGATAAACGATACATTCTTCATAACAGTATCAAAAAGTGAAAGATCTTAAGCCTCACTTCATTTACAACTTTTGATATTGATAGAAAACAAGAACTGTGAAGTGAAAGTAATAACTTTCCTTCAAGACAATTAAAAAGACAATAATTATTGTGTTACAAAACATTTATTGGAACTCACTTTATCATTTCAAATGCTGCTTATTAAATAAGTTAGGTAAAAAAAAAAAAAAAAAAAAAAAATGCTCATTTAGGTGAAGGATGCAATGATATTATTTTAATGAAACTGAATTATAACTTCATCAGAGAAATTTCAATCACACCGGAATTTCTGCAACTATATTTAAATGTTTTATACATCAGATTTTAGGGAGTAAGTTCTCAATAATGTAACTTAAATTAACATGCTAAGTATCATCCTTAGCAAGATTAATATTATAATCTGAAAATAAAGAGGGAAAATTACACAAATAATTTAATTTCTGAAGGATGCAGTTACAGTAAAAACACAAGTAAAAAATAGTAATGAATAAACTACAGGTAACTATCACAATACCATTTCTTTAAAAGACATTTACATTCTAATAAGAATACATAGTAATATAAGCATTACAATATCTAATGAGAAAGCTTGATTTCTACTTATCTGTAACTTGAATCTTGCCTGTTAACTTTGCTAGTCCTTAGGCCTCAAATCAGCCGTAAATAATTAGAGAAGGTGAATGTGCAGCTGACTCAGCAAAATCAAAGGGTGAATATCAGTTCATGTTTGATTTGTTGTGATTGGTCAATTTTTGTATCAGGCTGGCATAAAGTTTAACAGCTAGAAGGGAAAAGTTAATCGTGACCTTTGCAAGTAGTTAACAGTGTCTGTCTTTGTTAGTAAGACAAAGGCAATCACTACATGAAAGAATCTATTTTAAAATTTAAGGGAGCTTGTTTTCTGAATGGACTGAAAACGGGGAAAATCATGCAAATATTTTTAAAATTTTCAGAGCCTGGCACTAAAAGCTAGGGTGCAAAATGCATGAAGAAATACAGCATTTCATTATATATCTATACTAATCTGGAGCTATGTTATGTCAGCATTTGAAAAAAATTAAAGAACTGTGATTTTCAAACTGTGCAAAATCATAAGTCTACAGCTGCATATTTTTACATTTTTGTAATTTACTATTTACAGTCGTAATAAAATCACTTTGGCAAATCTACCAGGAAAACAACTTCCTCAACACAATTCTTCTGCACTCCACCATTATTAAAGTAAACATGCTCAAACTTTTCAAAGACAATGAGGTTTATATTTTCTGACTTTTCCCTTCTCTATAAGTTACTTTAAAATATAATTTTTAGAAAGAATAATTTAATCTTTAATATAATTTTTCATGACAGAATTTTGAAGCAGCAATAATGGATTCAATTACCATAGTGACACAATCAAAAGACAACACTGCATTTCCTAAGGCATATTCAGTCTTGCAAACATAAGATGCAATAAGATGGGATTACATATAACAGCTTGTTGAAAAGATTGCACAGAAAAGTTAAAATTTAAATATCATCCTTTGCAGGAAATGTGTCTTCATTTAATGTAAAAGTTAAAAGATAAAATTATTTTAATGCAATTTTATATTGTGCTTATAATATGCCAAAATAATTTTACATTTAATTTTACTTATTAATCTTTTGGGGACAAGATGGCCATTATAATGGACTTGGTATTCCTTGTTTGACAGGACAGGGATGTCTACTTAAGTGGTCATGTCTTTTCTTCCCCATTTTCCAAGCTGAAAAGGTAGGGTGAAATGTCAAGTTTGATGTCCCTGGAGTCTTAACCACTTATCACGCAAAGGTCTTTGTGTTAAGAATCTGGTTTACCCTATAATTCCATTTTCATTCTCACAGCTTCAGAATTCAAAGATAATCTCATTTGTAATTATCTTGTAAATTCTTCACATTCTTTCAAAAACTATATACATTGCACAAATTTCTCCTTTTGATGTGAAAGCTTTTTGGTTAAAAAAAAAAAAAAAAAATTGCAATACAAAATATACAAACAATGTATAGTAAAAGTCTTATTTAAACTAAATACTGCATAATTTAAGTTGTTAGTTTTCACTCTTAAGAATTACACTTTCATGCAAAGTTTTAATATTAATTTGCACTTAAAAGTTTAATTTTTCTGCAATTTAAATTTTAACATTTCCATATAGTTTCAGTTTTTAATCATTTATGTAGCAAAGATCTTTTATTTCTTTAACTATTCCTTCCATAGAGAAAATTTTAAAGAATTTGGATAATTTCAATAAAATATACTGAAAAACAAATTAAACAGTACAAGGAAATATGACAGTAAATAACGTAATAACGTTTGTGTTTACTGCACCAAGTGAATGAAGCCATGAATATTTGTAAATTTAAGAAAATATGTTCATGAAATCTATAAAAAAATTTTTAGATGTGTTAAAAAATTAGATGGAGAGCTCATAAATTAAAAAAACTATAAAATAATAGATATAGACGAATTTTATAACATAACTTCAAAATATAATAGAATTAATTTTTATTATTTTATAAAGGCACTTAATTTGTTAAGATAAATTAAAACCATTACTTGAAATCTCGTAATTTTTTTTAGAAAGGTATTGGCTATAATATGGAGAAATAGAATCACATTTTCTCTCTCTCATATATATATATATATATATATATATACATTCCCTTCTGTGTATCACTGAGTAGTCTGATTTGAAATCAACTGCACCTTTAAACTTTCCCTTCATAAGGAAAACCATCTAAACAATTTAGACAAGAATCCCTACATTTCTCTTCCTTTTGTAAATGACAGACTCTCTTTCAGGATGAACTACCTAAAACAGCCATTGTTGAAAAAAGCAAGGGATTTCTTAAAAGGGGAAAAGAATAATCAATTAAGGATCTTACAGGAGTTAAATTCCCTATTTCAAATGGTTAAACTGACAATGCATGTGCATATTTTTTTATGATAAATCATTTCTAGAATAATTTTTACTTTATATATATATAATATATATATATAAATATTTCTATTGATAATTAATAGAAACTTACTTAAACAAAAACTAACTTACCTAACAAATATTTTGAATTTAAATTATATATTCATTTATAGCTTTCTTACAATGAAACCAACTGGTTTTAGTATTCTACTTCAGTTTAAGATTAGTTTTAGGAAATAATAATAATTAAATAAAAGTAATGAAATAATTAAAATTTCAAATGTGTATTTACTGTACATTATATTTAATACACTACTCGATATATTGCTTTATCAATTATATACACGAGTTTTGTATTTATATCTTAAAACAGGATTCTGCCTTCTGCAAGCTGAATATTACAGTATTATATTAGCTGAAGTTACAATAATCAAAGACAATATATATTACCATAAAACATTGCTCATTACTTTTTGCACTGTTTTCTTCATGAATGAGATATACATCACAGACTGAAACTGACAAAATTAGAGGAGTAAAATTCAAATCGTATTTAATTTAGGTCACAAATATTGCCCTCCACATTAGTGTATTCAAATAAATATAACTTGCAACATAATTTCAGCAATCAACAAAATACAAAGTTAACAGTAATTGTTTTATACAAGTTCCAGGCACAACTAAATTTACATACTCAGGTATCTCAAGTCATAATAGAAACACTTGTAATTAAGTTTTTTTTTTTTTTACACTCAAAAATACAGATATTTCACAGATAACCTCTAGAACTTACAATGAAATTAGTGCTGCTTACTTTTTTAAAAGTACATTCGTTTATAAATACACTCTAGGTCCATTATATGGAGCTGCTTCGCACCAAAAGTCACTCGGAGCACCCCTTCTCTTCAACCAGACTTTCACTTCAGAATCAGTACTGCTGGTTTCAAATGCAGTGTAATAGTGGCAGTCTCTGTTAGTAGCTTCATAAGGAGGTGCTAGTATATCCAGAAACGCAGCAACACCACCGACTGCACAAATTTCATGGTAATTACCTTCTCTCGGTCGTAATACGCAAGGTTCATCTTTATCAGAGACATTTGCTGACATACTTTTTTCCACGGGAATCAGCGATTTCCTCTCTGAAGGAGGAATTTCATTTTCGATATCTTGAGGTAATTTACTATCGACAGGAACCTTTGACACAGGACTATACGAGGTAATTTTAACGGTACCTAAGACTACTTTCAATACACCATGCATACCCGGGTGATCGTGTAATGGTATTTTAGTCCCGTTTCTAAGCATAAATATACCCATAGAAAAAGTATTATTCTCAGTGACTTCAATATAAGTAACTGGTGCCACAGGATTTGTATTATCTCTATTGACAGTTCGCATAACATCTCGACTTATCCTTAAGTCCGATGCTCGCACTCTACTTACATATCGAATAAGTTTCGAAAACTTTTCAGAGAAACTTTCATCGGTTAAAGTTTTGGAAAACGTAGACTGTGCTTGTCTCGCTATTGCTTCAACTAAAGAAGACATGATTAAACATTTGCGCTGTTGCCGTCTGCCATATTAATAATTATGAAATAAAATGTTAAAAAAATTATGCTTGATGTATGAGGCTTGTTATAAGCACAACATTCTAATTAAAGAATAGTCAAATAAAACATGAGAATCTCCTTGATTTGCCTCCCATTTGGAAAACTCACGCCTCAGTCATGGGTATTGACCAAGTTTTCGATGTAAACAACAACAAACAATGCTTCAACCGGAACTGGGAATTCTACTTCCGGTATAATGTTTCTCTACGGAGTTTCGCAGTTTTTCAAGCTGTATTTTTTAATTCTAAGTTTTCATTTCTGCCCCATATTTTTTGCTTAACATTTTATTTCTAAATAAATATTTTGTTTTTAAATAGCGGCGGATATTTTCATATTTAATAATAAAGAAAAAATTTAATGCAAAAATTGCCAGATTTGTTTTGTTTTCGTTAGTTTGGCGACTTTTTGATTTTCTGAAATTCATAGCCTTTGTCGTAGTATCATTAAACAATTTTTGAGGATTAATTCTTCCTGGTATGTTCTTCTATAATTCTTCCTGTATGAGTACATAAATGCCTTTTCAAAATAGTATTTGCCGAATATATATATTTCTATTTCATGCTGTTTAATTGGGCTAAAGTGCAAAATAGCCCACTTATTTGGCGCTATTTTACGAGATTGATAAGTGCGCCTAATGTGGTATCCAAGTCGATTTTACCGTCCTGGAAGGCGAATTTCAGAGCATTTTCGCGCATGCGTAGTATGTATTTTAAATTAAGAATTTCTTTTGAGCGCGAAATTCGGAGCATTTCGCTCGTGCTTAGTATGTATTTTAAAATTTAGAATTTCTGATTGGTGTAGACGATAATAGATGGTAGAGGTGCAGTTATTTTAAACAATAATTTGAGAATTCGTTACCTTTCGTTCATCGGCTGAGCGGAGTGGATTACCCCTTTTCAGGTAAGTGAAAGTATTTAAAATTTTCAGTATTTTGTAACGATTTTAAGTGTTTGAAACGATTCTTAGTTTTTAAAATTATGTTTTTGTAACGGCTTAAAATTTTTTGGAAATGAAAGTATTAATTTTTCAGGTTTTGTAAGGATTTTTATGTTCTTAAACTTACTACGTTTTTGAAACGATTTAAATTTTTAAAGCTATTAGGGTTTTTTTTTTTTTTTTTTTTTTTTTGAAAGCATTTCCAATTTCCCACTTATTTGTTTGGCGCTTTTTACAAGAGTAAGAAGAATTGAAGAATTGGATTTTTGTCAATTTTCTTTGACTTTTTAAGTGAAAATTGGTCGATGGATAAAGTCAAAGGAGTGTGCAATTCTGGGATTTTTTTTTAAGTGAAAGTAGGTCGATGTGTACATGGATACCGAGTTTGTAAAATTCTTAAAAACACGTCAAGCAGTGGGTGATTTTGCACTTTCCCCAATTTTTTATAGGTCAATGAATTTTAATTCTTCAGGGTTTTTTTAAGGATTTTAAGTTTTTTGAAGCTTACTATGTTTTCTTAACCATGTAAGTAACCTGTAAACGTGTTAATCTTTTAAGTATCTTTAAACATTTGTAAGCATTATTTTATGGCGGCCATTTCTTTTTCGTATTTTGTTCTGGCTTTCCAAGTTCCTCGTTGTAATGGTGCTTCTTTTTGATGTTCCAAATAGCGAAACAGATTTAAAGCGTATTTCTTAACTATGTGGCATTATCTCTTTGCAGTGAAAATGATCTAGTCTCCGTAGTATGATTTTGTTTATCAAGAAATACAAAGTTAGTTGGAGATATCATGCTTGTAATAATTAAATCACCATCAGGAAAGGCAATTGTTTTGAGAATTCTAGTTTCCCCTTCACAACTGCCATAAGATTCGATTGAATTGACTTCCATCAAAATTTGCGAGAAAGAACTTCACACTTCACGCACTACTGTCGAACAATTATCTACGGTATTCAAACAATTATCAAACAATTACGGTGGTTCAAACAATTATCTACGGTAAATTTGCACCGAAGACTTTTGGAACGAGAACCGAAGAAGATAGTAGGACCAGGGAAAATCGTCAAAATAGACGAAAGGTCCTTTCACCAAGAGGAAGAATAACGCTTGAGTATTTTGGGTTTTGGAGGAATTTCCCGCGATACAGAAGATACATTCCTTGTTGCTATTCCAAACAAAGGTGTAGAGTGTCTGCTCAAATGTATTAAAAAAAATGTACACGAAAGGTCCATTATCTGTTCCGACTGTTGGAGGCGTATAAGATGGACAAACTCGAAAAAGTAAGTTTTTCTCACTTCAAAGTAAATCACAGATTCAAAATTATAGACCAAGAAATGGGCTTTGATTGGCAGATAGTAGAATGCCTATGTGGATTAGCCAAAAAGAGGAATAATAATAATAATAATAAAAAAACGCAAAACTGCCTGGCAATATTAACCACCATATTTAGCAGAATTCATATGGTGAAAGAAACAATTGGACTCTGCCATCGAAGCGATTGCTAAAGAGTTTCTGTGAAAGCCAATGACGTTTATGTCGATAAATAGCAATTATTTAATCTGTTGATACTTTATATATTTTTTTAATATTTATTTTGGGCACTTTATAAAAATGTAGGCTATTACAAACAATGAGCAAATTTGTGTAGATTGCAGCACGCATCGGATAAGTAACTATGCCTTTTTAAGAGGAACTTGCTTGTATTCATATAACACAAGAAAATAACCTGCGTGTAGTCCGAAATACCTAATTAAAATGATATCTTCCGCCGTATTTGTTTGAAAGAATGCAGCTTAACACATTCATTATGCAAAATACGAGTCGGTTTATAGTTTATGTTATCTTTATGATTTCCGATTTGTAACAATATGTTAATGTTTAAGTTTTTGAGCAGTCAAAGATTATATGTATGTCTAGAGCAACACGAGAAGTTAGCATCCCTGATGCCGGCTTACTTCCAGGGTAAGCTAAATATGATCTGAGAATCAGACATTACATCACCATTTCTTCTGAGGTTGCGTGTTTAAAAATTTTGTAGCGGGAAAGTCGATCAAACTCTGAAAATTATGTAAATATTTTTTTAACTATATATCCTCAGTATTTGCAAGAATTTGGTGCAGTAGCATCAATGTAAATTACGAATTTAACCTTCCTTAAAAAAATTGGTAAGTGAAATTTATTGCTGAAGGTATACTTACGAACATTGATTTCTAACTAATGCAATTGCTGTTTAAAATTTTAGCATATTAGAAAATATATTGCTACGAATTTGATTAGCTTTTTAAATTATAAATTAAATGGTTTTATTTCTCGTGTAGTGCAGCGCGTGACGAATATTAAAAGAAAGCTAAGCCAGAAAATTGAAAATACAAGAGCGCGTGCATTACATAAATAAATATCTCTTTTTTGATTTCGAGAAAGTACTAGAAAAATCTAGCGCGTGATTTTAAAATCTTATAAAAGGAGGAAAACATCTCAGTTCATCATCTTAGTTCGGACACTGACGACTGCGCTTCCAGAGGAGATACCACCCGGAGACCCCGAAAGCAACCAATCAGAAAGCCGGCACCACTCCAAGCAGCCGCAACGAACCCTAATTCGCCTATAGATGATCCCACAACTGCTGAACCAGAATCCATGGAAACAGCACCCATTGATGATGGAAAAATAGATGAAATTCCACCGGAATCAATAAATCCTAACAAGAATGGCGGACGGCTTCCGCCCTTTATTGTAAGAGATACCAACTTCAACTGAAATAAAACTAGAGCGCTCTTAAAGAAGCATGGACTGTACTCTGAAAGTGACTACTTCGGTCAGCAAATCCAGGACGGATTCAAGATATTGGTAAAAATACCTACTATTTTTAAACAAGTCCAGAAAATTCTGAAAGATGAAAAGGTGAGTTTCCACTGTTTTCCACCTGCACCTAAAAATTTAAAAGTAGTGATCCGGCATTTACCGGCTTACATGGACATTAATGAAATTGCTGAAGAATTAGTCGCCAAAAATTATGACGTCATCCGTGTCAACCAATTGAAAAGACGAAGAAATGGTGATGTAATCAATCTCCCCCTCTTTCTCATTACTCTAAAGAGAAATGACAAAAATAAGAAAATCCATCAAGAATCTTTCCTTATGGGAATGAAAATCAAAGTTGAGGATTAGAAGGGCAGAACGGGCCCTTGCAGTGTTATCGCTGCCAAAGGTTCCACCACTCGCAAAATAACTGCAATCACGAGCCGCGTTGTGTTCGTTGCGCTGAGGCGCACGAAACTTTCAATTGTTCAAAGGATAAATCTGAACCTCCGAAATGTGCCAACTGTTTTCAAGTTAGACACACAGCCAACTATAGAGGATGTGAGAAATTTCCACAGTAGAAAGTGACTCCCAAAGCTAAAACGTTCAATGAACATATAGTGACGAATAAATCATATGCTCAGGCATTAACTACGGGACTCGCTCCGGAAGCTATGAAAATGATGACAGAGGCCAAACAAATGTTCCAACAACTAAGTATGTTGGTCATCTTCATTAAGGAATCTGGAATTCCTTTTCTGTGCAAGAAATTAATTGATGAAAACTCAACTACACATCAGGAACGAAATCCGGACTCCCAAATTCAGGGATAATTACACCAGACGGCTGACAACTATCCGTTTCGTTTTCTGAAACGCCAATGGCCTCCATAATCGAATTGATGAATTCCATCAATTTTGTATTGATCACGATATTGACATTGGCATGATTTACGGGCTCTTCTTCCCGTGTCTTGTGTTTATCTCCTGACGAGTTGGACTAATACGCATATGTACATAATTTAGAAGACTGATTTTTGAAATTAATTTCACTATTTCTACATTCATATATGTTTTGTACTGTATTTAATTGCAATTTTAGCGAGGTATTTCTCAGAAGACTCGTAACCAATGATAAGTCAGCTTGCAGCCCACGTGAGCACTGGTCACGCCCCTTCGCCATTAGCTCCTGCCCTTCTGGACTCACACTTCGAACTTATTCTCTTTTCAGCGCTCAAAGAGCAAACATCTGATGACAGCCGGAACACATCAAGCAGAATGCTTGATAATCTCGGCATAAGTGTAACTTGGAACTTGGAGTTCATCATCTTGCCTGCATAATAGAAAACAAATTCGAGTTTATGGAAGGCAGAATTGACGCAGTTGAAAATAAAGTTGGAAACATTGAAGAAAACGTTTCTTCGGTAAAAGAAGAAATAGAAGAGAGACTTTCTGCCGTGGAACAACAAATTAATGATAGAGTTTCTGCGGTCACCAAAGAAGTTGATGATTTAAAGAAATTCGTAGCGACGGCAGGGAGCAATCTGGAAGGTTTCAAATTTCTACCCATGCCTGCTCGTCCCTCTTTGAAGCTATCGACATATGATGGGAAGACCTCCTGGCAGGTGTATAAGACACAATTTTCTATCCTGGCGGATGCTAGTGGATGGGATTCCCAAGCTAAGGCCTGTCATCTCGCCGCTTTTTTAAGAGCCGACGCAGCGGATATCCTTCAGACTCTTCCCGAAAACAAAAGATTAGATTTCGAAGCTCTGTCCGGCGCCTTGGAGCTGCGCTTCGGGGAGAAGTGTTTAAAAGAAAGCATGCTCCCATTAAAATCTTGTCAACAGAAGCCTACCGAAGCACTTCAGGAGTTCGCCACAGATGTTAAAAGGCTGTCCAATCTCGCCTTTTCGGAATGCCCTGCAGAAACAAGGGAAATCCTGTTCCTGCAGTACTTTATCGATGGCATCCGGGATCCCGAAATACAGAAAGCACTACGAATGGCGGATGTTAAAGATGTAAAAAGCACTCTGTTGTACGCTGTGAAATTGGAGGCAGCCCAGCAAGCAACTCGTAGAGATCGCTACCCAGTCAGAGCTGTGCGAGTCCACGAGCCAGGAGACCAATTGATGTCTCGTTTAGATGATTTATCCAGACAAGTCGATGCTTTGATACAGAGTAGCAGTGAGAACAAAGTGGCTGTAAGGTGTTGGAGATGTGGTTCTGAAGGTCACCTACGACGGCTTTGCAGAACACCCCAGGGCACGGATAATAAAACGGATGAGTTGACAAGACCAGTGAATGCTTTAAGACGGAATAGTGGTGAAAAGAAACCGACCCTAAAATGCTGGAATTGCGGTGTTGAAGGCAACCTACGAAGGAACTGCAGAACACCCCAGAGCACGGAAAATAAGGCATACGATTTAAACAGACAATTAAATGCCACGGGAAGGAAAAGGACTGACAAGAAACCAAAGTGCTGGAACTGTGGAGCAGAAGGCCACGTGCGAAAGAACTGCAGAATACCCTGAAGCACGGAAATTTCCCAGCGACGACGGAGGAAACAACCCAGGCAGCATGCATTCGTAAATTGCACGAGAAAAATACGTGCAATTTACGAATGGCCTTTCGTATAAAAAACGTTCAAGTTGAACGTAAAAATATCATAAAAAGTGTCCAGTGGCAATTACTACATATTTACGTATATTTTTACGTTATACTATACGTAACTTTTACGTAAAATTTAGGTATATTTACGCGAGAGACTACTGTTCATTCACAACTTTTACGTATAATATACGTAAATTTCAGGGATTTACGTATATTTTTAGTAAAAATTTACGTATATACGTAAATCTCAATTTTTTGCTTCACGTATGCGTATATATTTAGTAAAAATTTACGTAAATTTCCCCGATTTTTTACTGTATATAAACGTATATATTAGGTAAAAATTAAGGTAGATATTCCCCGTATTTTACGGTACAAAAACGTATATATTTGATAGAAATTAACGTATATATTTCCCGTATTTTACGGTACAAAAACGTATATATTTGATAGTAAT
The DNA here is from genome assembly GCF_044657685.1 of Stegodyphus dumicola. Lineage (NCBI taxonomy): Eukaryota > Metazoa > Arthropoda > Arachnida > Araneae > Eresidae > Stegodyphus > Stegodyphus dumicola. Next base: position 174,396,507 of record NC_140774.1, on the reverse strand, counting down.
TGACCTAAATCTTCCCTATGTTTTCTTTGCATATGCAAATGATTGGTAAAAATTTAATCCGATGTATTCTCCACTTTACTGTGTATAAATGCACATTTTTTGGTAAAAAATTTGCATAAATCTCCAATTACCTTTTCACTGCATTTTTCATAAAATGTACTTATTTTAATCTCATATTTTTTATATAAATCTATGCAAAAACTTTCTGTATGCTATGATTAAAAGGTAAAATAATTTTTATATCAAATTCTTACATATCTGCCTTTTAGTTATGTACAGCAATATGGAATATATATAACTGGAAAATTTAAATGCACTAGTAAATGCAAAAAATAAAATAAAATAAAAAAAATTTCTATTAAAAAATTACGTAACACTTAAAGGCTGAAAATGACTTTCATTTCAATTTATATTTCATTTCAAAGTGACTAGAAAATATGCAATAAATTTCGTAAACATCAATTCTATGTTTTAAATCAATTAATGCTATTGTTCATTTGCATTTTTGTTTACTAAATTCATTTCATAAATTTAAATTTAGTAAAAAACAGTAGCAAACAGTTGTTTACTAAATTCATTATTACTAAATAACACTTTAAATAAATTATTTGCTTTTCCGAAGGACATTTTCTTATGCCATGTAAATGAACGATAGCATTAATTGATTTAAAACATAAAACTCAGGTTTACAGAATTTAATGCATATTTTGTAGTCACTTTGAAATGAAATATTAAAAGTGATTTTCAGCCTTTTAGTGTTATGTAATTTTTGAATAGAAATTAATTTTTTTGCATTTAAATTTTCCAGTTATATATATTCCATATTGCTGTACATACCTAAAAGGTGGATATGTAAAAATTTGATATTAAATTAATTTTATCTTTTAATCATAATATGCAGAACATTTTTGCATAGATTTATATAAAAAATAAGAGATTAAAATAAGCACATTTTACGAAAAATGCAGTAAATAGGTAATTGGAGATTTATGCAAATTTTTTACCAAAAATGTGCACTTATACACAGTAAAGAGGAGAAGGCATCGGACTAAATTTTTACCAAAGTCATTCATATATGCAAAGAAAACATAGGGAAGATTTAGGTCAATTATTATCAAATATATAAGTTTTTGTACCGTAAAATACAGGGAATATCTACGTTAATATCTATCTAAAGTACAATATAGTTAATTAAAAAATTCAGTAAACGAATGTCGCACAAAAGAAAACATCATTATTTGAATGAGTGTGCTAAATTTTAAAATTGTTAAATATAGACCAGGAAATTGTAGAAAACTTACCTTTTCCAATAGATTACCAAGTTGACTTTGTTATTTTCCTTGAAGATGAATGTTTAATGTCACAAATATTTCATTCATATCTTCAGATAATACACAAATACATACATATTTATTTATTAAAATTCAGTTTATCCCAAACATGTTAAAGAAAATATTAATTTGCATGCAAGTTAATCGAGTAACTTCTGTTTTAATTACACACATAATTATGATATGTAAAAATTTTACATTTATGAGTCAATCTTGCAGTGTATTGTAATCTATTATTGTTGTCTTTCTCAGTTTAAAATCTTATAAATATATTAGATCAGTACTAAAAGTTCACCTCTACAAAAGAAATGCTTTATTGAGGTATTTTTAAAAAGTTCCCTTTTACAATGTAACTGTTTATTTCATAAATAAGTACATAGAATTATGCAAATTCAAAATTACCTAAATATGTTCTTTATTTTATCTTATATACCAGATAAAATTTTAAAAAGTTAATTTGTTTAGGAATATTGAAGTTTTTAAATATTTATCTCATGTGACTTTTTCTATAACATCATTATAAATGTACATATGATGTGGACATACCAATTATTTTTTTTTCATCAAATAGCTTTATGGTATTAAATGATTTAAAAAGAGGCAACTGGACAAAAGAAAGTAATTAAAAGTTGGCTAATTTTTTATTAATTTGTTGTCAAATGCTGTGCATTTTAGATTATACTCATATGATAACAATGAGTTATTTAAATTATAAAATTATTATGAACATATCCCACATAAATTAACAAGTATAAAATTTCAAGTTGTTTGAAGTATTATGAACTGTAATAGTTGCAAAAGAAATACACATGAAATTAATTTAAGAATTAGGTTTATTTTACAGGTATTCGAAAACTGCAATTACTGTTAAACAATAAAAACTAACATTAAATCTGAAGAGCATATTTTCTTCAATAATAAAATTCAACATAGACTTCATGCAGCTTCACCATATTTGTTCTATAGTTCGCTGTCTTTAATATCCTGCTCAATTTTTGTAAAAGTGAATTCTTTGTCACCCAATGTTTTGAGAACAGCTCCTAAACAAGAAAAAGAAAAATTTGTAATAATTTCACACTTCAGATGTTTTCAGTTTTTAAATATAGTTGAAGTATTAAAAGATGCATATAAAATGCACTAAGTATTTCATATTTAAAAATTTACATTTCAGTAATTAAAAATTTAATTTTATACTATCACACAGTAAGCTTCAATTATATACCTTACACAATGCCTATAATTTCAAGTAAAAAATACTCAAGATTTGTTTAGAACTGCAAGGTCTTTAATGGCTATGTTTGTATTTAAGTACATGAGAAAAAACTTAATTTTGTATTAATTATATTGCATTAGCCTTTTCAATTTTACTCCTACATATAGTAAAGAATATTCGCTTTCTTACAGATAACTTTTTCTTAAATAAAGAGTAAGCAGAAAACTAATCACAACACTATATACATATAACAGAATACTTCATAAACATATACATGTCATTAACATACGTATATGCATTAACAGGCTATTTTACACATTTCAATAAACCAGAAACCAATACACAATCAAAAGTATTATCAGTAAATTCCTCCAAAATCAGAGTAAAAATCTTTAATTATGATAACAATGGCATCTCAGTTTGCAATATAAAATATTTCAAGTCTACATTCATGTGCATTCTAAGCAAACAGAAAGCTGAATAACAATAAAATTATAAATACCATAAAAAAGTTAAGAATCACGTAGAATGATAGCAAGACTAAATGAAGTCTTCCTTCAAAAATCAATTTAAATTCAAAAATTTGCCTTCCTGTTTAACATCTCAAAATAGGGTTACTGCTTTCACTAACTAAATTTCCTGTCTTGGCAAAATAAAAATTGTCACTTCTGTTGCAGGAAATATTTGCTGCAAACTTTGTATGCAAATAATCCAGTGAAAAAATTTTAATTGTGGCTTGAATATTTTCTTTATTAAATAAATGAAAAATTGCCACATAATATTAATTTATGATCCACATGAAGCTTTTTACCTCTACCATATCATGCAGCTATTTTAAAATATATACTCTCATATAAAAGCCACAGAATTTTTTTACCAATATTAATATAGTATAAATCATTAATAAATCTTCTAAAAACAGCCCCAAAATTTCTGAATTTGATACCCAAAACATAATTCTACGTAACTGTTAATGTATGCATTTGCTTGCACATACTTAAAATGAATTATACACACAAAAACTTAACATATTAACTTTAATAAATTCTTAATTAGCAGGATGACTCAATTAAGGCAAAATATGAAAGAAATCTACCTGATGGAATAGTTGTAAAAGGTATATTTAAAAAAAGCTAATATTGTTTACCTTACACATGACAGAAATTGAGTAAACTGTATGCAGCTGGATTATTTATTAGGAATAGAAGTTAGATCAAAGTACCAAAGTCACACTAGGGCTTTAACCATTTGGGTGCAAAGAAGCATCTCCATTTAAAAAAGCTAATAGAATTTTATAACTTTTACAATCTAGTACAAATATTAGACACATAAACAACACTAAATGCCATTATTTACTTGCATATTTTCCTTCTTTGTGTACTTTACTCCTTAATTTTTCAGGATATGATTTAGAAACAGAGTTATGGTAAAAATGTATACTGGTAAAAAAAATATTGCTGAAACTGATAAGTCCTTTGAATTATATACTATAGTGCAAAGAGGGATGGAATATGTGACTAAATATGATAAATCAGATTACAATAACATTAAACAAATAACATGAAAAACTGAAAAAAGAAATTTTATTTGAAATTATTTTTTAACTCGTGGAAAGACAGACAGTATTTCCAACTTATTAAATTCAATTATATTTTACCTTCGTCAAACCAATATTGGTAAGAGAGTTGTATTTAAAATCGGTGCTAAGCTAAAGCTGCTTTCTTGCCTAATTTTATACTATTGAAAATACCGGTAATTGTCAAAGTTATTCGTACTCAATATGTGTAAGATTATTAATGAGCTGCCAAACCACAGTTAACCATCTAATATACTACATTCAACATTATTATTTTTCCTTTTGAATGTCAGGTTTTCATTATTTCTGCCAATATATCTGTAACAGGACATAAAAGATTGAGTTAATGTAGAATAGAAAATTACCTTGCAAGTTAGCACCTTTACCTTAGTGGCAGTACTTCATTCTCTAGAAAAAAACATTTTAAATTATTATACTTAAACAAAAAATTCATATTTGTTACAGCAAAACATCATTAACACAATAAACCAGAGTTGAATGCAAATCTAGTTTAACTCTATTCTTGAAAACTAGTTTATTACTTTCAATTATTTAAAAATAATAAAAAGGTACGTATTATGATGACTACCTAGATATCTCGCCTAAACTGGCAATCCTTGTAGGTTATACAGGTTAACCCTAACATAGGTTATAGAGGGCACTAAGATAGAGAGTATTAATCCCACACTAGGGACTCTTAACATTTGGTAGGAACAGTTTGAAAAGTGAAACAGATATTTATAATGAACCAATGCAAAACAAAACAATAGTTCTTTAGGGACAAAGCCCCTTTGGACTAATAAATACAAGTAAATTAACAGCTTTTAGCTATTTTTTCTTCTTGTAAAAAATAGACATACAGAATATTTTTAGAAAATAACAGTACTTTAAGCATGCATTTTCCACAATAATTCATTCTAGTTCTGTTGCAATACTGGCAAAGGTACTCCTCTGTTATTAGGACGGGATTCAGAAATGTACAATGAAGCCTCGAGATACGAGGAAAGTATGAGCGAAATACGAGCATTAATTCGAGTAACGAGCAATGAGCCAGGCTGTTGGTATGGGTGGCGCCATTTCCCTAACCGGCTCAACTCGGGGAATCCCCTCGTCAGATCACTCAGTGTTCTTTTATATACGTGTTTGTGCACTTGTAAGTTAATTGTTTTGACATTTAACGTGAAAATAATTATTTCAAGATGCCTCGCAAGAAGATTGTTGCCTCAGATAGGGCTGCAAAGAAAAATAAGGAGGCCATGGCCGTCGATATCTAGAAAGAAATCATAGATAAACATAAGCATGGTGACGGAATTGGCGAAGACTTGCAACCTTTCAACATCGAAAATCTATACTACTCTGAAGAAGCAGGAAGAAATTAAGAAACCTGATGTAACCAAAGGAATTATCGTTGCTTCCAAGCACCATAAAAATACTCCTAGATGTTGAGAAGCTGTTGTTGGTGTGGATTAATGAGAAGGAGTTAAAATGTTGGTAACAAAGTTAAACTATTGTTATATTATTTACCAGTGTTATTTATTAGAAAAAATTGACTTGATATTAAAATGTTGATATTTTTTGGGGTGTGGAATGGGTTAACTGAATTTCCATTATTTTCAATGGGGAAGCTTGTTTCTAGATACGAGAAATTCGCTATACCAGTTGAATGCTGGAACGAATTAAACTCGTATCTTGGGGTTCCACTGTAGATATGTAAGCATGTATGTGCATATATGTGTATAAGTATACACATACATACATACATAAAGAATATACACATGCACACACGAGCACCTACATTTAAAAATGCATGCATATAAACACACATTTCTGAATCTGGTCCTGATAACAGAAGAATACCTACATGAATCATAGGATTTACATTAATCAGTTTTATTAGAATTCTTAAATGCAGAGGATTTACATTAATCAGTTTTATTAGAATTTTTAAATGCAGAGGATTTACATTAATCAGTTTTATTAGAATTTTTAAATGCAGAGGATTTACATTAATCAGTTTTATTAGAATTCTTAAATGAAATCTTCACTATCCGAAAATTCAGTTTCATTTCCAGCTGAAACTGTATCAGGACAATCTCATTTATATTATTTCCCTCTAACAACTGAACATTTTGAAAACCTTTTCTATTCCATTGAAAACTAATGCTACATTAAACATACATTTTCTAAATCTGAAAATTTTAAGTTAGAAACTGTAATCCTTCTTAAAAAAGTTTGATTTATGCAGATGTTAGATCAATTAAATTACTTTCCTGTGAAAAAGTAATATGGCATTGAACAACACGATTTTACACATCAAGATATACTGAGTGAAAATTCCTGAAATGTTTTATTTCTTGGTATCTCTGCAAGAATTGTATAAATAAGACTACCTCCCTTTTTTTAAAAAAAAATGTTTAGTAAATACTATGAAGAAAATTGGTTACATTATTTACAGTTCATAATTAATAGAAAATAAATCATTTCTTAGCTTATCAGAATTTATTTTTATCACATTCATAAACAGTACTAATTTAAACAAACGTACCATTAGGATTTCAATAACTATGAAATAGAAAATCCAAATCTGCATCTTTGATGGTCTAGTAGATTGGACGTCTCGTTTACTACAATTCAGCAGGGTGCTGACTCCCCAGACTGTAATATATATATACAATTAATTTACAAGGGAAAAAGCAACAAAAATATAAACAATTTCTTGGTTTTATATAAGCATTTCTGCACATTTACAATTTTAATTTTTTTAACCATCTAGTTATATCAAAATACATGATTTAGAAAAATATAATTCAAATAATTTACAGTATTTTAGATCAAATACTAATTTTTCAATAAATTTTTTCATGCAAATATAATAATCAACATAACTATCAAGTTTTGACTTCGAAAATTATGTTTAGAGAAACTTGAAGCTGCAGTAAATAGTAATAAATTTATTCAAAACTGAAAGTAAAGCATTCTTACTTTATTTTCTTTCTTTAACTATGGCAGATCTTTTAAAACAACAAAATCAAACAAACAAAAAAGAAATGCATTCATGAAAGGACTTACTTATTATTCATGAAAGGATATATTTCAGTAATTACAAGTGCATAAAAATTCAGTATATATATATATAAAAAAAATGAACACAGATTTGGAACAAAGTACCTCAAGGAACAATTTATGTTTCTATGGCATAAAATTTCCTTTTTTAATAGCACAATATCTTTGAGTTAAAGGTTATATATTAAAGCAAATTTATAAAACTAAATTCAAAAATAAGAAATTAAATTATTTTTAGGGAAAACACTAAGCAAATAAAAAATTTTGAATTTCATAAATAAATGAAAGTTACATGCTTTATTTTTTGGCATAAGGTAGATAACATTTCCATAACAGATTTCTGAACAATTAGTCATGTTAATATTGCCTTTCTTTTTCCATTAAAAGCTATTTCCTGCTTAATTACAGTATGCTTTAAGATAAATATTAAAACGTTTGAGTAAAAATAATATAACTATAAAAAGGTGAGACACATACAAAAAGGAGTGACACAAACAGTAAGAAACAGACTAGTGCAAAATTTAACAGTACCAAATCCTGAAAATGAATCATTAGGCACGTACACAAAAGAACAACACATGGAAAATCACATTTACTACACAGACGCTATTTATAAAATTTTATATAGGTGAAGAAAGTACGAGTATTAAACACTGAAAATATAAAATATTCACTTACTTTCTTCAAATAATTAGTAACTTCGATGGATTGGAGTTTACACAATTATGTACAGACAAACGCCAAATGTGTCGGGAAAGTGTACTTTGCTGTGATTGGTTGGAGGGTTATCATTTTCACCCCAAACTGGACACTTGCGCCAAATACGTAATGTAGTAAAAATACAAATCGTATTCCGCCATTTGCGTCGGTGAGTGTTTTTATAGCACGTGCTTATTCTTAATTTGATTTTGTTATTTGTATTATTTTTATTATGTCTTTGTCTAAGCAAACAGGAAAAATGAAGATACTTATAATTCATCATAAATATCTGTACAAGATTATTCAGCGCTTAAACCCGAAGATCATTCTCTTTTCAGGTATCCTCCCGCGGGAACGAAGTTTATTGTCGAACCAGGATTTTTGAGTTTTTATTCCTGCGCCAGAGTATTTCAGTAAAGTTATATGGTTCCATCTTACACAGTTTTATTTTGTTTGTTTCATTTTTAATACATTCATTATGTTGAATAACAGTAGCTTTCTGAAGCTTGCCAAAATCTTCTGCAGGTCATGATTTAAAATGTTTAATGGTTTTTTAAGTACAATTCAATATTCATGTAATAAAGTTTGTTTTAAGAAAATATATTTTTGCTTTATCTGTATAAAAAAAACCATGAATCTGTTTATCCGTAGTTCTATTGTTTATAAGATTTTAGTTTTTTGTAATTTTTTGCCAAGCCATTAGAAATGATTTTTTTTTTTTTTTAATGAAAACTCAAGTAAATGGACGTGTCTGAGATAATGAGAGTTAAAGTTTTAACTAGTCTGGTTTTGAATAGTATATTTGTTTTTTAAAATTTTACTTCTCTTGTAGTATTAAATTTAGGTAATTGATGTATTTTATCCAGTATTTCATATTCAAAATAATTAATATGTCCTGAACTTATTTTTTCGATCAGTATTTTGTATCATTTAAGTATTAAGTAAACACTTTAAAAAGAATTTAAACAGCTTATTTTTTTTTTTTTTTTTTTTTTTTTTTTTTTTCTGAAACTTGCATCATAACCCATCTCATGAAGTTAGTTTATTATAGGCCTTTAACAAACATTTTTACTTTGGATAACTACAAACTTTACTTTTAAAACCTAAATAGTAATTATGTAGAACTGAATGTAAAAATGTAATTAGTTTTAGGGAACCATTATGGTAATGAGCTGATACCAGCACAGAAGAAGGGTGCAAAATAACCCTTTATTAACTCAAAGTAAAATAACAGACAGCACGGGCTTTGTGTGTTACAAAAACACAGTTCACTTGCGGCGATAACTTAAACATAAACGAAAATACAAATAAAATCTGAAAAAAAAAAAATGAGTGCAAGAACGCACTTCAAAATTACGCCTAAGAGATGGACTCGCAGAAATCTAAACGGGTAAGGCCAAAAGGCTTAATCGAGTGACCGCAAAACGTGTGCTAGGCTAGTGAAACACACTCTGAATAAACTGATATAATCACACGTTTAAATTGCACTTCACCTAACTTTAAATTTACATCCTGGTGAGAGAATGTGAGGGGGAAGTTGAGAACAGGAAAATAAATTATGCAAATTAGGAAAAACCCTGAAATTTGATACATTCAAAATTTTATGCATTGAAATTTAATAATTAAATTGCTGTGATAAATCTTGTTTTGATTTCATATTTAGGCCTTGATGTCTGTCAGTGTTGGGACTGTTTCTAATGTTAATGATTTTAAATAGTCTCCTAAAACTAGTTTAAATTTTTGTTTCAGGAGGGACTTTTTTTATAATCAATTTCTTTTCTCTGTTAGCCATTAAAATCTCTGCTGACATTTTTTTATTATTAATATTGAAATAAGAGCTTACATGATGTTTTTGTGTCTGTTTAAAGATATAAATGTAAATTAATTTACGTAGATTTCAATATGACCATATTTCATGAAATCCCAATGGCACTTGTTTTTATGATTGTCTATATAGTACATTTGGATAGCTTTCAAAAAATAAGTGCTTTTAGGATATTTTCAGATTCCCCTTTTGTGAAAATTAGGACATCTTAGTTCTATGTCTGGTGTCTGGACCGTCCTTAGGATAGCAAGTTCACCTATGCTCAGTTTTGCTTTATTATAGTTTTTCTTGATTGTTATTTTATCATCTGTTGATTATTATATGAAATAAAAATATTTTTTTTTTTAATATAATGATATTTGTCAAACATCAGTTACACATGTGCATTTATTAGTAACAACTGTGTTTTATAATGAAATTTTGGTACTGTTCTGTTACCGGGACTGGATTCAGAAATGTACAGGTATACACACATACATTCATATGTGTATACATATATATATATGCATACATGAACACATACAGTTCTGAATCTGATCCTGATAACAGAACAGTACCAAAATTTTTGAAGGAATTGATTTTAACAGATAGGATGATAGACAAAAAAATATGTTAGTTTTTGCATGGGGTGAAAACAAAAAATGGAAATGTGTAATCACTACTTTCAATTAAAGTAGCACAAGGGAAACACATTTCAAGACATAAAAGAAATGGTAAGATTTATTTCATAATTATAATATGTTTTGAAAATTACATAATGCTTTTTTTTTTTTTTTTTTTTTGACATTCTGACAAGGAATTGCAGATATTCCATTTTAAGTGAAGAGAGTTTTTTTAAGATTGCTTGGATGTGGATCTTTGAAAACCTTTTGGTATTTGGTAACAGCTGTTCTGACAAGACAGATTGGATTGATGTGAAGGTGCTAAGATTCTTGGTGTAATGAAATGAATGGCTCAGGACATTTTTAACTAAGGAATAATTTTTGTTGTACTAAACAATAGTCGCAATGTTCGAGTCTAGTTATGAAGAAAAAGTGAATCCTGTTGCAACTGTCGAATGTCGTATTGGTGATCAATATGATATTAATAGCCAGTCATCTAATTCGTGTAAAAGGTACAATGATGGCTTGCTGGTATGTGGCTGAAAAGCTGCAACTAATCACATTTTCCTGCTTTCCAGTTGCAAATTGCTGTTCTACAACAAGGTAGTGAAATAGCATCTAATGAAAAATATTTGTAGCAATTAATAAATCTCAAAATGTCTGCCATACTTTCTGTATAATCTAGCAAATCACAATACATGCTTTTGATCAATTTGCATTAAAATCTGTCTTGTTCATTCACAACATACATAATTTTTCCTTTTATTTCTTTCCTTTCTCTTTGAATAATTTTCCTCCTAAATTAATTAATTTTCTTGTTTTTAGAGCAGAAAATGCCTTAACTAACTACTCATTTTCCTATGCTATTATTTTTTGAAAGAACTGTTAGTTTTCCATCATTTGTTGAAAATCGTGAATATTTTTTTATTGGCTTCACAAAACTGCATTCTTCTGAGGCTTTATATATTGGGATGCACTGATACGCACCGGAGGAAAAGTTTCCCAAATTATTTTCATATTTGTAATGTAGTATAGTTAGACAGCTGCTGATAATTTATTGAAATATTGGGGAAAACAGCCTTAATTCATCTGCAAAATCTGATACATTTTGGTGCTATGTTTTTGTTTTTTGTCTTTTATGACCAGGGTTTGGTTTCTAAAATGCCGGAGCCCTATGCAAGACCATCAGAAAAGAGGAACAAAAGTAAATAAATAAATAAAATGGCTATGAGAATCATTAATAATTTAAAAAATAAGTAGTTATAATAATATATAAAATAGCCCGGATAAGCTGGACCCAACCAGAATTTTTGGTTATAAATTTCGATAGAAAAACTATAAATAGTTTTGTGGAAATAATCCGCGCCTCTCACCTGCACATCCATGTCCATATTGTCTGTCTATATCAAATTTGCGGCTCCGGGTGGTAAGAGTGGGATGACAACTATAATGAGTCTTACATCAGGAAGCAGGCAGATGAATTAGACTACAGACAGTACCTTACCAAATATGTAACACGACACAAACATTATAAATAAATAATGGCGTGTGGACTGCCAGAAAAACAAAACGATAGATTACTGTACTGGTTTGCAAGATAGCAGATAGTAGTGAATAAGGTAAATTATTAGTAGTAGTACTAGCAGAGCTACCTGTTCTGAGAATGGATTTTATAGTATTCATCTTTAAAAGTTTTTTTAAGTATATATATTTCATAAAAGTATTGCTTCCTTTAATCTGGTTACAATAACTCCTTGTAAACTACATTTGTAATATGTTCTTTTGAATCTACGGGCAATGCGATTTTTAAATTGTATCTATTTCTTACTCTACTTAATGTGACAAAAGGTTCAGCTAAGTATATACCTACACTTTTTTGAATGATTGTCCTTGTGCTTTATGTGTAGTCATAGCAAATGCTGGTATAATTATTATTTTTTTTTAAGAATACTGTTTATTTTTATATATATTTTTACAATAAAAATTAAAATTTTGTTTCATTTGATATCGCTCCTCCTTGGATCTGCCAGTGCCAAGGGCCCCCCTAGATCCTCTGCGCACAGCGCCGGAAATGAGCTTAAACCAGCACTGAAATGTACAGAGATGAATTAAAATTTAATAAGCAATTTTTAATATAATTTTATTGCTAAAAATAAAATTTTCGAGACCATATTTCTACTGAAATTATTGTTCAGTTACATAGAAGTGCCGAAGCGTTCTTATTTAGGACTCCGGTGCGCTCCGTCTAGAATTATGATTCATCTCAAAAACCAAGCTTATACAATTTTAGGTCTGTTTATGACCATATACTGTTGGTTAGTTGGTGGATATTTTGGCACATGACTATAATAGGCCAAAAGCATGATAATCTATTCCCTCCTTTAGAAATGGTATGAAATTATAAAAATCAGCTAACACATGTTGAAAACGCATTATGTAATGAGAAAAATGCAAAACAACATAAAAGCAACAAAATAATGAAACGACTCGTAGCAAAACCGTGATGTGAAGGGATGCATAAAATTCACAAGATCAAATAAAATATAAAGCCAAGTAAAATCTCTAATTATTAAAGTACATTAAAACGCTTTACAACCATTTCAGATTAAAGAATAAAACCCAGTCTCCCTTAAAAACGTAAATGGATTAATATCTGGTTAATGTTTTCATTAAAGTTAGGGAGAAAACATGAAACCAATACCTTTAGTGCGGGCAGTAATCACTTCCCAAATCTATGATTTTCTGCCAAAGTTTTGGTAGTTTTTCGGCATAGAAACTTGTTGGCCAAGAATCCAAAAAACATCACCCTCATTTCAGACGTCCTGTGCAGAATGGAAGATAGCACCAGCAAGATGTAACTGCAGATGTGAAAAAAGGTAGAAATCCGAAGCAGCAATGTCAGGGCTATATGGGGGGGTGTGACAAAAGATTCCATTCGAGTCCTTACAGACTCCAGTCAGTGAAAGCAAACACATGTGGTCTTGTATTATCTTGATGGAACATTACCTCTTTGCTCCGGAACTCAATTCGACGTTTGCCCTTAATAGCAGCGTCAACACAGACTAGCATCTCGCTCTTTATCTTTTTCCAGATACATATTCTAGATAATACCCCGGCAATCCCATCAGATACAAAGCATTATCTTTTTGTTAACCAAATTGCCCTTTGCGACGTTGCCGATGGGCTCGTCGGGTGCAGACCAACCCCTCTTTTTGGCCTGTGTTGTTGAAGTCCACTTTTCATGACAAGTGATGATCCGGTACAGAATTTTATCTTTGCGTTGATATTCGAGCAGATGAGTGCAGGCCCAAACACGTCCGTCCTTATCTGCTTGAATCATCTCATGCGGCACCCAGCGATTCAACTTTAACGTCAAGTGTATGAGATGCATACTGCGACCAATGGACATGGCACTAACTCATTAACAAGCTCTCAATTGGTTGCATACTGCACTTCTTCCACATACTCTCGCAGGCGGACCTCATCAACATCAGTAGGCCGACTCGAATGCTCTGCCTCTTGAATGTCGTAATGCTTGTTTTTGAAATTTCGATACCAAACCTTCACCAGCACCAGATTTAGATTTGACGAGAGCCTAAACTATTTGGGATATGGGGCCCTTTATGAGGGATATCAGTCAATTTTTTTATATGGGATATGCTACAATATTTCGGAGGGCCCTAAGCTATGTTCACCTTATACATAAATCTGGCACTGACCTTAACAATGTCAAACATTAGTAGTACCTAAAGCTATACGAGGTTCGAATCCCGCGAACGGGCTGGCTGCATGGGCGTTTTCGTGGTTTTCCCCATGTGTAACATGTATACGAGACAGTTTCCCTTAGAAAGTCCTCCACGAAGGCATTCCTCCCCTTAGGCAGATAGCCCTCGAGGCTTTGCCATAGTCACATACACACACACCTAAAGCTATACACACGATTTGGTGACATTCTGTAGCTGACGTTTTGCAATAAAACTGGAAGTAAATGATAGTTTAAATCTCGTAGCGTGATAGTTCCATTTCAGTCACCTTGTACATAATAATGATGAAATTTTTTTTACAAATTTCACAATACAGTGTTCTAAAGCAAGTCTCTTCCTTTCAAATGCCAAAAAGCGTTTGACAAAATATGATTCAACACGTCAACGCGAACTATTTGCTCAAACGATATTTGCGGTGGCAGGAAATTTTCGTGAGACCCGATTGGTTTTCCAATTAAAAGTCGAGAGAAGTACCTGAAAAAGTGAAATAGTATTTCCTGAAGTCTATCAAAACGTGAGCATTTCTAACAAAATCTGTCATATAGAACATTAACTCCGATTCGGGCAACATTACCTGGCTGCTTCTAGAGCGCCTTAACACGATACAGAGGCCTTCCTCAGTTGACTGCGCTGGCGGGGCGCCAACCCACCGAACAGCCCGCAGGGACTTCTCATGTTCATCGCCATAATCCATCACACTGAGGGCTACGCGGGGAGCCGTCCCCCACCTCGGCACAGCACTCAAAATCTACATGAGAACGCCCCCACAGCAAAGGCAACGGATACGACAGTACCAGTACGGTCTCTGCCAAGCCCGCGCCTACCATAGGATGGACCTGTGGTTCTAGTCCTGTGAAGTCTGATTATTTACCCAACAAATCGAAGCTGGCAGGACACAAGTCCAGCCAGTGGTCTGGGAGAACCCCGGGTCTCCTCCCATAAATGGTCGGTTCCGGAAATTCCCACCAGTCGATCCCCTGGGATTGGTTGCTTAGCGTCATTAGCCTATACTAAGGCTACTATAAAGTATCTCTAGTAGCTCTAGCCTATACGAGCCAAGGCTTGGACCAAGGCACCGTATAGTTTCCAGCGGGACCACGAGGAGGCTGACGCTGAACTGTGGGAGACGCAAGCAGGCCAGCCTGAAGCCATTCCCACAGTCCCTGCCCATCGATCAAACGCCGGGTCTCCTGCCTTCCGCCACTGCCTACGACGATCTCAAGCTCACGGTTCACGCCGCCTACAGCCGGTTCTGGACATTTGTCCTCGGGAGGCCAATCGCCACCCGCCAGTCATAAAGTCAGATTAATATTACAATTGGAATATACTGGTTCCCTATCCGCTTTTAAGAGATAATTGTGCGTAATTTGGAAGTGACCGTTTGTCAGACAGGTTCAAATGACTTCCTCCTACTCTGATTCCCAATATTTAATTCTAGGCATTATGCTTCTAATTTTATTATTCACTTGCAGGTCCTTGCGATAGACTCAGGATTTTACCCTTGATAATCACTTTAATATTTCTCAAAGTAACAAGCTGATTTAAACAGTCTCACGGCAGATTTTGCTGTGATATCTGCCAGTTCGTTACCCGTTATCTGAATGTGTCCAAGAACACAGCAGTAAAGGATCTCGTACTCACGGCTTATTAAGTTTTAAGGTAGTCAATAACACTTCTGTCACCATCGGTTTCTGGCTCTAGAGAAACTTTGAAAAGCTTTTTGTGCACTTAACAAATCGGTGTAAGTTGTACAGACATTAGGTTATTTCGAAGCAAGAGACAAGAAAAATGAGCAATGCTCTAGCCGGGACTCGAACCAAGGAATGATAGAAAGGCCGGAGAAATAACCTTATAAACTTTTTTTTGGCTTAGATGAATATTTAACAGCGTCATACACCGAATTATTTAAGTTCGTAATACCGATACGTAAGTATCAAAGTAAGTATACGAAGTAACTTGAATGTATCGGCTTCAGCGTTAAATAGTCAGCAAGCACATTGCAGCCTTCTTTTCTCTACGTGACGTCGAAACGCAAATGATGCTTCCACATGACCTGCTGTTTTTGAGCCATTAATGTATATTGGAATGTAATTGCAGTGTCTGTTCCTTGTTCATAGAAAAGCTATTTGTAAGCTAACTCGTTCGTTTTTCTGTTATCATAATCGTAAAAGTTTCTATGAGCCGAATTTCTGGACCATCTCACGGTAGGATATGACGTCATTCTGCTCGGGGCACGGTTATTCACATTAAGCACTGAATATTTTTCTATCAAAGGCTCAGCTCTTGCAGGGAACGTAGGAATGCAGAGAGGCCGTGCTGCAAATAATAAGCTATAGCAGTCATCAAGAGTACTCAGACAAGGATGTTTAGGTTGCGACATTATACAAAACTAGTGATGAAGGGTCAATTGTTCACGCTTTAATTTAAACGATGATTCTAAGCAATAAATGTACTGTTTTTATACAGGAGATATTCTAAAGACTCTAGAGCAAATCCGCAGAGCTCAATGATGAATCGGATCAAGTTTCAATAATACAAAAGTCTGTACCGAATCATTAACTTCTGAGCCTATAGTCCAGTCTAGACATCGCTGGTGGCTCTTGAGGCATCAACCACTAGGAGTTTTGACCTCTAGTTGGCGTTGTGCTCTGAGGCCTTTGGCTAGAAATAGAAGGATAAACGCTTTTGCGCGACTTAGATTAGTATCTAAGTTAAACAAACATGAAAATGTTATTTGCTATATGGAAAATGCAAAATAAAATTGAAACATAATAAGCATAGATGAAATAGATTAAGACACTGTATTCTAGCGATGAGGATTGAAAATTATATGCAAAGTATATAAATGCGCTAACACTAGAATAATAAAATGTGTTGAGAGTAATAATATGGGTTGAAGTAAGGTACAAACAAAGACCTAATCACGTTTTATCGGGAGTCCAGTCTAGAGCGGATGAATTGCCTATATATGCGGGACAATAATCCCATCCTCTGCACCCCAAAAGGTGTTGGCCAGGGCCTTTGAGAAGGTAAGAGTTCTGAAACATTTCTTCCTCAGGTACATCATTCGTGGAAGGAAAGTAAGTTTCCGATTGAACAATCACTCATAGGAATTTCCCTTCGGGCGTAGTTGGAATTAATGACCCTTCAAGTTAAAGCTCAGGATGCAGATTTCCCTTTCTGCAAAAGTGCTTGTGACAGCCTTCCGTTTTGAAGACGCAAATCCATTTTTCTTTGACTATATCTGGATCTTATTAATAGTGATCCGTAATTGCCTCTCCACATATCTCATATCTGCCCCTTGGTAACTTGAAGATTGTCAATGTACAATTATCCTGAGACAGTGAGAGGAAGTTCCTTTAAGATACGGTTTATTTTTAGCGTGATTAAGATAACACTCAAAACACACCCATGAGCAAACCTCGTCTTGTTCAAAGTTATATATATATATATATATATATAAAAAAAACAGAGCCAATTCTAACTTGAAAACTTCTAGCCTTAAAAAAATTTTGAGTGAAAATTGGAATGTTTTCCACGTCACAGAGCATTTATTTAATTACGGATAAAAGTTAACAGACTAAATAGAGATATAACAGTTGTTTAGCGGAACAAGTAGTGTCTATCCTTGTCTGTCTCAGGCTGTCTCAGGTACGCAGGCGATGATCTGCCTATCAGGTAGTGCCCTTTGTTGGCTGCAGAACTTAGCGTTCTTACACACACACACACACACACATTAAGAACGGTGTCACTTTCTGAAGATTTTCTGATGGATTACTAATTATCAGAAACTGCAGTTTATTTTTTATTCTTGTCAGAATTTGCATTTGTCTTAACTTTGATAGAAATAGGACAATTTTCATTTTGTTCATGTGTTTGTGTGTTAGAAGCCATATTTAGTGAAATAAAAGATTCAGTCCCGGCAGCAGCCCAGCCCACCACAGAGTCCAACATAGGGATGCAGATTCCTGCGACAGGGTGCACTGACTTTATACGCAATCTGAAGCCCCACAGTAAGCTTTCCAAAAAGCGGAAACACCCGAAACCACTGATACCAAGGACTAGTGACTAACCGACTGACACTACAGGGAACAGCTAAAGGCCTCCTGTTTTAATCTGAAGCAGAGGGCAAAGTAGTGTGTTGGGGACAGTACCCCACCCCTCAACTACCAGGATCCTCCTTTCCAGTTTTATGGGTGACAAGGCACGGCAAACGCGTAAGCGGTTTCCTGTTCATGAGAAACTGGAAGGAAAGTGATGTAACAGAATCACACATTCAGTCCCAACACCCGAAAAGGAAACCCACTAAGGTGCAAGAAACGAAAATAGAACAAAAAAGCAGAGATGAAAAAGAAAGGAAGAAAGATCACTAGGGCTCCAGGATCGCGAATCCCATTTCACCAAGAGGGTGATATTCTGAAGGATTAGGATACTTTGGGATTGCCACACTCACAACAAGCTCTGAGGGTGCTGTTCAGCTGTTATCATTGTTAAATTTATAAGGTATTTCTCCCGCTTTCCTAGCGTGCCTTCGTGGTGTAGTGGTTCTGCACGCTGGGCTGGTATTCCAGAGGTCCGTGGTTCGATTCTAGGCGGAGACGGTTGCTAATTTTTCATCTCTCTGGCTTCCAGAAAATACCTAATGTCTCTACAAATTGATTAAGACAAAGCACAAGAGGCTATTTCTCCAAAAGATTTAACTTTGTAGAGGACTTTAAAAGGGACTCTGGTGAGACATGGGAAAACACGAAAATCATAAACATCCAAACCAGGTCAAACTACTGGTATTCGGTGGTCCTATCCATCCAGCCATTGGTGGGTGTCAACTGCTGTTCATAGCTCGTTCACTGTGAATTTCTTATTGTATCAAATGATTCCCAGCACAACACAGGATGACTTATATTTTTCAAGCTTCTATCTCCAAGATATAAAAGGTAAAAACGTTTACTCATTGATGATTTTCTTGCCTAAAATAGGTATATCTCTGCTTTTCTTAAAGAAATGCCTTTAGATAGTTCTACACGTTATATATGTAGAATCTCAAAATTAAGTTACACTATAAGGTATTTCTCCCGCCTTCCTAGCGTGCCTTCGTGGTGTAGTGTTTTTTCACGCTGGGCCGGTATTCCAGAGGTCCGCGGCGAAGGCGGTTGCTAATTTTTCATTTCTCCAGCCTCCAAAGAAAATTCCAATGTCTGTCTCTACAGTGGCGCCCAAACTAAAAGGGTTGTGGATGACGATTGTCCCCTAAAAACCCCAGTCGCCCTTTAAAAGGGAGGTATATAAGGTATTTCTCCCGCCTTCGTGGTTCTGCACGCTGGCCCGGTATTTCAGAGGTCCGCGGTTCGATTCCCGGCTAAGGCGTTTGCTCATTTTTCATCTTGCCTGCTTCCAAACAAAATCCTAATGTCTCTACAACGCCTGCGAAAAGTGTTATCAATCATATGCTCTTTTTTGGGGGGGGGGAACTTTTGATCTAGAAATTTTCAGTTCTATCTATCATCGTACAGTCTTAATGTAGAGTCATAAGGATATTTTCAAGCAGGAGACGTGAGAAATAAGCACTGCTCTCACCGGAGACTCGAATCTGGACTTTTCAATGCACCGACTGTGCTAACTGTTACACCACAAAGGCATGCTGGAAGGAGGGAGAAAATACAAATGGTTCATTAGGTTGTAAGATTCTGTAAGTAATCAAGAATATGTGATCGATGACTCATACATTCTTGATATTCAAGTAATGAAAAAAAAGTCTTAAACTTCAAAATTTGTGCATGGAAACTTGCTTGTGATATGTAGCAAAAATATATGCTCTATTTTGAAAATGTGAAGTTACAGTAGAGAAAAGCTTTTGTTTTAGTAAAAGCAAAATAATTATAAATTTTGACTATGCAACACATATGTCAAAGACAAGCATGATTGATATACACTCCTGTGCAAAAATTAAGGACGAGACGGTTTTTTCAATATAACTTTGTACAAAAGCTTTCCAAATCAACACATTTAATACCGTAAGATCACCAATACGTAAGGACATGAGTAATGTAAGCAACACTTACTAAAAGAGAAATCAGAGGGATAAAAAGAAGCTTTATTGAAAAAGTAGCATGGAGCGCAATGCGACTGAAGGCCGAAACATCCCTGTGATGGGTGTCCAGCAAGAAACATCCGGTCTTTAATAGGGGATATGATCTTCCCTGACTGCTAGGCAGGTTTCACAGCGTCTGCCCATGCTGAGAATGAGGGTGTCAATGAGTTGTTGAGGAATTGCTGCCCATTCGTCTTGCAGCGCCAATCAAAGCTCCGGAATCGTTACTGGTGGTAAGGTACGAGCTGCCAAGCGTCTGCCTAGAAAATCCCATACATACTCGATGGGATTGAGATCCGGAGATCGTGCCGGCCAATCCATACGTTCAATATCCTCACTCTCCAAGAGCTGTTCGGCAGCTACTGTGCGATGACATGGTGCATTGTCGTCCATGAAAAGGAACTGCGGACCCATAGCGCCGCTAAAAAGACGCACATTTGGAAGAAGAATCTCGTTACAATAACGGGTCCCGTTGATTGAACCTGCGTCGAAGATGTGAAGGTCTGTATGACTACCAAGCATGATGCCTCCCCAAACGAGAACACCGCCACCTCCATACCTGTCCCTTTCAATGATGTTCGAGGGATGATTGCTTCCCCGCTCTCTCCAGATGAGTATGCGATGAGAATCGCTACTCAGACTGAATCTGCTCTCATCTGTAAAGAGTACTCGTCCCCATTCATTGTCTCTCCAATTCCGGTGTTCCCGGGACCACAGAGAACGCCTTCTCCGATGAGCAGGCGTTAGAGGTACACACCGTACAGGGCGTCGTGCAAACAGACCACCACCGTGCAGTCTTCTGGCCATCGTAAAACGCTATATCGGTCGTCCAGTCGCCTGTGTCGTGTGTCTAGCGATTTCTCCCGCCTGTTTCTTCTGGCCTGTAAGGCAATATACCGGTCATCTGCGAGTGTGGTTCCTCGTGGACGACCACTACTAAACCCCCGGATAGCTGTTCCTGTAGTTTGAAATTGTCTCCAAAGTCGTGAAACGATGCTGTGAGCAATTCTGAACTCTGCAGCCACATTTGTCACACTGCGGCCTTCCTCCAACTTCCCAATGATTCGACCTCGGGTAAAAGCATCCAGATGTCGTCTAACAGATTGATTATTCGCCATTTCTCGCTGAGGCAGCAACTGGGTGTGATTTTAACTGCTATACGGTGTGCAATCTCTTTGCCAGAAATACTGATCTTACACCAAGAACATGCTTTATACTACTCAGACACTCCCCCATTACGTCTACCTGCATATCTGCGCATGTGCTACCGTAC
The DNA here is from genome assembly GCF_044657685.1 of Stegodyphus dumicola. NCBI lineage: Eukaryota > Metazoa > Arthropoda > Arachnida > Araneae > Eresidae > Stegodyphus > Stegodyphus dumicola. The sequence continues at coordinate 174,375,073 of NC_140774.1, read as the reverse complement.
ATCACCTTACTTAATCTCTTGATTGGTCTTTCTGTCCGCTCTGCCTCTTCGTTCAGCTGATATGCTAATTTTTCGACTTCGTCCTTAATTTTTGCACACCAGTGTACACAAAGCATCCTATGATTCTAAACCTGCAGAGTATCCTATGATGGTATTGACAGTTCAAGAACACTGGCTACTTATATAAAGGCAAGAACCCCAGATGGCCAGTCATTTCCAATGAAACAGTGCAAAAATTTAGTTTCGCATATAAATTAGTAACTGAGCTATAGGAAACTTGCATTAGCCCCTTATTAAATTTATATCTAAGCTATGATAGATACAACTTATTCTTTTTGTTTAGACTCAGAAAATGCTGCTGCTGAATCTACACATGCATGTATAATGAATGGTTAACATTCATACCTATTTTTTTAAAACTATTTGAAGAAAGATTTAATTGCAGTTTGTTCACATACAGCTGGTGTGACATTAAGAAGGGAAAAAAAGTAGCTGTAATCAAACTTTTAGATATTTTTCTTAATATTGTAATTTATTACTGTATACTGCTTAGCTTCTTATTTACAGTAGTATCACAAGATTCAGTAAGCAAAACCATTAAAGAAATCATTTTGAAATATTTCTTGATACATTATATGCATTTTATCACCAATCAATGAGATTAACCCTCCAAAATCAATGAGATTAACCTGAGACTGGTAATGGTAAACGTATTGAAATATTTAAAAATTGATATTTTGTGATTTATTGGTAAAAGATATTACGTTTTTCTCATTCATATACAATTATTAGTATTTTCTGTTTTTGTAAAAAATATAACAGTTCATTAGAATTGCATAAGTTGTTTATATAGAATAAAATGCAAACTCTTTGTCAAGTTTTTCATAGCTCACCACTGCATGTAATCCACAAACAGGATAGGTCTACAAATTACATTAGTAGCAAATATGTGTTCTATAACCAAACATAGGGAAGATTTTGCAATGTTGATTACAACTAAAACCATATTATTTACAGATGCTGCAATATAAATTTTGCAATCGTATGCATGGATGACAATTCTTCCACTATCTAGTGGTGAAGCATTTATTGGATAGGTACGTTTGTGTACTGGACATGGAAAATTGTCATGCTGTTACTGAATAGAAATTATATTTACTTGAACATTTTATATGCCATTTCACTGATAAAGGTACATGGGTCCTTTTTTTCTACAGAAACACTGTAAAAGGTATGTCAGATTTTAATACGTTATAGTTGTTATTTCTCTAAATGAAATATGATTCAGAAAAATACACATTTCCTCTCTGAAAACTGTTGTATTACCTAATAATAAATTTATATCTTTTTTTGGATTGATCAATATCAGAAGATGACTCAATGTTGTTCAGATGACCATGAGATCATTGACCATACACTCCGTAATCTTTTGCTTTTGGAATGTGCTTTAGACTATATTTATATGCTCCTATTGCTAATAATATCAAAACTCCAAGACTGCATTATAGCTCCTTTGATGACCATCAGCAGGGAAATTTTACTATGTTTGTGAATAGAATTGTGATACCCGGTCAATATGTGTCCTGTACCAACAGGAACACACAATGACCTTTATGGTATTATGTCAAATTTGATAAACTTTTATTTCATTTCATGTAGTAATCATTTTTTATCTGTAATATGTTACAGAATAAAACATTTTAAAACTTACAAATCATGTAATATCTGTGTATTTATTAATTTCATTGTACTATAGCTCACTGTATGACTCCCTCTTGAATTTTTGTAGTAATTTAATTGATTTGATTAAAAAAACAGCACCAAATCATAAGGCAAAAATAAAATCCAAATATTGTAATCTGTTTTAGCAGAGTGAATGTACCAAGAAAACAGATAATTCACCCATTTAAATTTTTCATTCAACTCATTTAAGAAATGAAATACGCTCTTAAGTTTGTGTACGATAATTTTAATATTCAATCCTCATACCTTACCTGATTTCACAAAGTAGTTTCAATCTGAAGTATACATGACTAATCATAATTTATCAACAATTCATATAAAAGAAAATAAAAATAGCAAATTATGTATCATATTAAATACATTTAGTGCAACTTTTTGAGTGACATCTCGTGTAATTACTCATCCATTTCCAATTCATCAGATCTGTTTTACTTTTCGTTTCGGAACCAGACAGCAAATTTCATTTTGTGAAACCACCAAGTCATTTATCTGAACATGATCAACCATTGACTACTTTTTGAAAATAAATAAATAAATAAACTGAAAGCTTTCAGATTTTATATTATGCCCTGAGGTTTTTTTTTAACATTTTGTGTTATCTTTATTTATTAAATATCATGTTCTTCACACTTAAATCATAAAATTCAATTCAACAGCAATATCACAAATATTTAAAAGAGCATGTCTTTCGAATTCCCAGTACACAGTCTCGCACATTGGAGATAAAAATGTTCCCTCCTCCCATACAGAGTTGCTATTGCTCACTTTGAAATCATCGAGTTTCTTAATCAAAGACTTATAAATGCGTTACAAGATATGAAATAGATAATAAAACAAATTCCAAATTAGGGCTTCCAGATGCCCATATTCTAATGGAGACATACATTATTCAAAATTTGATGGCCTTAAACACAGTTGTTTTATCACAACGTGAGAAACATACATACATTTATGCAGATTCTTCATTATTTAACTTCTTTAAATATAATACTCTAATATTTGGTGGCAACAATTGAAAAAGTGATTCACCATTTATAATGAATCAACGCAAAATGCCAAAACAAAATTAATAGCCTTTCTGGGCAAATTGCCCCTTTCAGCTAAAAAGATTATCTTCAAGAAAGCTGAAAATAAAAAAGCAGGTAAAAAAAGATTGGCCCACTTTGAGAACAGCACTTTAGGAGACATTAATTTTTCCTCCCAAAGACCCATCCTTTAAGGAGTTGGGAAAAAAAAAAAAAAGAGGTGGAAAAATATTTAAAATAGAAAGCAGATGTCAAATTAAGCATAGCAATGCATATCATAAAGATGAGGTAAATAAAGGTACAGTGAGGACTATACATGCTCTTAATAGAAAAGAAAATAATTATTGATAAAATATTGTAAGCAAAAGCTACAATATCATTTCATCAGAAGTACAGGCAATTATATAAAGCATCGGTTAGAGTAGACTGAAGGGTACCCCTTGTATTATTGCGAAGATGTTGTTTCATTTATTGCCAAGTTGTTGTTTCATTTATGTTGATTGTTGAGTAGTTGAATGTTCTGTACATCCGTAAATATACTCAGTCAGTAAATAAAGTCAAGGGAGTGAACAATGCCAAGTTTCTGCAATTCTCTGGTGATTTTTTAAGTGAAAATAGGTCAACGTGTTCATGGATAAAGAAAGTCAAGGCAGTGCACAATGCCTAGTTTGTGCAATTCTGTGATGTTTTTTTCCATTAACAAATGTATTTGTTATACCAATGTTTTATTATAACTCTCTCGTTCTGATCATAATTTGTAATTTTTCGTGTCGCATTTATGTAGGTCAATGTGCACAAACTCGGTATCCATGTGCCGCCAAAAATCACCAATGGGTACTTGTAAATATACTTTTACCAAAACATCACTGTGCAAGTAGTAATACTTTATTGATTATGCCAAAGCATTCAACTAGTTGATTTATACATGTATAATGGAGAGAAAATTTATGTGAAGAGGTCCTTTGCGAATGATTAGCATACTTGATATAAAATAAAATAATGGCTGATAATAGAACATCACTAATAGCACATTTCCTTAGATAACCACTCCCATAATACAAATCTATTTAAGTAAGAGGTCATTCTCTTTGGAAAGTTCGATTGCATTTTCTACAAAAAAAGCACACACTGTTTTGCATATCATTACATTCGTCCATATCTGTGTTGATAGCAAAAACTGAATCATAATATTAAATGATGAGAAATATGCCCAAGGAAATTGCAATACAGTTTAACTAAATTAATGGTTGTATAATTGAAATATAAAATTGCATGTTTCCATAGGACTTTTATTAAGAAATAAGAGCTAAAAATTCAATAATAGTGGAGAGCATGCAGTTGTCATGAAAAATTTCATTCATACACAGTTTATGAGCACTGGGTGAGACAGTTTTGAGAAATAATAAGTAAGAAAGTTTTCTCATCATCAAAGACATTTTTAATATATTTTGTACTTGGATCTGTTTGGGGAAGTGACTGATTTGCCATCAGTAAAAGTTATCCTGCTTAAAACAGTTTATTATTGTGTTTTCTGAAACATGGTTTCAAAATATGTATTTAGAAGATGCAGAAAATACACCAAGGAGGTTAGTCCTTATTAATTCATTTGCACTTTCATCCAAATTTTCCACATTATGAAGAATACTCACGAAGATCATATTCTTTCATCACTCTATAAAAATTTCTTAATCGCAAACTGGAATAACAGATATCATGTTTTCTGCAAGGAATAAAATTCCAAATTTTCCTGATTATGAAGAATACAGCTCACCTCACGAAGATCATATTCTTTCATTGCTCTATAATAATTCTCTGATCACAAACTTGAATAATAGATATCATGTTTTTTGCAAGGAATAAAACTTCGGCATACTTTATGAAGTATGTTTTGTAACATGCAGTTGTGAATCAGATCAAAGGTAAAATTCTTTTCATCTTACAGTTTCTAAATTCATTCATTAAAAATTTCTGTCATCATCTACACCATACGTTATTTTTTCATAATTTCAAATTCATCAAGAAAAAAATAAAATACATTGCAACATTTTGCTCACATTAAATGACATAATAATTACAACAAACGATGAGTCAATTTCCCATGTTTCTGCACAAGTGCCGATGGAACATTGACATTTTGATACACTTAAAAACTCGCAAAACATTAGAATAAATTTTTATTTCAGAGGCAGAAACAATTTAAAAAATCATCACATCTGAAATTTAGTGTCATTCACTTCACAAATGATGTTAAATTATGCGAAAGCACAGTCATTTTACGATTAAATAAATTATCAACAGAAAAAATGCGTTCAAAATTCAGTATTAAAATAGTATTTTTATAATTAAACAGTTTCAGTGCTTTCGTAAGAGGAAAAAAAACTCAGTTTTGTATCCCTGATGGTAATAGTTTTAAATCAATATGCACAAAATTTATTCATACCACTAAAAAAATTATATGAAGTGCTAACAGAGATATTAAAAATTGAAATTGTTTTGTTCTTTTATTTATAATACGTTTAGCAGGAAATAAATGTTAATTCAAAGAACACTGCAATGGAAGTTCTCACATGTCCTATCAAACTTTTGTCAGTGATTTTAACTGAATTATCACCAGAAGAAATTTATTAATAAGCGAACACTACAACCAACGAATATCTAAGATATTCTTTTACTACAACAACGTTTGCACCCTAACAAGAAATCTTCGATGTTTCTTTACATCGCACGATAAATTGTTAATCTTTGCCATAATTCACCGCGAAACATGATAAAAAGCCAAATATTGTAACCCAGACAGAAGCCCGTGACGTCACGGTAAACTTTTCCGTACACCTTTGGCGTGTGTCTGTACATAATTGTGACGGACTACGATGGATTCAGTCACAAATGCCAATCCACGAACAAACAGTATTCTTTGCGACTTTACCATTCTTTTCGACCGCCATTGCCGAGTGCTGACTTGACAAATATCCCGCCACAACCGGAAGTAGAAAGTGTCTGCTTTGCCATTGCTCAGTGAACAAGAATTGCAACGCTTTTTTTTCTTCTTTATAATTAAACATATTAAGAAAGCCTCTAAATTAGCATATGAAATAAACTTACTTTTGCATTATATAAATTTATATTCACAGCATCTCTGTATTAAGGTAATAATTAAATTTTTCTACGAAAAATAGAAATGTCTGTGTATGCGCATGCTCAGTGTATAATCGTAAATCCGGTTAATTTTTATAAGTTAGCGTAAAATTAACTATGCAAATTTTGAGTTCATTTAACTGGACCCTTGTACTTATTCTGTAGATCTCCATATTAAGAATGTCTTTAACTGTTTCAGGAAAAATATAAAATATAATATAATTATTTTTTACATTATTTATTAATTTTTTCCTCATATAAAAATTATTAAAATCGCTATATTATTTTTTCCGTACATTAAACAAAATTTTAAAAAATTAGCCTCATATGATTTTCATAACAAAGATTAAAGGAACTGAAATATATGTAAAATATCAGGATTCAGCTTGCAATTTCGTAGAGTTATTATTATTATTATTAAATAAAAAATATTAGTATATCTTTGATTATAATTAATGATCCTTTGGTCTACATTAAACTATTGTTCAAGAAGTCAAACGTTTTCGAGCATCTTCTGCTGTATTTATTATTCTTTTCTTCGACATGAAAGATTTGCTAGTCTTATTCCAATTTAATTGCCCACATTTGCTAAATAAAATAAGGCGAGTATTGTACCAAACTCAGTAAGTACACAAATTTAATATACAGCTTATTCCAGTTAAATGGGTAATAGGATTTTCATAAAAGAAATTAAATTGTGTAAATTAATGTAAGTGTTGATATGAATAATAATAACAAATTTGATATAAGAAAATAAATAAGTTATTTTGAAGATGTTTGAATTAAGAAAATATAATTTTTTGCAAAAATGCACGTAAAGATTTAGCTCACATGTTAAAATTTATAGAAAAATTTTAGCCTCATATATGAATGCCCCTTTTTTCATGTTCGTGGACAAAGAAAACAAAGTGAAATGCCAGAAATACACTAAATATTTTGAATTAATAAACTTCATTTTCAATCTTTTTAGACTTCGTATAATATCCGTAAAAGTGACGAATGAAATATACCATAAAGGCAGTAGTTTCTTTCAGAACATTCGAATTCGTATAATATGCGTAAAAGTGACGAATAAAATATACCATCATGGCGGTAGTTTTATCAGTACATTCGGATTCGTATAATTTTCGTAAAAATAACGTGTGGAAAATAACGATTAAGAGTCAACAGTAACTTCAGCCTTTTTCATTCGTATAAATTTCGTAAAAGTAACGTGCAAAAAATACCATACCCTTATTTCACCAAAATTATACGTATATTTTTGGAGACGTGCTGCCTGGGAAATGAATGACCATATCGAGGAACGGAGGTTGCCAGAGGATGAAAAACCTTCTTTTAAAGCGCTCAAGATTTCTACAGTTAGTGGCAACAGTAACGGACTGTCCATCAATGGGCATATCGATGGAGTTCCATGCAATATGATCATTGACACAGGAGCTAATGTTACCATCATTCGGAGATATTTAGCTCAACAGTTTAAAGATAAACTTATTTGGACACCATCCTCTGTTACCCTTCAGACTGCGAGTGGTGACAAGACCGACACAGCTGGGAAGTTAAACGTGAACATCACGTCTGGCCTACCATCACACGGCATATGTGGCGGATATTACAGATCCATGCATACTCGGACTGGACTTTTTAAGGAAATGCAATTTTTCCTTAGACTTCAAAAACAATAAACTGCTTTCAGGATCTGAAGACATGACTATCCATCCTCAGAAGGCATACTCACCTGGAAATTCCGACGCCTTGTCCGAAAGACCCAGCTCGGGAAGCTGCCGAAATCATACTAGGCTCGAAAAGAAACGCAAGACTACCAACTGTTCTCCATCACAAATGCTCTTCAGTAATGATCTTCGTCTGCCTTGTGACCGCCTGTTTGATCGCCATACGGATGCGCCTTCATCGCCTGAGGAATACATCCAAGATGTCCAGGCCCGTTTTGAAGTGATGCAGTGTTCCGTACGAAAGCGAGTCAACCTGGCGACGGAGAAAGTGAAGTCCAGATACAACACGAGAGCGACTAGACATAGATCCAACAAAGGAGACAAGGTGTGGTTGTGGAACCCGATTCAACGAAAAGGACTCAGTCCTAAATTACAGTCACCTTCGGATGGTCCATATACAGTGCTGAACAGAGTGAATAACGACGTGGTTCGGTACGTAAGTCTTCGAACTCTAAACCTAGAGTCGTTCATTACGACAGGTTAGCTCATTACTATGGCCATAGTGCGTAATGTAAATAATTGTAAATAGTATAAGACCATGGTCCTTTTTGTTTTTAAATGTGTATTTGATTTGATTTGTATTTAGTTTTTGATATGCATTTAGTATTTGATTTGTTTAAGTTATCTATTACATTTATTGTTCATGTTGCTTGATATTGTAATGTAATGTTTATGCCTCAGTTGTAAGTTTGGCTTCCTGTCCAGGGATTGTACTGCCCGGGACTTGCAGTCCTTGGGAAGGGGGGCAGTGTTACGAATTTGGTATTTAAAAAGCTAATGTTAGTTCAATTATAAATTAAATGGTTTTATTTCTCGCGCAATGCAGCGCGTGACGAATATTAAAAGAAAGCTAAGCCGGAAAATTGAAAATACAAGAGCGCGTGCATTAAATAAATAAATATCTCTTTTTTTGATTTCGAGAAAGTACTAGAATATTCTAGCGCGTGATTTTAAAATCTTATAAAAGGAGGAAAACATCTCAGTTCGTAGTAGTTACTTAGTTTGTTGTTTAGAAAACTGCTCTTGTTGACTGTAGCGATTTCGCGGATTAGCTTTCTTTAGCTGTTTTGAATTAAGTTCTTTTGAACGTTTGAGTAGTTAGAAGATAACTACTGTGATATATTGTGATACTGCACGATTATTTGAGGACATTTAATCATATTTGTTGTGATAATAATAAATTTTTGTTCATTTTTCATCGGACTTGTGCATTAATTTCGTAACGAACCTGTACGCACGCAACAATATTTTATGTTTTAGAATGCAGTAATTGGTTTAAATTATTTATTTTATTAATAGTAAAAGATTTAAAGAATAATAGAAGTATGTGTATATCTATACTACTAAAATCTGCGCTCGTCTGTCTGTTTGTTTGTAACATCATCTCCTCAGAACGGCGGGGAGTTGAGTTTCAAGAGTAGTAGTTCATCCTGATTCTAAACATTCGTGGGAAACCATTTCTACCATTTTCATCTACATACGACTTTAATCAGCTGAGATATTAAGTAAAAACTCTCGAAACGCTAATTTTAGCACCTTGCAAGTTGCTTTTTTTTTTGCTGAACTGCATTGCTCTTCGGCGCGCTGCATCAAGCACTTATACGAGGTGGAAATTTAAAACTGCCATCTGTCTTCTCTAAACAGAGGCAGAACAAATTCTTTTATGGAATCACGTGACACATTTATTTTCCGTTACCTTTTCTCTATTTTTTGGTGACTTTTATTAAATTTTCTTAAAATTGTGGATTCTAAAAATATGTTTTCGTTTAAATGTGAAATATCTCCCCAAATTTCTCATATAGTCTTTTTTTTTTTTTTTTCAAGTGTATATAGAAGTGATTTCATTCATACTGAAATGTTTTTATACATTTTCTTCTTAGGTGTACATAGAACTTATAAATTTCTCGCTAGTCTATGTAAAACATTTGAATACAAGGCGAATATTACAGTCTTTTAACAAGATCGAAATATTTCTATAAAATCACTTACTTCTTCTGGCCTTTGTTATATATTCTATTATTATTATTATTATTTTATTTTTAACTAGCAGCTACGCTGCCAGACTTAGTCTGGCATTTAAATGTACCATAAAAATGCCTGAAGGGAACACCAAACATTAAATTTAAAAACTGCGCAGAATTTTACTCTGCAGAAAACTTCCGAAAAAAAGAAAACACACATTTTTAAAAAAATATTTTACATATAAAAAAATTAACCAACTTTCCGTTGAAGAAAAAATATCATGCAAAACTTTTTAATATCTTACAAACAGTGCAATGAGCAAAAAATAACATGAAAGAAACTCAAAAAACAAAAAATTCCGCGCAGAATTTTACTCTGCAAAACAACTTTATCAAAAAAAAAAAAAAAGTATTATACATATAAAAAAAATGTCAATGAAATAAGCCAATCTCTTATTATAAGAGATAGACTAACCCAGTGGGCGGGGCGCGCGTCACCGACATGTCGGCAAGAAAGAGTAGGGACGATCTGGTTTACTTTAACACTGAAACCTATGGCATTTGTATCACATAACTCTTTTTAGTTATTAAATGTGATACGTTGTATAGTGATGAGATTATGAAAGCCACAGTTTTTTCCAAATAGGATTTAATATATCTCATTAAAGCACATTTTACTGCATTTCGCGCATTTTTTCACGCGTAATTCTTGTACAAACATCTTTACTTTGGTAAAACGGTAAAAACTCTAAGCACAAAATTTATGAACTTCAATTTTCGTACAAATAACGTAAAATTAAATAAGATTGATAGTACGCGATGCTTTGAAATAAGTAAGGTAAAATTAAACAAGATCTGATCTTTCTTTTTTTTTTTTTTTTTTTAAATTTAATGACCATTTTCAGGCAGTGAATTTCAAAACTATAATAACAGTACAAAAAAATCATTTATTTGATTATATCATCATTAACTTATTAACATTAAAGTGGAATATTTATTTTAGTAATTTATAAAATTCGGAGCATAAAATTTTCTGAGTGTAATGAAGGGGGGGGGGAAGGTAAAATAAAATCTAGAAGCACTCAGATTTTATATTACGCCCAAAAGGAACTTTTTTTTTAACGTTTTGTGTGTTACTTATATTTATTGAATATCATGTTCTTCGACCGTAAACCACATACATTTGAAAACAGCATATCTTTAGAATTTCCGCACTGGAGATAAAACTGTTATTTTCCGTACAGTGCTCGGTTTGAACTCGTTGAGTTTGTTAATAAAAAATTCGGGTACTTTTCCGTTTTGCCGGCGCAAGCGATAAAGTCGCCAATAATGGTACAACCGATGCCAAACGGAATATTCTCGCTGGTAACCTTTTACGCTTCATTTTCAAAACAAGTCGCAGCTTTTTCTTATCAGATTGATTGTTTCTTTCAATAGTGGCATATAATTACATAGAATTTTTATCAGATAGTTCAGTTTTATGTCTAAGGCCATTTTCGGTAATTAAGTCAATCAGGATGCAATCACAGCGCTTACCCGAAGCCGAAAATATAGAAAATGTTAGTCAAGGGTTAATTTCATCAATTCTAATGAGAATGCATTAGCGAAGTAAAGCACTGCAGCTTTACATAATTTCTGAGTAAGCTATTCGTACGCATTGAAATATTTCTTGCATTTAAACTTGTGTTCCAAATTAAGATTTAACTTGAAATTAATGTAGATAATTACTGCGAGCATTAGATTTTTGTAGAGTAGTTTACGTGAGATGAGATCGCTTGGGGTCACGTGATATGAACCGGCGAATCAAGATGTTGAACTATGAAAGCATAGTAAATTCTTAAATTAATGTCTTTTTACAAATTTACTGTCTTTATTTATTGGCTTTTTATAAAATTTTAAGCGATATTAAAATGTTTATGCCTTCAAAAAAAAAGAATTCTTAGAACTAACATTTTTTAAAATATTTTTTATGTGTATACTGTATGTTGTCGCCAATAAAGTCTGCTTGGCGAGATTTGCGCCGGCCAAACGGAAAAGTACCAAAATTCGTTAAAGTTTTACAAAATATTAAATAGATTAAAACAAATTCGAAATTCGGCCGTCCAGATGTCCAGATGTTCGGGTGGAGGATTACATTATTCTAAATTTGATGGCTCTAGATACCGTCGTTTTTGTCACAGTGCGAGAAACATACATGTATTCATGCAGATTATTCATTATTTAATTTCTTTAAGTATAATACAGGGCGATAATATTTGGTAACAACAATTTGCAAGGAGACACGGATATTTATAGTAAAACAGCGCAAAATGCCGCTTCGAAATTGACAGCCTTTCTAGGGTACCATCCCTTTGGGCTAATAAATTAAATTAACAGTAAATAAAAAAAATCTTATGCAGAACTAAAAATAAATTAAAACAATAATCACTATAAAATACAAGCAAAATTAATTATTACGATTAAATACAATTTTAATAGTAGAATTAAATGTATTAAAATTTTTAAGGAGTCAATGTTTATCACTATGATGTATTATGAAATATAATTGAAAAATATTCCTTTATAGAAATTGTGCTATAATACTCATCTATAATTTTAAAAAAGCAGCATAATTTAGAATTTTAAACAAAACTTTCAAAAACTCGTTTTAAAATATCTTAGTATTTTTTACTTATTTACACCAATAAAAAGCATAAAAATTGCTTGTTTGAAATTTTCTGTTAGTTAAGATTTAAAATATTATTTTCTAAAAGAAGTAGTTACAAATTTCTTAACAGCATAGAAAAAGCTAAAAAAATATTCGGCCCTGAAAGCATGCAATAGCTTTATAATTATTTGGAACGTTAATTATGCTTGATAAATATCCTAAATTTTAAAAATCAATCTCAATTTCAAAAATAAAAATATGTAGAAATTCTAAATTGTGAAATGAGGCGCTACAACCAGCTTTTTCTTGACAATTATACACGCTGCAATAGGCAACCACTGTTAAATTTCTGCAAGTCGTCCCTTTTCCTCCGGATGTGATCAAGGTGACAGCCGGGAACACCTCAGACGAGGGAGAAAACCCATTCGGGTTAGTCTATTTCTTATAAGGTCCATGTCTTAAAAACAGTGACATAAGAAATACGATGAAAAATTGTTGCCAAACCCATATTTCTAAAAGAATGAAACTATTCAAAATGATGCCATTTCATCAAAAATCCATCAACAACAATAAGACAGGAAAATTGTTGCCAAAATCACATTTTTAAAGATGTGAGATGTGTACTCGGAAGCTTCATTTAATTTTTTTTTTTTTTTTTAAATACAAAATATTATCATTTTTACAAAATTCTTTTCGTAAAACCAGTCGCAAGGATAAAAGTTTAAATTCTCCAAAAATCAAAGAAAAATAAACTGTACATTTTTAAAAATAAACTTTTTAAGAAAAAATCCCATTGAAAAGGTGTCAAGCTCACTTTGTTAAATAAATTCGTATTTAATCGATTTATTGAAACACGAAATTTATTTGTAAAGTTCGTAAAATAGCTAAGTGCCTACATTTCATGACGATGTGAAAATGGAGTGTGTAGAGTAAAATTTCGCTTTCCTATAGCCCATTGTGTTATGATGACGCAATTTCGTCCCAAATTATAAAATAAAAAAATTCTAATTCGAATTTCGAATAAATCTCTACGAGGCAGTGGCAAAGCTAGGATTCCAGCGTCCGGGGACAAGTGAAGAATTTGTGCCTCTTTCTGTGTGCCAAGAATGGAAAACATTTCATTAAAAAATTTTTCGTTGCATCAATTTGGCGCCGCCTGGATGCTGCGCCCGGGGACAGATGTCCTACCTTGCCCCACCCTAGCTACGCCACTGCTACAAGGTGCACTGGCTCTTGTCTAGATGCACCTATGTACCAAATTTCGTAGCCGTGGCTTACGAGCTTATGCGCAGCGCGAACGAAAGACACACACGCAAACACCACCACTCACACACAGACAGACTCTTTCTTTTATTATATGTAAAGATTTGATATTTTGTTTGTTTATCATTTATTTTTATTGTTGGATTTTAAATTCCAGATACATTCAGTTAACAAATTTCAGTACACACATAAGTCTTTCTCATTCTATAACCGATGAAATTATTATTTAGAAGAAAAAAAAAAAATGCTGTTTTTCCGATCATTCAAGGTTGAAATACCTTTTTATATACGATCGCAGAACAAATCTTGAAAAATATTTGCAAACATGGCAACAGATGGCGCCACGATAAGGCGAAAAACTTAAAATGCGGGAAGCGTAAATTAAACCACTTTTGAAAATCACAGAATCATTCTTGAACACGGAATATCATATCAAGGGCCTCAGTAAAGTAATTGAAGCAAATAAACAAGGACTTTGAATATTATAATTCATACGGCTATCAATAAAGATAAATAAATAATTCTTATAGAAAATTATGTTTTTCGATTTTTAATAGGAGTAAATTTATACAAAAAAGAAGATGGAATATTCTCCACAGGTTCTGTTGAAAACTTTTCGTTTAAGCGAAGAATAAAGCAGTAATTTGAGGCGCCAAATCACAGACTTTTATAGGTTAAAATAAAAATAAAAAATATAGCATATGTGATAAAACAGCTTATGCCGCGGAGAAATTGTAGTTCAGATTGTAGGAATTCTTTTAAAATAAATTATTCATTTATGAAGTTTTGTAGGAAAAAATAACATTTCTTTATTCTCAGCTAATGTTAACAAACGAGAATCCAAGTTAAATCATTCAGTCGGTTTACCAGATGCGATTTGGATCATGACATACTTTTGGTTGTCAGTACTTATCACTAATTAACAATTCTAATGGTGTTTCACTTTTGAATTCTTCCCTTGTTTCTGTTCCTTTGTTTCTGTTGTATTGTATTTCTCAGGCAAATTGACCAAAAAATTTTGAATAGCAACATGATTCGTTATTTCTATCGTGTTGCATTTCTAAGGGGGTTTTCTTAGAGAAGCTGACCAAACTATTAGTAAAACAAATTAAATATGAAGTAATTAAAATATATCCGTACAGATATTCTTAAACTGTCCTCTATGATATAAGCAGGAAATCGTAGCTAATGAAAATATTCTCAGATTTAAAAATTCTTTCGTTTTTAACTTAATAAGGTATTTCTCCCACCTTTGTGATGTAGTGGTCAGCACGCTCGGCGCATATTCGTGAGGTCCATGGTTCGAACAACGGCGAAGGCGTTGCTCGTTTTTCATGTCTCCTGCTTCGAAATAACCTAATGCCTCTACAATGGCGCCCGAACTAAAAAGTTGTGAATGATGACACTTCACCACCAGGATTTCGCGAGTGGATTGCCTAAAACCCAGTCGCCCTTTCAAAGGGGAAGTATATATGGCATTTTTCCCGCCTTCTTAACATGCCTTCGTGGTGTAGTGGTCAGCATGCTCGACGCGAATTCGAGAGGTCCTGGTTAGAGCTCCGGCGAGGGCATTGCTCATTTTTCATCTCTTCAATTCCGAAATAACTTAATATCTCTACAACTTCGCCTTATTTTGAAACGTCTTCTGAAAATTACTGAGATGTATTGCAACTAAGAATGCTGAACGAAAGCGGAAGGTCATCTGACGGCAGGTGGTACGGATGCACTCGGAAGTGTTGGCTAACCAGGTTCGCGTTCTCTTTCAAATTTAAGAAGCTATATAATGCTTTGAAGAAGCTATATGACGTCATGCCAAGAAATAATCTTTAAAAATGGAGGAAATTTTTCCTTTGGATAAAGCTTAAAGTTTCTAATTTTTTAGATATTCAGAAAATTTTATGAATGCTCAAGACCAGAGCTCCTGCCAGTGGTTACTGAAGTGAATTACTGAAAAAAAAAAAAAGGCCCCTTTTCCAGAGAGAGTTTTGTCTCCTTAGAATAAGCAAATTACATTGCTTTTATTTACTCAAGCGAAAAGTTGTTCATTTAGTTTTCTAATTAAGAAAGTATTTTTAAATTAGAGTGTTATAAGTTTCGTATTATTTTAAATAACCAGTTATTTTATGATTTAGATATCTACTATCACTTCTCTCTTCCTTTTTGTATGTAAATTAGTTCGAGAGTATATAATATGAGATTTTCTGACTGTAAGACAGAGCGTGTTTCTGTCTCTCTAGGCCACGTCAATAAGCTAAGTAGCTTAGATAAGGTTGCATTATTTGCATCTAGTTACCGACAGTTGAATTGTTTCGCTGGTGGGAACTTTGTGCAGTTTTTGGTTACTAAGTTTTAATTTGAAATTTGAATTTACTGTTTCTTACAGTTACATCGCCATAAGTGGTTGGCTGATCCTATTTAAGCACGAAACGTGCATTTATGTTCACAGTTTTGATTTAATAAAAAGGTTTGTTAAACCTTCTTCGAGATCCTGTTCAGACGTAGCGGTAATTCACATAACTTCAGTTAGGAGTTTGGTACTCACTTAAGCTAAAAAGTTAAATTTTATAGCGCAAATATAATAGAATGCCATTTATCCGAAGTAAGAGAGTTGGGTCATACCGGATAACACTTCATCCAAGTTATACCGGACAACACTTTCAAGTTACACATGGCTATAAAAGGTAAGAACAACTAGTTATAATGTTTTAATTAAATCTGTGCATTTTGTCTACATGCGTCTATAGTAATCAATTAATAAGTAATGGATTTTTCAGTTTTTCTTACGAAGTAAAGGAAGTACTGTAATTCCGTAGAATTTCGGATATTATATTTCAACGAAAATATCCATTTCGACCGCTCTCGAACCCATTTAGAAATTTTTTTTTTTTTTTTTTTTTTTTTTTAAGCGTAACATCTACATACATGGATAGTAAAAAAGGCTATTTTTTTCCAAAATGGATTGAAAAATGGATTTAAAATGGCTTCAGAAGAGACTTTTTCCGTGACGTCTGTACATATATGACGTCTGTACGTATTTCCATGACGTCTGTGTATAAATATTTCGCCTAATTTAAAAACAATTAACCGTAGAACGTTGAAGTTTTGTATATGGGCCTGCTATAACATGTAATTGTTCACCTTCTTTTCTGTTGCGCTCGGATAAAGCGGAGGGTAGAAGTATTTGAGCAATACAAATTTATGCAATAAATTTGTTGAAAATGATGTAAATTAAATTAAACGCTTACATAACAGCTAGTTCACATAACTATGTAATAAATTAAAAATAGAGTTTTTGATGTCAGCCATAACATACAAATATTTAAGATATTCAAATATTCAAGGAGAAAAAAAGTATTTGACCTAAACAATCATAACTCAGAATTCAATAAAAGCAATACTAAAAATAAAATTTAATATTTCGTAAAAACTTCATTGTTGTATACAACAGTCTGTTGTGTTCTTGGTATTGATTCTACGGTGTCCGCCGATAACATCGTGGCAAAATCATCGCGGGCGAAAACGTCGCCGAGAAAACAACGCAAGGCGAAAACGTCGTACTACAAAATATCGTGGGAGAAAACATCGCAAAGAGAAAACATCGCAGTTCTAACACATCGTGGTACAAAATATCGTCGTCCAAAATAAAGCGGTTCAAAATCTTCGCAGTTTAAAAACATCGTCGTCGAAAATATCGCGGTAAAAATAAAGTATCGACAAATCATCGCATTACGATAACATCGCAGACATGCTTTTTTTCAGGCTTTAATAATTGTAAATGGATATTCCTATAATGATTTGTAAGCGCGAGATGGAAAGAAGGATAATTTTTACTTTCACATTTTTTTATTAACTAATAAATTTTTGTTGAAAAAGTAAGAAGGAAACTTAATACTTACGAATAAACGGAAGCAGAACAAGAAATAAGGTCATGCAGTTGTCATGCAGTTAGGCAGCTTCCTTTCTCTAAACTTTTTTAGATTATACTTTTAACAAAAAATTACCAGAGAAAACTTTATAAAAATGATTTATTAATGACCTTTGTTAGTTAAGTATGTCAGTTTAAAATTCTATTAAGTGCTATAAGTTGCCTTAAATTTCTATGCTTAAATTTCCTTCTTACTTTTTCAGAAAAAAAATATTAGTTAATAAAAAATATGAAAGTAAAGATTATCTTTCTTTCCATCTTGCGCTCACAAGTCATTATGGAAATATCCATTTACAATTATTAAAGCCTAAAAAAAGCATGTCTGCGATGTTATCGTCTTGCAATGATTTGTAGATACTTCATTTCCACGATATTTACGACGACGATGTTTTTAAACTGCGAAATTTTTGAACCGCTTTATTTTGGACGACGGTATTTTGTACCATGATGTTTCAGAACTGCGATGTTTTCTCTTTGCGATGTTTTCTCCCACGATGTCTTGTATTATGACGTTTTCGCCTTGCGTTGTTTTCTCCGCGACGTTTTCGTCCGCGATGTTTTGGCCGCGATATTTTCGGCTGTAACCGATTCTACTAACGTTTTAGTTAGATCTGACTATTATTTTCCCACGTTTTAAAAAGAATATTTTTGCATTCTTTTTTATTTGAAAATTTATGTTTTCTAGCTTCGTGATCCAAAAAAATATCACAAATTCTAAAATCGGATTCAAATCCAGGGTTTAATTTCTAAAATTAGAAGTATCGGGATCCTATGGAAGATTGTGAGGAAGGAAAGAAAAAAAAAATATTAAATATAGCTAAAAATTAAAATAATTAAATAATAAATTTAAATTAAGATTAAGATTAATTAAACTGATTTATTTATTAAATTAATTCAATAATAAAATAAAAAAAGTAAAATATTTAAAAAATCTGAAAGGTTTAAGATTTTAAATTAAAGGGACATTTTTTTAACGTTTCGTGTGTTACCTTTATTTATTAAATGTCATGTTCTTCACACTTAAACTATAAAATTCAGTTCAACAGCAATATCGCAAAATAATTTTAAAATGAGCATATCTTTAGAATTTCAAATACACAGTTCCGTGCGCTGGAGATAAAAAGGGTTCTTCCCCCCCCCCCCCGTAGAGTGTTGTCATTGCTCGCTTTTAAATCATTGAGTTCGTTAAACAAATATTCGTTAAAGTTTTACAAAGTATGAAATCGATAATAAAACAAATTCCAAACTCCAAATTTGGGCTTCCAGATGCCCATATTCGGGTGGAAACGTACGTTATTCAAAATTCGATGGCTCTAGTTTCCGCTGTTTTATCACAATGCGAGAAACATACATACATTTATGCTGATTCTTCCTTATTTAATTTCTTGAAATATAATATAGGGTGATAATATATGGTGGCAACAGTTTGAAAAGGGAATCGGACATTTATAGGGAATCAACGCAAAATGCAAAAACGAAAATAATAATCCTTCAGGGCAAATTGACCCTTTGGACTAATAATAAATTTAAATTAAGAAAAATGTGAAGAGATAAAAAGAAATCTAATAAATTATTAAATTAATTTTAAGTAGTTAAATAGAAAAAAAAAATATATGGGACCTTGTCTTAGTTGGGGCTTCGGTTGGAATTACAATTCCACTTAGTTGCTAAGAAGCAGCTCAGCCGATTTCCGTCTGAGCCTGATTATACGTATAATGTACTATTCCAAGACATGACAAGTACCACACCTTTTTTGCAGCACACCAAGGGAAAAAAAAATATTAAATCTCCACTAAGGGGAATAGTGAAAATTCTAGAAACAGTATGAGGGTATGGAAAGAAATTGAACGGAAAAATGTAGCTTTGAAAATAAAGAGGGAACATTTCAAGGTTTGCTGATCGCGATGCCCTGTCGATATAATTCTAGCCGTCAAGCAGAAATTTTCCCTAAAATACTTTTCCTGAATACAGCGTGAGGATAAACATAAGACTTCTCTGTACAAGTGGCAGCAGTGGTCTCTCCGTTTGGTTATGTCATTCAGAAAGTCTACAGAAGCTCTGCAGAAGGAAGTCACTAGCGTGGAAGTCACTAGCGTGGAAGTCAGTAGAAAGGAAGTCACTAGCGTGCACGACCAGGGTATCACTTTTAGTTCTTTGAGGAATACAGAATTTACCCACTTTTCATAAATCCATTGCATATCCTCTAGAATAAGCCTTTGACATATGATTGGGGGACTTTTCTTTCTTTAAAGTCTCAACTTCTGTGCAAGGCAAAGACAGGTTTGTATTCAGATGTTATAGTTGATTTTTAAGGCATTTTTACTATTAAAACAAAATTTATGTACTAAAATTGTGGTTCACTTATAAGGTATTTCTCCCGATTCTTAGCATGCCTTCGTAGTGTAGTGGTCAGCACGCTGGGCGCGTATTCCAGAGGTCCGTGGTTCGATTCCAGGAGAAGGCGTTGCTCATTTTTCAAGTCTTCTGCTTCCAAAAATTCTAATGTCTCTACACACTTACATGAAAGAAGCATCATTAGCTAATCTATTATGTACAAAAAAGTACAGTTTTCTTTTAGGGTGAAAATTAAACGGAGTAAGAACAAGACGTAGCAGAACATGGCAAACACGGAAACACAATTTAAAAATTCTCTAAATAAAAGGCCTTCAGGCCTTTTATTTAGGGCTTCCGGTGCACTCCGGCTGAAATTATAATTTATCTCGAAACCTGAGATGTACCGGGGCCATGCTCCTGCGCAATTTAAGCTTTGTTGAGATCAAGTGATTTGAGTGTGGTGTTCAGTCTTTTAAGAACTTTACATAAGAGGAATTCATTTGTAACCCTATAAGGTATTTCTCCCACTTTCCTAGCGTGCCTTCGTGGTGTAACGGTAGCACGCTGGGCTGGTATTCTAGAGGTCCGTGGTTCGATTCCCGCGAAGTCGGTTGCATAATTTTCATCTTGCCTGCTTCCAAAAATTACCTGATGACTCTACAAGTGGCGATCGAACTAAAAGGGTTTCGGATGATGATTCTCCACACCCAGGATTTGGCGACTAGGTCCCCCAAAAACCCTAGTCGCCCTTTAATAAGGGGACTATATAAGGTATTTCTCCCACTTTCCTAGCGTGCCTTCGCGGTGTAATGTTAGCACGCTGGGCCGGTATCCAGAGGTCTGTGGTTCGATTCCCGGCGAAGGCGGTTGCTAATTTTTCATCTCTCTGGCTTCCAAAAAATCCTAATGTCTCTACAACCCTAGCTGCATGTTTAGAATCATTGTCTTGTTGGAAACAGAAGTCACCTTTAATACCCAATTTTGACACACTTTGAAACAAATTATCACACAATATCTCTACGTTTTTTCTCGCATTGAAATTTCCCTCAGTTATAGTCAAATTATCAGCTCCATTCCAGTTCATACTATTCCATACCATAACTCTCTTACCACTATCCTTTACAGTCGGACACATTTTTAAGACTTAAAGCCGTTTTATTTATTTATTTATTAATTTTTTTCCAAACAGTTTTGTTGCCATCGGATCCAAACAAGCAAAGTTTACTTTCATCAGTAAAATAGCCTTTTTCCAAAATTCTGAAGGCTTACTTATATATTATTTTGCAAAATGAAGCCTTTTCTTACGATTACTTTTATTTATATACGGTTTTTTTCTTGCTCTCTTGGCTTTATATCCGAATTTATTTAAGTAATTTCTTACTCTTTGAGGCGTAACACAAACATCTGAACAAGATGGAAGGTCATTAGATATATCTACGCTAATAAATTTTTTTTTTTTTTTTTTTTTTTTTACTGATTTTTCAGTCATTCTGATCTCTTGCTGTAAGAACCTTTAGCCGCACTGTCCTCCTTCTATCTTCGATACTCCCAGTAGATTTATATTTATTTACGTATCACATAATAAACAGTTGATAAATTTAATCTTAAATTTTTGCTATTTCACGATAAGTGGAGCTATTATTTCTTAAATTTATAATTGTATCACACATAAATTTAACTCATTCTGCTTTCCACACGTTTCAAAATAATAAATTAATAAAAATAAAAAGTGGAATTTGAACTGATAAGACTAATAGAACTTTTTTTTAACAAACTGCATTTCTTTTCCTTTCATTTTCAATTATCTGAAATCTAGTTTCAACCTTTCGCATTGGTTGTTCAAATACACTTTTCCCTTGGAAATTTGCAAATACTTTTTCCCTTTCAAATACGTTTTTCCCTTTGCCCTTGGAAATTTGCATAATTACGTTTTTCGGCATTGTGATAAAATTACATGATAGCTATTTTTTTATTTATTACGTAAGTTAATTTCAGCTAGTTATTATGTAAAAATTTAATTTAATTTACATCATTTGCATTAAAATTATTGCATAAATTTGTATTGTTCAAATACTTTTTTATTCCCACCCTGTTACCGGTTTCGAGCTCAGTATTTTTATTCTTATACTTTGGCAAATTTTGAATTTTTTGCTCTAAAAGTGATTCAGTTATGTCGTTCTTATGTGCCAATTAAGGCTTTTACGCCTTTAGTTAACTTGCATGCAATAGTTATAGAATTATAAACAACAATTAATGAGTGGCGAGAGGTATAATGAGGCCACCATTTGCTTACATTTGAAGTTTTTAGTACAATAGTGAATTAAGTCAGCTGGTGCACCAACTTGAGCGTCTTTTTGATTTTCAGTTTTGTGCGTCAAAAATTTTGTCTTCCTATCCGTTGGCCAAATCGCTTGTTCTAGCGCACAAACTCTAATTTTAAAATCAAAAGTTGTTTCGCTATTTGTTTTTAACTGTATTTGGTGTTAGGTTTTTTTCGTATTTTACAATTTTTAAAGAAAACATTTTGAGTTCTTATCTATTTTTGCCTTGCCGCGAAGTAAGAACTGAATTGATTGAGTGAAAAATATATCTCTAATGAAATTCGAGGAAATAAGTTTAAATGAAGTGCAACAAAAAATATGTATAATTTAGTAGACCATACAAGGAAGTCACGTGGTATCCACATCATAATTTTTAAATTGTGTTTCCGTGTTTGCCATGTTCTGCTACATCTTGATCTTACTCCGATTAATTTTCACCATAAAAGAAAACTGCACTTTTTTTGTACATAATGGATTAGATAATGATGCTATTTTTATGCATTTTCATTAAATAAACTTCAACATTTTGGTTTTAAATCTTTAATCTGTATTTCTGTTTAAATCTTAAGTGGTGGGGGGAAAAATAAAAAGAAAGTAACTAAAAAAAAGAAAACTTATTTAAATAGAACTTAAATTTCCTCAAACAGAACTTAAGTTTCCTTAAAACATAAGAAAATTTTTATTTACCTTTTAAATGTTAATTAAATATAATATTCTATAAATAATACGAAAATGACTAAGAAAAATTGTAATTAATTACATGACATATGCAAAATATGTTGCTCAGAAGTTTTAATTGTGTGATGGCAATGTACGTTAACTCATTACTTCGGATTCAAGCCCAGTAGGACTTTAAAATTGGAAAAGTGATAAAAAGTAAAAATGGTCTTATAATAAAGATTGAAGAATACCTGTTATAAAATCATTTTGATTTTCAAGAGTAATTATTTTGAGTATTATTTTAATCCTAATTATTTGGTTTTAAGACTGATTATTGAAGACCCAGTTCAGCAGCTATGAGTTTTTAAAATATTCGCTTTTTATTTAAGCTGCACGCTATTTTTTTTTTCATATAATTGCTTAATTTTACCGCCAAGACTGTTGCCAACGCCAGGCGTAATCTTGTGCTTCTTGCCACAAGGAATTTTATGGGCTTGGGCTGATGTTAATGTTAGACAAGCGAACATAAACAACAGCATAACAAAAACTTAATTTTAATTAAAAAATTTGATTAAGAAATGAAGCTTAAATTTACAGTAATACGGTAGATACGGCGATAACGCATGACATACTGTTTAGAATTTAAGTAAGGCAATAGTAAAATTTAGTATATTCAGGCCAGAAGAGACGTTGTGTTGTCACCTGCTGAGTCTCTGTTACTAGACTGCCTTCATCTTGTAAAATACCACAGCCTTTATCGTTCTTTTTCTTTTTTGCCTGCTCGCATTTTAATAACTGCATAAACATGCAAAAATCTTTACCTGTTAACAAATGGTATTCCACTGGGAAGTTCTTATTCGACTGATTTATGTAACCTCTATTTATTTTCTAAGGAGTACAAGTTTCTTAAAAAAATTTTCAGAAGATGATTTCAATAAATCTGCACATAGTACATTCAAATATATAGATGCTATTATTACATTCAACAATAAAAATTTAATTGAAATAAGCGACATCTACTCAAACTGTTTAAAACTAATCAAGACCAATAAGAATCAGTTTAATTATACTTTACTTATATTTTAGCATTCGTAATCCGAAAGAAGTAATCTTTTTGATAAAAGAAGGGAATTCATTTTTTTCAACAATTAAATTTATAGATTGGAATACTAGTATCAGTAAAATAGTTATTGCAAATAGAATTTTCAATCAAATTGCCAGAATTAAAAACGTATGCACCGAAACTGAACAACACTAACAAGGGATTATTATTTTTCTTGCTAAAATTTTGCAAGAAAATGAAATTCTAACTAACTTTATTAACAGTTTACTTTAAAAAGCTGCAGAGGTGTACGCCAGATAAACATTTTTAAGGTAATGAATTTTTCATCTGAAATCTCAAGTAAGAGAAGGATAAAGAAGGAGGTTTTAGAAGGATTTATAGTGTAGTATGCAAATATATAATTATTGCACAATTTATCTTAACTATACTTTTATTAACTGAGGGCCTACTTTATTAAGTCGTCATGATAAGCACGTGGAGTGAAAGTTTTATTCTTTTCTAACATTTGTTTCTTTTTTTTTTTTTTTTTTTCTTCGTTTCTTTTCTTGCTTGCATTTCTTTAATGCTTTCCAAATTTAGAATTAAAAATATACTTACTATAAATTCACTTTTTGGGAGATTTCTTTTTTCCTTTGTCCTTCTCATAGTAAGTTTCAACTTTATTAATCTGGTAAAAAATTTTGTTCTTATTTAATTATAAATATGTTTTGTAAATTATTACATTTTGGTTTGAATTTTAGTATTAGTGAATACTAGTATATATTTTACTTTTGCTTTATCAGGCATTGAATTTAGTTCTTTTAAATTTGTTTTTGTGTATTTTTATTTCATATAAAAGGAGATCGCCTGTGTAGAGGAGGCATGCAGGATTTTTCAGGTGAACCATTATAATTAAATAATTTGAAATTATTCATCGGATTATTTTCGATAAGAAACACAGTGGTTTTCCTAGAAGGAGGGATTCAATTGAATCTGATCTACCTTCTCTTGATAATGTTGAATCAGATTTTAATTGCATTCCTTTTTCTTTTATATGTATTTTTTATGTTTTTATATTACTTTCGGGATTTCTTCTGGTTTTAAAACACTGAGTTATGGGTTATTTTACATTTTATATTTTGAGATTTAAGGATTTTAATTGTTTTAAATTACATTTTCTTTTATGTCTTTGTAGTTTAGGTTCAGAATTTCTTATTGTAATTGATTAATTTTTCGGCAACATATTGCGCGGAAATAATGTTGGGATATTTTTGTTTAAAAAAAAATTGTGATACTTTATGTATATATCCAAACGTATTATGGACAGTGAATATATATATATATATATATATTCACTCTCTTATCCGGCTTAAAATTCCTTACCCGGCCCATTTGCGCAGTCGTTGATTGTAGTCATATACGTCCAATCACAGAAGTGTTTCAAATGACGAAAATATTGATATTTCAGAAATGCTAAATTTTTAAAAAAATTATTTTTAACAAATATCGAAATCTAACTGCATATATAATAACAGTTTATGTGTAGTTAGTCAATAAATATCTAACGATATTTAATATCAGTTTATTGTTGTGCTAAAAAGAATATGTAGTGAGCCGTACTAGGAAGTCATGTGGGGTTCACATTGCATTTTTACTTCCTTGTACGAAGTAGAAAGGAAGTATTGCAATCGAGAAAAGTTTAAGGCAGCATATTTCAACGAAAATATCCATTTTGACCGCTATCGAATGCAATTTAACGATGTTTTTGCGTGATATCTGTACGTAAGGACAGAATAAAATACTCTTTTCCTTCAAAAAAATTATAAAACTGCTTTAAAATGAATTCTGAAGAGAATTTTTCGTGGTGTCTGTACGATCGTATGTACGTACGTACTCAAAAACTCAAAAACGAGTAGCCTCAGAACTTTGAAATTTTGTATATAGGACTGCTATAACATGTAGATGTGCACCTCGTGTTTTGGTTGCAATCGGCAGCACCAAACGTATGTAAATATATTTATACATATATCCACTCTGTTACCCGGCTCAGTGATCTCAGTTTCCTTACTCTTATATTTTTGTAAATTGTACATTTTTTGCTTTAAAAATGATTGAATTATGTTGTTTTTAATCTTCCGGTTAAGGTTTTTATGCCTTTAGTAAATCTCTATACAATATTTTTAGAATTGTCAACAATTTTAAAGTTGTTTAAGTGCTGCTAAGCCCAATAATTTTCTTGATGGCGGCCATTGCTTGTTTACATTTGAAACAGCAGGATAGTGGATTTGTTGCCAATCTAGAGAAACTTAGCTTCGCAACAACAAAGATAACGCCTTCATTTATTATTGCGAATTAAATCACGCTTAATCCTTTCTGGAATTTTTTCGAGGAAATAAGTGTTTAATATTTACTTCGTAATTTTTAATACAGATATTTTGAGTTTTTATGTATTTTTGCCTTGTCGCGAAGTGAGAACTGAATTAATTGAATGAGAAATATTCAATCGTCTGTGAAAAACTGTTTCTTTTTTGTTTTGCTTGCTTAATTTCTTTTATACATCGTTCTTTATTAAAGTATTTGAATAGAACATGTGGCAACGATTAGATAATTCTTTTAAGTAATGGAAATTTTGTGCATTCTGAGTTATAATATGAACGAAATATAATACTGTTAAGTGAACCTAGCGCCAGAATGTCGCTATGGTAAACAAATAGATTGAATTTTAAAGAATACATTTATTCTCTTGTGGTTTATGCGCTGTCGGCGAAGTTGATTTAATTCAATCCAATACGTTTAAATGAAATAAAAAAAAATGCGTATAATTTAATATTCCATACAAGGAAGTCATGTGGTGTACACATCAGATTTTTTAAATTATTATTATACTATATAAAATGACCTGACTGAGATTGGGCTTTAGCGCATCTAAGAAACTGCTTTAGCAAAGAAAACTTAAAATTGGTTCTGAAATATTCTAGGCAAATTACTAATTTACGATTATTACGGAGGGAAAGACATATGATGATGATAAGAAATTTCTTTTGATCAGTTATAAAGAACTAAAAGCAAGACTTCTGTTAGATTTGTTACTGAGTTCCTCACTTTTATTCTGTTGAATTAAGTGTATAAGCGAATAATCGCTTAACAGAAACGTAAACTCAAGAAGGGTTAATTACCCTTTATTTTACAAGATTTAACAGTCGGCCCCTTTCTCAGGGCGTACAACAAAGCCTCCACTTGGGCTTGAACTCAAAATGTAAGAAATAAGATCTAACTAATGACTAAGTAAAGAGATTTAGCCGAAGCTAACACAATTCTAAACAGTTTGCCCCGTAATGTTGCCAGTGAACTATCAAAAGGCACGTAATACGGCCTAGCGTAATATTAATAGCTTAGAGAGACGCAGGGGCGTTCCTAGCGGAGGGGAGCGCGTCAAAGTACGCGGCGGCCAACATCAGAAGGGGGCAGACTCTCGCGATACCACGCCTAAATATTTTAAGTTCATTAAATTCATTGTAAGTACTTGTCATATGTTTTATACAATTTCTCATATGTAAGTACTTAGTGAGTATGAAATAAAAATTTTATTAATCACTGAGAGCATTTTTTTTTTATTATTATTATTTTTGGGGCGGCAATCTTAGGAAAGTACGCCGGCAGCCAATGGCCTAGGAATGGCCTTGGAGAGATGTATGTCAGAGGCAAACGCACGCTCCTCAGGAATCCTAATCCTCTCTATCGAAGTCAGTTGAACTTGGCTTAAATACTATTCTCTTTCCCATTTACATTTAACGCGATACTAAGAAATTCATTCTGGTAGGGAGTTGTAAGCTGAAGCTAGGAAGGCCAGGAAAGGTGAACTAAAGTAAAACAACTGCTATAAAATTAAAATATACCTTACAATGTTATGAATGGGAGGGGGAAATGAGGATTTATAATTAGCTTTTATTGAGGAATTAGAGTAAATTCACAGATAATAGAGGTGACGGATAACGAGAACATCTGATGTTTAACATAGGTGATCAAAGTAAAGTTACATATAACCTCATTTACTTTTGTGCAAAAGTAAAGTCACATAACACTAGCATTAAAGGAAGCAAAAATAGCACTGATAGCACAGAATCAAAAAGAAAAGATCAAGTTCCATTTCATATTCAGAATCTCTTAAGCCTCATCTTCCTTATTGATACGAATGCAGAAAATAACAAGCAGTTAAATAAAGTCATGAGGAATTAAGAACAGCTTATACATATTTCGTAAAGAAGGAGAAGTTTTAGGAAATTCTGAAAAAAAGATTCCAAGAAAAAAATCTTTCCTTGAAAATATTTCACATAGAGAATTTCACTTTTCACAAAAATTCGGCACTTGACGCAAATCTTTACGAAATTTAGCTCATATTCACAATTCTAAAATTATAACAGAAGGTCTGGAATCTGAAATATTTATAACTATCCATAATGGACTATTCAAAGCCATCGAAAAATCTCACAAAAAGAAAAATATTTTCAAAATTCCAGCGTGTCGATATGCCTACAACACTCTTTTCAATCAACTGAATGGCCACAGAGCATTTAGATCTCTCTGCTTTATTAATCCCTTTAAGAAAAGCTGCCGACTATTGAGGTATTGCATTTTGCTCAACAAGTGGTCTCAGCATCAAGAAAGTCAGGACACTTGAGCCTGTTCTCGGACAGTTTCTCAATCTTTTGTCAAGAGTCATGTCAACAGTCAAGGAATCTGACTGCAAATTCATGCGGAGGGGCTTTGTGCCCATAGAAAGAAAAGTCGATTCGACGGGGATTGAAAGAGGGGAGAGAGAATGACACTGAAGGGGATCGCTGAAAGTGCAGCTGTGAGGATTCGCAGGTGTGGTATTGAAAGGATTTTGTCGCAAAAAGTCAATTCTTGACAAATAATTTCCTTTAAAGTAAAATAGCAAACTTTATAAAAGAGATTAATGCGGAAGAATTTTGGTCAGGAATCGTCCGCAGCGTGTTTGGCTTTTTGGATTTTTCGAAGTCCAGAAGCAGAAGAAACTTAGCGAACGAAAAACTATTGAAATAAATAGTGTGGTGGTCGTGAATGGAGACATGGGATCTTCCGTGTGCTGCTACGCCACTAACGCCACAGGACTACCTGATAATTATATCTTTTAATATTGTGTAGTTGAGAATTCTTAAGTTAATTGAAGAATATCTCCCAGAAGTATTCGTTTCTTTCATTCAGAGGCAGTTTCGATTTCTTAATCCATCACCAAGTAGTTATTATACCCGTGTTTTATTCGGATTTATTGAAACAATTCTTTCATACATTAAAATTAGCATTAACTTAAAATAGGTTGTGTTATTAAAGAAAAATATAAGTGTTTTAATAAAGTTCTCTTTACATTTAAATGTGTAGGAAATGGATACTAAATTATTTCACCTAAGAATTTCCCCCTGATTTTTAACGAATTGAATTGCTAGCGGCAAATACTTTCTTTTCCTCTTAAAAACTGCTTGTCAGTGTGTTGGCTTACTTTTACTAACTATAAAACTGCAATATTACATTCTAATTCCAGATAGATATATTTTGTCAAAAATCTGTTATTGTTTATTTATTAGCCCAGAGAGGTGGTAGTTCAGAAGAGCTATTTATTAGTTTCAAAACGGCATTTTTTGGTGTTTAACTATAACGGGCGACATTTAAAAACTTTTAAAATTGTTGCCACTAAATATTATCGCCCTGTATTATAGTTAAAGAAATTGAATAATGAAGAATCTGCATGAATGTATGTATGTTTCTCGTATTGTGAAAAAACTACGGTACTTAGAGTCCTCAAATTTTGAATAACTTAATCCTCCACCCGAACATGAGCACCTAGACGCTCGAATTTTGAATTCCAAATTTGTTTCATTATCTGTTTCATATTTTGTAAAATTTTAATGAACTCTGGATCAATAAACTCAACGATTTCAAAGCGAGCAATGGCAACGGCAACACTGTACGGAAAAAAAAAAAAAAAAAAAAAAAAAAACCACTTTTATCTCCAGCGCGCGAGACTGTCTATCAGATATTCTAAATATATTATGTTTTTAAGTATTTCGCGATATTGCTGTTGAATTGAATTTTATGCGGTTTGAGTGCGAAGAACATGACACTTAATAAATAAAGGTAATACACAGAACGTTAAAACAACCCCGCTCCTTTGGGTGTAATATAAAATCTGAAGGCTTTCAGACTTTTGTTTAACTTTTTTATTTTAGCTGAATTTCTTGTTTTTCACATTCATTTCATTTTCAGTTATATTTTCGTTATTTAGTCGTATTTCATTCGTTTATTTATTAAAGTAGTGTATAAAAGTGGAGCAAAAAGAAAAATCAGAGAAAATGTCTAAATATAAAAAGTAACGAATTTGCTGTGTGAAACATTATTTAGATGTCTAATTTTACTATTTTTATTAACCTAAAAAATAGAAGGGGGTTATAACATACAGAATGTAGTATATTTTTATATAAAGTTAAATTTTAAACAAGAAAATATGCACCGAAACAAAATTATAAATAGATTTATATGTTGCTTTCGGAATAAGAAGGCATTTTCCCCAGTACTTTCCCCCTTTACTGGCGCTATGCAGTCTCGAGCTGACGCACTTACGAACTACCGGGGCACTCGGGAAGGACTTTCCCTACCATGGTCACCTTTTCTATACTATTATTAGGGCCTGACAACGACTCTCGAACGAACTTGCTTTTAACACTTCTCGCTTGGGTTCTTTCATTGGAGTCTTTCACCTGAGCGGGTTAAACGGTAGCAATAAGAATAACTTTCAACCCCCTCTTTTCATTTCTTTTTTCCCTTTTTTGTCCCAGTCACGAAGTTCGTGTTGAGAGACCGTTAGTGATGTGTGTCTTTTTCCACATGCTTTAAAAGGCACACAGAAACGAGAAGAGACATTCAAAATCGAAGGAATTATTCTTTGCGATATTAATAATGTTATAAATTCTATTTGATATACAGCCAAAAGCCCGATAATAATATGACATGTTCGATACTTTAACGGTGCCTAATTATGAGACTCAAATTGCATAATACCGAAAATCAGTTTTTATGGCGATAATAAATGCATTGAGGAAAGAACAAAAAATACATACAGTAATTCTGCAAACATATTTAAAGAGTAAAACATATTAGTACATAAATGTATTCGTAATTTAATTACACGTGATTAGGTTTTGCTTTTGAGTCTTCAATACTGCCAGATCACGATGTTTCCCAGATCAAGTTCAAATATCCAGAAACTCCTCTCGTTAAAAAAATTGTTTATTTAAATCATTAAGATTAAGAAGTAGAGGAAAAAAAAAAAAAAAAAAATTAAGAACTGCATTTATTGCTTTTCAGTCACTTGGTTTTCGACTCTGTAACACAGAGATTTAATTTGAAAGTTAAATAGCTTACGCTTTACAGAATGGCAACATGTTGGTGTAGAGAGAAAATAAATTATAAGGTATTTTCTTCCTCGTTTCTGCATGCCATCGTAATGTACACAAGCGGCGCGTATTCGAGAGGTCCAGGTTCAAGTCCCGGTGAGGGCATTGCTCATTTTTCACATCTCTTGTCTCAAAAAACCTAATGACTCTACACAGTGACTATTTGAAACAGTGTTAACACACTGGTTTTCAGCAAGGGGTTTTGGATACACGGAGAAAGCCCTCTCCACATGTCTCGTGCAATGAAAAAACTCATGACACGTCACGGTATGACGTCACGACTTATCATGGTCGCTGCCGTAGAGGAACTTTGTTTACATTTATGGTTTTGTTTACATTCTAATTGGTGTTGTCTATATGCTACCTATACATCACTGAACGTTTATAAGTCTTCCGTTCTAATTTTAATACTTAACGTAATTGATTTTATACTTAGTTTATAGAAAATCTCAAGAATTGCAAATAACCATTTCAAATTTAATAAAATCTAGGTGCATGAAGACCTGTAAATGGTAACTATAATGTAAATGTATACATGGTAAAACTTGGAAGATTATTTGAAAATGATGCTTAGTCATTTCACTGAGTCACTTCACTGGCCTGTGGACTTTGATATTTGCTCTCAGAGTCAGTATAATTTTATTTAACTACATGTTTCGAAGTGTTGTCAGTACGCTGTATGGCGGCCATGATACGTCGTGACGTATCCTTGTTGACATTTCCTTGGTTTCATTTTTGTGACGTCATGCTTACTGAATCTAATCTAACCTTCTTAGGTTTCCAGTAACCGAATTTGTGAATTAAAATCGAAAGTTAAATACCTTACATTTTATAGAATGGTAACAGTCAAACGCAGAGGAGATAAAAATCAAGGAAGTTAAAATTCTATTGTATTCTAAACTTCTTCATAAAAATGTAATGTGCAAATACCAGTTAAGAGCTCTATTAAATACCTAGATGTGTTCTCTGACGAACAACTATTGTTTAAGGTATCTGCCTACGTTCGGAGCACTTTTTGTTAAAAACATAGAATTCTGATGAAATATATATTTATTTAATCAAAATATGATATCAAATCATGAAAACAGGTAAATTTTTAGGAATATTTTTATAAATTTTTGAAATATATGCAATTTTATGCAAATTTTTAGGAGAATTTAAGACTTACGTTAAATGCCGTATATTTTTCTCACAGCATATATTTCAATTTTTTTTATACTGTATACTACTACAACACTTATCTGTGTTATGAACTAAAATGTATACGATATTTCTAAAATTTACTAAAATATGCGTAATTACATGAAAAAACACAGTTTTTTGTAAAATATTTCTTATCGTTTTATATAGAAATACTTATAAAACAATCAAATTAATAAATATTACTTAGATTGTAGCTTAAAACCTAATAAATAATATAGAAAACATTTTAGTGAAATTTAATAGAGATATCTTTAGAACATTTTGAGTCATTACATTTCTTGTATGTAAAAACACTAGAAAAATTAGTTTTTCAGAAAACGCATTTAAAGATTTCACATTAACAGAAAAACTGTTCTGTTGTATTTACACACTTAAAATTCTCCACATTTGTACACACCCTCCATATCTTTATACTTAAGTAATTTTGATTTCCTATTTGATTTTAATTTTTTTCTGGCTATTTTCGAAATGAGCGACGAATGAATTTTCGAGTTCTTTATTCTTTCGTTATCAATTCCAAAGTAGTTTTTAATCATTTCTTGTTCAATTGATATGCCTAAATGTTCAAACACAGGAAGTAATCCAAGATACCCTGAATTAAAAATTAAAACGGCCATATATGCACCCAGCAACATAGTCTTTATACCTAATCGCAATGTTGCCAGTCCCAGTTCAAAGAATTAAGGCAAATAATTATTGCCAGAAACAAAAAAAAGTACCCAGAATTAAAATGAAATGTTTTAGCATAATTTTACACACAAACAGTTAAAAAAAAACACGGATAACAACATTGTTTACCTTTAAGTTGAGCCTTTTAAATGGCACTTCCGGTCTTTCTGCTTTCACTTCCAGTGCAGTTAATTGGCTATACCTTCTCTTCTAATTATCACACAAACGTAAAAATGAACCATTTTCGGAATCCTACAAAATTGACCTTTCAAATTGGGCAATAAAAAAAATCGAATTTTTTCGCCGAAATCGTTTTTTTAACGTAGGCAGATACCTTAAAGAGCAAACTATGAATGCATTACGAAAAGCTAACGCAGGCGTTATTGCCCTTTACCCTTTCTTACGAAGAAACTCGAAATTTCGCGTAAGAACAAAACGTACGCTATATCTCACTATGACTCGACCCATTTTTCTATACGGTATTCCTGTCTGGAGCACTGTTGCTAAAAAACTATCGTAAAAATCTAGAAGTTTTTCAAAATAAATTACTAAGGATGATTTTGAACGCTCGGTGGTATGTTCGGAACAAGCAAATACTTAAAGAAATGAAGATCGATTCGATACATGACGAAATAGTACTTGGAATAGCTTTTTCCAGAAAATGCAAAATTCAGAATACCACCATATAAGAGAACTTGTAAACTATAATCTTGTCAAAAGACCAATAACTATTCATCACAATCCAAAATGGTAAATTTTTAATTGTTTCTTAAGCTTAAATCTTTGAATTCCCCCTACAACAGCTCAAAAGACTCTTTTAGTAGCTAGTGGCTGCACTCGTCACGGATTCGCCTTCTCCGAGTGAGCATTCCTGTGGTCTTAAACATTTAAATAATGCAGCACACTGGGGCAAAAACTTCAAATATGGGTAAAAGCATATTTTAAGTGCTAAATGCCTATTGTATCCTGATGACCAATTATCAATGACCCAATGATAATAATTTTTTTTTTTTTTTTTTCTCGTATAGAGTTGCCCTTTCTTGCTTTCAAATCGCTGAGTTTGTTAAACAAAAATTCTTTAAATTTGTACAAAATATGAAACAAATCAAAAACAAAATCAAAATCTAAATTTCGGGCTTAAGATGCCCATTTTCAGGTAGGTGGACGACCACATGTATTAAAAATTCAGTAGCTCTAAGGACAGTCTACAGTGCGATGGACATGCATACATACGTACAGACTCT
Source organism: Stegodyphus dumicola (assembly GCF_044657685.1). Classification (NCBI taxonomy): domain Eukaryota; kingdom Metazoa; phylum Arthropoda; class Arachnida; order Araneae; family Eresidae; genus Stegodyphus; species Stegodyphus dumicola. Next base: position 174,340,702 of record NC_140774.1, on the reverse strand, counting down.
AAATTATTTAATTTTTTTTAACTAATATATCGCTTTAACATTTAGTGGCGGCAATTTGAAGAGTGATTCGGACACAAAACTGCTGCGGACAAAAAGTGAGTTCCGAAATTAATAGCAATTCTAATGCTAAAGAGTAAAAACGTGAAGCAACAGTCGTGTCTTTCCGACTAGCGCAGAATAAACTACTGATAGCATCATCCTGCGCTAGAACTATCCGTGAAAAAGATGCCAGATTACAAGATGGCGGACTATGAAACATTTTCTGCATAACTAGGATTAAAAATATGAATAACATGATTAGGAAAAAATAGATGAAACTGATTACTCCTGGATCATATTTAAACTCCTATAAGTACAAATCGATACAATCTTTCTTTCTGGGCAAATGTAAAACAAAGTATATGCCAGTGCTTCCTTGTTTTCCCGCTGCATCAATCAACAACAGTTTTAATACAGAAATTTAGGTTTTCTACAATTTAACGGTAAGTAATAATGTGTCGCCATTTGGCCAGGTTTAGAGGGAAAGTTTAGTTATACGAAATACATGCTGGTTACAGATTTAGTTGTGTAGCTGTTCGCTTTTTTTCAATGATTTTTGTTAAAGTGCGAAAATGTGTAAATAAACTAACGCGTTCCATTTGATGGTAAAGTTTAAAATTTCTCCACGAGATGCCACGTTGTTGTAAGTTTCATTTTGAACCACACTGTCGTGCTCGAGTAACTTTTTCACCCAATGCTGAATGAGTGTATTAACAATTTCTTTAGTTTCAGGCCTATTTTATTTATTTATTTATTCATGCTTTATTACATAAGAAGCTTCCTGATAAAATAATGTGAAGGAAAAAATGAAGAGGAAATGCACCACTGCACAAAATAAATTTATAAAAATAAAAGATAATAATAAGAAAAAGAAAACAAAAAACTGAAAACTTTCACATTTGATATTACACCCAAAAGGGTGTTTTTTTCTTTACACTTATATACACGTTTCCAGAGTATTTGGGGTAAAGATATTTAAAAACCACATAATTTTAGAATTTTCGATAGACAGTTTCGCGCGCTGTAGTTAAAAATATTTTATTCCGCACAATGTTTGCCACTGCTCGCTTTGAAATCGTTGAGTGTGTTAATCAAAAATTCGTTAAAGGTTAAAAAATATACAATAGATAATAAAACAAGTTCGAAATTCGAGATTCGGGCTTTCAGGTGCCCATGTTCGGGTGGAGGACTACATTATTCAAAATTTGATGGCTCTTGGTATCGTTGTTTTTTCACATTGAGGGAAACTACATACACTTATGCAGATTCTTCATTATTTAATTTCTTTAAATATAATATAGGGGGATAAAACTAGGTGGCAACAGTTTGAAAAGGGATACAGGCGTTTAGAGTGAATCGAAGCAAAATGCAGTTTTCAGAATAACAGCCCTTCTGATTTAACTATCTTTTGGGCATTAAAAAAAGCTGAAAGGTTTCAAATTTCAAAGGTCGCCCAAAAGGGTTTTTTAAGTTTTTCACCCTCTCGCTGATCTCACAGTCTATAAGTCTGCTTTTACACTGACTCCTACTAATCCGTTTTTTTTTTTTTTTTTTTTTTTTTTTTTTTTTTTGTCCTTTTTGTTATTATTAAGCAACATTTTATTGGCACTTATGGCATATACAGTTCAAAAGCAAAATTACAACAATTTTAAAAGCAGCATATTAGTATATGTTTAGAATTCTCGATTCAGTGTTAAGTGTTGCCCCACATTTTTCTGTTTATTTTTCCCAGCCTTTTCTTAGTTTATTTTATCAATATTCAGTTTTCTTACTACGATAGCTTTATAAAACTATTTTTGGTACTTTTCCGTTTCGACGGTGCAAATCTCGCCAAGTACACTGTATTGGCGACACGATACAGTATACACGTAAAAAATGTTAACATATGTTAGTTCTAAGAATTTTAAGGTACAAACATTTTAATATCGTTTAAAATTTTATAAAAAGCCAATAAATTTGCAAAAAGACATTAATTTAAGAATTAACTATGCTTTCATGGTTCAACCTTTTGATTCGCTGGTTCATATCAGATGACCCCAATCTTGATCTCATCTCACGTAAAATGCGCTACAAAAATTTAATTCTCTCAGTAATTATCTGTATTAATTTCAAGTTAAATCTTAATTTGGAATACAAGTTTAAAATGCAAGAATTATTTCACTTCGTATGAATAGCTTACTCAGAAATTATGTAAAACCGCAGTGCTTTACTTTGCTAGTGCATTCTCATTAGATTTGATGAATTTAACCCTTGACATTGCCTTTTCCATATTTTCGCCTTCAGGTGAGCTGTGTGATTGCATCCTAATTAACTTAATTACCGAGAATGGCCTTAGGGCATAAAATTGAACTATCTGGTAAAAATTCTGTGTAATTTTATGCCAGTATTGAAAGAAACATTCAAAGCAATGGCTTCGACTTGTTTTGAAAATAAGGCGTAAAAGGTTACCAGAGAGGATATACCGTTTGGCATCAGTTGTACCACTATTGGCGACTTTATCGCCTGTGCCGGCAAAACGGAAAAGTACCTTTTTTTGTCTTTTTATTATTAACATTTTGTGCGTTAACTTTACTAAATATCACATTTTTGGCATTTACGTTACATAAAATTTCAATTCAACAGCAAAATCACAAAATATTTCAAAACAGCATATTTTTAGAATTTCCGATTAGGCATGTGTTTTTAAATATGTGTCGTATTTTCTACTTCCTAATGCTCTACTGAAATTTTATGTAAGTTTTCTCTTATATGTTTTCTACTATGCAGTATTTTCTAATGCATTACAAGTCCAAGATCCGGGCTTGTCGAACATAGGCGATTCTGAATCTGAGATTTCTCCAGATAGTCAGTTTAAATATGGTAAGATCGCATGCAAACATTATAAAATTTAAAAAATGAAATAGTGATTTAAGCAGGGCGCCAAAGCCAGAACCCTCGTCCTCGTAAATGCCTTTCGAAGTTAGGATATCCGGGTCTTGAAGACCCCTCATTGGTGGCGCAGACACCACAGTCCCTGCCCTGCTTTATATGTAGCCTCAGCAAGTACGAAAACGTTGAACTTAATACTAAATACATTGCTTAATACATCTTTGCTTCGGGGCACAACTCCGTCGGCATCGAATAAATTCGTTTAGGTGCCTTGCCTTACTCCGTCAGTCCCCGTCACTGAAACTCTGTGGGCCAAACCCCCATCGAGAAGGTCGTGAAAATCTAACCAGTTCAAAAATAGTAACAAGTAATGAAAGGTTTGTTACTTCAAGTGGAAAATTCCAAGAGAGACACTTATTCAAAAAATAAAACACATTGAGTATTTTGCATTGCAGTTGGATGAAAGTACCGATATAACGAACTTAGTTCAATTATTAGTTTACATACGTTTCGAAGAACAGAAAAGAACTGCTGAAGAGTATTTATTTTATAAATAGCTTCATTATAGTACAGGTGACAACGCTGTTGGAACAAGAGGGCTCCTGACCAACCTTTGGTATCGCAGTTGGCTTCCTTATCCACTATACCGTCTAGCGGCAGTTGTTGTAATTAACTGAATCTGTAATTTTGTGGAAAGAGTTCCGTTAAAAGAAAAAACCAAACAAAGAGAATCGTAACTGCTCATTTTTAATGTCAAAATGTACTTTTTATTTACATTTAAATGTATATTTAATTATATAAGTATTACGATGCGTAAATGTATTAATTATATTATACAGAGACATAATATATTTACACATGGGTTCATATTTTTATTTGGTGCTGTTAAATACTTCTCAGAGTAAGAAGTAATCTAGAACAGATTGAAAACTCAATTTAACAGTTGATACTAATGTAATTTCAAAATTATTGACAGATGTCTTTTCATAAATTAAGTCCTCAGCTTATATTTTAGACTACATAGTCTGGCATGAAACACAACGTGTTCTGCTGATACATTTTCCCTTATAATACATTTTAATGTATTATAATGTATTTATTAGCATTTTCTGTAGACTCACTATCACTATAATTTATTAAATCCAAGAATATATTTTTTTTGTATTAATCGAATGCTGATAAAAATTTGTATTTACATGTTTAGACTTTTTAGTTAATTTCTTGTATTTTATGAAAATAAATAAACTAAATTTCACAAAAAGAAACAGTACATTACACAAAGCATTTTCTCATGAAAACCTTTTAATTTAAACTTCATAGTTTCCATAGCATTATTACGTATACTAATTTATTTCGCAACAGTGAATTTCATCAATGAATTTCCATTGCTTTTAGGATGATGCCACTGTTAAAATATCTTCTTGCGTCACCGCCATTTGCAAAGTTTACAGTTAGAGATTTCAGCTGGTAATGTTCGTTGTAGCACAGTCTGAGAATTTCTTGAACTTGCAAAGTATTTGGAATTCTTCCTTTGACTTCCTTCTTACTTTATTTTTTTATTTTTTTTCTGAAAATTACTATGTACATTGAGTTCGACGCTATTGCACTTCATATCACGGCTCCACCTACTGCATAGCATGCACGCTAACTCGCTTCAAATGTAAACTTTTAATGACTAAAAAAGTAGCTGAGATGTTTCTGTAAAAGTAGAAGTTTTTGCAAATCAAATCTGATCTTCTTGATACCTTAATACAATATTTCTTCGAATTATAGAAAACCGAAGATCGCAAAGTCCAAGATCTTGTGATAGAAAGTTCATTCATTATTTTATTTACCACACACATTTCTTCCGCAACATCAGCACTACGAGAAAATTTTAAAACTAAGTTCAGTTAACGACAGTATTGTATCAGGCAAGCATGTTCTTCAGATGGCTTAAGAAATTGAAGATGCGTCTATGAATCTGTATTAAATCTAAATTAGTTTCTTACAAGTACGCGATTAATATACTATTCTAATATTATTTTAAGCGCTTGAATACTTTAAAGAATTAAATTACCATGCTCAATGAAGAAAACTCTTCTTACAAGCAAATTTGTTTAGTAATTATTGACTATTAAAAACCTAACTTAATCTTTTTTTGTTTTACGGTATTTAAAGGGAGGAATAGCTCAAAATTTTAAAAAAAAAAATAATATTATATATCACACTCAAATAAGCTTTTTTTTTTTTTTTTTTTTTTTCTCATTTGCACACACATAGACATTTCGAGAGCATTTGGGTTAACGTTCTTTTGGGTTAAAAATATTTAAAAACAGCATCTTTAGAATTTCCGTTAGACAGTCTCGCGAGCTGGAGATAAAAATTTTTTATCTCCTACAATGTTGCCACTGTTCGCTTTGAAATCGTTTAGTTTTTTAATCAAAAATTCGTTAAAGTTTCACAAAATAGGAAAAAAAATTTCCAAATTCGGGCTTCCAAATGCCCATATTCGGGTGGAAGACTATGTTATTCAAAATTTAATGGCTTTAGATACTGTTTTTTCACAATGCTAGAAATATACATACATTCATGCAGGTTCTTCATTATTTAATTTCTTTAAATATAATACAGGGTGATAAGATTTAGTGGCATCAACTCTTTTAGTGTTTCGACGCAAAATGTCGTTTCGAGACAAATAACCCTTTTGGTCTTACGGCCTTTTGGACTAACAAGAGAATTCAGTTAAAATATGTATGCTATTTACAATTTTAGATAGAAGTTTAAGGCGCTTTTATTTTAATCAATAATAAATTATTGAAGGGATCTTACTTTGGTAAAATTAAATTAAAACATTTATTATTTTGCAACAATTTTTAAAATGCCTTTTATTTTCACGCAGTGCATTTCTTCAATCAAAACCTTATAACAATTATATCACGAACAATATTTTTGAGGAAGTTTTTTGCGAGGACCTAAAACACACAAGGCATTTAAAATTTTACCCATCAAGATTAACAAGGTATCGGAAAGTCCTTCGCAGTTCTTACTGTATCTGTGATTAATACATCAAATTATCGGCAGACATAAGAAAAGTAATCAAATAATGATTCTGTCTCTCTTTACCCACCCCATTTTTAATTTCACACGAAACACGCAGAATAGAAATGCTTGCCTGACACTTACTGTCATTCCATTCTTTCTTTATTTAAAACAGTTATTGATCATTAAAAATCTCGTAAATGGTATCTGAGAAGTGAATAGAGCAATCTTCGAGTCACATATATAGTGTAGGAATTTATTTCTAATCTTAATGACTTGAACTGCACCAGGACAACTACCCTTTCTCAGAGAGGCTCTTCCACCTCTTGATTCGAAACTCTTAGCCGTCTTCAAACTCCTTAAATATTGATGGAGATAGCGTGCTTGCTGAAGGAACATTGAGTCAAGCCGTGTTGCGGCGAATCCATCGGAACCATGGCCTACTAGATTCACTCTACGGTCGGAAAGAACTAAGTAGACGGCATACTATCCGAGGATTCGTCTTGTTGCCGATGATGAGAAAGTTCATTTTCTCTTTTCAGTCGCTTGTTGTCACGGCAGTCGAGGTCATCGTGATCAGAGCAGTCCTCATGACGTAACTGTTCGGCTTCGGAATCGTGTTTTTTCTTCGCCGTTGCCATCTCAGCTGCGTGCTTCTTCCGCCACTTTGTTCGTCTGTTTTGGAACCATACCTGAAAAAAATGCAGATTTTTAACAATCAAATTTCATTTAAGATAAAAATAAAAAACAAAGAATATGTACATTGAACAGAACAAACGGGTTCAACACATAATAAAATGGTCTTCTTCTAAGCCAAATTTAAGAGCTATTCAAGATTCATCACTGGATTTATACTGTTTATACAGCATAGTGATAGGCAGTGTTTTCCTTATGGCAAAAATATTGTGATTCGTATGTACAAGCGAATTTCAGTATATTCTAAAAAAGATAATTCCTCTTGCACAGGAGAAAATGTTGCAAAATTTGACGTGATAGAAATCGTTTGGTAAAGATTATGAAAACTTTTATTTGTCACTTAAGGGGAATCGGAATCTCCTATACAGACAACATTAAATTGGCCATTTTCGATGTACCTTTTCTCAAAATCTGCTGTAGATACACGTTTGAAATTTTTTGTGTAATTAAAGTACACCTATCCGATTATACTGAAATGAGCGGTTGAAACATTTTAACTCTTAGAGAAGTTTATAGAATATTATATTAAGCATAGTAAAGTTTAGCACTTTTGTCGGAAAAAAAAAAAAAAAAAATGGGGGGGGGGTCATTTTTTTTTCTTAGTTTATCACAAAAAGCTCATTTCAGTAAATATTAGAAAACATAACAAATAAGCCATTAAAAATGTACATACCTGTGAGCAGTAGTTTCTGAGAAAAGGTACTTCCAGTATTAAAAAAAAAAAAACATATTTGGAGAAAAACACATTTTTATGTAAAACTCCTCATTTATCAAAGCATTCGATGATAAATTAAAATTATGTTTTTTACAATTCTAATTTTCATAAAGAACTTAATTGGTATTTTTAGAAATGGTATGGTATTTTTAGAAATTTTTAGTGTAGGCAATTTGAAAATCTGAAAATCTCAAATCACCATTTTTTGAAGATTTTTGGCTTCCAACACCGCCCCCTCCCAGACACAGCCGCAGCCCCAGAAATAAAATGCATGCTAAAGGGTCTGTGTTCGTGTAGTGATGCATATCGCTCGAAATTCTCACAGAGAATGATTATTTACGCCAGCAGAACTCTTTTATCTACACCTCAACATCGTTGTATATTACTCCGACGTGCCGTTTCAGTTATTTTTATGATACATACTTTTTAATCACCCTGTATGTGAAGATAAACGCACAGAGGTGTGCATGAAGAAATTTTACGGTATATATACGATACGATGTACAATACGGTACGACATACTATATATATTTTACGATTAAGAGATATGATTTTATCAAAATAAGAGAATATTGATTGAATGATGCAAGAGGAGCCAATAGAACAGGGCTAAGATCATGATAAAATACAAAATGTTGCCATAATTGGATATTTATATATATAAACCAGCTGAAACCGTATGGCTGAATAATTCGAGTTAGAATTTACGTAATAACTTTAAACTTTTGCACAGCATTTGCGTTACGAACGAAGGTTCTTGTGAAAAGCAATGTAACAGACATTTTTCTGAAGAAGAAAAGGTAAATCATTGTAGGATTCCTTATTATTTTAATGAAAATTCACGTTAAACAGCACTTAATGTATCGCTGCTTTAAAACCATTGAGCAATTATCCTTTTACTATACCCTTGAATTAATTACAATTTTACGGGCGTGTTTTCAATTATTTACATTTTTCGACTTCACAAGAATATCTATTGACTGGCATGAAATATCGGAAGTTTACTATACATGAGATCCGGAAGTATGTGTATTTAATTATGGCAAAGCACATTAGGGCTATCTGCCTAAGGGAAGGGATGCCTTCGTGGAGGACTTTCTAAGGGAAACTGGCTCGTATACACGTTACACATTGGGAAAACCACGAAAACACCCATGCAGCCAGCCCGTTCGCGGGATTCGAACCTCGGACCGAACTACCAGTGTTCAGCGACTTTACCGCTCGGCCGCTGGTGGGCCGAGATCCGGAAGTAAATAATTAGTTTGTTAGGTTACAGAAGAATAAAAACATACAGGTTTGTTTTATTTTGTAATATAAAAGGAATTTCCCAAAACTTTTATATGAACACTGATTTTTGCAGCTCAAAACACGAGGTTTAATCTCGAAATGGGATCTTTCGTCGGTTCCTTATAAATGGTGTATCACTTTTCAAATTGTTGCCACCAAATATTATTCCCCTGCATTATTTTTAAAGGAATTAAATTACGAAGAATCTTCATTTATGCATGTATGTTCCTCGCATTAGGAAAAACCTCTGCCCTAACATGTGCAAATGCAGCCCAGAATTTTGAATTTCGAATTTGTTTTATTTTTATTTCAGGTTTTGTAAAACTTGAATGAATTTTTGACTAACAAACTCAAAAATTTCAAAGCGACCTTTGGCAGCACTGTACGGAATAAAACATTTTTATCTCCAGCGCGGGAGATTGTGCATCGGAAATTCTATAGATACACTGTTTTTAATACTTTGTGATTTCGCTGTTGTGGCGTAAGTGCGAAGAATGTGATATTTAATAAATAAAATTAAGACGCACAAACATTAATAATAATAAAACAAAAAACAAAGTTTTGCATGCCATCTAAAAAAACTGATCATTGATATGATGAACTGATGAAAGACTGAAAAAATAATATACATAAAAATGTACGCCAATACTTAACGCTGCTCTGTTGCTTTTACAATTATTATAATTTTGCTGTTGAATTGCATATGGCGTAAGTCCGAAGAAAATGATGCTTCATATTAAAGCTAAAAAGACAAAAAAGGAGGGGTTTATCAGGCCTGAGTGCAACAGCAAACTGGTAGACCGCGACCTCAGCGAGAGCGTAAAAAACCTTAACAAACTCTTTTGGACGACCGTTAAAATCTGAAATCTTTCAGACTTTTTAAAATTACTTATCAGCATTTATTTTGCGTTATTTAGCACGTTTTGATATTTCCTTCATCTGATCCAATAAATTCTTGTTACTGATATAACATACCTCTTAACTTTTATGCTTTGATTTAATAAACATGTATATCTAAATCACTTATTTAATACATATTATTTTTCAAAATTTAATTTTTGAAATAGGTAAATATACGGATATGAAAGAGATTAAGACTAAGATTTCTTTGTATACTATTCGCGTGATTCTATGCATATGAAATTGAATCTAAACTTTTATCGCCATATCCATATTCCTATGTATTGGGAAAAAAGCGGTAGAAACGGTGAAATTTATACGCGATCGTACATAAAAGATTCAAATAACGAGACTCAGTTCCGTGCGGAACATTAAACTCTTTCGACCCGCAGTATGTAAATAGGGCAACTTTCACAGAAACGATAAGGTTGATTTTTATGCAGATTGTTTTTCCCATAATGGGGAAAGCTTTCTTTCGCTGCTTAGAGAAAATAATCTGATACGAAAACTCACCCCGGGTTTGGAATAGAACATTTGACTCCAATGGTATTGTTTTTCTTTCTTTCTTCTTTGCTGTAATATTATTTCTGAGAATGTGGAGTAACTAGATTAGGTATAAACTTGTTCAGGTACTTTCATCATATGCCTCTATGCTGGTCACCATTTTGTATAATTTTATTTAATTAATTATTATGTAAATTTATGTTGTCATGCTTAGTATAACTCTACAAATGCAGAATTTGTTTTTCCGTGAGTTTTTTTCTAGTTTCGTCTTTCTCCTCTCGTCAAATCCCAATTCTCCCTCTCGTAAAATTCCTATCACTCTGTAACGTAAAATATTTCTTTCCTTTTTTTCTTTTCTTCTTTTAGTTAAAATTGCGCAGATGCAATTGCCAGTACAGTAAATTATTATCAGAATTGCTAACATCAGACATATATCTGACATCATTACATGGTATCTGACATCATTACATGGAATCTGACGCAATACATAAATATAACGTCTTAAGTGTTTTCTCTCCTCCAAATTCAGTTAAAAATTCTTATGTTTTTTTAAATGCAGTTTATTCTTATTTTATTTTTTATAAAATTGAACTTCTGTTTAATGTTTTTATGTTACAGAATTTAAATATTTATGAAGATTTTTATTTCAGGACAAAATAATAACATTTTCACTGGCATGCCTTCGTGGTGTGGTGGTCTGCACGCTGGGCGCGTATTCCAGAGGTCCGCGGTTCGATTCCCGGCGAAGGCGGTTGCTCATTTTTCATCTTTTCTGCTTTCAAAAATTACCTAATGTCTCTACAGTGGCGCCCGAACTAAAAGGGTGGTGGATGATGAATCTCCACACCCAGGATTTGGCGACTGAGTCCCCTAAAAATCCCCAGTCGCTGTCTAAAAAGGAGAAGTATATAAGGTATTTCTTCCGCCTTTTTGGCATGCCTTTGTGGTGTGGTGGTCTGCATGCTGAGCCCCTTTTCCAGAGGTCCGCGGTTCGATTCCCGGCGAAGGCGGTTGCTCATTTTTCATCTTTCCTGCGTCGAAAAATACCTAACGTATCTACAACTTGATACAGATGAGTTTAAACTATTTTTACTTTCTTGCATTTATTTTAATTTTTTATTTGTTTTTGCTTGATGTAATTTAAATCAAAAGTTATCCATGTACCAGATTGCCTATAATACATGCACCTTTTTATTTCCTTTTCGTGTAATTTTTCCATTTACCTTTTTAATTTTGTTTTAATGCAATTCTTTCGAAAAAAAAATATTTTGTTAGATTTGTTGAGTTCTTTGTTTCAAAAATGATAACACCAAGCAAATAATCATCAATAAATGTTTTGCAAAGCTAGAAATCTTTGGCGCTTAATACCGATAATCAAATGTATACGAGCCAGTTTTCCTCAAAAAGTCCTCCACAAAGGCATCCTTCCCCTTACGCAGATAGTCCTCGAGTGCTTTTCCATAATCATATACAGACACTAATAATCTAATGAATAGCGAGGCTAACATTATAAAGAAATCAAAGAGGAATCGACTTCGTTTTCTTTCATCCAATGGATGGTTATTAGCTGTTTGATTTAATGACAGAAAAGCACGTGAGTATTATCGGCCAAAGGGATGCCTTCATGGAGGACTCCCTTGAAGAAACTCGCTTATATTCACGTTGCATATTGAAAAAAATCATAAAATAATTCATGCAGATCGATCAGATCTCCAAAACCCAACTAGTGACCTCTAAAAAACAACTAGTGAATTTTCACTGTGTCTTCTAAATACCATAGAGACACGGAAAGGGTGTAAAGGACCCTTTATCAATGCACACGAAGTATAACAGACGAGACCAGCTCATGCTTACAGAAGCCAACACTTTTGGCTTAAAATCAAAGATAATGGATGATGTTTAAGTATAGCCTAACGGCTTCAGAGTTTAACTACCGCTCAAGCTGGCGTAAACAAGCCTGAAGTTGGCGTAAACAAGCTTAATGGCAAGAATAACTCAACGCCGCAGAATCCTAATCGCTAGAGGATCAAAGTTAACAACGTGGCCTTCAAGCCGCCAGAACATGCTCTGATTTCACCCTCCAAAGCGTTCCTTTAAGTACTTTCTTCATATTACCTAATTCGAATATCGCGCACGCTGGAAATTTACATTCTGCTAAGGAAACGAAATGATGCTTGATAGAAAAGTAATTTAACTTAAAAATAAAAGGTTAGAAAATTAAAATGAACCTAACATAGTTAAGCTCTTTTCTTTTCGTTTTCATCTATTTCGTTTCTTTACATGATAATGCCTTACAGTTTCACTTTTCCTTCCGCAAATAGAAATCCTTTTTTTTTTTTTTTTAATAACTATCGTTGCATTCTACGGGTTCGTGGATTTGGAATAATTCATGATAACGCTTGACGAAGGATCAAAACGCAGTTTCTTTCACCAGCGTACGCACCCAACACACGCACAACAAATACGCTGAAAAAATCAGCAACACAGCTTTCAGGGGTGTCCGCCGATAACATCGTGGCAAAAACATAGCGGACGAAAACGTCGCGGAGAAAACAACGCAAGGTGAAAACGTCGTGCTACAAAACATCGTGGGAGAAAACATCGCAAAGAGAAAACATCGCAGTCTTAAAACATCGTGGTACAAAACATCGTCGTCGAAAATAAAGCAGTTCAAAAACTTCGCAGTTTAAAAACATCGTCGTCGAAAACATCGTGATAAAAAATAAAGTACCTACAAATCATCGCATGACGATAACATCCCAGATATGCTTTTTTTTTTCAGGCTTTAATAACTGTAAATGGAGATATGGTTCCCATAAGGATTTGTGAGCGCAAGATGTAAAGAAGGATAATTTTTACTTTCACAGTTTTTTATTGACTAATAAATTTTTGTTGAAAAAGTAAGAAGGAAACTTAAGCATAGAAAATTAAATGCAACTTATAGATTATACTTTTCATAAAAAATTACCAGTAAAAACTTTATAAAAATTATTTACATATGGCCTTTGTTAGTTAACTATGTCGGTTTAAAATTCTATTGAGTGCTATAAGTTGCATTAATTTTCTATGCTTGAGTTTCCTTCGTATTTTCTCAGCAAAAATTTATTAGTTAATAAAAAATATGAAAGTAAAAATTATCCTTCTTTCCATCTTGCGCTCACAAATCATTATGGGAATATCCATTAACAGTTATTAAAAGCCTGAAAAAAAGCATGTCTGCGATGTTATCGTCATCCGATGATTTGTAGATACTTTATTTTTTACCGCGATATTTTCGACGACGATGTTTTTAAACTGCGAAGTTTTTGAACTGCTTTATTTTCGACGACGATGTTTTGTACCACGATGTTTTAGGACTGCAATGTTTTCTCTTTGCGATGTTTTCTCCCACGATGTTTTGTAGCACGACGTTTTCGGCTTGCGTTGTTTTCTCCGCGACGTTTTCGTCCGCGATGTTCTTTCCGCGATGTTTTCGGTTGTAACCCTTTCAGGATGTAACGATGAAGAAGTGCTTCACGGCAAAGCACTAAAATACAGATTTCAACTCGGTCGATCGCTCTCAAGCTAATCCCTAAACCCGAGACACACTACTACTACTCTGTCCCACAACAGGCAGGACATATATAACTTAAACCTAACTTCGAGAATATTCGCGAGAAAACCGCTAAGAATGTGTTTTAGAATGTTCTCGCTCCGTCTATGGCATATCGCCATTTTTATAATCTAACGTCGATTGGGAGATTTCGCGCCAACTGTGAACACTCTGTGCTTTCCTTGCCATTTTCTGGCAACCCTTTCACAATAGCTCGGCATTTCGCAACACCAGTTTTTTTTTTTTTTTTTTTAACCCAGTTTTTCTTTCTTTTTCTTCTAGAAGTTTTTTTTCTTTCTGTTTGCATAATGCAGAAAGATATATGAGCTAATACGAACCTTGCATACTAGTTTCACACTATTTTCAAACAGAAAGCAGTAAAGAAGAAATATATCTTTACCTTGACTTGACTTTCTGACATTCCTAGAGCATAAGCCAGTTTCGCTCTCTCTGGACCTGCCAGGTACTTGGTCTGTTCGAAAGTCTTCTCCAGCACGTATATCTGGTGACCAGAGAATGTCGGCCTCGTGTGTTTCTTTTTACCATCTTTGTCCACTGCGTTCTGTACCGCTGCAACAAATAATAACAGATAAGAATAACACGAATTAAAATATTAATTATTTTAACGTATTTGTTTCACTGTTAATACTTCCAAGACACTTCCAATTAATACGAATAGCGTAAATGACTTTCATATTAATTATTTTTTTCATTCAAAATATGTAAGACCCACTAATTGGACAAGCATTCGAAATTATTAAAATTCATTTAAACAGTAAAAATTTGTTTAAAAGATTTTACAAAACGAAAACTGTACAACGCATACAATTAAAAACCTTCATTTGAAACTTGCAAATGTGGAGTTTTTTTTTTTTACTCTTTCGAAAATGATGGAAAAGTATAGAGTAACACATTAAGATACAAAAGCTACGAAAAGTGCAAAGTATAAAAGCAGGAAATCATAAATGCAGAAAAAGTATAAAGTAACATTTGTGGATACAGGTAGACACAAAAGTTTCGTCCAATTTTTAATTTTTTTATTTTTTTTTATTTTTAAGTAACAATTGAAGTGCGACTTAAAAACGCATTTCATTGTTGATTAAAATAAGTTAATTAAGCTGAATGTAAGCTACAAGAGCAGCCCGGATCACGTCATTCCAAAATTCACTCTCGCCCGTCCTATTATGGAGTCCGAAGCTGGTATGCCTGAAAATAAAGACCTCTCGATAGAACTTCCTAGACAATTTATTTTGTAGCTTTAATTCCTCGACTGAGATGTTGTACAAAATTTGTCGATTATTCGAGTTCTCATACATTTTCCGGCACAGCAGCAGCAGAGCGGCAAAGTCGCTGAACACTGGTAGTTTGATCTGAGGTTCGGATCCGCGAACGGGCTGGCTGCAAGGGCGTTTTTGGCGTGTTTCCCATGTGTAACGTGTATACGAACAAGTTTTTCTTAGAAAGAAGTGCCTTCACGAAGGCATCCCTTCCCTTAGGCAGATGCGCTCAAGACTTTGCCGGAATCACATAAACCAAACTAAACCAAAACCCATAAATTTGCTTCTTAATTATGAACTGCAAGGGACTTTTGTGCGATACGTAATCATTAGATCACGTCAAACACAGCTGCTCAAGTCAAATGCAAAATAATCGCTTGTATGGAGGTACTACTGTCAGCTTTCGAAATGAATAATTTTTCAAAATTTCCTCTGCACTGAAGAGACGGATCGGTCTGGAGAAACCTAACATATAAAACGTTTTTCCCTAACTAGTAAAAAAAGAGGGAGAGAGAGAGAAATTTTACCTTACCACTGATGGCAGCACCATTCCAGCAGCAAAACATTGCAGTTTTCGCAACGATACAAAAGTAAGCCGCAAATTTCTTCTTTTGTATGGTCTACATTTAGTTAGTGTTGATTTAATTGTCTGCAAGTAATAAAATGTTGAAATCACAAATTACATTTGTTGTTCTGTAAGGTATTTCTCTTAGCACGCCTTCGTAGTGTAGTGGTCAACACGCTGGGCACGTATTCCAGAGGTCCGTGATTCGATTCCCGGCGAAGGTGTTAAATATTTTTCACTTTTCCTGCTTCCAAAAAATACCTAAGGTCTCTACAGTAGCGCCCAAACTAAGAGGTGGTGAATGCTTTCTTTCTTTTCGCCATCAACGAACAGCGCTTAGTACTGTGTCTTCCGGTAATTGGCCACGAAACGAGGAACATTGAAATAAGGACCAGAACATGGAAAGAAGGTGCATGGTGGAGACTGCTGAGACTAAGCGGAATACTTTTCACTATTATTGTACATGTTAGGCATACAGTTATATTAAGGATGTGCTTCATTTTTCAAGTCTCTTGCTTCCAAAATACCTAATGTCACTACAGTTGTTTCTGTTGTAACTAATCTCGTTTGTCTGATATCAGAGGAAGCCCACGAAATTCATCGAGGCAAGGAGGGAAAATGCGCCTGGCGTTTTTTTTTTTTTTTTTTTTCTTTTCCGCAGTGCGAGAAACATACGTACATTCATGCAGATTCTTCATTATTTAATTTCTTTTAAAAGTAATACGGGTCTATAATATTTCGTGGCAGCGATTTGAAAAGTGATTCAGGCATTTAAAGAGATACTCCACTAAACTGTTAAAAAAAAAAAAAAAATACATATTCTACCATTTGCACAACCTATAGGCTGTGTATATTAAATATGCACACATAAAAAAGTATTAGATTAAAAACTGGTTACAATTTTGATTATCAAAATTTAAGTTACAATACTTTAATTATAAAATTTAGTTTGAAATGTGGGCCTGTTTAAGAGAGATCAATTACTTAATGTCTGGTCCACCGGCTGTGAATCACGAAAGTAACGAAACTAAATTTGAAGTTAAAGAGTTCATTCTAGTTAATATTGGCTATTTTCTGCATAATCCCTTTTTAAACGGGGGAAAAAATATGGTCTTAAAACGAGAGATGAAAAATTCCACGATAGACTTATTTGGCAACATAGGATTAAATCTCTGACCTTGACCTTGGTTAATCTATATATGGCACTCAAGAGGATTCCCCTCTTCTCCGTTTTCTGACAACAGCCATTCATAAAGCAGAAGCATGGAAACATAAGAAGATTAATAATGTTAGTCATAGGTAAGGGAAAAAAACTAATAGTTAAAACAATCAAATTAATTAACTTCTTGCTAGTATTAAATCAAATGACTTAAAGAACAGAAAATTCGATCACGCCAAATGCATTCTTTATTTCAATTAGAGGTATTTTTATACATACATCTTTCTAATTAGTTATATTACTATCTTTTTAATTAGTTTTTAATAATTATTATGACGTAAAGAACGAAAAAGTAATTTCTCTAAAGGGGAATGTGGAGGATTTTCTAAGGAATATTTTATTGTGCTCACATTACGCATTAAAGACTCGTTCGTCCACTAGGTGCGTTGGGATTTTAACCTCTACTCAATGTAATGTTCGGCAATTTTTTTAGCCCAGTTATTAGTGGTCTTATATGAAAGTAAAACATTCAATTAGGAAATTGTTTTCACTTAATAAAGTATAACTGAAAACATTTCAAGTATTGGTGACTAGTAGTCATTTGAAAAGTACGAATAAAGCCGGATATTCCTATAGAAAAGTGTTTTGTTTTAAATATGCATCACTTTGATGACAACTTATTTTCTATCTATTTCGTTGAAAGAAGTTTAAATTTATTTAATTTTTCAGCTACACTTCAAAGGTTTGACTTAAAACACTAAAATATACAATTCTTTACTTCTATTTCTCTCTCTCTCTCTTTTTTTTTCTCAGAAGTATAACTTAAATTCACTATTCCGCATAGCAATTTTATAAAGTCAGTTACTGGTGGGCTTATATGAAAGCAAAACTTTCAAGTAATAAATTGTCTTCACTAAATAAATTGTAATTGAAAACATTTTAAATATTTGGTGACTAATAGTCATTTGAAAAATGCAAATAAGACCTATTCAAAAAACATTCACTATTCACTATTGGCTGGAAAAGACAGATTCTATTTCGCATTATTGCAGTTTAAAACATGATTAAAACTTCTATCTTTCAAAAACTTCTAACTGTAACCATTCAAATATATATATATATTATATGTGTGATGTGTCAGCTTTTGTCCAGAATAAATAGATCGTTGAAGAAATATAGATGTAGTTGTAGCTTAAATTATCAGACGATAAGTTTTAAAAAAAAAACAGGATCCATTTATTATTATTCGGGAGAAATAGCAGTTACAAAATCAGATATCCGGAGTAAATAAAAAGAATTACTAATAACTTTTTGTATGAAGTTTACTGCATTGTGACATTTAAGAAAAAGCCGCGATATTCCTTTTGCGAGTCCTTTTATAGCCTCTGGAAAGGCGGAGCTTCCAAGAAATGACGTCAGCCTCGTCAGCCATTCCAGTTGGCTTTAAATATCTCCAGAACATTCTAAAACTGTACGTGTAGAAAAGGCGGGAAAAACAACTTGACTACGGGGCTGTGAATTTAATTACACGTACTTTCAAATAAGAGAACGTCGCCATTAAAAATGAAAAGAAGATACAGTTAGAATTTTAAGTATATTCTTGAATATGGAATTTTATTATTACATATATATATATATATATATGCAGATTTTTAATCCAAATGGAATATTAGACTCAGACTGTTTCACTGTAAATCTTTTGCGTGGTTCACTGTTTGTTTCACGTTTCATTCAAATCTCTTATAATTCGGGAAAACGTAAGATATAATTTTTCCGTGCTTAATCTATCTGTTACTGATAAAAAAAAAAAAAAAAAAAAAAAAAAAAAAAAAAAAAAATCTGAAATGTTTCAGATTTTAAATTACGTCCAAAGGGGCTTTTTTTAACATTTTGTGTGTTACCTTTCTTTATTAAATATCATGTTCCTCGCCCTTAAACCATAAGATCCAGTGCAACAGCAATATCGCAAAATAGTTTTAAAACGAGCATATCTTTAGAATTTCCGATACAGAGACTCACGCGCTGGAGATAAAAATGTTTTTTCTGCACAACGTTGCCATTGCTCGCTTTGAAATCCTTGAGTTTGTTAATCAAAAATTCGTCAAAGTTTTAAAAAATAGGAAATCGATCATAAAACAAATTTCAAATTTCAAATTTGGTCTTCCACATGCTCATATTCGTTGGAGGATTACGTTATTTAAAATTCGATGACTCTATGTACCGTTGTTTTATCACAATACGAGAAATATACATACATTTATGCAGATTTTTCATTATTTAATTTCTTCAAATATAATGCAGGACTCAACATTTTGTGGCAACAGTTTGAAAAGTGAACCGACATTTATGAGTCCGACGCAAAATGCCAAAACGAAACTAATAGTCCTTCGGGATTCAAATCCCTTTGGACTAAAAATCTGAAATGTTTCAGATTTTAAATTACGTCCAAAGGGGCGTTTTTTTAACGTTTTAAGTGTTACCTTTATTTATTAAATATCATGTTCTTTGCACTTAAACCATAAAATTCAGTTCAAGAGCAATATTGCAAAATAATGTTAAATTAAGCATATCTTTAGAATTTCCGATATACACAGTCTCGCGAGCTGGAGATAAAAGTATTTTTTTTTTTCTATATAACGTTGCCATTTCTCGCTTTTAAAGCATTGAGTTTGTAAATCAAAAATTCGTTAAAGTTTTACAAAATATAAAATCTATAATAAAACAAATTCCAAATTTGGGATTTCAGATGCCCATATTCGCAGTAGGATTTCGTCATTCAAAATTCGATGGCTCTATGTACCATTGTTTTATCACAATGCGAGAAATAGACAATCATTTATGCAGATTTTTCATTATTTAATTTCTTCAAATATAATGCAGGACTCTAACATTTTGTGGCAACAGTTTGAAAAGTGAACCGACGTTTATGAGTCCGACGCAAAATCGCAAAACGAAAACAATAGTCCTTCAGGGACAAAGCCCCTTTGGACTAAAAAAAAAAAAAAAAAAAACTAAGCTATTTAAAAGCAACAGATGCAGCTCTTAAAAATATCATTTTTTAAAACTTTTTAAACCGATTGATTTAAATAAAAATGCATTTAATTCATGATATATCTAACTAAAAACATTAAATATTTTTATAGAATTACATTACATATATTTTAACTTTTTAAATATGCAGAAGATATATAGCATATTGATATATGACAGTGAATCTGAATTAAAAGTTCCAATTATTTTAACACTGAAAAATGGCAATGACTATTAATAAAAATATCGAATATTACACAAATTTATTTTTTAAGCTAAATGCAAAAAGAGTTTCTTTATAATACAGCTTTTTATTTATAAATCTCTGGATCTGAAATATTTCCTTTCAGCTACAAATTTTTAAGACGAATAAAGATCACGACAACGGAAGATCACAATTCTTTCCTAAACAAATGCTTATAATCGCATTATTATGCAACTGCGTAAGCTGCAGATTGTAATTTAATTTTTATATTTTATAGTCGGGTTATAAAATTTAATTTCTGGAAACTTCTAGTCAAATTTTTAATTTGGTTACAAACACCGTTCTGAGTGAGTGTTGAGAGGGGGCCAGTTCACTCATATATATACATCTTAACAAATTATATTTCATAAAATCTGGCAAAAAAAAATTGAATTTATGTTGCATGCAAATTTACTTTTCGATGCAATTATTATTTCGTTAATATACATGCATCAAAAATAAGCGCTTTAAAATAGTACAAGAATCCACAGAATAATATTTAATTATTAAAAATGAGTTTCCGGCAAGAATTTTTGGGGACAATATTATTTCGACAAGTTCGTTTAACATTAAGGAAATAAAGAATAGTCCGTGTGATTTAACTATAGAAGTTTTATTTTTAAATCGTTTTCGAAATATAAACTTACTTACCGAATTATTTGAACCCTAAAATTGTTTAGTATTAAGTTTTTAATTGAGAAATTAAGTTTTCATTAATTCGTATTCTGCATATTTCACGCAGTGATAACTGTTATTTATGGGTGTAATAATGCGAAAAATCCGTTTTCATTTATTAAAATAACTGTGCTATGAGAATTATTAAGTTTATTAAGAGTTAATAAGAATTATACAAGAAAATTCTGAAGTGTATTAAGAGTTATTAAGAATTATGCCATGAGAATTATTAAGAACCAAAAACACTTTGTGAGCTCAATTTTAAAAGAATATTCTGTGAATGCAATTAACACTGGAGCATGAATCATAGTATTTAGTAACATTACAGTCGGAATTAATTAAGTTCGAACTCTTTTAATTAAGACATAATGCCTTAGAATAGCGTTTAACCAATGTGGTTCTGTGAAGTAAAATTGAAAAATCAGAAAAAAAAGAAAAAAAAAAAAAAAAAAAAAAAAAAAAAAGAAAGAAAGAAAGAAAGAAAAAAATAAAAAGAAAGAAAGAAAAAGGGCATTAAAACTTTAAAATATAGTGATTTAGTTTATATCCTGCAGACGAAACGCTATTTGGCTTAGATTTCATGTATTCTCATGTATTGCGTAGCTTGTAACTAAATTGTCTTTAACAATTATAATCTAGAACTCGGATATCTACTTTATATAACCCATAGCTTTCTCATTTAAGTGCTAAAAAATAATGCCACGTCTGTGACTTGTTAAGATTTTATCAGACTAGGCAACATTTTGGATTATTCCATGTAAACCGCAGCTTCTCATAAAAAAGCATTTGTTGAGGTTCCATTTTGAAGAGATGAGTGTATCCCGCTGTATTTTACACTCATGTCCATAAATTAAGGATAATTCGGAGTCACGCGGAAATCGAACTCTAAAATAAATTTATCACCTGTAAAATCACTACACACATCTTCAAGAATCATATGAAAATTTCAGGAAGTAACCAGATGAAACCGATGGTACGTCAGAATGACGAGAGTGTAAGAGAGTGATATATAAGGAATACAGGCAAAGAAGTAAAATTGTTTGCAGGCGCTTTGTAAGCATTTCAGTGCAATAACCGAATAGTTATGACACAAAGGACGCATTTGGATGATATTTCACTTGGTAGAATTATCGGCCGTCTGGAATGTGGGCGTACCCAACTGGAAGTATCAGACGAACTTGGAATTGCCCAGAGTGTCATCTCCAGGCTTTGCCAACGATTCCAAGATGATAGTAATGTGAGTAGACGTTACAGCACAGGTCGCCCCAGAGTTACAACGCCGAATGAGGACCGGTATTTGGCAGTTACAGCCAAAAGAAACAGGCGGAGCACAGCCTCAGACCTGTCTCGTCAGCTCTCTTCAGCCACTGGTACGACAATTTCAAGGCACTTGCAGTCTGATTCTCACCGGACTTTCATATGTCTCACAATTATAACAACAAACTTAGGATAGGTAAAATATGCAGTCCAAGATTGTAGTGCTCCATCCCTTATTTATGATCGTAACGTGTGTGCCACCACAATTAGGACCACTTCACCACCACAATTAGGAAATTTTAGCGTATTAGAGGATTCTAACTCTCTGCCCCCCCCCGCAGCAGCCTTTTCCAAGGTTATCAGTCATGCTTTGAGAGAAGGGAGGGGGAGAAATGGCCTTGAAGTGAATTCTAAAGTAACAGATTATAGAGAGTGCATAAAAAAATTCTCAAGCTCTGTCCCAAATACCATCCGCTTAAAATATTCATGCAGCAGAGGTAAATATAAGGTGGTAAATATAAAACTTGCTCTATTCAACCAAGCATTTCAACAAACAATAAAAAATGGTATAAATATTTATAAGATTTAAAGTCATTGATTGGTTTATTTCCTTTAATTCATTTGAATAAACTGTGTGAGTTTTATTATTTAAATAACTCATAGTGTGGAAAGGCCCGTGAGACCAGTATGCTGTGTAATGCATGAAAAATAGAAGTATCTATCTAAAGACAATTCTGACGGTGAGATCTAGCATTTGTATAATATTGATATCAAGACCGACGAAAAATAGCTTTAATGTTATGTAACTAATGGACAAAAATATTCTCGAAATGGCGTAAGATTAATACAGAAAGTTTTCTATGACCATATTGTTGATTAAAACAAAAAGAAATTATTATTGCTTTTTCATTTTTGCTTAATAACTACCGTTTTCAGGTAATGCAATTTTTTTACAAATCATATTTAAAATTCACTTGTAATAATTTGTTTGAGCGAATTAAGTGGAATAACCCAGAAATATTCATATAATACCTGTGTCTTTCTAAAAAGAAAACATTAGTTCTTAGACCAAAAAGCGTTATTTGCGTTGGTTCACTATAAACGTCGTTTCACTTTTCAAAGTGTTGCCACCAGATATTAGAGCTCTACATTATATTTAAAGAAACTAAACAATGAAGAATCTGCATGAATGTATGTATGTTTCTCGCCACTGTGAAAAAACAACAGTACCTAGAGACATCAAATTTTGAATAACGTAATCCTCCACTCGAATATGGGCATCAGGAAGCCCAAATTTGGAATTTGTTTTATTATATATTGCGTATTTTCTACAGCATTTATGAGTTTTTGATTAAGAAACTGAACGATTTCAAAATGAGCATTGGCAACACAGTACGAAAAAAAAAAAAAAAATATTAATCTCCAATGCGCGACACTGTGTATCGGGAATTCTATAGATGTGGTTTTTTTTAAATATTTTGTGACATTGCTATTGAATTGAACTTTATGGTTTAAGTGCGACCAACATAATATTTAATAAATAAAGGTAACACAGGAAACTGTAATAATAATAAAAAAAAAAACACCCTTCCGTCTGGGCGTGATATAAAATCTGAAAACTTTCCCATTTTGTATTTATTTTTCATATTTATTTACTTTCGCTTGCTTTAGTATAAATATGGGAAAATATCATTCAGTGCTAATTTTAATTAACATTTGTTTTTCAAATGATCTTATGTAACTAAATTCATGTATGATTAGCGGCAAGCTTGATTTATGAATTAGAGCTCGCATGATTGAGAGGAATTTTTCATGAGCTGAAAACTCATTTAAAACTTATAATATTTAAAAAAAAAAAAAAAAAATCTGAAATGTTTCAGATTTTAAATTACGTCCAAAGGGGCTTTTTTTAACATTTTGTGTGTTACCTTTCTTTATTAAATATCATGTTCCTCGCACTTAAACCATAAGATCCAGTGCAACAGCAATATCGCAAAATAGTTTTAAAACGAGCATATCTGTAGAATTTCCGATACAGAGACTCACGCGCTGGAGATAAAAATGTTTTTTCTGCACAACGTTGCCATTGCTCGCTTTGAAATAAATCCTTGAGTTTGTTAATCAAAAATTCGTCAAAGTTTTAAAAAATAGGAAATCGATCATAAAACAAATTTCAAATTTCAAATTTGGTCTGATGACTCTATGTACCGTTGTTTTATCACAATACGATAAATATACATACATTTATGCAGATTTTTCATTATTTAATTTCTTCAAATATAATGCAGGACTCTAACATTTTGTGGCAACAGTTTGAAAAGTGAACCGACATTTATGAGTCCGACGCAAAATGCCAAAACGAAACTAATAGTCCTTCGGGATTCAAATCCCTTTGGACTAAAAAAAAAAAAAAAAAAAAAAAAAAAAAAAAAAAAAATCAAAGAATGAAATTTACATGATACTGAGATTACAGTCTAAAATTCATGATCGAAGTATTTATGATCCGTTAGAATTCATTAACCGAATTGTTATTCATGTGTACAATTCTTGTATAATATATTACCCCAAAATTCTTCATACACAATTAACCGACAGTTTTTATTTTATGAATACATCAGTTGACGAAAGTTATCATCAATTGCTTCTTATTGAATTAAATTTTATTGACCTGTCATTAACGCAGGGCTTCCATTAATCTTGAACGATTTCGCTCGATTATTCGATGGAAGAATTTTATCCGTTATCATTTAGCAAACTTTTTATTTCCCTTCTAATCAACAGATGGCGCTGGCAAACGATACAAATTATTCTGGAAAGGTCGCCTCTTACACTCTCCGGCGAAATAAAGAAAGCGCGCTATCAGCTAAGCCATAGCTATCAGCGAAACATGATTATTAAGGAAGGCAAGGATATTAAAGGCGGCACGCGCAATTTTAGCTGCCCCTTTTATCTCGGAAGACAAATTGTCTCTAGGCAAGAGCGCGGATTGCGGATAAAATGCGCTACTTCATCTTCTCCTGGTCTGATATATTCAAGCAGACTGCTAATTAGGAAGATAAATTTTTCATTGCGCCTTAAAGTACCCGTCCAATATTTAATTCCTATAAAAGCGGATCCATAAAGAGCTCACTTCGCGATAAAAGAGTGAGTTACACTAAATTGGAAAAGAATTGTTTTCTTCTTTTTTCTTTTAATTTCCGGAAGAGAAAATTGTGAGTTTTTTTTTTTATTTACATTTTCCGAGTGAATGCGTCAATACGATTGAGTTCTTGCAAACAGCATGGATAAGTTATGTGATTTAATAAATATTAATTTAGAAATTCATGATGTCAAGTAGATTTAAATTAATTATTTTAAATTGTAGAATATTTAATGTGAAATAGAATTGGAGCATAAAGAATTAGTCGTACTTAATATTTAATCATGACTAACTCTTGCACTGCAGTTTGTAGAGACATTAGGATTTTTTTTTGGAAGCAGAAGATGTAAAAAATGATGCCCTCGCTGGACTCGAACCACGGACCTCTGAAATTCGCGTCGAGCGTGCTGGCCACTACACCACAATGGCATGCTAAGGAGGCGGCAGAAATACCTTATATACTCTCCTTTTTAAAGGGCGACTGGGGTTTTCCCAATCGCCAAATCCTGATGGCGAAAAATCCTCATTCACCACCCTTTAGTTCGGGCGCCACTGTAGAGACATTAGGTACGTTTTGAAAGCAGGAGAGATGAAAAATGAGCAATGTCCTTCACGGGACTCGAAACACGGACCTCTCGAATTCGCGTCGAGCGTGCTGACCACTACACCACGAAGGCATGCTAAGAAGGCGGAGAAATACTTTATAAGTTTAACTTCTTTAGGACGTATTTGCTGTTTTCAATAAGCAAAAATTTCTATTTCATTCCCCAGCAAAGTAGGAAGTATTGCCAATTGAAACAATGTTTACCGAAAGCAATTCAGTAAAATAAATACACAACTACGTCTTGAAGAATTAAGTTTACTAATTACCGTATTTACTCCTGTAAAAGCCACACATTTTTTCACAAAATAGAAATAAATAAAATAAAGAAAGAAAGAAACAGATAACAAATCAGGGGAGTGACTTACTATATTGGCTTATTATTATTGTCCAGTTCGAATTTACTGCAAATTTATTACATTTTCAAACCGAGAATTAATACATATATATATCAAAGATTGCAGTAAATATATTAACTAATAAATTACCTAATACTTGCGCAAAAGCTGCAAAATAATAATTTATTTATTAATGGATTATTGAGTGTATTGTCTCCTTTGAGAAAGTTAGTAGAATTTTAGTTAAGTAACTTATAAGCATTTAAAAATGAAACTTGAATTTTTTTAAATGAAACATCAATCATGAAAAAATTGAAAACGGAAACTTTTTAAAAATGAAAAAGTAATCAACAAACCAAGTAATTATCGTCATTGATCGGAAATTGGTTGACTTTTCAAGGGCAACAAACCAACCCTCTATCAATTAACAATAATTAATAAATACGGAGGTGTTTCGTCTCTTAATCAGGTAAGAATTATGATGTCAAACTGGTATTAGGTAAGCTGAGATTAAGCCAAGTAGATAGATTTTAAGTGAGATATTTTTAAGTTAATCTACTGTGTGGAATTCATTATGAAAATGGCAGTTCCATTAAGTTTATAGATTTTATTAATATCATGAGAATTTCCGACAGATAGTTTTGCCCACTGAAGATAAAAATGTTTTATTCCGTACACTGTTGCCACTGCTCGGCTTGAAATTGTTGAGTTTTTTAATCATCAATTCATTGCAAATGTGAAATAGATAATAAAATAAAATTCAAGATTCCAAATTCGGAATTCCAGGTGCCCATGTTCTGATGGAGAACTCAGTTACTTAAAATTTGATGAGTCTAGTTACCATTGTTTTTTCACAATGCGAGAAACATTCCTACATGCATGCAAATTCTTCATTACTAGCTTCTTTAAATATAACACTGCGATAATATTTGGTGGCAACAATTTGAAAATTGGTACATCGCATTTAAGTGATTTAATGCAAAATGCCGTTTCGAAACTTAATAGTTCGCCCCTTTTGGCTGAAAGGTTGAAAATTTTATCATTGATTCAGCATTTTTTTAATACCTAGCAAAATTGTTTTTGATACCAGTTTCTGGATGTATTCTGCTCTTTCCCAGCGAAATGCGAAGGAAATCTTCAGCACTTCACGGGAGGGGGGGGGGCAATTCCTGTTGACATGCTATCTATTTAGGAAGTGGAATGTTTATGGGCAGTACCCATCCGAGGTTTGGTTTGGTTTGGTTTATTTAATTACGGCAAAGCACACTAGGGCTATCTGCCAAAGGGAAGGCCTTCGTGGAGGACTTTCTAAGGGAAATTGGGTGGGCCCACCAGCGGCCGAGCGGTAACGTCGCTGAACGCTGGTAGTTCGGTCCGAGGTTCGAATCCCGCGAACGGGCTGGCTGCGTGGGTGTTTTCGTGGTTTTCCCCAAGTGTAACGTGTATACGAGCCAGTTTCCCTTAGAAAGCCCTCCACGAAGGCATCCCTCATCTTAGGCAGATAGCCCTCGAGGCTTTGCCATATTCACACACACACACACACACTAAGGGAAAATGGCTCGTATACATGTTACACATGGGAAAAACCACGAAAACGCCCATGCAGTCAGCCCGTTCGCAAGATTCCAACCTCGGACCGAACTGCCAGTGTTGTACCCATCCAAGACATGGTTAAGAAGCCAAAATAAAAGAACGAGTTCATTTAATTGCAAAGAGTACTGCTTAAAATATTTGCTTTTCTTATATTCTCGGTACCATATCTTGCTATGGTTAATTTGCAAACTTTTCCTTTGTTTTATTAATTCACATAATTTTCACGATACCTTTATTTTACTTTATTATTTACATATTAACAAGTAATTTACATTATTAATATATTTATTCAGCTGTTTGCAATTTTATTTAATTTTAATTACTCCATTTATTTATTTTTATTCATCTTTCTAATATGCTGTCACAGGGTTTTGGAACTTCACAAAAGAAATTAGTCGTAATAGTTTGCAGATTGTGAGAATATTTAGAATTCAAACAGGGCTTTCTTTCGTTAAAATTTAAAAATCTCTTCAAATATAAAATCGAAAATTATTTCGTTTAAAGCACTAAATGTTAGAGAATTTTAAAAGTTTACTCCAAAGTTTTGTACTGGAAATGTATTATATTCGAAATACGACGTTTTTCAAAAAATAAAATCTAGCATAATTCTAGTAAAATATCCCAAATAAGAAAATAGTTGCTGGAAGGAAAAAAAAAAAAAAAAAAAAAACTATATATATAAGAAAAACTAAAGAAAAAATCGGCAAAATTTTAAGCTTTGCACGCTCACTTAAATTATGCTCTCAAAATGTTGTCTTTCAAACGCAGTTTACTTTCTCTTTTAAATGCTTCGATATAGTTTTTTTTTTATTTTTGTTCAGTTCCCTGAATTCATTTGAAAATGGGGGTTTCTGCACATTTTCACACCCATTCTCATAAAGCTTAAAGGAATTAAATATTCATTTCCTTTATAAACAGATTATTCTACCGACATAAAATTATTTCCACTTCTTTATATTTCGAATTGTATGAACGCCTGGTTGTAGAAGAATTCTTGACCAATCATGTACGATATTTTATATTTTTGATACCAACGAATATTTGTATTTGAACTTTCGGGCAAACAGTAGTTACAGACTTCAGTTATATTGCTAATTGGAAGTTTTCTCTTTACCGCTGCCATCGCTATGATAAATATTAATTACAAACAATCGATAATAGATTAAAAACATTTTCTGCACGAAGTCTCTTTCTTCATTGGAATAAGAGTTAAGCTGAATTTGAAATTTTTTGGGTCTTTCTTTTCCCCAGAATTAAAATTAATTTGAAAAGCAAATCTTCTAATTTGTTTATGTTGCATATTATATATTCTGATGGAAACTACAAATTAACCCAAATTTTAATTCGTAAAGAACTGTCACAATATTATACAATGTTGTTATAAAAGAATAAAGTAATATCATTAGCAAAATCTGAAATGCTGTTTCACATCTATTTCTTGTTCAAAAAGTAATATAAAAGAATCAAAGAATAATTAGAATAATTAATGTACGCTTGAAAATGATGAACCTGCAATTGATGATGAAAAATTCTTATTAAATAGAGCTGAAAGAAATTCTTAAATTTAAGGAAAATAATTGTATTAAATAATAACAACTTAAATTTATTACTGAAAATTCGGTAATTTTTTGTATTGTGACACCCAAATTTTAAACCGCATTTCATCCTGCCAATACTTTGTTGTCTTTCGTTCCTTTGCTTAAACGCCGGGACGCATATAAGCATACTGTACCGCGCCACGCACATAGGATAAAATCCCTCTTTGCGATTGGATATGGCTTCCGATGACATCATTTCCTCTACGCTTAGAAACGCCTTCACGTTGCTTGAGCTCGAGGCTGCACCGCCATACTGTTTGTTTACATTTTGATAGCAGTACCGGAAAGATTACTATCGGTGTCGTATTTTTGTTGCTATGAGATTACAGTTCTTAAAACACTATAGTGTGATGAATTTAATATAAAAAATGTAGTGATTTTTTCCCCTAGAGAGATAAAGTATTATTTCTTCTTGTGTTAACTCTGTAAATGTGTATTAATATTAAGTGCAGAACTTTTTAATAAATGTATTCTTAATTTAAACCCCTTCATATTAAAGGAGTTGTGACTATTCATTCATTATTTCATGTTTATTATATGTCCATTCTCTGCTGATGCAATCTCCGAAAGCATGAGACAAACCAATTTTCGCAAATAGCAAAAACGACTTTGGGAGCTAACATAGTACACAGTAAATTCACAATACTTATAATCAGTCCGAAAAAGTAAAATTTATTTTTGAAGTTAGACTAACATAGATTTGGAACAGAGAAATAGATACGTATTTTAAACTGAATAATATTTTTAATACTGACATTACTAGCAAGATTAAAGTCCAGCGAGAGAGAGATTAAGACATTTTGAGTAGTAAACGCTGAACTAGGCTACATTAATGCTGATCCTGGTATGGAGACAAATGTCTGAAAACATGTGCCCTAAATCTCTCAAAATTTAACTATTGAGACGTACATTGGACTTTCCTATAGAGTTAAGTATAGTATAACATCATTTATTTGGAACCCTTGGTTGGGATACTTAATTTTGTTGTTATACAGGCAAATATGGGCTAATATAGGCTATATTTTTTATATATTTATCTTAGACATGTATTTTAAATAACAGAGTTTCTCAGAATAAAGTAGGAAATTTTATGAAAATAGTTCCAGCGCATGTTGTAACAGCTTATATGACACTCTGGAGGTTAAAACTTCTAATTAATGAAACGTTAATTATATTTTCGTAAAGTTATTATTTAAATTAACCAGGCTTTTGTGATTTGGATCTTTATTACAACTTCTCTTTTCCGTTTCCTCACCAGAATGTAAATGAGTTAGCTAGTATTTAACCTGAGATTTTTGGATTGTAAGACACAGCATGTTTCTAGCATGCGCGTGCACGCTACTTTTAGTTCCTGCCAGCTCTGATAAGTTGCAATTATTCGACTTTGCGTTATATCGCTGCCGACATTTGAATTTAATACACCGGTAGAGCTACTGAGCCAGCTTAGAGTAAGATTTAAATTGTGTAGTCTTTGACTACTGATCCACGTTTTAATTTGAATTTGACTATTCCGTTAATTACAACACTACGAGCTGTGGTTGATATCGTTAACACAATAGCGTACATTTATGTCCTAAATTCTGCTTAAATAAAAAGGTTGATTAAACCCTTAACTTTGTAGTCATTTCAGACATATCGATAATTCGCTTTACGTTTGTTGGGATTATTGGACTAATTACCAGTTCAAGTAAAACCTCATACTTTAGTGCTCAAAGTATAATATTTTTTATAGACAGACCTGGGAAATTCCCGTATATACCATATTTGACCGAAAACAAGGCCTTCTGTGCTGCTTTGCGACGCGCTAGCCACCAGGCCATTGTAAAATATAATATAGGTTTTATTTTAAAAATCAAATTGCAGTATGAGAGGAAGTAGTTTGATTACTACACTGACTACCAATAAGTATTTGGACACCTGTGATAAAAATGAAAAACTAACTTTATTCAAAATCAATAGTTGGTAGAGCCTCCACGAGAGGTAATTACAGCGTGGACCCTCCGGAGTATACTTTCCACAAGTCTTTGTATGACAGCTAGTGGTATTTTCTTCCACTCGGCTTGGAGAAGACATAGAAATTCCTTGACCGATTTTGCACGGGTAGTGCACCCCTGAATTCGGCGATGCAACTCGTCCCAGAGGTTCTCGATAGGGTTCGGGTCTGGACTCTGGGCAGGCCAGTCCATTCGATGAACTCCATTGGCGCCATACCAAGCCTTGGTTAATGTCGAAACATGACAACTGGCATTGCCGTCCTGAAAGTAACAGGGGTCCAACCCGTAAAACGTAGGACTGCCACAACGTAGGAAGCACATTGTCGTCCAAAATAGTGCAGTAGGCATCGGAGTTGAGCTTACCATGAATGGGGACCAAGGGTCCCAGCCTATACCAGGAGAAACACCCTCAGACCATAATTCCACCTCCGCCGAACTTAACTGTTGGAACACTGCATTCTGGCAGGAGACGTTCTCCAGGTAGACGCCAGACCCAGACTCTGTCATCCGAAAGGTAAAGAGTGAACCTTGATTCGTCACTCCAAAGAACCCGTTTCCACTGATCTACGGTCCAATTTCGATGTGCTTTGCACCACATTAACCGAGCAGCACGGTTGGACTTTGTGATCAAAGGCTTATGGGCAGCAGCACGACCATGAAAACCAAGCATATCTGCTTCCTTATGGATGGTATTCATTGAAACAATACTCCCGGATGCCTCGCGGATGAGGGCTATCGGTTGGGTGCGGTTCTTCCGAATTTCTCTGAACAGCACTCGTCGGTCTCTATCCCCCAGTTTCGTTGGTCTGCCGACTCGGGGCACATTCCGACAATCACCGCTCACCTTCCACTTCTTAATCACATAGGCCAGTGTCGATATTGGGTACTTCATATCGCTAGATATGTCCCTTAAGGATCGGCCACATTTGTGATACCCGATAATTATACCTTTCTCGAAATCAGAGAGCTCCGAAGTGCGAGGCATCTTGCATGCGACTAAAGCCGATGCTGTTTCCTACACGATATATACCGGCGGAGTCCGTGGCGTAACTTGGGACCGCAGATATCATCATTTGTATAGGTGTCCAAATACTTATTGGTAGTCAGTGTATAGTATAAAGGTTAATTACACTATTTAACTACAAAGGTAATTACGGCATGTATAATTTATGAAAGTGCCTCTAGTTATAACAGCCACATGTAGCTGGACGATTTCCAATTAGAACTTCATCCATTTGTATTGATGACTATTGTGCTTAAAAATCAAATATGTAACAAAGTATCACTAACAATATCCTTGTATGAACAGCTAAAGGAACTTTTATTTCAAGGAAATTGAATGGAAAGGAAGGAAAAGTGAAAAAAACAAAAAAGATTTTCTTAAAAATTCTTAATTGAAGATGGAACTAAATAACAAGGTATTCTGCCTAACGCAAACAGAAATCAGTCTTCGAAAGAAAACACGGATTGTCGAATGATAGATGCCGGAGTTACGCAAAGAATCTGGAAACAATCTCTTTCATCGTTCCATAAGAACGCATCGATCAATCAGCTTTAAGCCGCGCCGTTGCTTATTTTCTCCTGACGAGCACAGCTAGATAAAAGAAAACACACCATTCGCTTTCGCGGAAACGGAATCATTCACTGCCTTGCAATGATACGCGGGATGCGATGGTAGGATGGTAATCGTTCCCATGGCAACATTTTTGCTTGGATCAGCTTAAAGTAATTGGCGAGATCTTGATTTATTATAGCAGGCATACCTTTAGAAGATTACTGACTATGACACGTTGAAATTAATTGAATACAAAATAACAATGATTATCTGTAAATGAGTTTATTTAATAATTTGGTAACAGACATTGATATTGCCTATTCACAAAACATCAGCTGTTGCAAAAGTATGTAGCGCATGGTGATTTTTAAGCAGCTTAAACAAATCTTAAGATACATCTCGAAACGTTTCGTCTCAAGTTTTAAATGTCCTAATTGGGGATTTATCGCGGAAAGGAAAAGACAACACTTGCAGGGTAAAACACGAAATTTTATTTTGGATGTACCATTAACAAATTTATCGGAAGTTTTGAGGCAGAAGACTTACATTCCAAAAATGACTCAGCACAAATGTACTAATGCAAATCAGCCCATAACTAGAATTGCTTTGCATTATGACCAGTGAAATCTCTACCATCTAGTGTCTCCAACGATTCCAGTCTTCAATGGAGTCGGTTGTCTTAGGCCCATATCACACGGCGTTTGTTTCACACGAACAACTGTTTGGGACAATTTTTCTGCCTGGTTTACTATTGGAAGAAAGACGCGCGACTTTTTGCTTCCTTTCCAAAAAAATTGCAGGTTGTTCGTTTTCAACCAATCAGCTATCAGCTTCGAATGCTATCAGCTTGTTTGTAATGGGGAACCAGTTTTCCCTTCTTTAACACCAAAGCGATCTATGTTGATTGGCTGTTGTGACAAAGCAGAAAAATTGTTCCAAACAGTTGTTCTTCCGAAACAAACCGACGTGTGATAGCAGCCTTAGAGAAATGGTGCTCAGGTACATCTTTTGTTTACGTTTTATTAAGTTGTAACTGTTGTTTGAAATGGCCAAACACTTAAAACTTAAAGAATTCATAGGAAAATGCCAATACCTAGGAAGACCCTCGACCATTTAGAAGTCTCATTACCGAGAACACTGCCCAAGATGCACCAGACCGTTCCTGGGGACAGCGACAACACCCCAGGAGCAGTCCCGAGGGTCTCCTACTGAAAAACTACTCGAGAGGACTTTCAGTTTTCAGTATTTTGAATGCCTCATGCTGCGCAAACACTCTAAACAAATTATAAACATTGAAGTCTTCTTCTGGATTCGAGACTCCTGGCAGTAGCCGGGAGTGCTAACTATTATATCAATTAAGGCAGTACGTTCTAAGAAGTACTTTCCACTTTAAGAGTGGTTCGTTCAATGGAGGCTGGCTTTCTTAGACCTTACACTGTGATTTTTTTAATGAATACATGCATTTTTAAAGCATTCGAATTATGACAAAATTATCAATTTTTTAAATATTAATAAAGATTCTATTTAAGTGGATGCCATTTTGATACCTTACATTTTACATATTCAGGTTTCCTTCTTCGTTGTAGAGTCTCGTTGTAGAGTTGTAGTCTTCATTGTTTACGGATACTGATAGATAGCAACTTCATGCTATTTAGAGAAACGACCTTTTGTGCATATGCAGAAATCGTCGATAGAATTGGACTTGGAATATACCATGATATGGGATATTGTAGGGACGGTTCAAAGTCCATGGTTCTTATTTAGATTCTCAGACAAGATTTTTTCAAATGAAGGCAAAATCAAAATTATTTAAATATGAAAAACAACATACATAAATATAAAAGTAACAGGAATAAATCTGAAAACCAAATTGATGATTAGAATTCTACTAAGTAAGTAATTCATTTGATTTTACGTTTTATAATCCTTTAATTCACATTTGCCAAAATATAGTAATTACATTTACATTTTATTACAATTTGATGTTTGCGAAATCACAGAAAATGTCTTAAAATTCGTGAAAGTAATCGCAAAAATTAACGTAGCAACAAAGTTATGACGTAAGCTGAATTGAATTCTTAGGAACTATTATACTCAAAATGATCCACAGTATATTTCTGGAATCTACTATCTCTTCTTACCAAGAAACGCCCTATGTGGTCGAGTGATTAGAATAGCTGAATAATGGTAATTCAACCTCTGTTCGAAACCAGACGAACAGGATTATAGCTCGAATGTTTCTCGTAGTTTCGCCATGCATAACGTGATTAGGGCTATTTTCCCTTAGAAAATCCTCTACGAAGGTATCTTTATTTTTAGGGTTATATCCCTCTTGTGCTTTCTATATTAAAATAACCTACATCTCTTCCTACGAGGAAATATTCAATCATCTTAGGTTATAATTTTATAGAGAATGAAATCTTCAAAAGACCAAGACATATATGCTTTATGCGAAGCGGTTCAAACAGTTTTTACTTCGTTTCGACGACACTTTTTTATCTGCTGTTTCTTCCCACACGTTTTTATTCAATGTAGAATGATGCTACAGGATGTGAGTCATAGCCTATAGGTAAATGTTAGATATACCGAATAAATTGTAGTTCCGTTAAAGAGTTTAAGATGTTTAATACCCACATAAAAAGGCTGAGTTTCAAAAAACAGTATTTCAAAATTTAAGAAATCCACATTTTAGCAAGAAACAAAAATCATTCGTTGACCTTTTTTATTGTAATTTGAGCTAAAGGAACAGGAATTTTCTAAGGACTGTAAGCCGGTGGTTTCAGATTGGCGGCACCCGAAGCTATTTCATGCAGCCCACGAATGCATTTATTGCAAATACCTTGCGGCAAAGGTTTTAAGACTTTAGTTATTATAAGTTCATGTTTACATTATTTTCATTACCATTTAAGACGAATATGAATAATGCATCAGAAAAAATCTATAAATAGAGCTAATTAATTTACAATGTGAAATAAATCATATTCAAAGATTTTGATTAACTTTTCATACTTACTAAAAAATAAATTTGCTTAGTTGCGAGTTTTTGCACGAAGAATAATCATTTTGTTTTGAAATACATTTATATGTAAACAATTTTTTTTTCCACAAATGAAAATTAATGAGAAAAGAAGGCGATTTGCGAATGGGCATCTACAATCCATGATAAAGATGAATCTACCAAAGATATAAACTTTCAGAATCGAAAAATGCCGTCAAGTATCAAGTCGTAATAATAAATGAAGAAGTTTATAATTACTTTCGTACAAACACACATATTTTTACTTATATATCGGAGAAAAATTTAATAAATAAGAGGAAAAGGTCTAAGTTGCTATTGTACATTCTCAATTTTTATGCCTCTTGAAACGTTTTCTCTGAAAACTTAGAAAGTTTTCATAATTTGTTTATCTTTAGTTTAATTTACGGGAAGTTATTTAATAGTTGATTAAAAGTAATAAAATTATTTGAAATAAATGTGAAGAGTACAATAACACAACCCGATAATAGCCTTACAGAAAGAAGTATGATGGCAAATAAGGGGAGCGTGTACCCTTCGACTAAGACGTAAAAACGATGAAGCGAAGATGTAACCTCTCAATCATTACGTTTTTCACCTATGAATACCATTTTAATGTAACTCAAACTAACAGCTAAATTATTTAGTCACCTTGATGTGTTTCCTCCGTCTACTGATTTTGAATTACAAAGTGTAACCAACAAAAATGTCTTGCAGGTACCAAATTTTATATTTCAGACAGAAAATAAATATAAGTATAATTTATAATTTTTTCCCTTTGTGTTATTATTATTGCTGTTTATGTATATTTTGATAAATATTTAATAGGCAATTATAATTAATAATAATTTAAAATAAAAAAATAATTAATAATAATTCATATATTAATACTAATAATTTAATAACTTAAAATTTAATCAAAGTATTCTTTATTTTATCGATAAAAAGTTTTCATTTTGTCCCCCCCCAAAAAAAAAATATGACTCGTCAGCTGTTTTCAGATTGTGCTCGGCTCGCATGAGCCATCTTATCAATTTTTCCATCTTTTTTTTTATGCCTGTAAAATTTTTTATGCGTTATCTTTTTCATGCATGTAAATAAGCATTGAGACAATTAATATTAAATAAATCAATTAATGTAAAATATTGTAAAGAAATGTTGATAAATTTCTTTAATTCTTTTGTTACTTAACAAAACACTGTTGTTTTCTTAGAATCTTGCTAATGCCTTGACTTCAAGACACACAGTTTCGATGCATGGTCGAAATGTTTTAACGAAACACTTTCAGTAACATTCATGTTTTAATTCTACTAATTTGTATATCTGAAATGGCGTAGAATTGCGTAGAATAGTGGCGTAAAATTAATTCTTTATGGCAATTTCAGTTAAATTTTTGTTTTAAGTTTGTAAAAATTTCAGTCACAATCCGATCTTCTCTAAAATAATGTACCATATACTCAGGCGCAAAATATAAGCTTAAAATTTACGGTGAGCGTTATAAACCGGTTATAGAAATGATAGATTTAAATATAATGAAAAGATAAGCATACAAAAATTGTATTTCTACATGTATTTAAATGTTGTTTGCTTAAAAGAAATGACATTCATTACGAACTTGGAAAAAATGTCCTTATCTGATAACATGAAAAGTTCGTCATATCCGTCTTGCGTTATATCTTCGGGCACATCATCGAATTATGTTTCATCGCCACCATCACTGCTATTCTAATCCATAAATGAGTAATAATCTTCCATTCTATTTAGATTGTATGATATACTGCATTTTTAATGACTTTTGAATTATAGCGGATTTAATTTCATTCCACCTTTTTATAATCCACTCACACATTATTTCTAGACTGGCATGACATATTTGGCCTCCTTTCCTTTCTGTGTTTCATCCTTGCCTTCGTTGTTCTCTTCAGAATCACGGCTTCAAATGATTGCAGAAAGAGAAAATATCTAACTTTTAATTCCGTGAGTTCATTCGGGTTGCAAGTGCATTCTTACCTCAAAATAATGCCCCCTTTTCTTGAAACCCTAGAACAACATTCTTGTGCATCCCTGCATTGAATACAAAGTACCATCTTAGCAGAATTATTTACTCGCTCAAGCATTTCTCCCGCACACATACTGTTCCCCTTATCTCGTGTCAATTTGGTATACTATCGTTCGAAAGCTTGGGAAAAATTTGCTAATGAATGACATCAATCTTATTCTGACATATCCATATGAAAAGAGCAGTAGAATTCCGATTATCCAACATAAACGTAACTGAGTGGTAACCTAATAGCTCATAACTGTAGAAGATTGGTAACTAAATAGAAACTGTTGAAAAACAGTAAAAGATACAGCAGCGAAAGATAAGCCTAATTATTGCATGCATATTGATACCAATATGCATGCAATAATTAGGCATGCAATAATTAGGCTTCTAACTTATTATAGCTACAGGAGTAATTTTTTATTGGAAAATACTTATAGGTCTCTTATGACATACAGTGTTTTGTGTATAATTGTTATCCTGTAAAAAGAAATATATAGCAATAGATATTGAAAGAAGGTATAGCTATCGCAATATATTCTTTTAAATATTTACTGCTTTGCTTGATAAACTTTTAAATATATTATATATAAAAAAGCGATATAATGTATACTTTGTAAAAGCCGCCTGCTTCGGCTTTCTCCTAGTGGATTCTTAGTATATAAATGAACTAGTTTCCCTTAGAAAATTCTCAACGAAGGCATCCATTCTCTTAGGCAGATAGTTCTCGAGTGCTTTGCCATAATCCAATGAACCCAACCTAGTGGACTGTATAGATGGCACTAGACGCGTTACGATTCTAGTTGCTACAGAGGCAAAGCACCTCTTCTTTTCACCATCCAAGACTTTCTACGAGGGATACATTTCTTATACGCGTTCATTCTAATGCTCTTTAGGAAACTCTGCAATTGCTCTGGAAAGTACTGCTTAGGCAGTAGAGCCCCTGAATAACAATGAAGTATCACAGTACTGTAAAATTCAGTGAGTCGTTTTAACAGAAAAGCCAGTTAGTAGTATATGTTTTCAAGCCTTATTTTTCTTAAATGTAGTTAGATCGTGCGAACAAGCTGCAAATCATCAGACCAGTGACATCGATTTCCTGTTCGAGGCGCACTGGGTTCGCGAGTATTTGATACACGTGGGATAGTTAGAATGTAGCGCTATGTTATTGGCTGCGAGACAGCAAGGTTGCTATTTTTATAACTGCACTTCACTTAGTAGCAATGAAGGCAATGTATTTTGAAGGTAAAGTAACAACAGCTATAATAAAAATTTAAAAAAAACCTGAAAGCTTTCGGATTTTGTATTACGCCAAATCAGGCTTTTTTTTTTTTTCCATTTACGGACACATACATGTTTTGAGAGCATTTGGCTTAAGGCCACGTTGGGCTAAAAATGTTTAAAAACAACATATCTTAATCAAAAATTCATTAAAGTTTTACAAAATATGAAATAGACAATAAAATAAATTCCAAATTCCGAAATCAGGCTTCCAGGAGCTCATGTTCGGGTGGAGGACTATGTTATTTAAAATTTGATGACTCTAGGTACCATTGTTTTTTCACATTTAGAGAAGCATGCATACATTCATGTACATTCTTCATTATTTCGTTTCTTTAAACATAATACAAGGTGATAACATTTGGTGGCAACAATTTGAAAAGTGATTCGGACATTTAAAGTAATTCGACCCAAAATATCGTTTCGAGACTAATAGACATTCTAGAGTAAGGCCCTTTTTGCTAATAATAAAAAATAACAAAATTGGTTTCTAATATGAATTAAGCTTATATGGTTATACTGAGCAATCGAGATCAACATTCTGCTGTATTATGATGAAACAAGAACGGAGCAAAAACCCCACTTTACTTAAAACAATAGGCATAAAATTTATAATTAAATATTCAGCAACTTAAGGTGTTTTTCTATAAATAAAGAAAGTTTTGGAACTTTGTTTCTGAAGTTTCGGAGCGTATCGAGAGGTTCAGGTTCGTGTCCCGGCGAGGGCACTGCTCATTTTTCATGTCTCTTGCTTCAAAAGAAATATAATGACTCTACGAGCTCGATTAAATAATATTGCTATGATAATCTTATTTAAATTACATTAAATAATAACGTTATAATCTAATAATCCAGACATTATATTTTAAGTCATCAGTATGCCACATTTGCTGTGTCTGTGAAACAGATTTGAAAAAATAATTTTAAATCTTCGGCATTGTTTTTATAGAAAAAATATATGCATTTTAATGAAGCAGCCGCAGAGACTCTCTTTTTCAAAGGACAGAACTATTCTGAAGTGCAGAATGGAAATATATAAATTAATAAGTGAAAAAAAGAAGTAATAATCACAGCGCTAGCTATTGAGAAAAAATAAATTAAAGGGATGAAAATTATGAAATAACTTAAGAAAGAAAGAACTTAACTTAAAAAAATAAAATTATGAAATAACCTTTTAGAAATAAACCTTTGAGAAGAACACTGGATTGGGAAAGTATTAAATCAAGTTGAAGGATTTTGATGGATGGATTAGGTTTCAAGGAAATCTAGAAAAATGTTAGCAGAAATAAAATTAAAAGAATGATTAAGGAGTTAACAATAGTTAGCTGAAATTATTTTTTCTCCTTTCCTTATTTATGTTCTTTAACACTAAATTTTAACTGTATAAATGTTATAATTTAAATCAGCTGCCCAGACGTGTTGGTTGCATAAGTAAGGTATCCGACCACATTCGATACCCTAATTTTGAAAAAGTACAAATAAATTTATTTTTGGTGTTAATTAGCATAATTCTACCTAAAAACAGTTTATAAGCATATTATTAAAATGTAATTTTTATTTTTTTCTCACATTTTGGATAAAAAATGTATTCAAATTTCAGTATCACGAGATTAGTTCCCTAAAAATTATTTATCAATATTTTACTTTTATTTTTTCACTTATATTTATCAAAGCATAAGGAATAAAATGGCCTAAAATCTAAGTCATAAAGCAAAATGTCTATTAAATATACCTGTTTGAGTACATACACTAGCTTTTTTTCGAGAAATTTTTCTCTCTTCATTTACAAAATTGTCTGCAAATATATATATATAATATGTCCGCAAATATATATATATAAATAAATATGCATATATATATATATAATAAAATATATAATAAATATGTATATAAACCTAAACTTTTAGTCCATTTAATTCCCAATATTCTATAGAATATGTGTGGGAAGTATCATAAAATTGCTATAGTAATACTTTAAGTTACGGTGTTTTTCGTAGTAGAAATGTTGACAAAAACAAGTTTTTCAAAAAACAAATTTAAAGTTTTATTTTTAGAAAATATATTAGAAATCGATATATTACATAGCTAAAAGTGCCCTGTTTTTTATATTGCACCTTCTGTTAATTCTATTTTAGAAGATTTTTTTTCTTTAAAGAAGCTCTTAATTTTTTTCTTGTGATTTTTGCGGAATGTAAAAAATCCCGTTTTGAATCGATACAGTTTTATCAATACAGTTATATTCCTTGACAGTATAACGTCCATGTTTCATATTAAGTTTCCCAATATTTTTAACATACCCCAAAATCCATTATTAGATTGTATTACTCCTATATAGTAGGAATCAAGACACAATGTTGTCAATTCAACAAACACTTGTTCTGCTATGATACTTTTGGTATGATACGTTATTAAAACTCTCATTATTGTTTTGAGTTTCGAAACACACTGGACGGGATAATGCAGAAAATACAGATTTTAGAATTTCAACATCGAATATTCTATTACCAGCTCCATTATTAACTTCATTATAATTTTCAGAAAATGTTTTATTGTTTCCTAATTTCGATTCACTGGTAGAAGCTTTCACAGTATATCTGTTTCCATCAAATCGCCGTTTTTTCGAACGAAAAGTTCCACGCCGACCCATTACGACGTTTACAATAATAAAGTGAAAATATTTTTATCACAATGTTAAAATAACAAAGCAGAATGAGATAAAAAATAATACTGAATAACAGCAAGCACGCTAAATCAGAGTGTAATCAAATCAGAATGTAAACACAAATGGAAATGTTGCCAAATATGATACTGAAATTTCGAAAGTAATCTTGCTTCCAAGCACATAATAATAATATATATATTTCAAAATCATCTTTTGAATATCGCCAACAGTATTCAAATGATTCTTGTTTAGAGCAGTCTGTGTCCCTTAAACATCAACTTCCGACCATTTAAACAGCAACTTCCGGCCTTTTAAACAGCAATTTCGGGTTCATGGTGTAGGACAAAAACAGCCATAACTCTGCTAATAATCAACGGAGAGACAAAACAAAAATAGTTTTTGGAAGCTAAAAATATAAGCTTTAAATTAAAGTAATAATTTTTTTTGGAAAAATTTCATCAAAATTGACGTTCAGAACGTAGTCGGATACCTTATCAGCTGCCCAGACGTGGTTAGTGACGCTGACTGTCGTACCGTAGATACTTAATAGTGGCCAACGCTTATAATAGCTAAAG
The DNA here is from genome assembly GCF_044657685.1 of Stegodyphus dumicola. Classification (NCBI taxonomy): domain Eukaryota; kingdom Metazoa; phylum Arthropoda; class Arachnida; order Araneae; family Eresidae; genus Stegodyphus; species Stegodyphus dumicola. The sequence continues at coordinate 174,298,477 of NC_140774.1, read as the reverse complement.
CCGGCCATTTGGGAAGGAGGGGATGTTAAATATTTTTGTCAAGGAATGTAAGAAGTTCCCTAAAAACTGAAATTGAGTCTTTAAAAAAGTGAAAAACGAATTTCATCAGCAGAAGAGAAAATAACTTGGAAACGAAATTCAGAATGAAGTTAGTCTGAATATAGAAAGAAAAAATGAAATGGGTGCAAGATTATTGATTGTCTTTAAGAGAGTAATTTTCTTGATGAGAGCATGAATAAAAGTACTCTTTTTTCTTTCTATAAATAATTTTTTTTTTTTTTTTTTTTATATATAACGCAGTTTTTAAATAACCTTGCGAAAATAAGTTGCCTGGAATCTTGCCATTTTCTGCGATCCTACACCCATAATCCAAGTTACTACTTCACAAAGAATAACTTAGCCTAAATTTCGACCAGTTCATTGACAGTAACTGATATGCATTTCAACTATTTCAAGAAAACAGCAATCCAGAGTTGGGAGGGACAGATTCTCCACGACACCCCTTCCCACTTCTTATTCTTCTGTTCCATTCAGTGGTAGTTCAACTTGATATACTGCTCGGGCATGTCTCGGGAAAACTGTCGATGAACTTTACCCCACCGTCTGAGTCTCCCCTTTATGAGACGAGTCCGAATGGAAAATGCACGTGTGTCCTGTTTGTTCAGGTGTCCATCCTTTTCCCGCTGATTCCTACCCCACAGCCTGACCATTGACGATACATGTTACGGAGATCTGAAAGTTAAAGTACTAGGTTTAACGAAGTCAACTTTTTTCTAACGTTTTGGAAGCGTTTTCTTTGTCTGAAAGTAACAACTACCATTAAACAGCTGCCCTAAAGTGTACATAAATATTGGATTGTAAAGAACTAAATAATTTTATGTTTTAATCAAAAACTTTATTACATTTAATATAATTTTTTTACATTATTTGCATTAAATTGCTTTACGTAATTCAAATAAAATCTAATTTCCGATTAAAAATAAAAAAAATTTAGATATTCCGACGAAATAATAATAATTCAGATTTTCTGCTAAAATTAAAACAATTTAGGTTTTAAATTATAGAAACGAAAGGAAATACGAATTATACTTCTACAGTTAATTATGAATCAAATTTCTCAAATTAACCTTATTAAAACTTTATTAAAAATATGAGACGGGGATACAATTTTAATTGCAATAAAACTATTCTATTTATAATAAATTAAGTGTCATTAAGTGAATTTTAGTGTTGTAATTTTTAACTGTTTTTAATATTTTGATAATGTCAATTTTGAGTTTAATGTTTTGTTTTTTGACGAGTGACCTGATGTAAATGAATAGATTTCCCAATAAAGCCATAATAAACAACAAATTAAGTGTAAAATACAATGGTTTGCTTATTAAAACAAAATTAAATTTTAAAAATAAAAAATTAAAATTCTAATTAAAATGTACCCTTTACATATGAAATATCGTGTTATTCAGCTAAACATATCGAAATCATCGCGAAAGGTTGTGAATGAATGAATACAGATGCTCGCATCAAAATAAATGAGTATATAACACAACTAATTAATAGTTTTAATATTTTATTCAAAGACTATTTGATATATATTCTGATCGCAACATGGAAACCATTTTTTATCATTGTTCCTAAGTTTAAAAACATAATGAGCTAACCTATACTATTAAAATCTGTGTGTGTGTTTCTGTCTGTCTGTATCCTCCGGAACGGCGGGGAATTGAGTTTCCAGAGAAGTAACCCCCCCCCCCGGATTCCAAAAATTCCTGCAAAGCCATTTCGAACAACTTCAGTTAGCCGAGATATTAATTAAAAACTCTAAAAATGCTAAATTTTGCACTCATTTTTCCGAGTGGCAACGGTCACGCGTGCTGGAGAGAAAACACTTTATTTCGAAAAGTGTCGCCAATCAAAAATTTGTAAGTTTTACAAAATTGAAATAAAAATAGCATTGCCAAACATTAAACATATTATTATCATATAAGGTCATATTCTGACGTCGAAGAAAGCACGCCGACTGCATGTAATGTCTTGTATGTCGGAAATTTAATGCATTTTAAATAAATAGCTACTGCTGGCAACTTGTTTGTTTCAGATTAAGACAATTGACACGGTATGTTATTACCACGTTAATTCTTTTATTGATATTGAGAAAACGTTGTTATATTACATTAAATTTAAATCATGACGTCATACGTGTTAACTTGAAGTGTCAAAAGTTTTTGTTTCCTGATTTGGTAACAAAAAACTTATTTACGAACAGGTTGTTGCTTGGAAAGAATGAACTGATTTTATTCATATTGAAATGTTTTCATACATTATCTTTTTAGGTACACAGAACTTATAAATTTTGCTTTGGCCGGAGCCCGCTAATGTAAATATATTACTCGAGTATAAATATTATTGTTGAACAAAGTTTTATTGGAAGATGAGGAAAAAGGTCACTGTAGCTTTATTTCTAAGTCATTTTTGACAGTTTCATATCTAGTTTATGTTTCCGAATACTTTTTTTTTTTACAGCCCTGCTGCCTATACAAGGAACACAGCTTTAGAAGATATCAAATAACCCATTAGTTCGTACTTTAAGGTTTGGTTTTGGTTTGGTTTATTTAATTATGGCAAAGCACACTAAGGCTATCTGCCTAAGGGGAGGGATGCCTTCGTGGAGGACTTTCTAAGGGAAACTGGCTCGTATACACGTTACACATAGATAAAACCACTAAAACGCCCATGCAGCCAGCCCGTTCGCGGGATTCGAACCTCGGACCGAACTACCAGTGTTCACCGACTTTACCGCTCAGCCGCTGGTGGGTGTTCATACTTTAAGAGCAATGCAGTAACACAAAAATCTAGCGTTTTTCTTTTCTTTATCACAGCTAATTAGATAGATAAGCTGATCCTTTTTTTTTTTTTTTTTTTTTTTTTTTTTTTTTTTTTTTTTAAATTTGCATCTTAAGACATACAATATTTGAAAGAGAGAGAGGTAAACAACAGCAACGACGCAGCTTGCAAGTAAAGAAGAAGAGTACATAGTTATTCCAGTATGGAAACTTAGTTTAAGAGAAAGGTTTCGGTTCAGGAAATTTCAAGCTCCAAATCAGCTGTGAAGGGGAAATACCCAAATTGAAACGAAGAATAAAGGGGCTGTTGCAAAATAAAAAAAATCTGATGTGTGCACCACATGATTTCCTTATACGGAATATTAAATTATACGCATTTTTTCTTGTATTCCATTTAAACTTATTGGATTGAATTAAATCTACTTCGCCGACAGCGCGTAAACCACAATAGAATAAATGCATTCTTTAAAATTCACTCTAGTATTTGTTTAAAATAGCGACACTCTGGCGCTAGATTCACTTAACAGTATTATATTTCGTTCATATTGTAATTCATAATGCACAAAATTTATATCATTTAAAGAATAGAATTATCTAATCGTTGCTACATATTCTATTCAAATACTATAATAAAGCTAGAATGATGTATAAAAGAAATTAAGCAAACAAAACAAAAAAGAAACAGTTTTTCAAAGACGATTGAGTATTTCTCATTCAATTAATTCAGTTCTCAGTTCGCCAGAAGGCAAAAATACATAAAAACTCAAAATATCTATATTAAAAATTACGAAGTAAATCTTAAACACTTATTTCCTCGAAAAAATTCCAGAAAGGATTAAGCATGATTTAATTGGCAATAATAAATGAAGGCGTTATTTTTGTTGTTACAAAGCTAAGTTTCTCTAGATTGGCAACAAATCCACTAGTCCGCTGTTTCAAATGTAAACAATCAATGGCAGCCATAAAAAAAAAAAAGGCTTAGCGGCACTTAAACAACTTTAAAATTGTTGATAATTCTAAAAATATTGCGTACAGATTTACTAAAGGCATAAAAAACTTAACCGGAAGATAAAAACAACATAATTAAATCATTTTTAAAGCAAAAAATGTACAATTTACAAACATATAAGAGTAAAGAAACTGAGATCACTGACCCAGGTAACAGAGTGGATATATATATAAATATATTTACATACGTTTGGTGCGGCCGATTGCAACCAAAATACACATCTACATGTTATAGCAGTCCTATATACAAAATTTCAATGTTCTGAGGCTACTCGTTTTTGAGTTATGCGAGATACGTACGTACATACATTCGAACAGACGCCACGAAAAATTCTCTTCAGAATTCATTTTAAAGCTGTTTTATAATTTTTTTGGAGGAAACGAGTCTTTTATTCTGTCATTACGTACAGATATCCCGCAAAAACATCGTTAAGTTTCATTCGATAGCGGTCAAAATGGATATTTTCGTTGAAATATGCTGCCTGAAACTTTTCGCGATTACAATACTTCCTTTTTACTTCGTAGAAGGAAGTAATTAATAGTTTGCTTTCATGCGAATACATGTAGGGAAAAAATCTGAACATTTGAGAAACACTAAAATGTTATTTTAAAGTGAAGATTTTATTCTTATAAAGCGGTTTTTGAGTCTCAAATGATTGAGAGGAACGAAACATGTTTTCGAAACTCATTAATCCATTAATCATTTTGTTTTAAGGCTTCAAAACACTTTTCCCTTAACAAGTTCTGTTTGAAGCTTTAAACAGAGGAGATTAATACCAAGTCTTTTAGTTTTATTTTAGTATTATTTTCCGTTTCGGTTACGTATTTAAAGATTCATTAAATTTAATTGTACTCCATTTGTCAATTCCTTTCCTGGAGAAGAAATTGGTTAAGTCCTTCATAATGAAGAAACTATAATTCTTCAATTTAGTTACGACATGTCCTTTTTAATTTTCATAAAACCTAGTCCTGCGCTATAGCTGCAGGATTAAAATAAATTAAAACAATTAAAATTGAATTGGAATCAAAGCACGGCGATTCCTTAATAATATTAATAATTGCAACCTGGAACATATATATATACAAATATAGAGGGGATACATGCATACAAGGATGAATATAAGGAATGATCGACGTTAATAACAATCTGGTGAAATAATTATAGTAAATGAGAACTCTAATCAAATACCTGGAGGAGAAAAGCGTCAAACTGTATTTCCAAATTAGGCAAAATTAAACAATATTGGCGTCATTTTGTAGAAAAAGTAAAAGTGGATTCTGGGAAGGATCCTTCTCCTTCAAACAGCAAAAATATTCTGCATCATTTTCTTGGAAATACAAGGGTTGGACAAAAATATGGAAACACCTTTAAAAAAACATGTTTCTTTGCTTAATATGGTGTAGGAAACCCGTTGGCATCCAAAACAGCTTGCAGTCTTCTCGAAATGGATAAATACAGTTCCTGTATGTTTGCCAAGGGAATGTTATACCATTCTTCCTGCAAAACGGTGGCAAGTTCAGATAACGATGTTGGCGGTGGATAACGAGAACGCACTTTCCGTTCCAATGTAGACCACAAAGGTTCGATAATATTCAGGTCTGGTGACTGTGGTGGTCAGGGGAGATGGGACAACTCATCCTCGTGCTCAGAAAACCAGTCCTGGACAATGTGAGCTGTGTGAACAGGGGCTTTGTCGTCTTGGAAGACACCATCACCATCGGGGAACAAAGTTTGTGCCATGGGATGAACTTGTTCACAAAAGTCTTGGCAGTCATGTGCCCTGACACAATTATCATGGGGCTAGCAGAGAACCACGATATGGCTGCCCAAACCATAACAGAACCCCCGCCATGTTTCACTCTTGGCAACAAGCAGTCTGTATTATAGGCTTGAGATGGCGTTCTCCAGACGTAAACTTGGCCAGAAGTGGGAAACAATGTGAAAGAAGACTCGTCAGACCATATTACTCGCTTCCACTGCTCTATAGTCCAGGCTTTATGACTTAAACACCACTTTTTCCTGTTACGGGCATTAGCATCACCGATGAGTGGCTTCTCAATTGCAGCACGGCCAGCAATTCCCTGTTTATGAAGCTCCCTTCTAATTGTTTTGGTACTCACAGGGTTCGGTAACACAACATTCATTTCAGCAGTAACTTTTGCAGCTGTGGTCTTATTTTTCGTCACAATTGCCCTTAATAATCGTCTGTCACGATCACTCAGGACACACTTTCGTTCGTGCTGTGATTTAGCAGATGATGTTTTTACGCTTTTCAAATATGCGGAATAAATCTTCGATACAGTACCTCTTGAAACACTAAACACCTCGGCTACCTTGCTTACGGAAGCACCTACCATACGTGCTCCAACAATTTGCTCACGTTCGAAGTCTGTTAACTCTGACATAATGCAATGACAACCTCACATAACAGTACTCCGACAACAACTGAACTGTTTAGCACATTTACGAAGTTGTATAGCTGGCGTCAGTAGTCAAAAATGCCAGCGCCACCTACATATTTCATTAAAATCAATCTTTCTTTTCAAACATGCATTTCACAAGGTGTTTCCATATTTTTGTCCATCCACTGTATGTCATTTAAAGTAATGAAAATATTGACACATTTTGAACAAACTTTACTTCAGATAAAATTATTTTATAATTTTCTGTTTTTTCTAATAACTACGGTAGGATAACAAACTGATAACAAGGGAGAAAATTTCTCACAAGGATTAAAAATTAATATTTAACTACATTGTTGCAAACAATAGAAAAATCTCTAATCTTAGTACTCCATACACGAAATAAATAAAGCTTAAATTTGAACAGAATTTTAAGACACTCTTTGTATTTCTTAGCTGATTTAATTAAAGAGGTATTAACCTACATTAGCTGAAACAATCGTTTCCTTACTTTGGAAGAAATTCGCGGTGGAACGACGGAATGAAGTAAATGTTTTTAATGCTCACAGTTGGCTCTACTGACCAGTTAAATAATGACTGTATGAGCTGTGTTTCCAATAGGCTTTACTTTCTTGCAGGATGCCGTGTTCTATTAATCACTTGGAAAAGTATCTTCAGTCGCTCTGTCCATTTGGCAGGAAGCCATCTGCAGAACTGCAAAAAATTCTTCCATGAATTTACTTCGAGATTGCCTGCGAAGTTGAAGAGTGGGTTATGTCGAATGCGTCTTAAGTGTTTACTAATCGCAACGATCTTTCTTCGAATCATGCATAACAAATTATTCAGCTAAATAAATGATAAATAGTGACATATCAATTATGAATAATCAATGAAGAATTATTATTTATTATATGCGCTTGTCTTAATAAAAATTACTCTGAAAATTTTACTGTATATTTTTAATTGTTCAACTCAATCAAATCGAGAAATATATTTCAGATTAGGTAAGCTAAAAGACAAGAAAAATTTTCTGATTTGATGATAGAATTAGTATACGAAACAACCAATATTTTTATTTTAGTTATATGCAAAAAAATTATTTTATCAAGCAACAGAAATTACTTCAGAATTTTAAGTTTAGTTCTATAGAAAATTCATGTTTTGAAAGAACTTAGTTTGTCCTTCCATTTAAAACAATTCTGATCTCCTTTTCATTATAAAGACACAGTAATTTCAGTCTAATATCCTTTTGAAAACCTAAATTTGTAATTAAAAAACATAGAATTCCCTGAAATTAATTATTTTTTTTTTGCTCATAAAGATTTATTCATTATTATGAAGTACTACGATTGTGCGCTGATGCTACTTCATAACTCACAACTAAAACAGAAGACTGCAATTTCTGTTTCGTTTTTTCCTCTTTCAAAGCACATGCATAAAAATGGCGGCTATTTCGGCGACTATGGCGAAGGATATAAACTTCAAATTTAACGATACTGAGCACTATCTGTTTTTATGTCACGTAATTTAGTCGTAGTCTAAACATCACGAACAAATATTATCTAAAGTTTAATACTTAGTATTCTTACCTGCATCTAATAATCCAACGACATTAAACGACTGTAAATCAATCCTGCAACGAATCAAATACGTTTTAGCCCAAAAGGAGCAATTTGCCCAAAAGGGCTATTAATTTCGTTTTGGCATTTTGCGTCGTCACTATAAAACGGCGTTTGACTTTTCAAATTGTTGCCACCAAATATGAGAGCCCTGCATTATATTTAAAGAAATTAAATAATGAAGAATATGCGTGAATGTATGTATTTTGAAAAAACTACGGTACCTAGAGGCATTAAATTTTGAATAACATAGTTCTCTACTCGAATATGGGCATCCAGAAGCCCAAATTTGAAATATGTTTCATTAGCTATTTCATATTTTGTAAAATTTTAACGAATTTCTGATCATTAAACTCAACGATTTCAAAGCGAGCAGTAGCAACACTCCACGGGAACAAAAAAATGTATCTTTAGCGCGTGAGACTGTGTATCAGAAATTCTAAAGATATGCTCTTTTTAAATATTTTGTGATATTGCTGTTGAAAGGAATTTTATGATTTGAGAGTGAAAAATAAAGGTAGTACACAGAACGTTAAAAAACACCCCTTTGGGCGTAATATAAAATCTAAAAGCCTTCATATTAAAAAAAAATCATTTATTTTTCTTTTTTTTACTCTATCCACTTATAGCTAAATCGAATGCATTTTTATCATTTATCGCTTATCACACAGAAGTAAGCATTGTCTATTCACATAGAAACAACCAAAAAAGTAAATGTCAGTTTTCTTAATGTATATAACAAAGCATCCCACGGTAGATTCAATTTATATAAATGGAGTAAAATATAAACTTTCACATTTAGTTTTAGTACCGTACATCATTTTTTGCATAGAACGACTACTTTAACAAAGGAAGTTTAAACTCAAAACATGTAAAAGCATTTATTTGATTTTTAGCAGGGATTTGTGAAAAACAGTTTCATACTTATTCTGAAAGAATTTTTTTTTAATCGATAAATTTTCAAATTGACATGAAAAATATAACATTCTCAACTAAAAGTAAATGCTTGTAACTGCCACATGCGATGTTTTTATCGCAGCTAAGTTTATTAAATCACTAATCTTGAGGGGAAAAAAAAATTTTTTTTGAAGAGAAATAGGTTGTAATATACTGAACATATGGGAGCTTTTCAGGAAATCAATTAGATAAATTTCTGAATAAGATGGAAAGTAAAGTTTAGAATTTATGATTTCTTTTAAATAATAGGAATAAAAAATAATCTTGAAAAGAAAATCGGATCCAATGAAATCTTTACCTAACGAGGTTGACCAAGTATTACGAAGGAAACAATCGTAAATATATTATCATTCTTACATATGTATCGGGACTTGAATTTGACTTCTGAAAAGAATTATCTGCAAGATTTAAATGCGCAAACGCCAAATCTGGCATTAAATTATCTTTTATTACAGCTCCACATGAATCATTCGTATGTAATATCCTCTTCCCAGTTACCTTATCTAAACACATCATTCGATCGAAATTGTGTTCGGTGATAAAAAGTTTAACTTACATGATAATTAGTCTCATTACTGGTTCTACCAGTACATTTAAAACCAAACGATAAATAAATTCCGATTCTAAATTCGGCAACAGTTTGGAAAGCTGATGTTAACGAAAAAAAATGAAATTTTTTCAGCAAACTTTATGAAAAGATGTGTTCATACGCTGGCCGAGTTGAGATCATTCTGATAGGCACAATATGAGGTTTTAAAACGAAAAACTGAGTGAGATCATCTCAGAGTTGATTATAAAAAATTTGTAGCCCAAAGCTTCTAAGGATTATTCTGTATTAAACTTGCTGCTATAAAACAAGAAATAAATTCTAAGAAGTTCCCAAAAGAGTTCTCAGAAATTCCCTGAATCTTTTATTTATCAAAATTTTATAGCTCTTATTTCAGATTCACGTTACTTCTGATAATTAAGTAAAATAATAATGAAATTTCCAATACAGTGCCTAGAAAAAAGACTCACCAACCTTTACAGAATAAACAAAGTTATGGATTTTTTTTAAAAAAAATAAGCATGAACATTTAGTAAAAGCTTTGTTCATTCATTGGAACCCATGCATTCTTTCAAACAGTTTAATTCATTTCAAATAACGCCCACCAGCGACCGAGCGGAGAAATCGCTGAACACTGGTAGTTCGGTTCGAGGTTCGAATCCCGCGAACGGGCTGCCTGCATGGGCGTTTTTGTGGTTTTCCCCATGTGTAACGTGTATACGAGCCAGTTTCCCTTAGAAAATCCTCCACGAAGGCATCCCTCCCCTTAGGCAGATAGCCCTAGTGTACCGTATTCTCAATACGCCACGACGCCATTTCAAATAACAGCATGATATTTCAACCAAGGACTTTTTTTTTCAGTTTTTTAAAATTTGCATGAAAATCATGCGTATCTTTATGAAGTACTTTTTAAACTTTGACAGCTCATAATTAAACTCGAGTTTAGAGACATGTCTTCCTGCGATGCGCTCAAATGATAGAACTGCTAATAAGAAAGTGGATAAGATTGTTAAGCACCAGCAGTTTAACCTAGTTTCGAATCTCAGTCAATCAGCTAGCTGTATTTACTTTCGAGTGGTTTTCCCATTCGTGTGTAAGTGAAAACAAGCCAAATTTTCTTAGGAAATTCTACGAAGACATCCCACTTTTTAAGCAGATTGCCCGAAGTGATTTGCATAACTCATTAAGCTTAAAAAAAGCCACAAATAGCAAATATTTGTCTTTTATGATAGAAAAGAAAAATACAAATTTTCCAAACCAGTTTATTAAAGCAATTCAAATTTTCACGAAAATTACGACTACAGAATATTTTTAAGTTTTCATTTTTTAATATTTATTCTTTTCTAACGCATATTTTATTAAGGAAAAGCGTTAATGATTACTGCCTTTTAAATGCTGAATCATACCTTAAAATCATTTGTTGAATATTACGACAGCTATCTCCTTTTTTTCTCGCTTATGTCTTTTATATTTAGAAAATAAGTTTCATATAATATATTGCATCTCGAAAAGTAAAGAAAAAACAACTTTATCCCTTATAGTATTGCAAAAACAAACGACAAGGATCTGAAATATTATTTAAAGAAAAGGTAGATGATCAAAGCAGCAAAAAAATGCACCAACGAGAAATCACTATCACTCATTGAGGAGAAGTTGGTATTTAAATCTGAAAACATGGATCTGTGATATGTTTCAGGCATGCGCATAGACTAATTTTGGAAATGTATTTGTGCTTTTGAAAAATTTTAGTGAAATGTAAGTGATGTTTCAGGTAAAATATTTGCTCGATTAAGATAGTGAGCAACTGGCCTGGATGGAATGGAACTATCACAAATTGATTTGCTAAGGAATCTAAATGCGACCGCCTGTACATTTTGGTAGAGAATGTGCAACGCAAAGACGGTTAGTTCCAGGCTGTCCATCAGTAACAGATCCTTCTGAGGACAGCTTCTTGGCTCGATTAGAAGCTGAAAGAGTGAGGAAGCACGACGGTATGTCAGCTTGTTGATCATTTTGCAGCCATTTTTGTTTGCAGCCATTTGTTGATCATTTTTCTAAGATAGTAAGCAACTGGCCTGGATGCCATTTTTGTTTGCAGCCATTTGTTGATCATTTTTCTAAGATAGTAAACAACTGGCCTGGATGGAATGGAACTGCCACAAATTGATTTGCTAAGGAATCTAAATGCGACCGACTGTACATTTTGGTAGGGAATGTGCAACGCAAAGACGGTTAGTTCCAGGCCGTCCATCAGTAACAGATCCTTCTGAGGACAGCTTCTTGGCTCGATTAGAAGCTGAAAGAGTGAGGAAGCACGACGGTATGTCAGCTTGTTGATTATTTTGCAGCCATTTTTGTATGCAGCCATTTGTTGATCATTTTTCTAAGATAGTAAGCAACTGGCCTGGATGCCATTTTTGTTTGCAGCCATTTGTTGATCATTTTTCTAAGATAGTAAACAACTGGCCTGGATGGAATGGAACTGCCACAAATTGAAATGCGACCGACTGTACATTTTGGCAGGGAATGTGAAACGCAAAGACGGTTAGTTCCAGGCCGTCCATCAGTAACAGATCATTCTGAGGACAGCTTCTTAGCTGGATTAGAAGCTGAAAGAGTGAGGAAGCACGACGGGATGTCAGCTTGTTGATCATTTTGCAGCCACAGCATGTCTGTTTTTGCTGTGAGGAAAAACTTTATACACGGACTGACTACTTATATTCAGCTCTTTCCTTCATATATAGCCCAAAGAATGAGATGGTCAAGAATAGTAGCAAAGAACATCACGAAAAGAAAAGTGTTTATTACTTTTTACAGAAGAACTTGGATACTTCTTATGATTGACTCGTGTTTTGATCTAGAGAGAGCAAGAAACAGGATTATAACCAATCAAATTTTCTTGAACAAGACACTTACGTAGGCGGCAATAACACTGGCCTGCTTGAGTTTCTCGCGAGATTTATTACAGCTTAGAAATAAAGAAGCGATATTCTCGATCCTTGTGTAAAACCATATGCTGCCGCAATCCGCTATTCCTTGGTCTTAATGAACGATAACGTCCGTCCTGATAAGGCACTTATAGTCGATTAGTACTTTCACGAGTAAGATAGTCAGTGAATAAACTGGCTAACTCTTTAGACTTTAATCCGAACCAGCACGTGGAAACCACATCGGAAGAGAGGTAGGTACTCATCTACTTTGTCTTCCAAGATCCTTAAAAGAGCTGTAATGAGGGTTATGACATGTGTAGTTTTTGCTTCTGATTAAAGTATCTGACAGTTTAATCCACAGAATAGAAAAAGTCAAGCCTGCTTTCATGCTAGAGGAAGCCACATTTCTTATTAAAAATGTTCTTCTTATCATTTATTTTTGAAAAAAGGTTATTTGCTCCACATCTCATTACTCGAATGTTTTCCGATAATCATTCTTACTATTTTTGCGGGAATACAAATGTCCTTCTCTGTAACATAAGTCATTCTGTATGACTTATACTTGTGTGAGAGTTTTCCATATTTCTATTTCATTTCCACTGAAATCTCCATCTAGTGAATTACTTGTTCCTTGATTTTTTGTTGACAAGTGGATATTCCTTCTACTGAAAAAAATAAAATAAAATAAAATAAAATAAAAATGTATCTATACATCTCTGATTCCAAACGCATTTTCTTTAAAAAATTCAATGTTACCAAGATAGTTTTACTTGTCAGAGATTCTTACGGGCAGTGATAAGGAAATTAATAGAACAGGCTTTTTGACAAAATTTAGAGTTTTAACGTATTGTGTTGTAGAGTCATTAGGTTAATTGGAAGCAGAAAAGATGAAAAATATGCAACCGCCTTCGCCGGGCATCGAAACACGGACCTCTGGAATACCGGCCCAGCGTGCTACCTTTACACCACGAAGACACGCTAGGGAAGTGGGAGAAATACCTTATAGTGTTACTGAATGATTCATTTTCTACTTTTCATTTTGTAGTCTATGTAGTGTATCTTACATATAATCTTTAGATTTTGCTTTTAGAGTGGAAATGCGAAAGCAAAATAATATAATTAAATATTTTCAGTGTGTTCTTAAATATCTCACATGAATCGAAATTAGTTTATTTTTCCCAACAGAAAGACTTGGAAGAAATTTGAAAATTTACTGGCCTTCCTTAAATTCAACACTGAAACTTGTCTCGGCATCAAAATTTAATATCCTTTGCAATAGGTATTTTATGTCTGATTTATGAAATGATTTCTAATTGGATGCCTTTTGGAAGGCCAGATTCAGTTGCCTATGAATGAATGATCAAGTCAGCATTGAAAAATTTATAAATTTTATATTTTACTAGTACTTTTTCAAAACATATTAGATGTTAAAATGTAGTTCAGTATTATATGAGTATCTCGTACTTCAGTTACGAGATACTCATATAATACTGTTGCAGGATAACAAGTTGCAGGATTATCTTACAATGGCTAATGTTTTTTAAGAAACGAAAAGTGGAAAAAACTGTTAAAATCATCTGAAGATACTTTCAAGAGAACAGTTTACTCCGATATTTACAGAAAAAAATCCATTTCTTTAGCCCAATAACATTCAAAGAGTAAAATTTTATTAAGAAAGTAACAAGTCATATTTTGAAAAGTACCATTGCATTCTTTGAAAAAACAATAACTGATACAGGTATTGCATATATGGCTTTTCAATGTATTTCTGCAAGGTGCTCTGACATTTTATCTTCTAATCTTGTACCTTTGGTTTCTTGAAAAGAGGCCCAAACCCACCACGATTGATGATCGCCAGAAAACAGTGGAAGATGAATGGAAATCAAAATCCCTGAAACTTTTATGAAAAGCTCTTTTTTCATGGAAATCACGACAGGAACTTATAGTCCAGGAAAAAAAAAAAAAAAAAAAAAAAAAAAAAAAAAAAAAAAAAAAAGCCGTGAGAACGAATATTTAAGAAAATACTCTTTATATTTTAACATTAATTAATCACTCCAAATCCTTTAAAATTTTGTCAACATCTTCTGTATATTGATCTATTGCAAACAAAGAAGGAAATAAAAAGAAATTTTTTTGGCTTTACACATATAAAATATGAGTTCCGTATATATGTATTAGAATTATATACAATGAAAAGTGCATGTTTTTCTAGTTACCGGCTTATGTAACGTGGATTTGTTTCCCCTCGAAAAGTATCTAAAAATAATTTTTTACCATTTTATGCAATTGCTTTCTAATTACAAAAATTATGAGATAGAATTTTATCCATTCTCGTGTTCATGCTACTGTCGCTTAAAATTTATTATATTCTGAGATTAGAAAATACGGAAAAATATAAGAATTATATTATCTAAGGTCTGATATTAAAATCGTATGCAAAAATCATGAATTAAATTGAAAATACCTCATTTATAATTGCAGAAAAGATTAAGCATATTTAAGCAGATAATACTTAATTTGCAAAACAAAGGAATTAATTTCAGAGCTTTGATTTCGTGAGTGAAAAAAACCAGAACAGTGCTAAAATACGTTTATATTTCTCATTGTGACTTTCACTGGAAACCAAAATCCTCTAACCAATGCCAGGACCTTAACGCTGATCAGCTGATGTAAATCAGAAATCAATTAAATATTTATTCGAAAATTAATTTAATTAATGAAATAACTGTATGCAGAAGGCATTTTTATAACTGTAGTAGAAGTTAGTCAGTTTAACTCTTTCAGTTCCGTAGATCACAGTACCTTCTTCTGCAAAAGCTGAATACCGATGTTTGCGAATTTTTTTTTCAACAAAAAGTAGTACGAAGCCCTTAACAAGAACGCTGTTACAGTCTTTATAGAATGCGGGTTACTTAACATTAAATGCCGTTGGTCAAGTTTTTGTATCGTTAGTGTTAAATGTGAATTATCTACTTATTTGCATTACAATTTTATCGATTACCTATAATTTTATAGATTATCTAATGTAGATTCTTATACTTGTGAAAAGTAATCACGATGCAAACAGCAACGCCAACTTAACACAGCAAGAGCATGCGCTGTGCGAGCCTTAAAGATTTAAAATGATAATTTTGTGATTTCAATTATCAAGCGTATGCTTGCTTTTCAGAGTCTTTATAATGTAGACAAATTTAGGTTAACAAACCAATTCGGGCAGCCAAGTTCTAAACAAGACCTCTTTTTTTTTTTTTTTTTTTCTATTTTGGGGAGGGGAGAGCGAAGAATAATTAAATAAAAATAAAAAAGAATGCAAGTTATTATTCTTTCAGAATATTAACCATCGAGATCTCACTCGGCACCAGCTCTTGTTAACCTTTCTTCAAAATAAACTTTCATTTTTCAAAGTGAAATTTGACATCCGTCTCTTAGATGCGACAAACACTGATTTAGTTGCAAAAATCTTGTGTGTACGCATGAAAATTCTTATTAATACAAACACACATGTACAAAATTTAAGGCCACTACTAAGGTCAGAAGTGGTGGTCACTTTATTACTCAGGTACCTAAAAGGTGGGCCACCTTTGCAGGGAAGGACAAATACAACCATGCCTTCTCCGGGATTCGAGCCCTGGCCCTTTGGTGTTGCAGTTGGTTCCCCTAACCACTATACCGTCTGGGCGGCAATTTAGAATATATTCAGTTAGTTAGACATTATTGAGGAAAACTGTATTTGTATGTGATGGGAGACAAATAAGGTATTTATTTCTCACAAAATAAGAATCCATATGTATTTGAAGAAATAACAAATCCAAACAATGGTAACAAGTCTTTTGTCGAAAAAATTTACACAAACTGATTTTGGGATGATTAAAATGGTAACTTACCACCACAATTTAATTTTTCAGCTGGGAATCAGTTTCAAACCAAAATGCGTCCCACGGTGTTTGCCCAGTGCTGCGGTATGCTCATTAACAAATTACGCATTTAAAGGTTCCTGGAGCAGACTCTTCCACTCTTCCTTTAGCCTCACCAACGGCTGAATGGTTAAGAATGCTGAAAACAGAGAGTTCGACCTGGGTTAGAACCCAGGCGAACGGGGTGGTTGCATGGTAAGTTTTCGTAGTCTTCAGGTAGTTTCTTCAGAAATAACTTCAGGAAGACAATGACTCCCTTAGATATAAAGCTCTCGTATGCTTTGTCATGTTCAAATAACCGAACAACCCCTACTTAAGTACCTTGAGTCAGAAGCGAACAACCTCAAGCGAGGCATGAGTTAAACCTCTCTTGTTTTTCAGGCAAAGGAAGCCAATAAAAAATAAAAATAAGAAAAACTTAATAAGGACTTCATTTAACCTCCCTGTTATTTCCTGTAGGCGCCCAGTTGGGCTGTTTGGAGAGCATGCAAGTCATTCAACTCAACGGATATCCTAACCTTTCCAGACTTTGATTCAGCCATTATCCTTTATGAAAAGATGCTTCATTGATAGCATTCAATAATCTGCCTACGATGGCTGTCGCAGATCATAGCACCATTGCCAAGCACCTGTACATTTACCACCCTTGATGAGACCCAACATTATTATCATAGATTTTTTTAGACACAGCAAAATCGTAGACGTTAAACTTGCCAAATCTTATTAGTGTTCAGTGCTGACATCAATGCATTTTCATAGGCGAATTTTTAAAAAGATTAAATGCTTCAAGCCATTTATTTCTTGGAATCAAGGAACAATTCGTTTGAGTACCTTCATCAGTCTCATCTGCGAAACGAAAACGACGGCTACCTAAAATTTTGTTTTATGTTAAAAAATAGCCAAAAGCCACACGTAGCAAAGAGCAGGACGTTCTACCACTTTAATATTTTTTTGTTCAAGAAAGTCAGTTATTACTCCTTTGAATGAGAAGATGCATTATCATGGTAAAACATAAGTCCTCTATAATTTTCAGTTCTTAAATTAATTTTTGAACAACACTTAGTGGCGAATCGGTTAGCTGTAACTGTCTTCTGTTCCTCTAACTTGATGACTTTTGAGGATTCTTGCACTTCTGAAGAATACGGTATACATTGCTTTTTTCATTCCTAGTTGCCTTTTCATCATTATTAATTTGGGTTCATCTTCAAAGACCTATGCTTTACTTTCTTGCCGTTTGGAACGTAAAAATAAATGGTAAGTACGCTTCATCTTCATCGTCAATTATGACTTTGTACATAATGCGGTGACAATTAAGTAAATTTAGGATCTATTTACTGAGGCGCTTCGCGTTTTGGCGTTCTGTTAATTTGCAAGGACCCAACCACTTTTTCATATGCAGTTCTTCTTGAATAATTTTATGTATAGCTGCAGATCCAATGTAAAGCTTCTTCTTTATCATTTAATTGGTACATCAATTATCGTCGATTAGCATTTTTCGTATGATCGACACATTTTCTGGGACTACAGTTAACAAAGGTCTTCCTATGTGTTCTTCGATCAGGAGAGCCTTTTTTACCTCCATGAATTTAAGGAATCTGAATACAGTGGCCACGAAATGGAGCTTCATTTTCATATGTTAATTGTAGACGTTGAAGGCATTTTTCGTGATTTAGGCCCACTTTAAAGTCATAGAAAATCATAGCGAGGTAATGCTCTTGTGCCAACTTCATTATCCTTTCTTTCAAAATTTAAACTATGATAGATAAATTGAAACTATCGACAATAATTATCGTCGGCGGTCATAAAAGAGTTCAAATTTACACATCAAACTCATAATTTTCTTTTGGAGCATAATCTTTGCCCCTGTCTCGAAAATTTCATGGCTATTCACATAAGATGAATTGACATTTGGATTGGTTTAATAGGAATTTGAATGCAAGTTTAATCTGAAAACAAGGCAATTAAAAGACATTAAAAATTCTGCATAAAAAAATTCCTAAAAACGTCGCTTTATAAATTTTTGTGCTCATGTCGTCACTGTCCATCGCAAAATTACTGAAATGCAAATTCTTCTTCATATGTCTACAAACTTCTGAATTATCATCTACATTCATATTTTTTATTTAAGTATGTTTTTAATAATACATAAACACAGATGGGAAAATCCTGTTATTAATTATAACTAATGTTCAACAGTTTTTCCATTGATCTACGTGTAAAATGAGAAAATTATCTCATATATTTTTCAATAGTAGACGCAAACCGTCCACAGATGTTGGCCACTACTAAGTTCAGAAATGGTGGTCACTTTAATTACTGAGGTACCTAATAGGTACCTTTGCATCCTATGAGGGGAAGGACAAATACAAACATGCCTTCTCCAGGATTCGAGCCCTGACCCTTTGGTATTGCAGTTGGTTCCCCTAACCACTATACCGTCTCGGCGGCAATTTGCAATATATTCAGTTAGCGATAGTTAGTTAGGCTCATAACAAGTGGTTTGATTTAATTAAAATATGAGAGAATATAAGAAGTTGAGCACTTCTAATATTCTGATTTTATTGTAACAGTCAAAAGGATACATTTATTTTGTAAATTAATATTGTTGAACAGAAATTTATGTCGATGGTGCTTTTAAATAAGCAGAATGTTACTTACGCTTGTTCAAACTTGCTTTTATCATTTAACATATATTATCTGGATTTTATATTAACTAATAAGCATAAAAATTAAGCAATAACATTACTTTATACAAATTTTAATAATGGTTAATGACTGAATAAAATTTTAGCATGGAGTTAAAACGGCATTTTATGATAAAAATAATGATAATCGTGTAAATTACATCATCCTTAAATCAAAACTAAATTTTAATTTTTTTAAAGTTTTAAGCCTTTTCAATATTAAAAAAGACAGAAATATCAATTATACTTTAAGTGAAAATCATGAACAACATTTTTTTTCTTTACCCAAAGCAGAAATTTTTAAAACGGAAGAGTTTTTAAGCACTGTTATGTCCGTTACCATTCCGATCTAGCTTCCTAATATTTTCGCCATTTTCGTCAGTTTCAACAAACTTAAATTCGTTTGCTTTATCGAACAGTTAAAGATTCCCTTCTTCACATAAGTAAAGTTTTCCTCAACCTGTTCATATTTTTTTTCCACCAAAAGTAATCGATAAGATGTAAATCACTTTTACTATCTGTAGTAAAATACACTTGAAACTTCGATATTTCTTTTATTTATTTATTTATTTTTAACACGTACAATCACTCTGTGCGCCACAAATGTACAATACGGGGCTTACAAAAGTAAGTTAATAAAAACATTAAATATTATATGCATAAATAAAACGAACAAAAACAGAGGAGTCTCTAGACTTCACAACAACATATAAGGCCAAGTTACGCCAAGCTTTTCCAAATCGTTTTGCAAGCATAGGACCATCGATGGTAGAACAGGAAAAAATTTAAATGTTTCACATCTTTTACACTTTTTTGAACTGATTTGAATGCAGTCCATAGCAAATAGGGGAAAAAAAGAGCTTTTTGGTGCTCCCAGCACCACAAAATGAAATATATTCTTTAGTCCATTTAAATAAAAGTTTCTTATAATAAGAGAACTTCCAATAACTCTTTGGAATGCTAATATTGATACCGATGGGTAAATTTAAAGCATCTTTAGCTAAGAAATCAGCTTTTTCATTTCCAAAGAATCCACGATAACCACGCACATAAGCAAAATGGACAACGATTTCCCTGTAAACTAACAGCTAACACAGTTTCGATTACTAGCTTCTCGCTGCACGTAATACTGTTAAAAAACTTCCACATTAGATGAGGAAAGTGGATTGTCCAGTTTTATTCGAAATTGATATCAAATCTACTATAGGATAACTAAATCTCAGTAAAAAAACTTTCTTAAACAAATATTAAATTGATAAAGAAAATCGCTTGGTAGGGAAATAGAATTCAAGCGTCTCGATGTTGATTGCTTGCTTTTAGAACTCTTAGAGCTCTCAGACGAAGGAACTGCAAAAGACAAATGCGAATTCTGTCTCTTACAAGGCATAGAGATCCTTCATAATAAATACTCTTTAGAGAAATAATCTTCACCATATTACTGAAGTTAATGCTTCATCAAAGCTTTACATATTTATATTTCTGCAAGAAATTGCACAGAATTCTATTCCAATGGATAGAATTTTAATTACTCAAAGTCATTTTTATTAAAATAGAGCAACGACTAAATCATAGCGCACGCATATTACAATGCACGCATATTACAATGCATTAAACAAATCACTTTTCTCTATTGCTTAACAATGTGTGTGTCCGTCTCTCCCCCTTCGGAATACACCCCCCCCCCACAGCTGTTGCGCGGGAAGGAAAAGGGGATTACTAGCGGGCCACAGAAAGTTAGAACAGCTCATGCCTCTCAAAAGCTTCGGTCTGACCGCTATTTACAAGCCGGCCTCTTCCTCCACCCTCTGTCATCGTCACCCGACACCACCGGGGACATGATTTGTCACCAAGGTTCTTATTCTTTGGGCTCGTGAAAGCGCCGATACGTTTGACATTGACCAGAACTGTTCGAAGCTTACTAGAAAGAAATTTTGAAAATAAACAATGGTTTTCCAAATGTTTGAGGGCTAATTACAGAAGATATTATTATCAAGTTATTGTGATCAAGTTATTTTACTGCGTGTACGAACAGATTACACAGTTTGTAGTTGACAGCAAAATACTTTTACCTTTTATTTCGAGCTATACCCAAGTATAAAAGCAAATCAAACGATTATTTTTTTTTTTTCCCTTTATGGCATTCACTTTGTGTAGCAATATGTAAGATAACTTCACTTTCAAGAAACCAGAAATTTAAATTCTACATTAACAAACGTCTAACGGTTAAATATATTGCAATTCCAGTATGGTAATGAATCTTTAAGTAATCTTTAGGGTTTTTGTTTTCTGTTTAATTAAACATAAGTCTCAAGAATTTTAGTGCAGTACCTTTTGTAAAGAAAATTAATTTGTGAGAAGGTGAATGTAGTTCTTACAGAAATAACATCAATCTAGAAGCAAAACTAAATTTTGAAATGCATTACCTTTTGTAAATTTGCTCGAATTTTAATTCCAGTAGTTATTTTGAATGGATTTGACTGGTACAGTTGCATTCGAATGAAATTCAAGTCTCATACCATGATTAAATTAGATTAAAGATTCTAAAATTATCTTTGCAGCGACTTTAAATATTACTGATATGATTGAAGCCATTATTTTTCCCAAAAATACGAGTTCATTTTATAGTGTCAGTTTGAGAAAATTCTTCATAATGCATTAACCCTTTTGCTTTGTGATTAGCTTTTATTCATTATTTCGTTTCACATGTTAAATCAAATACCTTAATAATTTTCAGGTTATGATCGACTGAATGTTTAGCCTCTGACGACAGTGGCTTATTTCTATTTTCATTCCTAATGAAATATAAACATCGTGAGATGAAATACTACGCCACTGATATAGAATAACAATTAGGAATAATGTACGTAAATAATCATTTGTATTTCTTTTGATGTGAGTGTTAAAGTATGGCACAAATGTGGTCAATCCAGGAGGAAATTTTAATAATTATTGTGTTACTAGAGAATAAAGTGTAAAACTCTTTTAATTTCTCTTCCTTAATGACTGAGGATTCTTTACTAGTCCCTTTATGCTTATAAAAAAGACTTTCTTTTTAGCTTTTTAAATTTTTTTTTTAAAAATAGAAATATAATTTTAAATTCATTTTCCCGTCAAATAAGTTCAACTTATTCGTATTTATTTCTAGGAAGTAACTTTTTTTCATCGTAGGGAACAGATAGTTGAAACGTTAGGACGGAAAGAAGTACTGATTTCGCAAGAATCAAGAAAAGCTTAAAAATGAGGTATATTTAGTTTAATTATGGCAGCGCACTCGAGGGCTATCTGTCTAAGGGAAAGGATGCCTTCATGGAAGACTTTCTAAGGGAAAATGGCTTGTATACATGTTACACATGGGGAAATCCACGAAAACGCTGATACAGCCAAGATTTTGAACCCGGGACCGAACTACCAGTGTTTAGCGACTTTACCGCTCGACCACTGGTTGGCCAGCTGAAAGTAAGGAAAGGGATATAAACAGCAGGAAGTTTAGGAGATTTGAATAGTTGAAAATAAGTGGTCTGAAAATCTCGCCCAGGATCAGACACGGAATTTTCTAGCTTACATGATTTTTTTTTTGGGGGGGGGTGATCTAGACCACCACAAATGAACATGGGAGGAATGCTTTTATTCTTCCTTTCTTACTTACTTAAAGGGCTACTGGTGAAGGCCAAAGACTCTCAGATGACTATTCAAGTTGGTGTTAAATTATCATTCCCCACTTTTAGTTTGGATGCTAAATATAGAAACCAGGGTGATTGGAAATAAAAACGTGCTCTGGACTCGAAATAGGAAAAAGGTTCTGATATGTTAACCAATAACCAGAGGATATGAGAGAGACGTTTTAAAGAAAGAGTGATTTATCACTCAGTGAAAATTTAGTGCATTATCTGGAAATGGACAATGGAGTAATTTTCAAGAGTTTATATAAAATATTCACTTAAGACAATATTCTAGTAAATGTTTGTTGGCATAAAGATATATTCTGATGAAAAGCAATAAAAATAATTAAATTCGATTGACAGTTTACAAAAGTTTGCCGAATGAGCTATTTTCACTGGAAGCTGAAAAAATAATATAAAAGAGAGATTTATATGAAACAGAATATAACGAAGAATATTATACTGAATTAGTAAAGAAAGATTTTTTTCTACATCATAAACAGACTTCTCATGGGAGTTTTTTTATCTGATTACAAACATAGCGATTTAAGGATAAGCATGATAAAGCATTGATTCTGCAAAATAGAAGAAAGATATAGTTATTATTGAAATTAGTTTATATAAGTCACCCAACAGGGATAGTTTTCATTACCTCTGACTGCTGTACCGAAGGGCCCGGATTCGAATCCCGGAGAAGGCATGGATGTTTGTATGTGTATAGTGTCTGTGCGGCATAAGGGACGCTAAATATGTGGCGAGAGGAAAGTCCTCTCGAGAGGCTGGTGTAAGGGAAAAGGTGTGGGAGACCCTCGGACCTGTCCCCCCGGGTGCTTTCCATCAAAATGGAGGGGATGGAACTGAGCAAAGTCGTATTGTCACCTGTATGGTGCTCAAGGCGCAGGCGCAATCAACAGGCGCAATCTTGCACTCCTTGCCACGATGAATTTCGTGGAATTGTTCTGATGTTACTGCCAGACAAGTGAGATAAGTCAAGAACAACAACAAAGTTTATATAAGAATAATACTCACCTTTGGACTATAAAAATTGTAGGCACACACATATATGATAAGGTATCATTACAAAATGCGAGCATTGATCGCGAACATTGTCTTTACTATTTTTTGCTTCCCCCCCCCCAATCACTCACCATTTTCACATTGCCAGTTCCAATACAAAATACAAAATTTCCATTATTATCTTTTGTTTTATTTATCTACAAAATTTACATTTGTTTCGTTTAGGAGCACAAATTAGCTACGGATAAAACTTAAAAGCTTTTTAAATACGTTCCAAGACTGCTCATTCTTTATACAGCAATATTGTGTGTCCTCGTTATAAAATTAGGTTTTGAAATGATTTCATCATAACATTCTTTGTCTGAACATCACCTTCTATATTATAAGCCTATTTTGAGCAAATAATATCGACTGACTTAATGTTTTATTGACTTGTGGTGGTAAACAAGTAATAAGTTATTGTGCCCTGCAAGCAAGGGTTACAGAATGCAAATGATAAGAAAAAAGCATAATCAATTTCGAAAAACATTTGCCATGAAAGATATTTCTTATAAAAGCCGGTTTTCGTAATTGCCCTGGATACTTACACATCATGAATTACATACACTGTACGTTTTATACATGTTATCTTTAAAGTTATGCGCCATAAAAATGACAGCCAAACCAACCAACGACATTTCAAGTAAAATGAAACTGGAAGTATAATATTTCAGAATTATGTTAATGGAAAAGTGCAGACTACTTTAGCGTTGCCATTACGAGCAGAAATGCTGAACTAAATTTATATACATTTAAGCAGATTCGAGGAAACATAAAAGTCTGAGGTGATGAAAACAAAACAAAAACTTTCTAAAGAGCGCAGATGAATTCATTGTTCCGCTGAAAATTAAGAATATTGTAATTCTACTAGCCAGTTATCTCTTTGTCAAAATGTTCGTTAAGAAATTGGCGGCTTCTGAAGAAATTTGATGCTTCCCGTGAAGATATTTCAGTGAGATACTACCCGACCACCTCAGGGATCACGTGACGTATACACAGCTAATGTAAACAAACAAGGTAGACGTCCTCAGAGATCACGTGATCTACGCGTAGCCTAATGTAAACAAAACAAAGTCATTCTTTCTCTGCGGAATGCATCACTCTTTCCGAATGTATTTTTGCAAATTCCATGTCGCAGTGGCTTCAAGATTTATCCGATTTTACATTATCTTCATTACCATTAAAAACAAATATAAGCCATGCACTAAAAAAATCTCTAAATGGAGCTAATTAATTTACAATGTGGTATAACTCTTTTGCAAAGATTTGAAGATGCAAAATTTTATTAGTCCAAAGGGAGTCCCTGAAGGACTATTCTTTTCGTTTTGCGATTTTGCGTTGAATCACTATAAATGTCCGTTTCACTTTTCAAAGTGTTGCCACCAAATGTTAGAGTCCTGCATTATATTTGAAGAAATTAAAATAATGAAAAATCTGCATAAATGTATGTCTATTTCTCGCATTGTGATAAAACAACGGTACATAGAGCCATCGAAATTTGAATGACGTCATCCTCCTACGAATATGGGCATGTGGAAGCCCAAATTTGAAATTTTTAATTTGTTTTATGATCGATTTCAAATTTTGTAAAACTTTAACGAATTTTTGAGTAACAAACTCAACGATTTGAAAGCTAGCAATGGCAACACTCTACGGCGGGGGGAAAAAACCTTTTTATCTCCAGCAGGCGCGGAACTGTGTATCAGAAAATCTAAAGATATGCTTTGCTCATTTTAAAATAATTTTGCGACATTGCTACTGAACTGAATTTTATGGTTTAAGTGCAAAGAGCATGATATTTAATAAATAAAAGTAACACACAAAACGTTAAAAAAACGCCCCTTTGAAGTAATTTAAAATCTGAAATCTTTCAGATTTTTTGGGGGATGACGTGTTATTTTTTAATTAAATCTTATCGGTAATGTGTAGTAAGCAAGCATTTTGTATTTTTTTTTCATTTACAGACACATACACATTTCGAGAGCATTTGGGCTTAGGCCACAGTATGCTAAAAGTACTTAAAAACAGCATATCTTTAGAATTTCCGATAGACAGTCTCGCGCGCTGGAGATAAAAATGTTTTATTTCCTATATTGTTGCCACTGCTCACTTTGAAACTGCTGAGTATTTTTAATCAAAAATTCGTTAAAATTTTAGAAAATGTTAAGTAGGCAATGAAACAAATTCGGGCTTCCAGGTGCCCATGTTCGGGTGGTATATTATTCAAAATTTGATGACTTTGTTTTCCACATTGTGGAATACATACATTTATACATTCATGCAGATTCTTCATTATTCAGTTTAATTAAATATAATACAGGGCAATAATATTTGCTGGCAACAATTGGAAAAGTGATACATCACATTTATATAAACGACGCAAAATGCCGTTTAGAGACTAATAGCCCTTCTGGGCTAACGCCCATTTGGGGTTAAAAAAAATCAAAATTATATATCCAACACAAGAAAAATGAATGAGGAGCTTTATTCGAAAAATATGGGGTTAATTCCTCCATCCATTCTTATTTGACTGAACTTCTGAAGCAAAATTTTTTCTTTCCGAAATCATAAGTCAAATAGAATTTTGGGATTTAAAGTTATAAAAGTGAACATCTGTGCGAATTTTTTTACTTTCGATTTACTCACAGTTTTTACCTTTAACACGTTTGATACTTTGAATGCATATATTTTTTTACAGTATGTATGATTAATTAATCTCTTATGTGCTCACGGAATATTGATGAGAAACTTAAAAGAAACCTCAATATTGATATATTTTCACACATACTCAGTGTGATTGTAAAAGGTCTTACAAAATACAGAATCGCCTACTATATGTCATATGGGGGGGGGAACAGGAAATACTTTCCCTGCCTTTTCTGAAATCTTCCACAGACGAATCCCCAGATGGTGTCGGGTATCGCAGCTTTGTGTCCTAATAATGCATTCACATACTTCCTCTGAAATTGACGTACGAATCCAATAAAAATATCATCCGGCGTTCCCAGTTTTCCCCCCAACAGAAACTTGAAATTCATACGTCCCTATACACACCATACAAGATTAATTCATCTCTCATCTTTTGGAAGAAAAAACTTTTTCACCATCATCTTCCCTCTCCTCCCCTCCTTAACCTCCGCTGGGGATTTTCCAGCATGTGGCGTAGCACGCGGCCGGACTCTTAAATACGGGGGCCGGATGACGGAATGATCCCTGCGGGAGGATCCGGTACGGTGTCGGATTCTGCGCACGTAACAGCGGCCCTCATCTTTCCGCACGGTTTCGCTGGTTTCGATAAAAACCGTGTTTGACGGCATTTAAAGTGGCAGGATACAAGTTTGTAGGACAGTTGGCGGGGGTGGGGTAAGATGCATTGAAGTGTTTTTCCTCCTTTTCGCCACTTTCTCTTTGTTAAAAGAGAAATAGCGTCTGAAAAACTTTAAATTGCCAGTTGTGTGTGTGTAGGGTGGGGGTGAGAGGCGAATGGCGATGAAGCAAAATCTAATGAATATGGCAGTCAAAGTTATAAGCGTATATTAATGTAATTTTTATATTTGGCGATTATTTCTCTAGTTACAGTCAAAGTCGCAAATATCAGGATATTTTTCTCTAGCTCCACAAAATAATTTCGTTTTCGGGCGTATAGGGAAAGTGCAGGGAAAGTAAATAAAGAAATAAATTTCTTACAAATACAAAAAAAATTCGACTGATATTTATTTGAGCTTGGTATTTATTTGGACAAATGCTATTTATTTGGGCCTCGAAATACGGGCCTCGATTTATGGTTTATAGTAGACTGAAAAATACAATGTGCAAAAATTTCCTCATATTTAAATTAACTGATACATCTCAAGATTTTAATTTAATAAGTTCCAAAAAAGAAAATAAATAAAAATCTGAAAGGTTTCGGATTTTAAATTACGTCCAAAGGGGCGTTTTTTTAACGTTTTGTTTGTTACCTTTATTTATCAAATATCATTTTCTTCGTTCGCACTTAAACCATAAAAAATTCAATTCAACAACAATATCACAAAATATTTAAAAACACCACATCTTTAGAATTTCCAATAGACAGTCTCGCACGCTGCAGATAAAAATGTTATTTTCCGTACAGTTCTGCCATTGCTTTGAAATCGTTGAATTTGTTAATAAAAAATTCGTTAAAGTTTTACAAAATGTGAAATAGATAATAAAACAAATTCGAAATCCGGGCGTCCAGGTGCCCAAGTTCTGGTAGAGGATTACGCCATTCAAAAGTTTATGGTTTTAGGTACCGTTGTTTTATCACAATGCGAGAAATATACATACATTTATGCAGATTTTTCATTGTTTCATTTCTTGAAATATAATGCAGGACTCTAACATTTGGTGGCAACAGTTTGAAAAGTGAAACGGACATTTATAGTGATTCAACGCAAAATCGCAAAACGAAAAGAATAGTCCAACGCAAAATCGCAAAAGGAAAACAATAGTCCTTCAAGGACAAAGCCCCTTTGGACTAAAAAGGTTGATGAATTAATGAAACAAGAACTTTTTCACATGAGCACGAATTAAACATGAAACTATTCTTTCGAAATGTTTAAAACTGCTAAGTTGAAAGCTTTGATTACTTGAGATTTTGACTTGAGAAATCAGAATTCATAAATAATAGCATAAAAATAAAAAAATGGTGGAAGAAGGTGAGCAATTATTCAAGTATTATCTTCATAAGAGAAATATATAATCTGAAAGCTTTCAGATTTTATTGTTATTAATATTATTATTATTTTACTATTGCAGTTCCATGCTTGGGTTTGTGATTCGAAGAGGAAAATCCAATAAAATTGCAGTGGTTAGATTTGACAAATCAAAATTTTAATCTAGCGACAGTGAAAAAGTTTAGAAATTACTCTTAATTGGTAAAAGTAACCACTTCATTGTTATAGGAATTTATTTAGTGCTTCAACCACTATGCAATCATTTTAAGACTATTTCTTCTTATATTATTAGCCCAAAGAGCTATTAATTTCGTTTTGGCATTTTGCGCTGGTTCACCATAAATGTCGGCTCACTTTTCCAATTGTTGCCACCAAATATTAGAGCTCTGTGTTATATTTAAAGAAATTAAATAATGAAGAATATGAATAAATTTATGCATGTTTCTCGCATTGGGAAAAACAACGCTACCTAGAGCCATCAGATATTGAATAACGTACGTCTAGACCCGGATATGGGCGTCTGGAAGCCGGAATTTGGATTTAAAATTTGTTTTATTATCGATTTCTTATTTTGGAACACTTTAACAAATTTTTGATTAACAAATTCAACGATTTCAAAGCGAGCCATGACAACACAGTATGGAGGAGGAAAAAAAAAAAAAAAAAAAAAAAAAAAAAATTATCTGCAGCGCGCGAGACTGCTTATCAGAAATTCTAAAGATATGCTCATTTTAAAATTATTTTGCGATGTTGCTGTTGAATTGAATTTAATGATGTATGGTTTAAGTGCGAAGAACATGATATTTAATAAATAAAGGTAACACAGAAAACGTAAAAAAAGCACCTCATTGGGCGTAATGTAAAACATGAAAGCTTTCAGATTTTTTTTAAAAATTAACTGCGCTCACATTTTTCTTTTATAATCCAAGAAAGAACATCTTTTGAAAGTATGCAAAATGTCAAAGATGATTAGCTTTACTTCTTCAAGAATTCTGTCTCAGCTAACTGCCACTGTAAACCTGCGTCAACAGTCGGGTCTAACGTTTATTATTTTACGAAAACATCTGAAATCTTCTCAAATTTCTATTTGATTTGAATGAATTTATAATAGATTACAATGATTTTTTTTATAAGATTAATAATTTGAATACATTAAAAATCATTTTGGAAGCACAATTTTACATTCATTCAAAAACACACACTTTAATCGATTATCTTCAAAAATAATTAATATCTTGTTCCATAAAAATGTACCGTATTTATACCTATGTATTTACGTGCCTATGTGATGAACAATTCTTAATTCTTCGATTTTCTGATATTTGGTGACGCAAAATTTGACGTTACAGAATGAGCAATTTCACCGGATTGCGCAATTTGAGACACTTGCCATAATTTGAGAAATCTTAACGCTCTTCTAATTAAACTAAAAGGGGAATAGAGAAGGGGAAAGTGGTAACGAATGAATCGCAGCCTTCTTGCGCCGTGATCCCCGAGAGACAAAACGTTGCTTTAAATAATAGCAGGGGGAACAGAAGGGGACGGGCAAACATGGAGAGATGAAAAGGAAATGGTTGATATCGCGTGGGAAAACACTCCACTTTTCAATCTACGATCCCATTGATACACACCGGAAAACACCCCTATAAAATGCGTTCCGCTTTAGAGTGCAGGGGACCGACCCCAAATTATGAGAATAAAGATATATAAGTAGCAAATGCATTGTGTTACTTAACCCTGCTACAGTTGTTACTTTATAATATGGGATGCGGCAAAAATGTTTTATTATTTCATTTTATTAATTTTTCACTTTTATTTTCATAGGTTAATTAAGAGTTTCGAGAAATTTATGCATTTCCATTTACATTATACTATAAAATATTTCTCCCGCCTTCTTAGCATGCCTTCGTGGTGTAATGGTCCGTACACTCGGCACGTATCGAGAGGTCAGAGATTGAAGTCCCGGCGAGAGCACGCTCATTTTTCATAGCTCCTGCTTCGAAATGGCCTAATGCCTTTACAGTGGCAAACGAACTAAAAAAGGTGGTGGATGATGATTCTCCACGTCCAGAATTTGGTGATTGGGTCCCCTAATCCCCAGTCGCCCTTTAAAAGGGGAGGTATATAAGGTATTTCTCCCCGCCTTATTAGCATGCCTTCCTGGTGCAATGGTCAGCACGCTCGGTGCATATTCGAGAGGACCGAGGTTCGAGTCTCGGTGAGGGCATTTTTCTCATCTCATGCTTCCAGAAAAAAAACCTAATGTCTCTACAATACAGCACAATTTTAAAATCAATTAATTTTATTTAAAACATTAATTTTTTTAAGCATTCAACCTTAACGTACTTATCGTTACAATTTTAAAGCCATTGTACAGCCTTCTAGGTCAATAATTTGGCTGTTCAGTTGCGCATTTTCGGTATCTTAGATTAACAGTTGTCTTTTCTCGAAAAGACCATAGCCAGTTCAACCTGACCATAATACGAATCAAATGCTGGCTTAAGAATTTAAGCCACATTCAGACGAAGACTTGAGACTCAGAGCTTCACGGTGTTTGTTCACTACAGTTAATTTTGTAGAGCCTGAAAATGTTTTCATAAAAAGTGTTAGAGGGGAAGCGAAAGGGTCAGTATTTGGCATATGCAATGACGGACTTACCGAAAAATAACCGAGAGAAATAATTAAAAGATAATCGAAAAATAATTAAGAGCAAAAGGGTGTTTTTTTAATTCTTTTAAAAGTTTGTCAATAAATAAAACACTATTACAAACTAAAAATCAAATTTTATTACTAAATTAATTATTTATTATTTATTTATTTATTAATCAAACTAAATTACGAATTTAGAAGCTAAAAATCTATTAAATATTTTAATACCATCATGACATACCTCATCCAGTAATTATTTTAATGCTGATATTAATTTTTAGAACAAGTAAGTTTTATTTAGCTAAATAATTACATTTCTAAGCCTTATGTGAGCCATTCCTTTCACCGTTATTTAATACGTTTAACGTGGAATGTAAGACAAACTCTTTAAACGTTAAAATATTTTCACCAATTTTGTTTTAAAACAAGGATTTTATTTGTTGCAAAAAAATACAAATTTATTGTCCCACAAAAGTCTATTAATTGTTTATGTATTTAATCAGAATATTGCATCGCATATTAATAGATATTTGGCAAATACAAAAAGAACTGAGCAAGATTAAGAAAAGTTAAGAATTAGGGCTAAGAAATTGACGTCTGCAATAAATAGTACGATTTATCCTTTAACTAATGGAGTTTGCTATCATTTTATCGAGGGGGCTCAAATCCGATTAGTGCCAAGTTTATATTCGTGGGAAAGAATGGTGTATTTATTACGTCCATTTATAACCAGGCATGGTCAGAGCTTTATGCTATTAACAGCATAAAACTCTCATTGAGTTTAGAGAGTTTTTTTCCTACTTTTCAGAGCTTTAGTTTCCTTTATGCTTGCAGTGTATCCAAGTTTTAAAGATACCATGTCACAAAATTATACACTATCTCTTTGCATCTATGTTTTTGCTACGTTCTGTAAAAGTCTTTGTCTGTATGGAAACATACAATGTTAAACTTTAAAAGGACGACTGAAGAATTATCTTCTAGCCTTATGAAACAAAACACAAATCAGAAGAAAGGTGTATCAGACACTTTTATTCGAACATAAAATTAGCAAATGACCCAACTTAGGTTACAATAAGCCAATCACTTTCGGCTTAACAGAATCATGTACCAACTAATAATTTCAAGGTTTGGTAGATTAGGCTAACGACTCAACAGAATACTTTAACGCACAGAAAGGGCACTGGTTCGTAGTAAACGGCGAAACAAAATCTAATGGCTAGAACACACGAACGCCGCTAATACAATTCGCTAATAATCACAGCACAACGTGGACTGGAATTGGCAGACGTGCTTTAAAACTAACTTCTGAAACTCTTGCTTAAACAGCACTTCATTCTGCCTTAATCTGAGTAAGCGCTCTCTATCTTATTTACATTCTGGCATGAAAAGCGTGGGTGAAAGAGAGTAATAGGAAATTTAAAACTAAAAATAAATTATTAGTTAAAAATAAATAGATAAACCTCACAGTACTTTTGCTTCATTCATCAGTTGTCGTGAAAATGCGCATTATAAAGCAAAATATACGCATTTGCAGTACTTTGAGTTGCATATGTATCTCATATGCTTTTATGATTTGATTGTTTACTCTTAAGTTATTATGCAAAAATCTTACATTGATGTAGGAGGAATACCAAAAACGTAATGTAACGACACAGTGTAACCGAATAACAATCCAGTAATAATACATGATACTAGCGGAAGTATCCGATGTCAGTTAAATTAGATTGAGAATAATGTATCTAACAACAGAGAGAACGATACCGCTGTAATCCTTCTCTAATATCTAATAACGATGAAGCTAATCTTCGATCTAACGATGCAAAAAATACGATTCGTAGTCGTACATTTTCCCGTCTGATGCGACATAGAACCCACATAAAAAATTTTGATAGAAAAATAAACTAATTCTCTCTCATTATATCAGCAACAATTATACGCAGTTTTTAACGATTTTCGTCTTTCTAATCAAATGGTCGTAAAAGCTCAAGTTCCATCCAATATTTCACTTATATTCAATTTTAGTCGATTAAATGTGGCAATAGATTCATCATAAATCAATAACGCGAACAAACAAACACACAGGCATTCTTCTTTATATATACAGATTTTGTAAAAATTCCAAATTTTTGATTAACAATTTCTACGATTTGAAAGCGAGCGGTAGCAACACATTTCGAAATAAAGCACTTTTATCTTTAACGTGCCAGACTGTTGCCACTCGGAAAAACGAGTGCGAAAATTAGCGTTTTCAGAGTTTTTAATTAATATCTCGGCTGATTCAAGTCGTACGAAGATGAGAACAGTTGAAATGGCTTCCCACGAATTTTTGGAATCAGGAGAAATGTATTTAATGTTTGGCGACGCTATTTTTATTTCATTGTAAAACTTAGAAATTTTTTATTAACAAATCTATGATTTGAAAACGAGCAGTGGCAACACTTCTCGAAATAAAGCAGATTTGTATCTTCAGCCTGCCAGACTGTTGCCACTCGAAAAAATGAGGGCGAAAATTAGCGATTTTAGAGTTTTTAATTAATATTTATGATTTTAGCAATTTTTTTTTTGAAAAAAAAGTGGATGTCGACCTTTTCCAGGACCCAGAAAAGAATTGTCGAAAGTTTGGCTACGATAGCTATAGCAGTGACTGAGTTATTAACGAACAAACAAACACACAGATTTTCTTCTTTATATATATAGATTATTAGAAATAGTATGAAACAGCAATTCTTGGTTCCTTAGTTACTGACATTTCAGTGCTCCTGTGGCAAAGTAGACAGTTTGAGACATTACTTACATGAATGCCACCAACACAGAACCAACTCTCTCTCAGAACCCACTGACAATAATTTTCAAACCTGGAGAGCTCGAGTAGTGGAAAATGAAAAATGTCTAAAGAAAGCTCTCAAGATAATTCCATATGTATTAAAAGTTAATGCTGGTAATTAACTTTTAATACATATGGAATTATCTTGAGTATTTTTTCAGCATATTTTCAGCATATTACTCCTCAGAGCTGTCTATTGCGAAGGACACTGCCCACTCTAACCTAACTTTTAATATGTGACGCGTACATTTTCTTCACGTTACCTAAATCCTAATCTTGTAAATAGTACGTAAATATTTCTGTGAATTATTATTTTGATACTAGCACATATTCTGTATGATGTTTCAATAATAACTGGCAAAGAGTGTATGTGATTCTTTGAAACTGACATAAAAAATCCTATTATATATGCAGTGGAACTTTTAAGCTTATGATATAATGTTCACTTGTAGCAACTCCAGGATTCACATGTATTTCCTTCAAGGGCCTTGTATGCCCATATAATGTCCTCCCGGGCTTCGGTTGTGATGCACCATGGAGGTAGGAAGTTAGCCTCCATGTGATGCACAGATAGTAGTTCCCCTCCCCCCTCTAATGAGCACGCAATAACAGAATAATAGCAGGTCTGTTGTCCTTATGGGGTTGTAGAGTAGAGTGGAGAAGTTTCAACCCTTCCCTTTCGCATTTCTCAGACAGTCATCGTAAGTAACACCGCGAATGAAATCAATCTTAGTGAATGCCTTTCAAAGGGGTATTAGCCAATGCAATAAATTATGATGGATTACTTTTGGTACCTATTGAGGCTTGTATATATCATTACCTGCAATTAATTTTTAATATTGCCAGAATCAAAAAAATAAATAAATCCTAGGATTTAAGAATTTTTTAATCTCTTCAATTCCCATTGAAAAATTTAATAAATATTTCCCTGCAGTTAATACATTTAATTTTCTACGTTTTTAGGGTTCCAGGGGTATAGTCAGCCAAATTTGTTTAACAATATAAATTGGATGACATAAAGCAAAACAATGATCTCACAAGCGATATTCGATATGTTATACTTATCAATACCTAAATTTCATACTAATAAGGTTGGCATTACCTAGGTTAAAACTAATGATATAAACATTCTCAATAGCCAAGCATATATAAAATTCTTAAAATTGGATAAAAAACATAAATTTCTTCCCTACCCGATGGCGAAACACACCACAACATGCATTAAATACAAATTGAAGGGAATATTCCCATTGTAATAAT
This sequence comes from Stegodyphus dumicola, assembly GCF_044657685.1. Taxonomy (NCBI): domain Eukaryota; kingdom Metazoa; phylum Arthropoda; class Arachnida; order Araneae; family Eresidae; genus Stegodyphus; species Stegodyphus dumicola. Next base: position 174,263,427 of record NC_140774.1, on the reverse strand, counting down.
CATACTCATTCAGCTTTATAGAGTATTTCTCCCGCCTTTTTAGCGAGCCTTCGTGGTGTAGTGGTCTGCACGCTCAGCGCGTAATTGAGAGGTCCGCGGTTCGATTCCCGGCGAAGGCGTTGCTGATTCTACATCTCACCGAAAAAATCCTACTGTCTCTATAAGCTTTTAATCGCCATATTAAAAATATTTATTCTAATGCTAAATAGCCAGAAATAAAAAAGAAAATGAGGAAATTTTCACAATATACGTAAAATTGTAATATTAGTTAAAAATACAAAACATAATTACACAAAATACATTACAATACAAAAATTAATACAAAAACGTAATATTTGTTAAAAACAACAAATAAAATCTGAAAGCTTTCAGATTTTATATTACGCCCCAAACGGGCATTTTTTAACGTTTTGTTTGCTATCTTTATTTATTAAATATCATGTTCTTCGCACTTAAACCATAAAATTTAATTCAACAGAAATATCGCAAAATAATTTAAAAAGAGCATATCTTTAGAATTCTCGATGCATAATTTTGTGCGCTGGAAATTTAAAAAAAAAAATTTTTTTTTTTTTTTTTTGGTATGGTGTTGCCATTGCTCGCTTTGAAATCGTTGATTTTCTTAATTAAAAATTCATAAATGTTTTACAAAATATAAAATAGATAATAAAATAAATTCTAAATTCCAAATTTCTGTTTTTAGATGCCATATTCGGGTGGAGATGTACGTCATTCAAAATTTGATGGCTGTAGGTAATATTGTTGTATCACAACGCGAGAAACATTCATACATTTATGCAGGCTCTTCATTATTTAATTTTTAAATATAATACAGGGCTCTAAATTTGGTGGCAACAATTTGAAAAGTGATTCAGACTTAAATAATTTTTAAAAACGCAAATAATTTTTAAACGCGAAATGCCAAAACAAATACCCCTTCTGGGATAATGACCTTTATGCTAATAAATTATTAATAGCACGGATGACCAATGGTGAGTATCAATACCAAAAATCATCCGTAAGACAACAAATAGCAATTTAGGATTAAATATATCTTTTCTCGAAAATTTTAGCATTATTTCGATAAATTTAATAACTATTTATGGATATAGTGCAACCGAATTAAACTCAAAAGATCGGATGAGATCGTTTAACATATCTAAATTCAACAAGAGTGTAGTTTAACAATGATTTAATGTAACGGTGTTAATACGATAAATGTATCGACTTCCGATTTTGAATAACGCAATATTGCTCAGCGGAAGCTCGAAAATGTAATCATTTCAGACAATGGCTGTTTCGTATTATAAAATCTTTGCAACCCTGGAAAAGCTTGCGATTGGTTGCATGTTTCAATACGCGCAAAACTGCGTCAAACACTTTGGTAATTAATATGCGATCTTTAAGCGCATATGAGTGTTAATAAAATCTAATGCTTCCAATGAATTAATTTTACTAAACGAATTGTACAGATAAAGATACAGTGTTTGTTAAAAGATATTATACATAAATAGCTTTCCCAGTTTTTTTCATTAGTTCCTATACTATTTTTCCAGACTTATTTCGAATATTTTGCTTCAATATTCTTATATTTATTTAACTATGCATTTTTAAGATGAAAAATGTAATATCGTTGGGGAAGTAGAAACATATTACAAAATAGAAACATCGCAATGATAGTATTTGATAACACGAGAATTACTATAAATTATTTATTCGACAATAAAAGGAATAAAAAATATTTGCTGTTAAGAGACACGACGCTGTATTTATAGTAATAAGCTATATTAATAAAAAAAGTAATAAGATTCTAGATTTGTTTTCACTGTTTAAGATATTTTGAGTGTTTCTTCATAAATTTCATCCTGTTGAATTCAAAGGCATATTTTTTTTTCAGTGTCACTTATCAGTTTTAAGACAGCTATCGAAACATTTCTTGAACAATAAGTGTTCATTAATTTTTTATTTAGGGGGAAGGGGGCAAACTTTTGAAATTAGAAAATTTAACTCATCAGAACTATCTTAAATTTAGATAAATTTAACTACATGTATAAAAATCAATACCTCTGTTAGCCTAAATGGGGAATTTGACCTATTAATTTTGCTTTCGCATTTTACGTTGGTTCACTGTTAAAGTCTGAATCATTTTTCAAATTGTTGCCACCAAATATTAGAGCCCTGCATTACATTTAAAGAAATTAAATAATGAAGAATCTGCATGAAGGTATGTATGATTCTGGCATTGTGAAAAAATAACGGTACCTAGAGACATCAAATTCTGAATAACGTAGTCCTCCACTCAAATACGGGCATTTGAAAATCCAAATTTGGAAAGCGGAATTTGTTTTATTATTTATTTCATATTTTGTAAAACTTTAACTAATTTTTGTTTAACAAATTCAACGATTTCAAAGCGTTCCATTAATATTACCCTCGGAGGCATCTTCAAGCAAGAACATTTTATGCGCAAGGTTTCTTTTTTTGTGATATTGCTGTTGAGCTGAATTTTATGGTTTAAGTGCGAAGAATATGATATTTAGTAAATAAAGGTAACTCACATAACTTTTAAAAAAAACGCCCCTTTGGACGTAATATAAAATCTGAAACCTTTAAGATTTTTTTAAAACTTTTGTGGCGATTTATGTATTTGAAATGAAAAATGGAATAAAAGATAAATGCTAAACTTCTTTTTCAAAACAATAATTCCTCTCTTCAATTACAAAATTCAGCAGATGCATGGTATTGTTCGGTAAGATAATGGTTAGAATTGATAGTAAATGATTTCTCTAATTATTAAAAAAGTGAAAAGATATAAATTAACTTTGATTCGCACTCTACTGATTCGTCTCTACGCGCCTTCCGTGTCTTTTTGCCAAGTGAGACCAAAAATAAACTTTCAGATTTGTGCACCGAAAAATTTGCCTTCTTGCCCGCTGGCGGAATTGTTTGTTTCCGCTTAGAAAATGTAATTTTAATTGTAGAAAATGTTTTAAAATTGTTTTAACTGTATTTGGTGTTTTATTTTTTTATATCTTTCAATTTTTAATATAGATATTTCGAGTTTTTACGTATTTTTACCTAAACGTGAAGTGAGAACTGAATTAATTGAATGAGAAAATGCGTATAATTTAATATTCCGTGCAAGGAAGTCACGTGGTGTAGACATCAGATTTTTTTAATTCTTTGATGCTGCGAATCTCAGCAGCATAAACTCTGTTTTTCAGGTATCCCCAATAAAAGATGTCGAGTGGTTTAACGTTTGAAGAACTGGGTGACCATGATATTGGTCCACCTCTAGCAATTCAACGATCTGGGGATGTTTCATCAAGGAAATCATAGACATGTGTAGCCCAGTGACAGGGGACCCCCTAATGGTAGGAAAAAAGTTTGGTTCCATTTCTTCTAATGAGCGGAACAGCAAACAATCTCAGCATATCGAAGTAAACGTCCGAATTAATTGAAGACTCCGAGAAAGGGAAAATACCAGTCGTGTTGTTATGAGTTCGTGAGCATCAGACAATAACTTTTGGGTTGCCTCGCTCAATTTCCCTTACACAGTGTGGATTTTCTGGACTCTAAATACTGCAGTTATATTGATTAATCTCTCGCGAAAAATGAAATTTTGCTTCGTCCCTGAATACGATTTTCTGAAGAAATTTGATGATCATTACTGATATGTCAAAGAATGTCTACAGAAAATTGTTTAGGAACGACTCGGTTTGATTTGATGACAAATCCACAATGTTTACCCAGACAGTTTCAACCTTTCATGAACAACTTTATGAACAGTTGTTTTGGGAGTTCCTGTCTGGAGGCAGACACGGTAACTGGATTTACTGGAACTGCGCGCAAATACATCTCGAATGAAGGAAACATTTTCATCACTGACGCATGGCCTACCTGCACCTCCTTTATGCAACGCATGCCCGGTCTCTCGAAACTATTTTACGTAAACATGTTTTAAGGGGACTCATACACCTTAAACCCCTCATGATCTTCGAATATGTGACTGTTGCAAAAATTGGGATATTTTATTTATTTTAAAAGCAATTACTTCCAACGTTTTACAGCTGACTACATAATATAGCTGCTTTGGAAACTAGTAACCAGAAAGTTTGTGTTGCCACAAATGTTTTTGTAATTTCATCCTCTTTGTGGCAAAATATTTCGCCATGTTTCCACCTTGCGCGCATGATATTTTAAAAATGGCTAATGGTACATACTTAAAATTTGATGGAATTCTTTATATGGGCACTATTTTCTAACTGAACCAACAATCTGATGAATATTTTAATATTGAAAAATTTTATGGACGAAAACATTAAAAAATTTTTTAATAAAATACATTTTATAAACTCAACTCCAAATAAAATAAAAATTTAACATGAAATTTTTAGAATTTTAGGTTCACGGTAGTTTCCAAATGTTATAAAAGCTATATATTATATATGGAATTAAATTATGAAACAGAATGTTTTAAACCGTGCGCGCAAGTTGGAAACATGACGAAAAATGTTGTCACAAAGCGGATTAAATTATAAAAATATTTGTGCCAACACAAACTTTCTGATGACTATTTCAGAAAGCAACTATATTGTATAGTCAGCTGTAAAAATTTGGTAGTAATTCCTTTTAAAATAAATAAGTTATCCCAATGCTTGCAACAGTTACCTATTCGAACATCTTATGGGTTTTAAGGTGTACGAGTCCCCTTAACTGATTGGTCTGTTGGGGAAGGCTTATTAAATTCATGCTGGAATCGCTTCTGAACTGTTTTCGGAGATTTCGTTTCCCATAATTAGAGAACGCATATTGCTTTTTCTCCGCATGACGCCATTTTGTTTGTAAACAAACAAGATACATGTTGCCGTTCCCCAAAATTAGAACAAATGAAATTCTTTGACCTAAAGATTACATCGATATAAACTGCTGAACACCCTGTAGAATGGGGAACACATATTAGAATCAATAAGTATAAATGGATCATAAAACCATTCAATTTAGTATGCGCAATTTTTTTTTTTCGGCAAGAGAATTTAAACAATATTTTAGCATTCAAAAAAAGGCAGTTGCATATTTGCATGCTAGTATGTTTCGTAAGATGAATGAATTGGTTTTAAGAGTGAATTAAAATAAAGCGAGATTAATGTGAAATATATCCCCATATGATCAGATTAAGATTTTCTTTCAAGAATAAAGATACACTATCTAACAATGACTGTATTTACCGTATCTCCCAGCTACTGCATAATAAAACGAGTAGTTAATAAACAGTATATTTTTTAACAATCTTATTATATTTTATCATTGAAAAGAGTGTTCTTAAAGATATTTCTTATTTCTTGTTTGAAGTGCATGAAAAATGGCATAGAAAAGAAGAAAATAATTTTTTAGTGTGCCACCAAACTTGAAGCATGTAAATATAGCGTTCGACACAAACAAACGACATTTTGCCAAAATCCTGGTTCGGTAATTAATATTTGACGACTAACAGTAATATGACCACTGTTCGACAGTCTCGCTTGTTATTTTTTCCGTACAGTGTTGCGATTGCTCGCTTTGAAATCGTTGAGTTTCTTAATCAAAAATTCGTTAAAATTTTACAAAACATGAAATATATAACAAAACAAAAAGAAGAAAAAAATCTGAAAGGTTTCAGATTTTAAATTATGTCCAAAGGGGAGTTTTTTTTTTTAACGTTTTGTTTGTTACCTTTATTTATTAAATAAAATAGCATGTTCTTTGCATTTAAACCATAAAATTTAGTTCAACAGCAATGTCGCAAAATAATTTTAAAATGAAATAAATAAATAAATTTTTATCTTTAGAATTTTCGATACACAGTTCCGCGCGCTGGAGATAAAATTTTTATTTATTTATTTTTTTTCCCCCGTAGAATGTTGCTATTGCTCGCTTTTTAAAATCGTTGAGTTTGTTAATCAAAAATTCGTTAAAGTTTTACAAAATTTGAAATCGATAATGAAACAAATTCCAAATTTCAAATTTGGGCTTTCAGATGCTCATATTCGCAGTAGGATTACGTCATTCAAAATTGGATTGACTGTTGTTTTATCACAATGCGAGAACCATACGTACATTTATGCAGATTCTTCATTATTTAATTTTTTTAAATATAATACAGGACGATAGCATTTGGTAGCGACGATTGGAAACGTGAAACAGCCTTTTAAAGTTTTAAACGCAAAATCGCAAACCGAAAACAATAGTCCTTCAGGGTGTGTGTGTGTGATTATGGCAAAGCATCGAGGGCTATCTGCCTAAGAGGAGGGATGCCTTCGTGGAGGACTTTCTAAGGGAAACTGGCTCGTATACACGTTACACATGGGGAAAACCACGAAAACGCCCATGCAGCCAGCCCGTTAGCGGGATTCGAACCTCGGGTCGAACTACCAGTGTTTAGCGACTTTACCGCTCGGCCGCTGCTAGGCCCTAATAGTCCTTCAGGGACAAAGCCCCTTTGGACTAAAAACAAATTCGAAATTCAAAATTCGGGTTTCCAAGTGAACATGTTCGGTTGGAGGATTACGTAATTCAAAATTTGATGGCTCTAGGTACCATCGTTTTTTCACAATGCTAGAAATATGCCTACATTCATGCACATACTCCTTTATTCAATTTCATTTAAAATAACACAGGACGATCATATCTGATGGCAACAATTTGAAAAGTGATTCAGCCTTTTACAGTGATTCAACGCAAAATCTCGTTTCGAGACTAATAGCCCTTCTGAGCTAACCCTCCTTAGGAGTAAAAAAAACAGTATTCTACTTTTAAGTTTATTTACCTACAACGATGAAACTGTTTATTTACCTACGACCATAACCAAGTAAGAAATCCCTGCTCTATTTAGCTTCCTTTTTAGGTGTCTAGAATAGATACTATTCACTCGAAAGCAAGATCATATTTTTTTAAAATCAAATAGAAAACACTGTGGCATTGTCACTCTCGTTTAAAGTTTAAATACTAAAGGAAGGCAATTATAAAGTCAAAAGAGACTTCAATTTATTTTCTTTTTATGGGTTACTTAAAACGAATGCCTTCTGCCACCAGAAAATGAAAATAAAATTCGCTCATGAATAATTTATTATTTTGCCACGCAAAACTGGTCATGATCCATAACTCTCGGGAGCGACGTCTGCTAATTAACTAGTGATCACGACAGGTAGATTCGAATAATCTTATTCTTTTTTTCAAATTTTCAAATCGGAAAATTTTTCTGTGACTTGAATTTTTGATGAGTGTTTTCAGAAGTCATAATGATAAATTAACAAATTACTATTTGGAGTAAATAAATCTTCATTCAGAATTTATTTTCATAATAGGGTGATTAATGAATTGGAAAACTCTCTGACATAACATTCAAACGATGTAAGGTTCAAAATTCATCAAAAGCTCTAAAAATAAGGAAAAACAAGATAACTCTCACCATCTAAAAGTAATAGATATCTTGGTTTATTTATATTATAAAAGTTCGCTTTTTTTTATATGAGGGAACTGTAGAAAACATTCACTGGTTTCAATCACTTTTTGTTAAGCATTGATATCGCAAGATAACCTCAACAATTATCTTAATGGATAACTGATAATTTATATTATATTAGAAAAGGCAAAGAAGGGAAAAGAAATCTGTGTCGGATGGACGCACTCAGCTGATCAATGTTTACGTTTACAGAGTATTAAGTTTTGCCATATATTTTTTTTTTAGCCCAATAGAGCAGTTTGCACGGAAGGGCTATTAATTTCGTTTTGGTATTTGCCGTTGGTTTACCATAAACGGCATTTCACTTTTCAAATTGTTGCAACCACGTATTAGAGCCCTGCATTATATTTAAAGAAATTAAATAATGAACAGTCTGCATGAATGTATGTATGTTTCTCGCACTGTGAAAAAACAACGGTACCTAGAGACATCAAATTTTGAGTAACGTTGTCCTCCACTCGAATAGCTGGAAGTCCAAACTTGGGATTTGTTTTATTATCTACTTCACATTTTGTCAGATATTATTAAAGAATTTTTGATTAACAAACTCAACGATTTCAAAGAGAGGAATAACAACACTGTACAGAAAAAAAAAAAAAAAAAAAAAACATTATCTCCAGCGCGCGAAACTGAGTATCGGAAGTTCTAAAGATATGCTTTTTTAAAATTATTTTACTATACTGCTGTTGAACTGAATTTTATGATTTACTTGCGAAGAACATGATATTTAATTAATAAAAAAACGCCCCTTTGGCCGTATCCAAAATCTGAAAGCTTTCAGAATTAATTAATTAATTTTTTTATATATTCGCTACACTATTTGTCTTTGGGATGTAACTTGTGAAGATATGCGGATTTGCCTGGGATATTTTCACCTGTAAATATTATTTCAGCTTGGAGTGGTACAAAAGAACAAATTTGGGGTTAATTTTTTGCTCTTTATTCATATTTATTCGCAAAGTTTATGTGAACTGTTAACACACAGAAATACAAATTTAGTACCTGAAAGCACTAGAAAGTATCAAAATGTTTAATTTAATTATTCATTGTTGTTTTGAAACTGAAAATGGCAACGATTTGTAAAGCAATTTAAAATGGAATCCTAAGTTTAAAACTTTTGTTTTGAAAAATAATTAAAACATAATTTTTACATGAATTGGGAAATTTTAAGATTCCAGTAATACAAACACGCTTAGAAATTATAACGCTTATTAATCATGTCATGAGCTTTATTATGATGATTTGCTTCCCATGAACTGTTTAAATGTTAGTTTTAAACAATATGAGAGATGAATGAGCTTTAAGACATGAGTTACCTATTTTAGTTATTTAGTCACTGTTACTTTAATTGTGATTTATTACTTATTTTAAGAGAATCCATGCTTACTAGTAATTAAATTAATCCCAATAGTTATCTTGAACCATCTTAACGAGAATAACAACAAATATCTTAATAGATTACGATGATTCTAGCAATTATCTTAACAGATAATTGATAATATCTTAGTAGACAGCTAAGATAATCATAAGAATTATCTTAGACAATCTTTCGATAATAATCACAAATGACGTTACAGATAACTGCTATGATTATCTCACGATGATCTCAAATTATCTTAATGATATTTTTAAAATGTAGAAGTTTGATTATTATTATCTTATGGCAAGCATAATAAGCATCTTCCGCTTATTTTAAAAGGAGTGGAATTATTTAGATTATAGCAAAGAATATCTGCCTAATGGAAGAGCGGACTTCGTAATAAACTTTTTAAGGGAAGCTGACTTATTCGCTTTACAGTGGGGGGAAAACCACAGAAAGCTCTTTTCTTGGAATCGGAACTTTGGCTGAACTGCTAGTGTTCAACGATTTAACCGCTCGGTCTTTAGTAGGCATTTCTTCCGCTTATTTGAAAGGTTAAGATAAGGACACTGTTGAAAATCTGAAACCAATGAATGAAAACCCAGTCAGTTATGAAACAGTTATGAAAAAATAACTGTTTTAAGGCGTTGGTTTCAAGAAGGCTACGTAATACTATATAAGGTGTTTGAAAAAAATATGGCTATATGTTTTATTTCCTTAAATGCTGATCATAAACATGCACTTTTAGTTACGATGGAAAATAGTTTCAGCGCTGGGCAGAAAGGGACAGGAAGATTCAGTTAATAACACAATTCAGAACACAAAATTTACCTTTTGTGTGGTCCCTGAGCAATAAAAAAAGCACAATTTATATATATAAAAAATCATTATGAATAAATAAATTAAACGCAACGTGTTCCACACATTTATATGGGGATGTTATATAAATTCATAGTTTCACGGGCACGGCTACTGTTTAGCGCTATATTCAACACCCATTCATTAATTACCAAAAATATGTAAATTTGTTTTGCAGTTTCTCTAAAAATCTTATCGAGAAAACGCTTTGTCCATTAAGGTACTCAACTTTCTTGTATTTAGCTTATTCAAGGTAATCAATATTTTATTAGTTGGACCTTTTACTCTACGCAAACTATATAAAAAGTTAAAATCTCTCTTCAATGCTGAAACTGTTTTTAAAAATATTTTGCACCCTATTTTGAGAAAGTTTGTGCTAGAAGTTGCATGTCTAGTATCAGTATTAAGAAATAAAGCTTTTACCTGTTCTTTTCGAACAGCGTGTCCCAGATACATACAAAAATACAACACACACTTTTTGCAATAAAAATATCATCAATTGAAAGCTTCCGTTTAAATTTACAAAACATGAAGAAGTAGCTTGGACGAAATAAGAATATGCTTCGAATAAGAATTCACGGTTTTTGGTTAATGAAAAAGGTTCAAAAAATAGATCTTTAAAAACCTGTATATTTTAACGGACCAGCATTAGATTTCAAGGGTTTTTTTTTATCGCATATCACTGCATACAAATAATTTGTACAATAAATCTCCTCTTCAGTCACATTAGGGATTTCAAAGTTTATATCTTAAAACTCATTTCCTAAGATAGAAATACTTCTAAATTAACATTTAAATGAATTCAAGAAATCTACAACTCGTTTTAGAAGAAATCTGATTTTCAAAAAGCTTTTAACTGCTAATAAATTATTCAGCTGACAGTAGGTTATTTAATTTTCCAGTTCATTTGAAGCAATCATCCCTGGAAATATGGTGGTCATATCAGGCTGATGGAATCCCATGCTGGTGGATCCGTGAACAAATCCATAATTAGACAAAGATGTTTATTACTGTAGAGCATTTTCTGCACTAGGTATGCAAAATCTGAAGAGCCGGATGTTCTTTTGAGAGGCTGTTGGTAGGAAAAGAGAGGATACGAGAGCTTTAATTTCAGAAGATCCACTGACCAAAACTAAGAAGGAACTTAACGCAGATAGTCTAGTTATTTAATTTGAATTAAAGTATGCAATCCAATCGATTTGATGAAAGGAAAATCACTGCAAGATTTCTTGTTGCAGGGTTTCAGAAGTTTGAAATCTCTCAACTAGGATACGCTAGTAAACCTCAAACCACGAAAGTAAATTCTCGTTGTTACTTGAGCATGTTTGTTTGGACATTTTTGATATTACGTTTTTTCTTCGTGAATTAATGATTAATTAGATATATTCGCTCTAAAAAAGAAATCCGAAATCTATGAAGATAAATTCCTGAAAATTATTTTGGATGGTTAGGAAGAAATTGTTTCTTCTAAATAATTATAATGAAGCTTAAAACTATTCACCTAATCATAATTTGTTTGAAGTAATGTTTCGAACAATTGGAACATCCACTGTCGCGAGCTCATATAAACCGAGTTTACATCTAGATATGCAGTTAGTAGTTCTTGTTAGAAATTCTTTTGGAAAAAAAAAAAAAAAAAAAGCTTTAAATATTTACAAAAATTAGTATATAATTCAATTTATAATTACAGTGAATATTCTTTAAATTTATTAAAAATAAGAAATGATTCAAATGAAGAATATTTTTAAGCAGAAGCGTTTTCATATTTCCAAATTTAGAAAGTAAAAATCATTGCCTGGGCAATGCAGCGATAAACCGATTTTGAAATTTCAATGTAGCTATAGCACCCCCCCCCCCAGTGGCGGGCTCTAGTTGTTTATAAGCGTTGGCGAGTACTAATGCCGGAAGCCGTGGTCTCTTTATTATGGAGGCATCTAATAGGTGGGACACCATTGCCTCCTATGGAAGGACGGACAAATTACATCCATGCCTTCACCGGGATTCAAGCCCGGATTCTTCGGTACGACAGTCAGAGTCAGTAACCACTTTCCTGTCTGGGAGGCATATATAAGATATTACTTTCTATATTTTTCATTACAACATTACTTTTAATTTTTAACTATGGAATTTCTTATCATCAATTTTCAATCTAGTAATCGGTGATCTTTATAATTACTTTATAAAGTTATTATTTAAATTAACCAAGTATTTATAATTTGAGCTTTTACTGTAACTTCTCCTTTCTGCTCCTCACCAGAATGTAAATGAGGTTAGGCAGTATTTAAACTGAGGTTTTGGGATTGTAAGACAAACAGTGTTTCTGTCCTGCGCGTGCACGTTACGTTTAGTTCCTGCCAGCTCTGATAAGTTGTAATTATTCGATTTTGCGTTATGGCTGTCGACACTTAAATTTGATAAGCTGGTAGAGTTACTGAGACAGCTTTGAGTATATTTAAACGGCGCAATGTTTGACTACTATTTCACGTTTATTTTGAATTTGACTGTTCGTTTAGTTACATTACCACAAGTTGTGGTTGATTTTGTTAGCACAAGAAAGTGAGTTTATGTTCTGTGAGAAAGTTCTGTTTAAACAGAAAGTTTATTTAAACCTTTCTTTGACTTTGGCGTTACTTCAGACATAGCAATAATTCGCTTCGCGTTCGCTAGGGGTTTTTAATTGATTAACCCTGGCCAGACCAAAGAAAGCCTCATAACTTTATTTTGCAAAGTATCTTGTAAAGTTCCTTTATGTTAGTTATTTTAAGTTTTGGATCATTGCTGTCACATCTTCCTTCTGTTTTCCAGCCAGAATTCAAATCAGTTCGCTTATATTTTTAAGGTGAGGTTTTTACAATAAGACAAAGCGTATTCTGCCTCTCAAGGCTACGTTACTTAGGTTGCTAAATCAGATAAGATTTGTAATCTTCGGCTTTGTTTTATAATTTCCGATAGTTGAATATTCACGCCGGTTATGTTTTGAGCCAACTTGGCGATAATTGATCTAAGTAGCCTTTGGTTACTAGCTTCTTTGAATTAAATTTTACATTCGACTTACTGTTACTTTAAATTATCGCTCCACAAGTGATTGGCTGAGTTGTAAGCACCAAGTGTACCATCTGTTCTTATTTAGTTCTAAATAAAGGGTCTTTTTCTCCCTTCTCAAGTTTCAGTTGTTATAATAGCGATAATTCGCTGCCAGCCTATCTAAAGTTTGGATACACTTTAGGATAGCAAAAACAATTACTAAACTTTATATCCTTCAAACTTAATGGAAGACAACAATTATGTGAAAGGCTATGCTAAGTTTTGCACGCTAGTCATGCTAAATATATATTGCTCTAGCTTTTCTACTCCTAAAAATTTAAATAACAGAGTTCGTTAATAGCATTTTAAGACTCCTCTGGTTAATTTTAAGAGCGATGGACTATTTAAATACTCACAAGTCAAACTAATCCGGGGGGGGGGGAGAAGACCACTGCCAATTCGGAGAGAAAATTTGGAGAAATTTTGAACATTTTTAAGCAAATGAAAAATTAATGAGAAGTTTTGTTAACTGTAACACTATTCATTAGTGCGTCAAAGGAAGTTTGAGGAAATGATAAAATGGTTCATAAAGAACTTAACTGAACACACCTTAACATACGCTTTGCCTTCTAATAATTATTTTAAAAAATTTATAGAAATTAGAAAGAAAAAGATAAATGGTAAGACAGAGAACCTTCAGTGCAAACGAATTTTTACAATAAATAAAATAGTATTTTCTTTTAGCTAAAAGCATAATAGAACTGAAATGGGAACTAATAATAGTAAGGTTTGCTAATTTACCTTATTTATAATAAAATCAAGTACAGTAGAAAATATGTTTTCCAAATATTTAAATATACAAAAATAAATGATAACACATTACATCTGATGAATGAAGGGTCCTGAATATAGAATATCGCATACAATGGAAGCCAGGAATTTTATTTATAATCCATCTAAATAAAACTGAAGTTTTATGTAAAAAAAAAAAAGTATACAATTTTTATGGATAAATTTTGAATTTTAACTATCACACAAAGCTATTCTACATATTTTCAATACGTGTTTATTCATAGGTTTTTAACTTTCATAAACTTTTAAGGAAATCAACTATTTCTTGAGAAATACTGAAAACATTCATACAAACATATAATTGTTGTTGCAGTAGAAATAACTCCACTAAACATTGCATACTTGAAATTTCGCATACAAAGAAGCTAATCAAGATCTTGTATAAAAAAACAGGTCACGATAAGGCTATTATTTAAAAGACGTTCATTCCTCAAAAATACAAGTGTTATTTTGAGAAAATAATGAAACAGCCAATAAAAAATTTGTATTTAAAATTCATAAAGAAGAATGAAACTTGCAGGAATCAAAAGTTATGCCTTTCTTATTAATTTTTTTCATATAAAAAATAAGAAATTAAAATTAACCTATTTGTTGCAACATCATCAACATCATATTTCGGCACTTTGTTTTATACTTGACGACTCCTTGGCCACCTCCATTGGACAGGAATACCTTTAATTCTAATGCAAGTTCTTAGAATCAAAAAGGAATTGTTATCTCGTATATAGTTGCTTTAAAATTTTTTCAGAAGTTCCAAGTCGGTAGAAACTATCCTCTATCACACTCATTACAGCTACTAATATTTGCACGAATTATTATAGACTTTCCCTAGACGTTGTATATAATATGGAGAAGAATTTCACTTTTTGCCAATAACATATGTATTAAATATATATATTTATAAAGAAAAACAATAGGTGTGCTTGAAATCCAAAATCTTTACACAAATAAATATGAAGAGCAACACGTATTTATTGGAAGATTGGGAACAGCTCAATGTATAATGCTTTCAGTTTAGATTAAAATATATGTATTAGGCTAAGTAATTTTAGATATATTGGAGGGTTTAAGATGCTGTTAAAAACAACATAGATTGAATATTGTTTTACGGATTTCGTTATGTATTTAGAGAGAAACATGTCTGGCTCCAAGCATACGAACACTGGCAACCACCTTGCTGCTGAATTTTCTGAATATGTATGCTTAATTGCTCCGTGAAGTTTTAATAGATTATTAATAAATATAAGTAAGCTTTGAATTAATAATATGCTTCAGTAAAATGGTGAGCCAATCGTGTTGATCACTATGGCTCCGAAGATGCTAGAACCAAGCCCGTAAAAAGCTTTGCCAACTAAATAATTGAAAAAAAAATTTCCAGTGCTTTTAAGTGCAACATGAGCATTAATTTGAACATGTATATATTTTTCAAATTGCCTTGCTTAATTCCTTGACATATACCAGTAAAGAAGACAAACATTAATCGAAGCGGATTTTCCAACTATATTGCATGAACTTTGTATCGGCTCTTCAAGGAACTACCATTGCATTTAAAGTGCTAAAACCGAGCTCGCAAAAAGCTTTGCCAACTAAATAATTGAAATTGGCTGGCAAAGCTTGAATTGAAAGCAAAGCAATAATTGAATTTAGTTGGCAATCTAGTATTACATCGAAAAGGCTAGCACCGAGCCCGCAAAAAGCTTTGCTGACTAAATAATTGAAAAACAATTTTTCCAGGTCTTTTAATGGCAACATGATCATTAATTTAAACATTTATACATTTTTGAAATTGTCTTGTTTAATTCCTTGAGATATACCAGTAAAAAAGGGAGGTCAAAGGGGAGGGTACATCAACATTCAAATTATAGTTGCCATCTAAGCATAGAACTTCATAGATTCTAAGAAATGAAGATTATTCCAGAGTCATGTGTTTTTTGAAGCTAAATGTTTATTCTAGAATTTTCCGCCAGTGTTTTGTTAGAAATGAAAATAAGATAAATGCATTAATATATTACGGCACATTAATATTAACATTAATGACAGGTATTAAATTACAGGTTTTGCATTAAAATCTTCTTAACAATTAAATGCAATGAAAAATGATTCCTTCAATTAAATAAAATATTTTACGTTTTAAGTATCGAAATGTCTCATGAAGTATTAAGTTGAGAACGTTGATTAAGTATTAAGTTGAGAACGAAGATACCTTAACCCTTAATGCTTAAGTTCACTTGTTATTCGTAAAGATTATTATTATAAATGGAATTCCCTAATTGCTGAAAAATTCTATCCATCTTTACTGAGCTAATTAATTAAAAAGTTATTTGCTATTATATTTCTAAGATTGATTATGTCAGTAGTTCGTCTCTGAAACTCACATAGCAGAAATCTAGAAAGAACATGTAAAATGTAACTTAACAATTACAACTGGAATTCATATTGTCTGAAACTGTAAACTACACATTTTAAATTCTTAAAGAATATAAGTACTGATTGCAGCAAAACTATGAGAAGCCTAATTCTATGCAAATACAAAATATTTACATCCGACCCACGCATGAATATATCCCCCTGCCTCGGGTAGTCGGGACGATATATATCATTCATACAAACTAACAACAGTGAACTACTAATTCACATGATTTCATTGACAAAACGATTCGGTTTAATTATCTGTGTTATTAACTATGACATAATTCTGAAGATTATCAGATTGGTGTTCGATTTTTCATCTTTCGGTTTAAATTAAATGGAATTTTATTTCTTTTAGTAACTTTCCCTTTGGAAAAGCTTATTTAACAATGTACAGATGCGGATATATTTAGTTAAAATAATAACATAATTTGAATGTTTAAAATACAAATGCAAAGGCAGAATGCAAATGTAATTCCAAGTACAAGCCCCAAATATTTTTTAGTATTAATTTGTATTTAAGTTGCTTTAATTTTCTTTAGAAAAGCGCTTTAGAAAAGCGGTACATAAGGAAAATAACGTTATAGAAATGAAGACCTTGAACTTGCTTGCTTTTTCGAACTGAAATATTTGTTTAATACGAATACATTAACTGGAGCAAAATTAATAGGCATTGAAACTTTTTAATATTTTAAAAGGTTTACATTAATAATTTTAATTATGAGCCTTTTTGTTTGTTTTAATGCCGATAACATGCGAGTAAATTTTGGCCAAAATGAGCATAATTGTTTACTTTAAAACTATTAGTATAGCACAAAATACAACTATTTTTCGTTTAGTTTAAAAATAAATTATAACTTCTTCATTACACAATTTATATTATGTAATTTTCAATTACGTAACATGAATTATTTAATTTATTGTTATAAAAATTTTGTTCAGCTGCTACATTTCAATCAATTTCAGTAAGTTCAGTTTTAGTTATCGTCTATAGGCTGCAGTAAAAGATAACTAAGAAGTGCAAAATGTTTAGCTTCAGCATTCATAAAGATTCTAATTTTGTACCCTATTTTTATTTTCTTCATTTAATGAAGTATTTTTTAAAACAAATATATGCTGTAAATATAATCAGTTACATAATTCTAACTGTGATGGAAGTACATTTCTAACCAACGTATAATCAATCTATTCAAGTAAAAAAACTTACCAGCCGCTGATGCAAATCTGTCCCTCCAAAGTGCTTGACTCTGCAAGACATTAGGCCAGTAAATATGAGGTCGTCCAGGCAAATCCCCAAGACCCAGCTTCGGGCCCCCGAAGTACATACCTGCACCCATCCCGAGACTGAGTCTGGGCAATGCACTCAGAGTTCCCAGCGTTGGAGCCGAAGTGGCCACCGGCCGCCCCAGGATATCGTTTATACCGTGGGGCGTCCCCGAGGAACAGGTCGGTGTCAAGGGAGAAGGCTTGAGGGCCTGGCTGCTGGGATAAGGCGTTACCCCATTGGGTTTCATGTCCGCCATGGAATGTAAAGCCGCCAGAGGCGGATTTCCCAGCAGAAAGTTCTGTCGGGATGCTTCCATGTTGATGTTAAGCATGGACAGCATGGAACTTGCCGCCGTTGTCGCTGGCGTGTTGAACTCCAACATGACTTTTAAACAACCGCACCGGAAAACTGATTTAAGTGCGGCAATGAGTGTGTTCCTTGTGGAGTTAACTGAACGTGAGAAAGATCTTCGATTAAAAGAATAGGAGGATCATTGGTCTCTTGATGCGAACCATAACTGCAGCGAGCAAACAAACAAAAAAAGCGAGCAAGAGGGGGGGGGGAGGCAAAAACAATTTTATGGAGTTTCGAAAACTTTACTCCTCTATTGCCCGCGAAGAGCTTGAAGAAACTAGGTGCCAAATACCAATGACGGGGCAATGAGGAAAACGACGTAAAGAGTCCTCTAGTCGATGTGGGCGGGATTTCACTCGCGTCTCGTATTGGATGATGGTTTCTCGCTCTAGTCCAATGGGAAGGCGCGGTAGCTCGCCGAAGTGTCGGAACAATGACAAGGGGTGGGGATGTGGCAGTGGCGGTTTATGCTATCATTCTGGACAGGAGAAATTGCGCCTAATGAACCATGGGGACACTCAATAAAAACCCTCTCCGGTTGTCGCGTGGCTCCCCAATCACGTGACTATACCTCCCTTTTTTCTGTCTGTAGATCTTGCCTGTATGGTCCCGTAAGATAAGGATTGAAAAACTTCTTGCTTTTGTTCGTTTCCAACAAATTCAGCAAACGTGTATAGATTAAAAGGGAAACAATGATATGAAGCAGTAGCAGAGAGTTAAGCTGCCATTTCATAACTGTAATCAATGTGTGCGTGGTGGTAGATTAGGGTCATGTAATCCCCTCTTTTCTTTCGGATTTTACTCGTCAGCTTTGAACCATCATTAAAGATCAAACGCTTTTATAATCGAGTCGATGCGCATAATGGAATTGTCTTCATTTAATAATAATAATAATAATAACAATAACTAAAAAAGATCAATTTACAGGCTTTTTTATCTTTATTTCTTAATTTTTTTCTTTAAAATTTGTTTTGGCCTGGTATATGAAATGATAACTCTTTCTTTCGATTTTCGCCAAACGTATTGTTAACCGAAATTTGAAAAGCAGTTGCAGGAAATAAGAATTTTATAAATAAAAAAACACGATTTTCCCCAAAAGCTGGAAATTTCGATAAAGATTATTTATATATAGATATATGTTTATAGGCAGATAGATTTATTTACGGATATCGATAGGTGCATTGAAACAACACAATTCATTAAGTGTTATCTAGATATAGTTTTCGTATGAAAAGTTAAAATATATGCAACATTCAAAAATCAGTTAATTGCTGTAACTTATAATGAGTGAACATGTAATGTGAAATATAAGTTTGAATTAATATTATGTTTAAAAAGTACAATGTATTTAATTTTACTGATATTTAGATAATTAAAAAATAGAATGCGATATTACCGAGGTTGAGCAACATTTGATACTGAATATAAAGTAGCACATGTGACTACATTTTCAGCTCCTTTACCCAATTTTAAAAGATCTTACGATAGTTGCAAAAACTAATCTTTGCAGTTATCAATCTCAGTTGTCTGACAATTGTCAACACAACACTAATCTTTGTTGTTATCAACAAAAACTAATCTTTGCTGTTATCAATCTCAGTTGTCTGACAATTGTCAACACAACACTACGACATTCATTGTATCAAAGAGGCAAACGCGCCAGTCGTTGGCAAGAACCTTGCTCAATTCGCCCCCCCCCCATTTTGAGAGAGACTACCTCCGAGGGGGGAGACCGGTCAGAGGGTCTCTCATCCCTCTTTCCCTATCACCAACCTCTAGAGAAGATTTACGGCTCACCGCATATTTAAAGTGCCCTTATGCCGCATAGACACTATACACACTACATATGCCTTCTCTGGGATTCAAACCCGGGCGCTTCGGTGTGGCAGTCAGAGTCACCAAGCACTGTCCCCGTTGGGCGGCAAACTAATCTTTGAAATATATCAAGAAAATTAATTTACATATAAATTACAAACGTCTTTAGTAATGTCAAGCGTTGTTTTATTTCAAAAATAACAATTGTTTTACGATTTGAATGTTAGGAGTTACTTATAAGTAAAAACTTTTCATCTTAATTATAGAATACGATTAGTGGAATTATTATGTTGAAGCAAGAAACATGAAAAACCAGCGATGTCCTCCTCAGGATTCGAATTTTGTCCCCTCCAAGTACATCCCGAAGATACGTGGTAACTAATGAGAAAATTCCTTACTCTTCCACATAAAGCGCGATTGGGGAGGAAAGATGATATTGCAAAACCTTGATGCGGTGACGAACTATCGTTCACCACATTTTAATTCGAGGGCCACTTGCCGAGATTTTAGATATGTTTTGGAAACAGAAAAGATAAGAAATCAGTCATATCCTACCGGGATTCGAATTATGAAGCTTTTGACTATCAGCCAGCCATGCTTCCAATTACATCAAGAAGGAACACGGTAAGAAAAGAGAAAATTCATTACAATGATGAAGTATAATGAATTCAAAATTCACACAAAAATAATACAATGCTCATAATGAATATCTCTTCGCTAAAAGAGAGGTTGTTACAAATCAGTTATATTTAAGGATATAAATCTTATAAATTTCGAATAATTATAGCAATTAAATTAGTTTTTTTTTATTTGATAATAACTTACTTCTGAGTTCGATAGAAATTGATGACTATTAAAATTTAATAATTATTATAGACAAATTAATGATAAAATTTTCTGTTAATTTCAAAACATAATTGAAATAAACTGAATTCAACATTAATTCTCAAATTATAATTAAAATTTAAAAATATGAATTGAGCAATTCAGAGTCTGACAGCTTAGGGGAAACTTTATCCATATGAAATTATTTTCATAAATTTTGCTTATAAAATGTCTTCTGGAATTATTTAATTAATCATTTAAAATTACGTCCAAAGGGGCTTTTTTTAACATTTTGTGTGTGTTACCTTTATTATTAAATATTATGTTCTTCGCACTTGAACCATAAAATTCAGTTCAAGAGCAACATCGCAAAATAAATTTAAAATGAGCATATCCTTAGAATTTCCGATACACAGTCTCCTGCGCTGGAGATAAAAAATGTTTTTTTTCTGTACAACATTGCCATTGCTCGCTTTGAAATTCTTCAGTTTGTAAATGAAAAATTCGTTAAAGTTTTACAAAATATGTATCGATAATAAAACAAGTTCTAAATTTCAAATTTGGGCTTCCAGATGCCCATACTCTGAGTAGGATTACGTTATCCAAAATTGGATGGCTCTAGGTACCGTTGTTTTATCATAGTGCGAAAAACATATACACATTTCTGCAGATTCTTCATTATTTAGTTTCTTTAAATATAATACAAGACGATAGTATTTGGTGGCAAGGATTTGAAAAGTGATACGCCGTTTATAGGGTTCCGACGCAAAATCGCAAAATGAAAATAATAGTCCTTCAGAAAAAAATTCCCTTTGGACTAAAAAGGAAACTGTTTAAAAATGGATGAATTAGTCAAAGCTTTTTATATTAATTACATGAATAATCATTATGTAATTTGTTATTTTAACTCAACTACTATCAGTGCAGAAGTTTTACTTACTAATATAGCGAATGAAGTCTGCGGTGTATCAACTTCATTCTTGCTTCGGCAGTACATATACTAAAATTGGAACAGGGCGATAATATTTGGTGGCAACAATTTGAAAAGTGAAACAAGGCTTATAGTGAACCAATCCAAAATGGCGAAACGAAATTAATAGTCCTATGCAAATTGCCCCTTTGGACTAATAAACATAAGGTAATAGGTTGGTAGCGATGAAATTTTTGAGATAGAGACTGACAATATGCACTTAAAGCAAATTATTTCTTCGATATGCAAATCTGAATGATTTTGTGTTGACAGACGATAATTTATGGCAACAACTGCAATTTATCTGTCCTAGAATAAATTTTGAAACAAATAAAATGGAGCTGCCACGAGAGCATTATCGCACTATGATTTTCTATAAAGAATGTCTTCAATGTCTACTGTTCGCATACGAAATTGAAGCTGCTTTTCGCAACAATGTATTTGGGTGGTTTAAAGAAATTCGTAGAGGCCGAAATTCTCTCCTGGATGAAAAACACACAGATGATGGGTGGAACATCTTTGTCAGTTGTAGTCCCAGAAAACGTGTCGATCATATGAAAAATGCCAAGTGGTGATAACTGCATTCAACAATAAGTGGGGATATCTGCTGTACCTGTCAAAACTGCTGTCAGTGATAACTGTTGTACCTATGAAATTATACAGAAGGAGCTTAATATTGGATCCGCAGCTATACATGAAATTATTCACGAACTTCACCTAAAAAGTTAGTTTGGTCGTTTGTTGCCCCGTAAATTAACAGAACACCAAAACGCACATCATGTCAGATTCAGCAAAGAAGTCCTAAAATTACTTGATGTTAGTAGACACCGCAATAGTTCTGAAATCATGACTGGCAATGAAACGTACATATCATTTCTTGACGTTCCAGCGCGCCAAGAAAATAAAAGTCTTTGAAGATGGCCCAAAATTACAATGGTGATAAAACAATGAGAAATAAAAAAATAATACATGCCGTGTTCTTCAGAAACACAGGATTGGCTGAAGCGAGGATTGGGTCAAAGCCATCAAGTTAGTGCGACAGAAGACGTTTACAGCTGACTGATTCATCCCTAACTCTCTTCCAGAAATTCTTCAAGACCTGAAAATTAGCGGATTCATGCTTCATCATGATATCGCACCTTTTCATTCGTCAAGATTGACAGTCGTAATTCTTGAACAAAATCGCATCAAAAGGACAAAACATCTTCCTATTCTCCTGATCTTTCTACGAATGACTTTTGACTATTTTTCAATCTCAAAAGAAATTTAGGTGGCCATCGTTTTCACTCCAAGGATGAGATTAATAGAACTATATTTTAAACGTATGCCCAGAAACAAATAGAAGCCCAGAAAGAAAAATGCCCAGAAACATTTAATCGTTGGAAAATTCGCTGATAAAATGCGTTGATGTGGGAGGGGACTGCTTTGAAACCTGCTAAGGATTTGGGCAAGTTACTGTTGTTACTTACACTCACTTGTCTGACAATAGCATCAGCCCAAGCCCACGAAATTCCTTATGGTAAGGAGTGCAACATACGCTTGTCGTTGGCAACATCCTTGAGCACCTTACAGCTTACAGACGGGTCCGACGGTCTCCCAACTTCTCTACGCTTCCACCAAACTACTCGAAAGACGTTTGGCCTCATATTTAGAGTGCCGCCATGTTGCACCAACACTGCACATTTACAAACATCCATGCCTCCTCCGGGATTTGAACTCGGGCCTTCGGCACGGCAGTCAGTGACGCTAACCACTATACCGGTTGGGCGGCGAAGTTTAACTTGTACCATTTATATGTATCTCAAAATTTGAGCGCCTTCGTATATGCTTTACAGAATATCATCAGTATGCAGGTACATTTTACAGTATAAGGTCATATGGTCAGAATGGTCACTAATTCACAGCCAACCAACAGAAGGCCAAAGTGATTGGGCTCCGTAGCCTGACAGTCGTGGGACTGCCTTACACAGATTAAGCCCAGACTTCCGGATATTTATTTGTACTAAATAATAATAATAAAAAAGTTTTACATAGGCATACAGAGCCATTTTTCTTTACAGAGTTATGAGTTACTTTGTTCTGTTTTGGTCATAATGATCCTTCTTGACATGACATGCATAACACTTCTGACTAACTTGTATACTTTTGCATGCTAATATTTCAGAAGCACTTGGTAAATTTTAGAACATTGGAGACTTTTTACAGCACATGACACATCTGATACATTTTACAACACATGATGCTTGATTATATATACTTAATTGAATCAAACAGGATATGATTCACAATGCTAATGAGTAAAAGGTGTTACCTGTCTTTAAAGTAGCTGTAATTTTTTTGCATGCTAACATGGAGATTGACACTCGTTAATTTGACTCTTTTACAAAACTTGGTACATATTAGAACCTTTGATACTTTTTAGAACACTTGACACATTTGATATATTTAACAACATATTTTACAACGGATGATGCTTGATAAAATATACTAAATTGAAACAAACATAGAGTATAATTCACAATACAAATGAGTAAAGGGTTTTTAAAGTAACTTTATTCTTTCTAAATGTTAACATTGAGATATTTCAATGTTCATTGACTTGCATCTTACTGGCACTTGTTAATTTACTCGTTAATAATTACAGGGGTTGGACAAAAATATGGAAACACCTTTAAAAAAACATGTTTCTTTGCTTAATATGGTGTAGGAAACCCGTTGGCATCCAAAACAGCTTGCAGTCTTCTCGGAATGGATAAATACAGTTCCTGTATGTTTGCCAAGGGAATATTATACCATTCTTCCTGCAAAACGGTGGAAAGTTCAGATAACGATGTTGGCGGTGGATAACGAGAACGCACTTTCCGTTCCAATGTAGACCCCAATGGTTCGATAATATTCAGGTCTGGTGACTGTGGTGGCCAAGGGAGATGGGACAACTCATCCTCATGCTCAGAAAACCAGTCCTGGACAATGTGAGCTATGTGAACAGTGGCTTTGTCATCTTGGAAGACACCATCACCATCGGGGAACAAAGTTTGTACCATGGGATGAACTTGATCGGCCAAAATGTTCACATAAGTCTTTGCAGTCATGTGCCCTGACACAGTTATCATGGGGCTAGCAGAGAACCACGATATGGCTGCCCAAACCATAAAAGAACCCTCGCCATGTTTCACTCTTGGCAACAAGCAGTCTGTATTATAGGCTTGAGATGGCGTTCTCCAGACGTAAACTCGGCCAGAAGTGGAAAACAATGTGAAAGAAGACTCGTCAGAGCATATTACTCTCTGAAAGTTTCAGATTTTTTTTTTGATGATTTTATTCAATTTTTACTAAAAATTTTTAAAGCAATCTGAAAGCTTTTAGATATTATATTACGTCCAAGGTGCGTTTTTCTCATTTAGCGAAGGAAAAAAATATATAAAGCTACATTTAACCAGAGAAAGTTAACATAGGTTGCTGCTAAGAGCAGCAAATCTGGATAAAAATATACAATTAGAGCAAGGAAATTATTGAAAGCGCTTGAAATTACCATAACGCATATTTATTAATTTAATTTGAGTTGATAAATGATATTTTAAGTATTTTCAGTATCTTAAGAACGAAGCAGTAGCTTGATTTATTGTACATGAAAACTATTTCAAGAATTTTTCAGAATTGTGAATACAATAGTGAAGTGTAAAAGTACTAAGTGCATTGATTCTGTTCATCTCTTGCTAAATTTTACGTTGACTTCTCATGTTTGAAAATTTTAAAAATGAATCAAAGCCTGTCTAAAGCAAAGTTTCCTTATTGAATGCCAAAATTCATAGCCTTCCCACTTACCGAATCAGTTTTACAACTGATATTTCAAGAATAATACCACTTCAAAAAAAAAAAAAATACATCATGAATGCTCATTTACATTTATACAAGAACGCATGAGTTTACCTGAAACAGCATACAATCATAAATAGATCAGAGCTGGCCCATACAAAAAAAAAAAAAAAAAAAGCGAGCCATATGGCAACCTAATAAAACCGATAAAAATGACCTCATTAACGTTTCTTTTCAATAAATATGTTGCTCGTGAATTTTGATATACACTTATCTTTTAGAATTTCGAGGGGTGTCAGTGGAAGATAGAAATAAAAAGGGGGATAGGAAGGATCCGATGAAAGTGCGAACAGAGTACGTATTTCCTGAAGGAACACTCTTCGGTAGTTTGTAACCTATTATGACGTCATTTAAACGACATCAACGCCGCGGCCACCTCTCACCGATATCAAAATCCCGGATAATAACATTTGACTGGGCCCTTTCATGCGCTGGGCCCTCATAACCATTCGTGTATAAACGCTAACATGGCAATATATCTTCTCCAAGTACAATGTTTGTGAACTTTCGATTCATTGACTAGCAATGGTCCCTGGGTGACAGAAGGCAACCATGGCGGGAGGGAGGGAAGACAGAGAGGGGGGGTTGGCACAATGGAAGGATACGTGCTCGTAAATACCAACAGGGGTGCAGTTTTTGGAAGCTTTTGTCCGATCCCCATCGACCCTTGACTGATAGCAGGCTTTAATAGGTCTTAAATACATGGCACATCGGCCGCATGTATAAAAGGGATTAGCTTTCGCGTCGACGCGCAAGCACACAAAAAAGGAATCGCAGTGAAAAGGCTACCAAAAGCGTGGATTTGCCCTTTTTATTATTTCTCTCTTCTTTCTTTCTTATCCATATCTTTTCCGCGCGCTTTTATTTGCACCTATCCGTGAAGAGACGGTTAATAGAAAGAACGAGAATAATAATAATGATAAAAAAAGGAAAATGTCCTGGGTTATTTGTCGTGATATTCTATACAATCGTTTCTTTTCGTTCTATTGGATGGAAGGGGGGATGCGGAGATTTTGGAGGGAAGGATTATAACTACCTCCTTCTCCTCTTAAGCTCGATTATCAACGAATTGAACCGTATCATTTGAATGCCCAATTTGGATTTTAAGCGCAAAAGATTCTCTGGTAGCACCTATGTGAAAGAGATAACGAGGAAGGACTCGTTAACACTGCAAGGCCTTCGTTTTATTACGCGAGAAACGGAGTTCGAAACAAATAACTGTTTATATTTATAGCTCTTCTACTTTACGAATAGAAAAATGGCTGGAAACAGAGACTCAACAAATGAGACAATTGCATGAGCAGTGTTGAGATCTGGCAACTCACTATATATGTATTTATTAACAAAGGGGAGAAATTCTATTTAATGTTGTGCAGCCATGTTGTTAAAGAATTGATCAACAATGAAATGCATCTAAATCAACATAAGAATTGTGTGCAAAAGTCGATCTGGACAAAATCGGATCTATTTAATGATTCGATAATGAGAAATAACGGCTTCTTTGGTCACGAAAATATTTTTACATTTTTTTTTTTTTTTTGAAAAATTCTTTCTTCAACATCTGATTAGCTAAAATTAGTATACGAAATCAATTACTTAATCATTTTCAGCACGGGAATTCTACAAAACTCTTATAGCTGACCCTTGAAAACGGACGCTAGGAAAACGAACATGGCGCGCAATTATAAATCCGAGTATAAGTTTTAATACAAAAAAATTGTTACAATTAATAGCCTGTTGTCGATCGTTTAATTACAGTTAAACGATTTATTTAACTGTAATTTACAGAAAATTTAATACCATATTAACCCCAGTATTGTAGTCTGCTACTTTAAAATAGGAACTTCAAGGTCATTTTCTGCCACCCGATTTGCCTCGTAACTATGGGAACGACAGCTGTGGTAGTCGATTCGCATGGCTTAAATTATTTCCCCTTCACTACTTTTTCGTTTAACATGTTTCGCTTCGTGAACAGCGTGTGAATGAAAGCTGACTTGAACTCAAATAAAGTGGAGAAATGTTATAACGACACGTGGTACGATCGCGAATTTGGAGGCCTTGAAGAATCTGTTTTAAAGAAACTGACTATAGTAGTAGTTGGGGTGGCAGTGAAAATATTTTAATAACAAAATAGGTACAACCGTTAATTTTTGTTAGTCCAAAGGGGAAATTTACCCAGAAAGACTATTAATTTCGTTTTCACATTTTGCGTCAATTCACTACAAGCATTGTTTCAGTTTTCAGATTGTTCTTACCAAATATTATCGGCCTGTCTTATATTTAAAGAAATTAAATAATGAAGAATCTGCATGAATCTATGTATGTTTCTGTCATTGTGATAAAACAACGGCACCTAGAGCCATCAAAATTTGAATAATGTAATCCTCCTGCGAATATGGGCATCTGGAAGCCGAAATTTGGAATTTGTTTTATTATCGATTTCATATTTTTTAAAACTTACGGCAACTTTGTACAGAAAAAACATTTTTATCTCCAGCGCGCGAGACTGTGTATCGGAAATTCTAAAGATATGGTCATTTTAAAATTATTTTGCGATATTGCTGTTGAACTAAATTTTATGGTTTGAATACGTAGAAAATTGTAGTATGATATTTAATAAATAAAGGTAACACACAAAACGTTAAAAAAATGCCCCTGTGGACGTAATTTAAAATCTGAAACCCTTCAGATTTTTAGATTATATTTTAAGTTCGGTTACTTCACGCACTGCTAATGAGGCGATGTTCTCATTGCTAGTCTGTACATTGCTTGTGCTAATATATCAGTAAATTAAAGATTTTTAACAGATTTAATATATCTGGATTTATTTTATGGTTGTGGATGTAAAAGCAGATATGAATATTCATGCATTCTAGTAGGTATTAATAATATTCTTAACATTTTGATATTTAATTATTATTTGATTAATATTTAATTGGTATTTGATTGATATTTAACCCTCTGGGCGGCCAGGATTTTTGCTAAGAAAGCACAAATTTCCCAAAACTACTATGAGAACAAATCATTTTTTGATTTTAATGTAAAAACTCTCCTGGTATTTCATACCTGGATTTGTTTCTTTTGATATATTGCCTTAATTTCGTTGACATATTTTAATATACACGTATCACGTATATATACGTTTTTACAGATTTCACAATAAATATTCTAGGCCGTATATATACGGCCTTGCCGCTTTTAATTAATATAAATTACGCAATTTGTCTGCTAGGTTCTAGCCCAAAGGGGCGTTAGACCCAAAGAGCTATTAGTCTCAAAACGCCATTTTGCGCCATTTCACTTTCCGCTTTGGTTCACTTTTCGAACGGTTGCCACCAAATAATATGGCCATGTATTACATTTAAAGAAACTAAACAATGAAGAATCTACATGAATGTCGGAACTTTTCTCGCAACGTAAAAAAACAACCGCACCTAGACACATCAAATTTTAAATAACGTAGTCCTCCAACCGAATATGGGCACTTGGAAACCCGAATTTTGAATTTGTTTTATTAATCGATTTCATATTTTATAGCACTTTAAGGAATTTTTGATTAGCAAACTCAACGATTTCAGAGCGAGTAATGGCAACACAGTAGGGTGGGGTGGGGGATTATCTCTAGGGCGCGAGATTGTGTATCGGAAATTCTAAAGCTATGCTCATTTTAAAACTATTTTGTGATATTGCTGTTGAATTGAATTTTGTGGTTTAAGTGTGAACAGCATGATATTTAATAAACAAAGGTAACATACAAAACGTTAGAAAACGCCCCTTTGTGCATAATATAAAATCTGTAAGCTTTCAGACATATTTTTTTGAAAATAATTTTAAGCTTTTCTTACAGATAAATTTCAATTCAATTTTAATTTCCACGGAATAGATAATCTTTCCGGAATAATTAATAACCACCGTACAAGGTATATCTTAACTATAAAAAAAGACTGCTCACTGGTCCATAAACGACATTTTCTTTTCAGGCAAGAATCACAGCTTGAAGTATAAACGAACGTGACTCTATATGATTATTACGATAGCTCTTCCGAGATAAGTCGGTCGAATAGAAAACAGGAAAACTGGAGAGAGGAGGAAAAAAAGGAGCATAGAAGTAAAAAAGGAAAATGAAACAGGCTGGCTTTTTGAAACAATCGAGCCCCTATACCCCCTGGAGGATATGAAAAGACCCAGACCAATGCAATTTCACCCAGCTACTATGAGGTGCAAGAGGGCGTAAAAAGAAGAAATATATATATAAAAAAAGGAGGTGCCTTTCTTTATGGGTGGTGTCAAGGTCTCGAGGGTCTGATAGGCTAGCGTGGATGAACCCGGGCTATTGTTTTTAATTCTCCCCCGAGTAACAAGTTTTGTCCAACCTTTATTACATGTCGGAGATTGGATCCTAAGCCTAACGGCCCAGCTCGATTCTGGAGAGGGTTTGTTTTTCTATGGAATCCAGGCTCGATTGGGTGGAAGATTTGTTCCAATTGCTTCAATAGGACTTGGGGTTGTGAGAACGCTGTATAGGCCCATACGGGGAGAACGACTTTTCTACTCTTTCTTTCATCACCCCGCCGCCTCCGCATCTTTCTTCTTCTTTTTTTTCTTTTACAGACATTTCGAAAAGAAGAAAGATGAAATGGTGCGTTTAGAGGAGAGAGCAGAGTTAGGATGTGTTAGTTTCACATCAAATATTAACTTTCTTCCTTCTGTGTTTTTATATTTCGGTCATGGTTTCTACTCTTGGGAAAATATTTGATTTGTAACTGAGTAACATCGAGACATGTTGGGGCGTATTTTGGCAATAAACATAGTATTGTCGCTCCTTTTCTTAATGGTTTGTTTATATAGTTTCCATTTCCTGTAGATTATTTATGGTTCCTTTGCCCAGATTTGAAGCATATTTATTCGAAATATTTGGAGTAATAATAATAAAAAAGTAATGCAAATAAAACCATCTGAAAATTAAATCCATTGAGGGATGATAGTCTGTACAAGAACGACGGCAGAGAAAATATGTATGCACAAATGCATGAATATATACCACTGTAGTACCAATAAGCAAATTTTAACAATTAGCTTAAGTAATTAAAAACATTTATAGTTCGACCCCCTCATCCACGACCATGAGCGTAAACACGCATGCGCCATTCGGACCGAATTATTCTCAAAATAGGGTGAAAAGATAGGGACTTTCTCTCTCTCCAGCATAGCTCTTTCCGGAAAAGAGAAGACCTTTCACGTCGCAGCAAGTAATACCGCCCCTTTTAGATGAGTCTGTGTGTTTTGGCAGAATGCCAACCAGGGTTGCGCTTCAGACGGTCGAATACACATACTTTTAAAAAACATCTCTAAAAATATGCATTTATAAGATCAAAAGAACTAATTTATTTATTTCATTTTCTTCCGCACTCGAGAGAGCTTCTGCTTCGCTAGTATTTTAAGTGTACCATGCCCCACTCTTATAAATATCCATTCCTTGATTCGAATTCGGGTCCAACAATATGGAAGTTAGCTTCGTTAACCACTGCATCCATCAGTGCAGCTAAGCAGGTCACAAGTACAAGTGGGGATGGTACAGGTATAATTCTACAGCACTAACTGCGCAACTCGACGGCAGATTTGATTCACTAGTGCCCCCATACCGCACAGATATTATGCATTTACAAACATTCCTGCTTTCTTCTGGACCAGGCCCATCGGTACAGAAGCCAGCGTCTGTAACCGCTTCACCGATTAAGGCAGCTAAGTAAGTGACACATCCAGGTACAGGTAGACGCTAGATTAGCACCTCTGTAGTACCTCCTCAGGTAGTTGAGGTATTGCTGAACCTAGCTAAACGTCAAGCTTCCGCTCGAGTTTTGAGGGAGAACATTCCGGGGGGGGGTTTCAAGGGTGTGCCACCCCTCTTTTCCTATCACTAACGTCTCGAGAGGATTTACAAAAATCCGCGCCTTTTCTGGGATTTGAAATTGGGTCCACCGGTACGGCAGTCAGCGTCACTACAGTATACCGGCTGGGCGGGGCTAAACCAGTCACAATAAATGATGTTTCCCAAAATCAGAATGCTAATAATAACAAATGCATTTTCAAATATAAGAACAGAGTCAGTCTTATTGTACTTGGTGCTCTGGGAGGAAAGTTTGTCCGCCCCCTTCCGTAAAAGCCAAAGATAGCAAAATCATAGTAGAATTTTTCGCAAAATATGGTGCTCTTAAAAAAAAAATAGTAATTATTCGGAGAGGCAATTTTCTGCGGTAGGCGCCTTTCCAATCGTCCTACTTTGCCCAGTCTAAAGCTGTTACTGTCTTAGAGTATTTATTGTATACTATTGCAATATTTACACAAGCATGATAAAAATTATATGATTTATTTGAAATGTTTCCTTTTCATATGATAATCGATACTTATCAAATGCTTGATAACATGTAATAAATTGTTAGAAGCTATGTAGTAATTGAAGATCTTTTCTTCTTAACAGTTCTGTTACAGGCACTTTTGGCTTTTCCTCGAAAGAATAGTTACGAGATACCTGTTTCGTGAATATAACCTAATTTTTGGCTACCATTAAGCTGGCATTAATATAAAATTTTCACATAACATCTTAGAAAGTATCAACAATCATTCTAAAACTTATTCACCAAGTGTTAAGATTTTGGATTTTTGAGGGTTGCTCTATGGTTATAAAAAGCTAGTCATTAACAAGAATGGGAGGATAAAATTTCGGGAATTGTGAGAAATGTAAGTATTCTTCTGCAACAAGGAAATCAGAATAAGTGGGTAAAGTTTAAGTATTCAACCCAATTTTCAAAATTTAGAGACACTTGGAGAGAGGTTGCAGTTTAGGCAAAGATGTTAAGAGCATATGTATGCTTAATCTCGCTTTAAGGAAACGAAAGCACAACAAAATTATCAGGCTCTTGCGGCACTTAGGAATAGCATATTAGACTAATAAACTAAGAATTTTTCGACCAATATTCTTGATAAAGACATAAGTGTATTGAAAGTTTAACAAAAATAGCTATAAAAATAGTACTAAAATATGTACACTGTGGACGGGGGAAGGACAGTTCTATATTTCTCGTTCTACTAGGCCGATTCACAAAATTAAAATTGCGTTTTTCATATGTTCAAAGCGCGACTTAGGATATATATTAGATTTATTTATATATAGCATTACTCAAAGATTTTGACACAAAATCAGACTTTTCTGAAATAAAATACCAATTTTTTTTCCATATTTCGAGTCTGCGACTCAAATTATGCCTAGATATTAAATTTTGTAAAATTTGGTGCGAAATTTAAGGAGAAATTAAAAAATTTATCTTGGCGCAAATTTTTCGGTTTGCGCCAGAAATAATTCACTTGGCGCACTTCTTAATATTATGACAACCAATTTTCTTTTCCCTTCCATTATGCGAGAGTGGGAAAAAAGGCACCTCGTTCTTACCTTTTTACATTGTGCAAGGCCGGAAAAAAAGTCACTTCATTCTTACTTTCAAATAATTTTAGCAAAGTATCTGCGCCACATTTGAAGTTTTATCGCTTTCAATAAATATGCTAAATTTCTAAACGCGCCAATATATAAATTCACGTATATCTTCGGAAATTTTGAATTGAAAAACTGTAATTTTTTGCAGGCATACTTAGAAATACGTCTACTTTAAGATGGTGGTAAAATTTGTATAGATTATAATTGAATTTTTTTGAAAAATTTATAAAAATTATTTAAAAATACAAATTTAAAAAATAAATCATAAAAATGGATGAATTTTATTTGGAATAAACTTGAACTTCGAAATATGAAAGGAAGAAGCAAATAAAAAAGGGAGATATTAATAAATGTATACGAAACTCAATTGACATTGAAAAGCTAAAATTTTGAAAGCTAATTTTTTAAAAAAACTACACGTGCGATTTTTACAAAACTTGGTAGTTTGGCGTAATTTGAGTCGTAGAATTGGAATATAGAAAAAAAAAAAAAAAAAAAAAAAAAAAAAAAAAAAAAAAAATTCGGTATGTTATTTCAGAAAAAGTCGGATTTTTTGTGTCAAAATACTCATATTAAAACAATGCTATATATAAATCTAATACATATCCTAAGTCGCGCTTTCGAGACATGAAAAAGGCAAGTTGAATTTCGTCAATCGGCACAGTAAAACGGGAAATATAGAACTGTCCCATTCCCCCCCCCCCGCAGTATACAGTTAAAATATACAGTTGAAAAGGTACTAAAAGAAAAGAATATGTTATAAGTTCAGATGAAGTTTAAAAAGGCCAAAGAAAAAGAAAAATCTGAAATTCCACACTTTCAGAATGATTGGAGCATCGATGAGAGAAGTGAGAAAATATTCACGTGATCTTCGTTGCTTGATAAACTCTATCTGACACTAATTCCAAACTGAAGACACGGTTTAGAATTGAAAATACCAATAATGATACTGCAGCGTAGCGGTATCTTAAATTTAAATTAATAAACATAAGAATACATCTTTGTGAGTGGACTGTAGTTTAACTTTTATTTTAGCGATTTCAGCTTTAGAACACAACACAGCAAAAAGCAAAGCGAGAGAGTTACAATTAGCGTTTGCAGGAATGCAAAAACAAAATGCGAGCTGCGCATACGATCTGCGCATTGCGAAATAATATCTCACAGACAGGCAGACGACTCTAGTGGCCGAAACAAATACTTTCATTCAACAACTTCTTTACGTTTAGGATACACTTATCCAGATGATACAGCATAAATGTAATTATATCAGTATTTATGAAATCTAAAATACCAAGTTACTAAAATGCAAATTTTCCTTAGGATCCTTTAGACACAAGTTCGATGACAATACTTACATAAAAATTTATACATGTAAATATTGTCATTATAATTACATTAGTATTAATAGATACAAGAACATCAAATTCTGAAAAAGACTTTAATAAAAGAATGTTCAAACACTTTTGCTGTCAAATCCTTTTTAATTCTTACTTCAAATACGTGTGCTGTAAAATAAATACAATTTCATGAATTAGTATTTATAATAATAATTGAAAGTAAAATGAACTAAAAAAATCGTTTTACGCAAGTATAAGATAAATATTGTATGCATGTAGAATATACAGATAAGTAAAATTTCTGTATTTTCCGAATAGACTGAGAATGGTAAAACGTTTTGGGAAATTTTTTGTTTTAGCTCTAATGGGCGTTAGCCAGAACAGCTATTAATGCCCAAACGACATTTTGTGTCGAATCACTTTAAATGTCCGAATCACTTTTCAAATTGTTGCCACCAAATGTTATCGTCCTGTATTATATTTAAAGAAATTGAATAATGAAGAATCTGCATAAATGTATGAATGTTTCTCGCATTGTGAAAAAACAACGACCCCTAGAGCCATCAAAGTTTAAAAAAAACAAAATCTGAAATGTTTCAGATTTTAAATTACGTCCAAAGGGGCGTTTTTTAACATTTTGTGTGTTACCTTTCTTTATTAAATATCATGTTCCTCGCACTTAAACCATAAGATCCAGTGCAACAGCAATATCGCAAAATAGTTTTAAAACGAGCATATCTTTAGAATTTCCGATACAGAGACTCACGCGCTGGAGATAAAAATGTTTTTTCTGCACAACGTTGCCATTGCTCGCTTTGAAATCCTTGAGTTTGTTAATCAAAAATTCGTCAAAGTTTTAAAAAATAGGAAATCGATCATAAAACAAATTTCAAATTTCAAATTTGGTCTTCCACATGCTCATATTCGTTGGAGGATTACGTTATTCAAAATTCGATGACTCTATGTACCGTTGTTTTATCACAATACGATAAATATACATACATTTATGCAGATTTTTCATTATTTAATTTCGTCAAATATAATGCAGGACTCTAACATTTTGTGGCAACAGTTTGAAAAGTGAACCGACATTTATGAGTCCGACGCAAAATGCCAAAACGAAACTAATAGTCCTTCGGGATTCAAATCCCTTTGGACTAATAATGTATTCCTCCATCCGAATATGAGCATCTGGAAACCGGAATCTTGAATTTCGAATTCGAATTTGTTTAATTATCTATTTCCTATTTTTTAACTTTAACGAGTTTTCGATTAAAAAACTCCACGATTGCAAAGCGAGCAATGGCAGCACACTGTACGGAATAAAATATTTTTATCCCAAACGCGAGAGACTGTCTATTGGAAATTTTAAAGATATGTTGTTCTTAAATAGTTTTAGTCCAATGTGGCGTTAGCCCAAACTCCTGTGTCTGTAAATGTAAAAAACAAGCCCATTTGAGCTTGTTTTTTAGAAATACTGAAAGAATACTTGTTTTTTAGAAATACTGAAAGAATACTTGTTTTTTAGAAATAGTGATACCCATAGAAACTGAAAACTTTCAGTCCCCTCCCATATCGCTACAAGAACATAAAGTTCTGAAAAAGACTTTAATAAATAAACATTCAAACGCTTTTGCTGTCGAATCATTTTTACTTTTTACTTTAAATGAGTTTGCTCTAAAATCATTACATTTTCATGAATTAGCATTTATAATAATAACTAAAAGTAAAATGAACTAATGAACTAAAAAAATTATTTTAATAATCTTGAGACAAATATTTGCTGCATGTAAAATTAATAAATAGAAGAATTTCTACATTTTATGAATGGAGTGAGAATGATTAAAGAAATCCTTTCGGGATTTTTTTTTTCCCTCTGTATCGCTACAAGACTATTAAGTTCTGCAAAAGACTTTTAGTAGTAAATGTTCAAATTTTTTGCTGCGAAATCATTTTGAATTCTTACTTCAAATACGTTTGCTGTAAAATCATTACAGTTTTATGAACTAGTTTTTGTAATAATAATTGAAAGTAAAATGAACTAAAAAAATTGTTATTATAAAAAATTTATTATTAAAAAGATAAATATTGCATGCAAATAAAAAAATAAATATAGAAAGTTCTGTATTTTTTTAATAGAGAAGGTTTCAAAAATCCTTTTGGGAAATAATGTGTCTTGTTTTTTTCGGTAATACATTAGCGCCATCTCCCTTCTGAGAAAGTTTTCTAGAGAGTGTAAAGAATATTTGAGAGACAACGAATGATATCTCTGTTTCTCACTTTTCATATTTTAAAACATATATGTATATAATATCTGAAGATATATCTGATTTGAAAATATTAACAAGCACTTAAATTATACTTTTAGACAAAAATTCTTTGAAATAAAAAATCACAGATATATGTCTGCATATAGCAATATTATTTCCATTTGAATTGAGGTTTATTTTTTCGCTTGTTTGTATAAGTATATAGTAGTTTGTATAAGGTAAGAAAAGCTTATGAACTAAACAAAAAGAATCTGTGAGGTCAAGAATTTTGCGCATTGAGCCGCAAAATTTGAAAATAAAATTAAAAAGTAATTATTCAAGCTATAGCCTACGAGTAAAGTGATACTTCGTTGCTATGCAAATAAGTATAAACACATAGTAAAGATTCAATTGTAATATAAAATGTAAAATCATAGAAAGTATGAAAAATTAAACAAGAAAAAGCTAAACATGAATGCTTAACTTGATTGGAATTTAAAAGTAAATATGTATGTAAAATAAAGTGTAAGCTATCTCATTACATACTAGATAAAATACAACAAAATATCATATTAAAAATAATAAGAACCACAAGCAGCGGTAAATGGAATAATTAGCCTAATTCGAACATCATCATGGTCTTTTCAAGGGAAATGCATATTGATATTCGAACTCTGCTAAATTCCAGAACTCGTTTCGTCGAACAGGCATTGAGACTGATAGCCAAAAAATTATTTATTATAAAAAGTCCCAATATTAATTTTGAAATTCTCAATTTCCCTGTTCCATTTCCTGATACGTCCGCTGTTAAATAGTACAAGAGAAATACTTAATTAATGCAGTAAAAGTAAATAGGCCGCCTGGTAAGGCAGTAATAAAATAAATAGTGAAATTGCTATTAGTCAAAAAATACACGAACTTTATGGGTGAACCTTCTAGTGTGAAAAGTTATAACTTTTAAAAAAGGAGTAATAGTAAAAATGTCTTAGAAAGAGAAAAAAGATTAAAATTGGGCGAGTTTGTGACCGAAATTCATAACTACGGAAAGTTGAAATGAAAAACATACCTGAATGACTTCTTTCTGCTAGAAGCTGTTATACAAAAATGGCCGAAATAGGGTGTGGAAAGTAACGACAGAAAAGAGTGAAGAAGATGAGAATTAAATTCACCAGGTGGGCGAGACTACGCCAAGGGCAAAAATGTTACGTCATCTTTTGGAAGAATATAAACTTAATTAAAAATTAAAAAATAATTAATAAAGATGAAAATGAAATAAAAACACTTTCGTCATTAAAGTTCCATACCAAGTAAATTTGTTGATTTATTTATTTCAAAAGTGTATTGATTCATTTGGAAACGTGTACAGGGATATAAAGTAAGTAAAAATAATAAAATTGGACCTACCAGTGGCCAAAGGGTTACGACCGCTAAATACTAATAGCGCGACCTGGGCTCGAACCTAGACGAACGGACTGGCTGCACACATATTCAGTAGTTTTTCTTATGTATAACGTGAAAACGAGACAGTTTCTCTGAAGGGTTCCCATCCGAAGGCATCCCTTCTCTTAGAGAGATAGCTATTACGTGCTGTGTCGTAAACGAATAATCTAACATGGAAAAAAATATTGGGAAAAAAACCGATTTCGTATAAGTTTTAGGATGTGATCACATTGTGGATATTAAGAATGCTTTGTTGAATACTAAAAAATACACTTGTGGGTAGTCCAAAGGGACTTTGTCCCAGAGTGACTATTGTTTTCATTTTGCGATTTTGCTTTGAATTACTCTGAATGACCTTTTCACTTTTCCAACTGTTGCCACAAAATATTATCGTCCTCTATTATATTTGAAGAAATTAAATAATGAAGAATCTGCATAGCATTGTGATAAAACAACGATACCTAGAGCTATCGAATTTTGAATGACGTAGTCCTATTGCGAATATGGGCATCTGGAAGCCCAAATCTGAAATTTGGAATTTATTTTATTATCGATTTCATATTCTGTAGAACTTTAACGAATTTTTGCTTAACAAACTCAAGGATTTCAAAGCGATCAATGGCAACGTTGTACAGAAAAAACACTTTTATCTCCAGCGCGTGAGTCTCTGTATTGGCGCGTGTATTGCGCGTGAATCTCTGTACTGAATTCTAAAGATATGCTCATTTTAAAACTAGTTTGCGATATTGCTGTTGAACTGAATTTTATGATTTAAGAGCGAAGAACGTGATTTTTACTAAATATATGTAACACAGTAAATGTAAAAAAAAAAAAAAAAAAAAAAAAAAAAAAAAAAAAAAAACGCTCTTTTGCCCGTAATTTAAAATCTGAAAAATTTTAGATTTCTTTTTTATTTATTTTTTATTGTTGTGACTTATCTCGTCTGGACAGGTGACAGTACGACTTTGCTCAGTTCGTTCCTCCCCCAAGTGTTCCCATGTCGCACAGACACTGTGCATTTACAAACATCCATGCCTTCTCCGGGATTCGAACCCGGACACTTCGGTACGGCAGTCAGAGTCACTAATCACTATTCCGTTTGGTGGCAAAATACACTTGAATGCATGTGAATAAAAACTTTGTGTGTATGCTTGGAACATAAAAGTAAAATAAAAAAAAAAAAAAAAATCAACTTAACAGTCCTCAAGTAAGGGTATAAAAATTTACATTATCTTCAAATAAACAAAATACGTAATGTAAAATTTACATGAATTTAAAACACATCATTATCTTTCATAGTGTTTGAAAATGCATTTTAAACTATTTGAGAAAGACGGACAAAAATATTCTTTGAATCTTTTCCATTTTAGTTGCAGATTTTCTCTTAATTAAGTTTTTTCAATTCTGAATATGGCCCGAAAATATTACCGGCCTGGCAGTATCATCTAAATAAATAACTTTAATTAAACTCGTAGCTGTAAGTTTTTAAATTTTTAACTTGGAAAATATTAAATCTTATCAATTTAAAATACATTGAATATATACAAAGACACTGAGGATATCTTATCCTAGCTAAAATAATTGCATATTTTAATGTAGTGAAGACTCGGAATGTATTTAAAGATAAATTTATGTGTATAAGGTTTTAAATAACAATACATAATTATGGAACTTTTTTTAACGAATTAACCGTCATGCAATTTAAAAAATTTCAGGATTCTTTTTCCTAGAAGGATTCCTCCGGGTTTTGCTAGCATGCGCTGGAGAACTGTAGAAAAGTAATTCTTCTCCAATTGAT
Source organism: Stegodyphus dumicola (assembly GCF_044657685.1). Taxonomy (NCBI): domain Eukaryota; kingdom Metazoa; phylum Arthropoda; class Arachnida; order Araneae; family Eresidae; genus Stegodyphus; species Stegodyphus dumicola. The sequence goes on along the minus strand of NC_140774.1, from coordinate 174,224,003 downwards.
TCCTTCGTATAAAAGGTATCAACAAAAGTTGGAAGTAATGAAAACGTAATTGAAAAGAAGCGGCCCTCTCCCCAATGAACGAGGTCCTGGGTGTCAAATGTTAAGTGAACAAAGAAGCGCTTTTAAAAGTTCGTTGCTCATGATGAATCGAAATGTCAAACCTACACCGTCAGCCATTTTTGATTCTATATCACCTTTAATTGGTTTTTAACAGTAAGAATTTTCTAAGTACATTTTAAAATTTATACGGGCATTTTAATAATAGATTTCGCTGATTTCGAATCTATTTATCTTATTATTATTATTAAATTAATAGGCCGGTTCTTTTTTCTGAAGCATTAATTTAGAGACACAATTAGTATCTTGCTTCAAGAAAAACATTAATACTTTTTCTCGATTTGAATGAGTTTTTTTAACAAGGCATTTTAATTCATATTCCCGCCACTTAATTCATATTCACTTCATAATAAGAATTCTTCTTATGAAATAATTATTTTCGTAATTAAGTTTGGTTGCTTTGCCAAGATACGCTTCATTAAAGAAAAGAATTCGTTATAGGAAGACAAAAAAAATCTAGAAGATTTAAGAATTTAAAAAAATTCAATTAATAATAACATTGATTATTACAGTGAAGCGAAGTGTTCAGGTTTTAACTTGAAGTTCATTAGTAGATATACTAACTATATATTTTCTTTCGCAAGTGTATTTTATTTTAAAGTAGTATTATGAGGAGGAAAGTAAAAGTAAAGAAGACAAACTTACATCTAATTTTTAAATTTTCAGCTTAACATCTTGAAAGTAATACAACAAACTTGTGCTTTAGCTGCACAGAACATGTGATCAAAAGTCTGTAGTGCTTTTTTTTCTCCTCCCCTCCCTTTTTTTTAAATGATGAGAAACATTTACTTGCACAGTTGTATCTTCGATACAACGTCAAATGCACAACTCAGCACTTTTTCTATTGTTTTCATAACACATTTTCTATCTTTAAATACGCATTTTCTGAGTTAATTTTCGATGTTTTACATTAAGCCAAAGGAATGATATGCATATTCTCTGAAATTTAAGTAAAAGAATAAGTGTATAAATGTCATAACTGAGTTTAGAAACAGAATTAATTTCAAGTCTTACACATGCTTTCTCGAAATAATAATATTGAAAATTCATGCCACGAATGATGTGATAACATAAATTAAAACTAAAAGACTGAAATCGAAAATTACGCTGCGTGAGTAGGCAACTGTTCATGCTATATTCGGGTTACAGGCGCTTCAAGGTAGTAACGACCCTCCCCTCTTTTACGCTCGTAATTCGCTTCATCATCATAGCACAGGGTGAATTAAGATATTTTGCCAAATTTGAGGATTCGACCTTTTTCCTCAGCAGTTGTTGCCATGGTTATGAGCCATGGTCTGGGAAGGGAAAGAAATGACCTTGAAGTGTCTATTCCAAAGCTACAGACAATAGTAAATTAATCAACTGAAAACTATTGTGAAAGTATCGATCACCTACTTATAAATATTACGACTCTTCTCTATTTTAAGAAAACGTTTCTTATTTATTTATTTTTTTTTAAAATTTCTTCGCATGCTGGAAGAAATAATATTTGCTAGCAGAGACTAAAAATTATTACGTTTATCAATGTATTTGAAAATATAAATACCGATTTAGTATTTTACGCAATTATTGTTAAATGATTTTTTGGTTTCAGCAGTTTAAACACTAGACACTGGAAGAAATTTTTGTTTGCTTAGCTGCTTAGAATCGCAGAAAATTTAAAACAACTTTTTCAAGCTAATTTACGTAAACTAAAAATGATGGATTTAGTATAATAAAATAATCCATAAAATACAAAATATAAATAATATAAGAAATTTTATACATCATGCAACAAAGATCGAACACGAAATTTGATCCTCACTGTGCTTGAAAATTGAAGTGAAGAAACAGTGCTGACAAAAATATTACTTAATGTAGCATTTCTCTTCCTAAATGTACCTTAATATTCAAATAACATACTTTAAAACTTTAATTTGCTTTTGTATAGGTACTTCTTTATTGTAGAATTAGGAATGGCGTTTTATCTTCTGTCTTTGCAGATATTTTAAGCAATTTCTTTATTTTTCCTACATCTTCTTTTGTTATTAAGTTTGTACAAAGTCAATCTTTATAATTTTTAAAAAAAATATTCATAATAATAATTTTCTTTATACCATCTTACATTTTTTTTTCTTTTTAAAATTTTTTAAGAATACGTTACTTAAACTTCATAGAAGAAAAGAAGCTTCTAAATGTCTATTAGAACTGAAATGAAAACAGAAAGATGGCGTTTAACACTCATTTTTGCGTCAGAATGTTATCTGTGAGCAGCGACGTGGCCACAGATCAGCCATTTTGATGTGGAAAGGCTGACGCGAGTGAGGATACATCTGACATTCGGCATCAAAATGGCAGACGTACATTTTGATATCCCAGATCCCCATCGTCTAAAAACCAGTCAGAGATGAAACACCTCAACTCCCTGCGGGCGCGCTCGGGTGAATTAAAGCGGAAAATCGAATTGCCGGTACGGCAGAGCCCTCTCCAGTGCGTATCGCTGGGGAACGATATTAATTTGTTCGGCTCGCACGGCGTGAGAAAAACAGGGGAAATAGGCCTCCCTCTTCCATCCCCCGGGTGCGGCGTGTGGCGCGAGTTTTTAAACGTCCCGGGACAGACTACAATAGCACCCAAATAGACATTTTGTGAGAGTCTTTTTAGAGCTCGCGTCTGATTAGAGAGCTATCCATTCTGGCCGCTCGTGACAAATGAGCCTCAAGTGCTATTAGTTGTGAAGTCGGGGAAGCCACAGTGTGAAAAAGGGAGAAATCTCTCTCCCTCCCCCCCACACAAATATTCAAAGGCAATTTTTTGGCTGTCATTGCAATCATTAATACTATTTCTGCTTTTCCCATGAAATTTCAAGGGCTAATATGAAGATGATACATGTCTTGTGTGCCCACAGGATGCGTGTTCTTCAAGCACAATAGAAAAGCCCTTATATTTAAATAGCATCTCCATATTTCTGTCATTAATGTTAGTTCATATGGTGAGTTAATGTTAGTTCATATGGTGACTTTGAGTATGCTAAAATTTGCCCCAAAAGGCTAACTGCTAAACAGAAGAATATTTTTATTTTTTGTTTAATAAATCTTTCGCATCTAATTATACATTTGATAAACTGGTAAAACGATGTATGGAATTGCTCTGGGTTAAATGAAGACGAATAGAATTTAGATTGATGGAAACGGGTAATATTCAATAAATTGAAATCACTACAGCCGAGGTAAAGTTCTATAATTTTCTTATTAATACGCATTGCAAAATACAATCATGCATTTTTTACTTCCTTGTGCGAAGTAAAAAGGAAGTATTGAAATCGCGAAAAGTTTCAGGCAGCATATTTCAACGAAAATATCCATTTTGACCGCTATCGAATGCAATTTAACGATGTTTTTTGCGTGATATCTGTACGTAAGGACAGAAGAAAATACTCTTTTCCTTCAAAAAAATTATAAAACTGCTTTAAAATTAATTCTGAAGAGAATTTTTCGTGGCGTCTCTACGAACGTATGTAAGTACGTTCGTGCGTACTTACGTATCTCGCATAACTCAAGAAGGAGTAGCCTCAGAACGTTGAAATTTTGTATATAAGACTGCTATAACATGTAGATGTGCACCTCGTATTTTGGGTGCAATCGGCCACACCAAACGTATATAAATATATTTATATATATATCCACTCTATTACCCGGCTCAGTCATCTCAGTTTCTTTACTCTTATATGTTTGTAAATTGTACATTTTTTGCTTTAAAAATGATTGAATTATGTTGTTTTTTCTTCCGGTTAAGGATTTTATGCCTTCAGTAAATATGTGTGCAATATTTTTAGAATTATCAGCAATTTTAAAGTTGTTTAATTGCCGCTAAGCCTGTTTTTAAGGGTGGCCATTGATGTTTACATTTGAAACAGGAGACTAGTGGATTTGTTGCCAATCTAGAGAAACTTAGCTTCGCAACAACAAAGATAACGCATTCATTTATCATTACCAATTAAATCATGCTTAATTCTTTCTTTAATTTTTTCGAGGAAATAAGCGTTTTAGATTTACTTCGTAATTTTTAATATAGATATTTTGAGTTTTTTTGTATTTTTGCCTTCTCGCGAAGTCATAACTGAATTAATTCAATGAGAAATACTCAATCGTCTGTGAAAAACTGTTTCTTTTTTGTTTTGTTTGCTTAATTTCTTTTATACATAGTTCTAGTTTTATTATAGTATTTGAATAGAACATGTGGCAACGATTAGATAATTCTTTAAATGATATACATTTTGTGCATTCTGAGTTATCATATGAATGAAACATAATACTGTTAAGTAAACCTAGCGCCAGAGTGTCGCTATGGTAAATAAAGTGAATTTTAAAGAATGCATTTATTCTCTTGTGGTTTATGCGCTGTCGGCGAAGTAGGTTTAATTCAATCCAATAAGTTTAAATAAAATGCACGAAAAAATGCGTATAATTTAATATTCCGTACAAGGAAGTCATGTGGTGTACACATCAGATTTTTATTCAGATATCTTCCTAGGAATTTTGATTTCGGGCATGCAAAATATTTGGAATCGCTGGATTCTTGATAGCACTCAGTTACGCTGGATTAATTCTGATGCTAAGCTACAGCTTAGCAGCTATCTTTACGTCTGCTGGCAATGCTGCTTACAGTAATCCAGCTATTTTATTTTACATTCTATAGTAAGGCCTCTCTCTGTAAGTGAAAAGGACAAGGACAGACATTAAAAATAATAAAACTGATTAAAGCATTTATACACTCGTAAAAAGAAATTAATTTTTGCTAAGTTCAAGAAGTCTTTTCGTTTCGAGATGTCCTTGCATAATATTTTTTAAGGAAATTATCTCGTATTTATGTTACACAAGACGAAAATATTATCGATGCCTCATTCCTTTCATCTGTGGCAATTACGATCATCCCGCTGTTGTGTCGCCTGAACTTTGGTTGTTTCCTTACACATATATAAAAAGATTTATCTTATTAATATCATGCAATAATATTTCAGTAAATAAATACCAAGACACATTGGTGCTGTTTCCAAAATATTCAATAATGGAACGGTGAATGCTCATCTTGAGGATTCTTCTTCCGTTCCGGTTACAGCCGAAAACATCGCAGACGAAAACGTCGCGAAGAAAACAACGCAAGGCGAAAACGTCGTGGCACAAAACACCGTGGGAGAAAATAAAGCAAAGAGAAAACATCGCAGTTCTAAAACATCATGGTACAAAATATCGTTGTAAAAAATACAGCGGTTCAAAACTTCGAAGTTTAAAAACATCCTCGTCGAAAATATCGTGGTAAAAAATAAAATACTTACAAATCATCGCATAACGATAACATCGCAGACATGCGTTTTTCAGGCTTTAATATTTTTAAATTGATATTCTTATAATGATTTCCGATCGCAAGATGGAAAAAAGGATAATTTTTACTTTCATAATTTTTATTAACTAATAAAAAACAAAACAAGAAATTTAAACAAAAAAGAAATAAGTGTCACTATAAGAGTATCAGATTAATCAAAGTGAAGAAAATAATCTCATAATTAACTTAGCAACTTTTTATACATAAGGGCACGTAGTTACTTATCTTCCTTTTTCGAATCTTTTTTACATTATACTTTTCATGAAAAATTACCAGTAAAACTTCATTAAAAAATAATTTATTAATGACCTTTGTTAGTTAACTGCATCAGTTTAAAATCCTATTAAGTGCTATAAGTTGCATTAATTTTCTATGTCTAAGTTTCCATTTTACATTTTCGGCAAATATTTATTAGTTAATAAAAAATTATGATAGTAAAAATTATCCTTCTTTCAATCTTGCGCTCACAGATGCGAGTATCTTTCACAATTATCAAAGCCTGAAGAACGCATGTCTGCGATGTTATCGTCATGCGATGATTTGCAGGTGCTTTATTTTTTACCACGACATTGGAAAGAGGGTCAGTTTGAACACCTAGCAAGGACCGGACCACTTTACCGCGATATTTTGGCCGATGATGTTTTTAAACTGCGAAGTTTTTGAACCGCTTTATTTTCGACGACGATATTTTGTACCACAATGTTTCAGAACTGCGATGTTTTTTCTTTGCTTTATTTTCTCCTACGATGTTTTGTGCCACGACGTTTTTTGCCTTGCGTTGTTTTCTCCGCGATGTTTTCGGCCGACACGTCCGTTCCTGTAAACGAGTTAGCAGATAGCGAATATCTTCTTTGCTTAAATCTAAAATTCATTGTAATTCACAACAGTGATCTAATAGTTTGAAAACTCTTAAAGCGTTATAGTTACAAGCACACATTTTCGACATTTTACAAACTATACATGCTCTCAAAATTTCTACTCGGCTACAAATCGAAATCAAAACGTCGGTTCAAGTTATAGTCACAGTTACAGAGGTAGGAGAAAATTTGTGATAGTCTGCCCCTTTCGAGATTCAGAGATTTATAACTGAAGCTCAACAATTTTCAAAGTCACAGGTTCATTCATTGTCTCTTTTCAAGGGATGTTCAAATAGTGATTTTTGAATAATTAAGCCATCAGTCAAGCTGTTCAGGGTCACTTGGAGCATTCGCATTAGGAGTTGAACTACAGTCGCTGGCCACTACATCGGGATCGTTCTTTTTTAACAGTTTTCCATTGACTTCTAACGGATATAATTTCTAGACAGGTCTCAAATAGGTCCCTTGTTTGGTGTTTATTTCTGCCACACGTACTTTTACGTCTTTACCAGGATACACTTTTAACCACTTTGGCTGAGCACCAACTGCTTCTTTCCACGTTGTCGTTTCCAAGAAGGATAACATCCCCTTTTTCCAAATTGTATTCCTTTGTGGACTTGTCACATTCTCTCAAATCTTCAGTTCTAAATAATTTTTTGAGCTTTCTCTAATTCTTTGTCTATAACCATGACGCTCATTAGCTTTGCTTAAATCGATTAGTTTTAACTCCTGCTTCTTTTGTTCCTTGCACGAACATTATAAGAATTGAGCTATAAGATCATCGCCATCTTCAGACATGTATGTCAAAGTCTATTCAATGATGTTTCCAGCGTCACAAAGTATTGTGCATAGGTCCTTATAATCTAGACGAGCGTTTCCTAAAAAAAGCCTAAGTATGGTTTTCAACCTGCCTGTTAGACGCTCCCAAAAGTCCCACCAGGGGGTTGATGGTGGACTGAATTTCCAGGTAATTCTCTTACGATGGAAAATCCTTCAATCCGGACCAGTAAATTGATTTCAGTTCTTTAGTCGTATGCGCTAAATCTGCTCCATTGTCGGAATAGACAACTCTAGGGAATAGACGCACTAAACCTTTTTAATGCTGGAACGAAATTATCCATAGACAATGACTTTACTAAAAACAGAGCAGGTCTTTATGATTTTCTTGACTGTTTTCCCACTCTCCAACATCCAATAATATGCTCGCAACGTTGATTATTAAATACTGTACACCGGCATGTCCCAGTTCTCGGTGTTTCCACGTAGTTAAGGTTTTAACAACGGCTCGAAATGTAATACTAGAAGAAGTCTAAGGTTTTTTTCGTCTCTTCGCATACAAACCCTTGTCTTCTTTCTTGATAATCCTTTTAAATTGGTAATTGTTGATAAAGACCGAAGTCGTTTGTCTTCTGCTCCGCGGGAAAAGTCTTCTTGGACTTACCTCAAAATAACCTTTTCTGCTTTTTCAATTTTCCCCGCCGTTATTGGCCCTTGACTTTTCTCGATAGGTCGTCTATTGTTCTTGAGGAATTTAGATACTACAATCTTCTTCCTTTCTGAATTTACAGTTTTTTCATTTAGCATCAGTTCAAAATTCGGCCATTCATCTCTTGAATATTTTAACCAAATAGGATCCACCCATCATTTTCCTTAGCTAGTTTTTTTCGCCGAAGATCCTCGAAATGGAAGATATCCCGGATTTTGTACTCCAGGTACATAGTTCCACTGATCGGTTGATGTCAAACTTCTGATTTCTGTCATCCTATTAGAAACAAATATGCACCAACTGTTCTTCTTAATCCAATAGGGGGAATCCGTTAAATCAGGACCGGAATATCTTTTCTATATTGTCTACTTTCAAATCATTTCTGAATGTGTTGGATAATCTAGCACTGATATTGCTGGCAATTAATTCTATTCGGAGTGTACTTGCCTTCTAAGAGAAGCAACGGTGGATATCTTGCTTGCACAGCTGACAAGTCACTGCATTTATTGCTTCCAACTTCAAGAAAATACATATTGCACATGGAGCTTGGCATACATGGCAAAATGCATGTAATGATACATTTTTACTTTGAAGTTCTAAACATTATAATTTCCAAGGAAATTTAATAAATATTCTTGAATTCCGATAGCTCATTTTTCCCATTTATGGTGCTTTCTTGCGATCTCTGATGGCAATTCTGAGTTCCACGAGACTTTAACTTTCCAACATTCTTGCAACAATAACTATGGTACTAATAGGATGGCACGTGAATACTATGGCACATGAAGTCTATAGGATTGAAAATTGTCTGTACCAAAGACAGAATCGTTTAGTTATTGGAATCGTTTCTTCATCAGAGGATGTCTTTAAGTAATCGATAAAGTATCATCACTCGGATTCCAAGATAATACTAAAACTGGAACTTCTTTTCCTTCGTAATCATTTTCTGTGGGTGAAGGTGGACGAGAGCAGCGCGTTCCCACCCCTGTAGATCCAATTTAGCATTAACTCAGCAATAACCGAGATTTGGTGCTAAAAAGAAGAATCCACACTCCTCGAAAGAATCCACACTAGTCACGCAATTATCGACGTACGTCGAATCCTTGATTTTTCTTGTTAGTTCTTGCTTCTGAGTTTCCTGATCTAAATGGTGGGTCAATATAGATGATAGATGAAATGGGCTACAGGAAAGATTAAAAACTACACTGCGATGCCTACCACAAATTTCAGAAGCAGGATCTCCATCTTCCCACCACAAAAACCTCAGACGATTCCGGTCATTTTCATGTAAGCCTTTTGAAAGGCCTTTCGGATGTCCTCTGTAACTCCTATCTTTAACCAATCTGAAAAGGTTCAACACTTAAAGAATGCGTTCAATAAAGTTAGGCCCCCTTTCGATACAGTCTTGAAAGACATCGAATTACGAGTTTTAACTGATCCGTAGAAAGCTTATTGTAATCGTGGAATTTACTTTTATAACAGCTCGAAGTGGCAAAAAATGAAAACATAATTTCTCATCGCTTTTCGAATCCTCACGCGAATTCATTTTCCCAATAATATCTTCATTTTCCCCTCATTAAATACTTTTTGACAGACTTCTAGCTTACACTCAGAATTAAGGTATCTTACTGTGTTATTAAGTCTTTTCTTACATAAATCTTTACAATGAAACAATCGAGGACAGTCCTAACCAGGGAATTCTTACTTGATAGCTACCTTCTTCAATTCTATCACCAGTTTCCTTAAGCTGTGCTGTTTAAAAACAAGCTCTTCTAATTTCGTTTTTGTTTTCTTTTCAATAGGATCAGTTATTCCCAAAGAATCTAAACTCCTCTGGTCCGGTATCTGATTATTGTTTACATGAACAAAGAGAACTGAAAAAGAGCTGTCATTTTTTTTTTTTTTTTTTTTTTTTTTGCTAACCTTACCCAAATTCGTCCAGCCTAAATTGGTATTCATGGTTACTAAGCGCTTAGGTAGACGCTTTATTTCCCCTGTATATAATTTTCCACCCAAATTTGCTCCTATAAAAACATATATTTGGTTTGAATTGTTTTGGAATAAACAAGCATTTCCATTTAAAGACAATATCGTTCACAAATATGCCCAGTTCTTTTAAATATTTTATACAGTTGCTATCTCCAGTTCCAGAACTATTCGAGCAAATTATATTTGATCCATGAGCTCAAATAGTACCTGATATTTTTACCAATTTCTTCACAAGATACTTTTTATACTTTTCAACAACCCCAAATGTAACCCGCATCATTATTTCTTCTCCTAGGTATTTCAAACTCAATTTCTCTGCCACAGATTTGCTCATATAGCTCTTCTGACTTTCTGAATCCGTTATCATAATGGGTTACAGCCGAAAACATCGCAGACATAAACGTCGCGGAGGAAACAACGTAAGGCGAAAACGTCGTGATACAAAACATCATGGGAGAAAAGAAAGCAAAGAAAACGTCGCAGTTTTAAAACATCGTGGTACAAAACATCGTGGTTGAAAATTAAGCGGTTCAAAAACTTCGCAGTTTAAAAACATCGTCACCTAAAATATCGTGGTAAAAAATAAGGTACCAGCAAATCATTGCATGACTACAACATCGCAGACATGCTTTGTTTTCACGTTTTTAAAAGTACTAAATGCATTTTTGCATAATTATTTGCAAGCATAAGAAGGAAAGAGGAAAAGAGAGGAGAGTGAAAATGTTAACGCCACTTTAAGAATAAACGGAAATAAAACAAAATGTAATTTTCACTAAGACAATAATAGATTAACAAACGTAACAACAAATAATTTAATAATTAATTAAGCAATTTGTATAGAGGTAACCTCATGCAGTTATTTATCTTCCTTTTTCTAAAAATTCTTAGAGTGCATTTTTTATGAAAAAATATCAGTAAAACTTTATAAAAAATTAAGTTATTAATAACCTTTGTTAATTAACTATGTAAAGTCAAAAATAAGTGCTATAAGTTGCATTAATTTTCTTTTCATTTTCAATTTTCAAATGCTTAAGTTTCCTTCTTACTTTTTCAGAAAAAATTTCCAGTTCATTCAAAAATATGAAATATAGAAGTAAAAATATCCCTCTTTCCTTCTCGTGCTCGCAAATCATTATGTGAAAATACACGTACTTAGTTTGTTACCACCATATTTTCGACGAAGATGTTTTTAAACTGCGAAGTTTTTAAACCGCTTTATTTTCGCCCACCATATTTTGTATCACGATGTTTTAGAACGATGTTTAGAATGTTTTCTCCTTGCTCTCTTTCCTCCCACAATGTTTTGTACCACGACGTTTTTCGCCTTGCGTTGTTTTCTCGGCGACGTTTTCGTCCGCGATGTTTTCGGCGAACATCATTATAAAGCGCCCAAAATATTCTTTACTATTTTCTATATTAACGATTTATTATTTACTATATTAACGATTAAAGTGTGTAAGTACAATTCTTTTGCGTAAGAGTTTGATAAAACGATATGTTCATTTATTTCGTTTTCACAGCTAGATTCTGTTCGAATTATTATGAGTTGAAAGTTGAAAAATGAATAATATCAACATAGTATCAAAATGTCTTCTCTTACAAAACAAACAAATTAATTTTATTTTACGCTGTCTTGATAAATGTTTGTTTTGTTCAAGACAAGGTTGTCACAGTGTTTCGTTGGTAGTTAATTAGCACATTGCACTAATTATCAATTATACTTACGTAATAAAAGCAACTACTATGAAATGTGTTATATTCTTCTCATTGAAGTGATGATTTGTTTTGAAATTTATTAAAAACTAAAAAAGAAGTATCTTTTCCTGTTACCTTTATATATACTTTGATGGAGATTTTCAAGCGACATTTTAGCTTTATACTACAGAAATCTTTCAAGACATAATTTAGCTCCAGAGAGAATAAATTAATACCATTTTGGAACATTTGGAGCAAAAACTGCTTTCGGTATCATTGTATGGAATTACTCTTTCTCTTCTTGTTGGGACGGCTGGTGAAAACGAGCAGAAGAACGTAAACTGAATTCAGTGAAAACAGAAATTAGAAGAGGATGAAAGAAATGAAAAAGAAAAGATCGAAGAAATAATAATACAAAAAGCTATTTCTATTTATAAATCACTAACGAAACTCTCTGTCGGAGGAAAAAGTAAAATAAAATAATAATAAAAAAAATTTTTTTTTTTTTTTTTTTTTTTTTTTTTAGAAACAACACTGCAGATTTATAGTGAATAAATAAAATATAAAACCCTTTCCGAAACAAGCGAAACGGAAACACGTAAAATATAAATATCAAGAAAAGAAATTTCGAAAACAGAATTCGAATTACTTATATCGTCAAATCAACAATAACCCGAATTATCTCGATTTTAGTTTATTTTTTCCTGAGCTGTCCATGCAATAAGAAGAAAACGAAGAATTGATTAAAAAGTATAATGAAGGGAAACGCTATAATAAGAAAGAGTTTTGTCGAAAGAGAAAGAATGCTCCCGAAAAGATAAAAGAAAGAAAAAGTACGAATAATAAGCGCAATGGCGAAATCGAAGAATTGATTTACGGAAGAAAATCACGAATGATGAATTGCAATGTGTGTTATCGGCGTGTCTAACTCTGTGAGAAATGTGTGCCTAGTAAGGCCAAAAGAAAACTTTATTGAGAAACAATAGTTGTAGTTTTTTCCCCCTTTTCTTCTGATTTTTTTTTTCCTTTCTGAATAACTTTTTCCATCGGCTCTTTTTGAGTTGCGTGAAGATTTTAGGGAAAAAATAGCGAAAATTGATTTTATAAGGTATATTTTTCCTCAATATTTTCGATTTCAGCTGTTGTTTTCGGTTACGCTTGCATTTGAAAACTACCAAAGGATTAATTTTTTCTGCTTTAACTTTATTAAATATGTTCTTATATAAGGCAATTACTTTTCTATATTTTTCTTCTTTTCTGAACATTTTTCTTCATTTATAACTCTTTTTACATCCTTGTACGAAGTAAAGGAAGTTTGTAATCACAAAAAATGCCGGATATCATATTTCAACGAAAATATCCATTTTCACCTCTATCGAATGCAAATTGAAGATGTTTTTGCGTGACATCTGTACGTAAGGACCGGATAAAGGACTCTTTTTCCGTAAGCGAATTATAAAACTGATTTAAGATGGATTCAGAAGAGATTTTTTCGTGGCGTTTTTACGTACGTATGTGTATATCTCGCATAACTCAAAAACGAGTTGCCTCAGAACGTTGAAATTTTGTATATAGGACTGCCATAACATGTAGTTGTGCAATTACCCTTTTGGTTCCAATCGGCCGCATTAAAAGTATGTTTTTTTATTCTTATATGTTGGTAAATTGTGCACTTTTAGCATTAAAAATGATTGAATTATGTTGTTCTTCTCTTCCAGTTAAGGTTTTTATGCCTTTAGTTAATCTGTATGCAATATGTGTAGAATTATCAACAATTTGAAAGTTGCTTTAGTGCGGCTAAGTGCTTTTTTTACAAGTTGGCGGTTGAATCGTTCTCATTCCAGCCAAACCAAAACAAGCGCTGTTGCCGAATCTCCCGGTTCCCGAACCTGTATGGTAAAGAGCAAAATTCAGCTAATCATGTGGTTCAGACTACTGGACATCTGCAGTTCGATCGGAGTTCGAGTCGAGATGGAGCTGGTTACATGGATAATTCATGGCTTTTTTCATGTGTATATTTAAGATAGTTTCCTTTGAAAGATCTGAATACAGGTATTTCTTCCTATAAACCGATAGCCGTTGTGTCCTTTGCTATAACCGATTAAACATACAAAGCGCGTTGACGAAATAAAACAAGGAGTAAAAAATTGCGAAGCAAAATATCTGATACATTTTATAAACCTTTTTGAAGTATCCAAGTTGAATGGGAAATCAAACCTGCATCTGAAGAACCTCTCAAAACAACTTAGAGTTGTTCTAAAACGATTAAATATGATTTGAAAACAGAAACTCAAAAAGGGTTGTAGAGTCATTAGGTTAATTGGAAGCAGAAAAGATGAAAAATATGTAACCGCCTTCGCCGGGAATCGAACCACGGACCTCTGACTCAGTGTGCAGAACCACTACACCACGAAGGCTCGCTAGGGAAGTGGAAGAAATACCTTATATACTCTCCTTTTTAAAGGGCGAGTAGGTTTTTAGGGGACCTAGTCGCCAAATCCTGGGTGCGGAGAATCATTATCCACAACCCTTTTTAGTTCGGGCGCCTTTTGTAGAGTCATTAGGCTAATTGGAAGCAGAAAAGATGAAAAATATGCAACCACCTTCGCCGGGAATCGAACCACGGACCTCTGAAATACCGGCTCAGTGTGCAGAACCACTACACCACGAAGGCTCGCTAGGCAAGTGGGAGAAATACCTTATAAGGTCACAGAAACTATGGCAGAAGGTTTACAACATTTAGGAGATATGAAACAGAAACTACAAAACATTTCATACGTTTTATAAACCTTTTTGAAACATTCAAGGTAAATTGGCGCCTAAATATGCATCTGATGAACGTCTCAAAATACTACAGAACTGTTCTAAAAGATTTAAATATGATTTGAAAACAGAAATTATTCCAGAAGTTTTACAATATTTGGACAGCACCTTAAGTATGCATCTGAAGAACGTCTTAAACAATACAAAGGTCACAGAAACTATCCCAGAAGGTTTAAATATTCAGACGAAATAAAATAAGGAGTATAAAGTTGCAAAGTGAAACATTTCATATATTTTAAAAATATTTTTTAAACATCCAACTTGAATGGGCACCTAAATGTGCATCTGAAGAAAGCCTCAAAACCATACGGAATTGTTCTAAAACACTTAAATATGTTTTGAAAACAGAACCAAAAAATGCGTCGCAGAATGCAGAAAGCGAAATTTGACGCCTTATGGAATAGTATTTTGGCAACAAAATTTTATAGTATTTGACACCCAAATAGTAAAATTTGTGCGGCAATAGTAATTGGGCGAAATTAAAACAAGGAGTAGAAAACTGCAAGCAAAACATTTCACATATTTTATAAATATTTTTGAAACATCCAAGATGAATAGAGCACCTAAATATGCATCTGAAGAGAGTTTGAAAACAATGCAAAACTAATCTAAAAGACTTAAAAATGATTTGAAAACAGAAACTTAAAAAGGGTCACCGAGACTATCCCAGAAGGTTTACAATATCTGAGCGAAATAAAACGCTAACTAGAAAATTTCAAAGTAAAACATTTCATACGTTTTATAAATCATTTTAAAAGATCCAAGCTAAACTGAGACCTAAATATGCATCTGAAAAACGTCTCAAAATGCTACAGAATTGTTCTAAAAAATTTAAATGTGATTTGAAAACACAAACTAAAAAACAGTCACAGAGACTGTTCCAGAAGGTTTACAATGTCTGGGCGAAACACAACGCGAACTAGAAAATTTAAAATGAAAACATTTCATGCGTTTTATAAATCATTTTGAAAGATCCAAGCTAAACTGGCCTCTAAATATGCATCTGAAGAACGTTCTCAAAATACTACAGAATTGTTCTAAAAAATTTAAATGTGATTTGAAAACAGAAACTGTTTCAGAATGTTTACAATATTTGGACAGCACCTTAAGTATGCATATGAAGAACGTCTCAAAACAATGCAGAATTGTTCTAAAACACTCAAATATGTTTTCAAAATGGAAACTAAAAGGGTCATAGAAACTATTTCAGAAGGTTTACAATATTTGTGTTGAATCCAAAAAGATGAGCGTTACTAACCCAAACATATGCATTAAGTGTTATTAACCCCAATGAGCTTCAATAGAATGCAACAGTTGCTGAGAAAAAATATAACAACTGAAAATTAATATCAGTTGAATAAAAGACGCACTTCGTAATTAAAATAAATAATTAATGATGCTAAATCAACATCCAAAACTAAAAATGATTCTATATGAGTGATAAATAATAATTAACGATGGCATACATTCTTTTAATTGCTCTTTCTGTTTTAATTATACCATTATTTCTAATTTTGAATCAAAAGAATATTTTCCATTACTTAAATGATTCTTCATTCGCAGCTTTCATAGTCTTCGGATAAAATATCTTTGCCTTTTTATCAGAGAATTTGAAAACTTTTTTTCGCTTTCCAGCAAGGGTTATTCATCGTTTCTTAACTAAACATCGGCTATAATCATTAACGCTTATTAAACTTTGTTTATTAACTTTTGAAGGTTCACGGTAAATTAAGTTTGCGTAAAACATCCCAGGCCAGCAGCACTAAAAAAAACTCTTTCCAAGTAAAGGGTCCATTAGAAGACTGGACCATCCCCTAATTATCCTCCTTGACAGTAATTGAAAGTTATTTACAGACGAACGCTCTCCAAAAGTTCTAATGGAAAAATAAAAGAGCCGTTTTCCCGTTAATCTCCCTATCAAGTAACAATTATAACTCTACGATCATTAAGAGAAAAGCACAAAAGAAAAATATCCCTTCATCTGCCTTGCCATTCTTGCACGTCTATTTATCCCATGGAAATTTTAAAAAGCGCCACTGATACCCTATCCAAACTCAATCTGCGCGACATTTTAGTCCATTATTGAAAGGCTGGTATTTTTTTTCGGGAAAATATAGCGGCGCGAAATGCTGGAGAGACCTTTATTCTTTTCTTATGCTACGGGGATAAATGCTTCCGAATAAAGCGCTATATTTTGGGGGAGATGGAGCCATTATTATGCAAATGATGCCGATATAATTAGGCAATCTTAACTTTATGAGTGCCTTCACGAATTCCAGCTGAGGCTTCGGAAAAGTTACCCGGCCATCTGCGTCCTCATACCCGTCTGTTAAGGGAGGCTAGGACTCTATTTTTAAAAGTTTCCGTCTCGCTCAGATAATGGTTTTTGAGGGCGAAAAAATTTTGCCTTTTATGGGAAAGAGGGCTTAGGAAAGGAGTCGGAATTCTGATTTAAAATTCGCTCCGATTAATGCCCGAGTTGTAGAGTTCTTTTGGACTGGAGCAGCATTACCAGATAGTTTCAGAACGGTTCGAAAGAGGCCACCGGTGGAATGCGAACAGGATTGGTGCTAGGATCTGAACATCTAACAAAAATTTTTAAATCCCAAATTACTTAAAATTTTTAAAAAAATATTATTTTTAGTCCAAAGGGGCAATTTGCCCAGAAGGACTATTAATTTCGTTTTGGCATTTTGGGTTGATTCACTTTTCAAATTGTTGTCACCAAATTTTATCGCCCTGTACTACATTTAAAGAAATTACATAATGAACAATTTGCATCAATGTATGTATATTTCTCGCATTGTGATAGAACAAATCCACTTGGAGCCATCCAATTTTGAATAAAGTAATCTTTTACCGAATATAGGCATCTGGTAGCCCTAATTTGGAATTTGGAATTTGTTTTATTATCGATTTCATATTTTAGAAAATTTTAACGAATATTTGATTAACAAACTCAAGGATTTCAAAGCGAGAAATGCCAACACTGTACAATAAATAAATAAATAAATAAAAATTTATCTCCAGCGCGCGAGACTGTGTATCTGAAATTCTAGAGATATACTCATTTTAAAATTATTTTGCGATATTGCTGTTGAACTGAATTTTACGGTTTAAGGTCAAAGAACACGTTATTTAATAGATAAAGGTAACACACAAAACTTAAAAAAAAAAAAAAAAAAAAAAAAAAAAGCCCCTTTGGACGTAATTTAAAATCTGAAACTTTTCAGAGTTTTTGAAGATATTGTTTTCTTTTAATAATAAACACTTAAAAATAACATACAAATGCAGAATAATGCAAATATTTCACTTATGTTTCAGCCGTGTGGATTCAATGTTCAGTCATTGCAAATTTCACATTAATTACATTTTGCTGTTTAAATGTGCTTCAGTTAAGATTAGAAGCTATCTTGTATAGAAGTTGGATGACGTTGAAAAGTGACCTAATTGGAGATAGCTTCATGATGCTATATGAGATGGAGATAGCTTTACTATGTTATTACGGTTCAAAATATTAGACAGAACTGCCTGGCCCTTCTAAATTTATGATTTTTATGTTTATATAATGGAAAATTACACTCCATGTCAAGTTATACCCAGTTAATAGGGATTTTACCCGAGTATCTATTTACCAAAACTCGCCTTCACTTTCTTAAAAAACTGCATACTGCATCAGTGAAAAATTATATTCTGGTATGATTTTCGTATGTGTATTTAAAAGGAAATAAGTGCCACTCACGCTAATTATAACATAAATCGATTGGTGTTATAATCTAATTCAGGCGTCGGCAGCCTGTGGCACGCGTGTCAGATTTGGCACGTTATATAAGTCTCAGTGGCACTTCACCACTCTAACAAAATTATCACGCAAAGATAAATCGCCCTGTTTCTCCTCTCGGCGCCGTCAGGAAAGTTTAGTTACGAAAATTTGCTTTACAATGCTTAATTTCTGTAATGAACTCTGTTAAAATAGTAAATTTCATAATGCCTCGTTCTTCAGTAGAACACAGGCAGTTTAAATCTGTTTTTAGAAGAAATGGAAAGCGAATATGTGGATCTCCCCTTATAAAGCCATGTTTATTGGCTTAGGCAATGCCCTGAATAAGTTTATATATATATGTGTGTGTGTGTGATGTACCAGCTTTTGTCAGGAATAAATAGATTGTTGAAGAATCATCAATGTAGTCGTAACTTAAATTATCAGACGATAGTTTTAAAAAACAGGATCCATTTATTATATTTCAGGAGAAAATAGCAATTACAAAAATCTGATCTCCGGAGTAAATAAAAAAGAACTACTAATAACATTTTGTATGAAGGGTTTACTGCATCGTGACATTTAAGAAAAAGCCCCGATATTCCTTTTGCGAGTCTTTTTATAGCCTTTGGAAAGGCGGAGCTTCCAAGCAATGACGTCAGCCTCGTCAGCCAATCAAGTTCGCTTTAAATATCTCGAGAACATTCTATAAATGTACGTGTAGAAAAGTGGGAAAAACAACTTGACTACGGGGCTGTGAATTTAATTCCACGTACTTTCAAATAAGAGAACGTCGTCATTAAAAATGAAAAGAACATACAGTTAGAAATTTAAGTGTATTCTTGACTATGGAATTTTATTATTACATATATATATATATATAATTTAAGAAAGGAAAAAAAAACTAAAAAAGATCTTTGCGGTCAAGAATTTTGCTCATTGAGCTGCAAAAATTAGAAAACAGGATAAAAAGAATATTCTTCATGCTTTTGCTTTATAGACGATGTGATACTGTGGTTCCGGTGAATAATTTTAACACTAAGGTAAAATAAATTGCATTTAAAAGTTTAAATACAAGATAAATGAAATTATCACAAGAATACTTACAAATAAAAAGCGAATTTAAAATTCAAATCAAATTGAAAGTGTTGATTAAAGTTAAAACTATCCTAAAACATATGAATATAAATACAACAGTTATTTAAGACATAAGCAAAAATACAAAGATATAAAGAAGCGGTAAATGGTAAATTAGCCTAATTCGAATCTCATTATGGACTCTTCAGGGGAAATGCACAATGGTTTTCGAATCCAGCTAATTCCACATCGCGTTTCGTCAAAACAGAAGAATCGAGACTGTACACGAAACGTTTTTGTTTATATAATTGACAAAATAACCTAGATAAAAACTGAAGTCCCAATTTCTCTGCTTCATTTCCCGAAGCATCCGCTTGTTAAAAGTCAATGATAAACACACACACATATATATATTATATTATAATTAATAGGAATGTTTAAAAGCTACTGCTAGAAATACATTTGACATTATAGTTCCTTTGGAAAAATGTAAAATCATGTAACAATATTATAGTATAAGCCATCTCGTAAAAAATAAATGTAAAAATTGCAAATCGAGATGACTTCAAAATTAAAAAGGGGAGAAAAAATTAAGAAATTTTAACGCACAATTAATTAAAAAAAAACTCTTGTAAAAATTAAATACATTTCATATACACAGTATATATGTACAAAAAATAGCAATAAATGGTTAATAGCTCAATTCGAGGTTTGAGCCGGATTTATCAAGGGAAAAGCAGCTCAAAATTCGAACCAAGTTAATACCTATACCGCGTTTCGTCAAATGATAATAATTGAGATTATAAACGTAATTTCGCTAATGGAATAATCCAACTTAATAATCTAAAAAAGTTTAGTAAATTCTCAATTATGTCTCACTTATTTGTGACACAGGCTAGCACTCCACTCTGAGAAGCAGAAAAGAGGATTATTAGAATTTCAACCTGAACTTACAACAGTGTTGGGAGAGCGAATGAAGGAGACCAAAAGTTGCACAATCAGTTTAGTGAAAAACTCAGAAAGTGCACAAAACGGATAAAACAGAAAACTTGGCTTTCGAGTATTAATTCGAGTTCAGACTTTGATGGCAAACACTCAAATGCACATCTTTCGTCGGCAAGGTCTCAACCTCGCAAACGATTGCAACAAGTTAATTTTCTAATCAAGGGCTGAATATTATCAACTAACTCAAACTTCCGCTGTATGCCGAGATTAGCATGAAAAGTTCATGCTGTGTTCCGGCTGTCAGAACTTCGAGTCCCAAAGAAGGGCTTTTCAAGCAGAATGAGCGTAGAGTATGTCCAGGAGGACAGGATAGAAAATGGCGAAGTGGGAAAAAACTGCTATCTTGATACTTGATATCAAGGTAGCAATTTCCCCCTAATAGATAACTTCCTTCCTAATAATTTAGATCATTAACTTGTTGCAATCGTTTGCGAGGTTGAGATCTTGCCAACCAAGGTTGTGCATTTGAGTGTTTGCCATCAAAGTCTGAGCTCGAATTAACACTCGAACACCAAGTTTTCTGTTTTATCCGTTTTGTGCACTCTCTGAGGATTTCACTACGCTGATTGTGAAACTTCTGGTCTCGTTTATTCGTTCTCCCAACACTGTAAGTTTAGGTTAGAATTCTAATGGATTCTAATTCTAATGGACATGTTCGTTGAAATATGATACACGAGAGTTTTCGCAGTTACAATACTTTCTGTACTTCGACAAGGAAGTGAAAAAGTGTTCCCGCTGCCCAAATTAAAAAGATTTTAAGAGCATTTTCGTTCAACAAAGCGTAAGGCATTTAACTTTGCTTTCAAATTTATTCAGTTATTAACAAACCAAGCCCTTTAAAAACAATAAACACAGATTCATTCACTGATTATTAATTACTAAGTGGAAGAATGAAATTACTCGAGCTAGATTCATTAAAATCATCTCCGTCTCTCTCTCTGTATATATACTCGTATCTACTTTAATTCAATCTTTGATATAGATATGTAAGATACTTATAACAAAGTACGATGGTTGCTTTAAAAAATAATTGGCGACCTCAAAATTAACATTCTAAATTTGGAATTATCTCGAATTTAAGAGAACAGATGAATTTAGGAGGGGAGAACAAAATACGACGTCTGCTTTAAAAAATAATTGGTGACCTCAAAATTAACATTCTAAATTTGGTGATCTTTCCCCTAAATTCATCTTTTCTCCCAAAATTCGAGATCATTCCAAATTACATAAAAAAAGGTAACTAAACTAATATTGACCAATCTTAGAATACTTTTTGCACCTACGAAGTATAAGTATTGAGCGCTAAGCTGTCCTTTTTCCCTGACTTCTGCTATGCAAAGAAATCTGTGACGCTTATGTTTTCTTGCCTGAAATGAGGTCGCCTCCTTTCACCTGCGCATATAAGAAATTATCGTAATTACTATGATTAAAGAGTATATTGTCTACAAAGAATTATTCTAGTGTAAATCAGATTTATAATTTAACGCAGAGCAGCCTGTTAATTTCTCTCTCTCTTTTTTTTTTTTTTTTTCCAAATTTGGTTATTTCCTCTTTATTCTGAAAAAACAACAATATTTCTGGATTGTGCCATTTTTAGAACAATCGATCTTACATGACTTGCGTAACTCTGATGACGCAGCTAATCGTGAACTTGAACTCAAAATTTCGAGAACTGAAACTTTCCTAACCTAAACCAAAACCTTCTCCTGAGAGCTTCCATGCTGGATAAATGCGCATTTCACTTCTGCCTTCTGTTTTGCTTGGACATGTTGCCAGTTTAGAGAAACTAAACTTTGTAACAATAAAGATAATATTATACGTAGAGGGGGCTGCTAGAGTTACAACAATCAAAGCGAACTCCTTTTTATTTACAGTTTTTCTTGTTGCCAATCAGGAGAAACTAAACTTCGCAACAATCAAGATAATGTTATACGTACAGGGAGCTGCTACGGACGCTATTTCGCTATGCTTGTCTTTCCATCGCATTGGAATCAAAAATGTAAATGTTCTTGCATAGGCAAGACTAGAGCGCCAAGTAAATTGTCACCACAAATGTTAATTTAACTAAAAATAGAATTTAATTCGCCTCGACTGCAAGTTTCCTAATCACTACGGATTCAACATTTCGGCATAGTACGCAATCAGAATTCTTCTTCTTCAATACGGATCTATACGGTCAAAATTCAAGTTACTCCAGATCATATTATTGCATATATGTATAACAGATTCGTGTTTTGATCTTGGCAAAAATGTAAATCCACCCGACTAAACAATTGCTGGGATTGGAGGGAATAGCTGGTTGAAGACAAAAGACTCATTTTTTTTTTGTATTTTAAAATTAATATTAATATATTCTGTCAAAGAAATCAAAATTGGGTCACACCAAGATATTCTAGCATTACTTGATTTCTGCAGTTTTCTGCTATTAAAACCATCCTCTTCTCTTCACCACCTCTGATAATGCGTCTGGAACTTCCTAAAAAACTCCGTCGAATACAAGATAAGAGGGATAAAGGGCGTCATTACGAAGCATCAACCAATAGAAGAGGGAAGGCGAAAAACGCGGGAAAGTGCTTTTACATCGAATTAAGTTAGGGACCGTAAAAGCGAAGAGTCAGGTGATTTTTCATAGGCACTAATGCAGTTAAAAAGCGCGATACTTGTCAAAAAACCGAGCCCGCTTTAGCTATTATTAAGTTTCCGGCTTGCCTGAGGGGGGTAAAAGCGGCTATCGAATGAGCCTTTCTTTGTTATTATTATTTGTTTTCATTTTCTTGACACTTTCGGCTCGATTGTCATCGTCTCCACCCAACCCCAACTCTAATCGTCGACTTCTAACCCGGCTCTCGCTTGCTCATTCAACCCCCCCCCTCTTGAACACCCTTCCTCCCACCCCAATGACACGGATGTCTTTCCAAAGTGCACTATGAAGATAAATGAACCGGCCCTACGTAATCTGTCGTATTCTCGACAAACAAAAAAATAAATAAAGATTACATATATATTTATCAAATTGAAGGAAATATAGTCGACGTTTTAAAGCGATGTTATTACGTCGTTTTCTCTGTCGCTCTTCTTCTTTATCTCTGTTGTTTTCGTCAAGTTGTATGCTTTTTAACAGTTATTAAAACGAAATTGTCCAACGTAGGAGCCAATGGAAAAGTTTTTCGGATTTTTGCGTTGGATCATTTCTTTGCTGATTATCTTCGGCAATGTCGTTCCCTGTATTTTTATTTATTTATTTATTTATTTTTTTTGAGGAAAAAGAGAAGAGAAAATGGCTCTAGTAATAGCGAAAAATGATATTCCAAGTCTCAAATTTTTGTTATTCGAAATAAAACTGTCTGCTTTTAAAGCTGTTGGGGGGGGGAGAGGAAGGAAAAAGCAGTGGAAGAATGAACGAAACAATATTATAATGCAACTGAAAAAAACACGAGATCTAAAATAAGATTCAGTTCGGATTTGCACATTTTAATTCTGTCCCAAAATAGTCTGGATGAGTAGCTAAAATCACATTTAATTAGCCTTCAAAATTAATTATTCACAGCGATAATTAGCCGACAAAAATGTTTCACATGCCTTGAATTAAAAACTGTATAGAACAAAAGTAGAACATTTTAAGCAACAAAAATTAATTTAAATAAATATATTTTTTCGCTCAGTGGGTAACATAAATTTATTTGTGTTATCAGGTTCAATGTTCCTTCTTACCTTCTTCGGGAACATACAAGGACCTGACTCGGAACAGAGAGCTTACTAAAGCTATGTTCACTAATTGTGGTAAGTAGACAGGATACAGACGAAGGGTATACAAAACCCTTTATTTTTCTCTATATACAATAACCTCCGTACTTCGGAATACACCGACCCGCTACTCGGGGTCTAACGTAAAAGTATAAAAATAAAACTAAACTCTAATTTAACTTTTGAATAATAAACGTGGAAGATTGGCCTTATATTAACAGGAAGGCGTATGTAGTACAGATAACTGAGAACACTACAATACGTTTAAACTTATCAAGAGGATTAAAACCTCTGGCCTGGAAGTCAAACAGCAACTGCGTAACTTCTAAGGTAAGCGGCCTGCTTTGACCTCACTGCTTCCTCTCTCTCGCTTGGCAAAAAGCCACAACTTAAATACTTGGCGTTCGCCAGACAACTTTGCATAAAAACCTTAACGCTTATAATTCTGGCCGGAAGTAGAAAATAAGAAGTGATAGTAAAGATTTAAAATAAAATAAACGTTAGTAAAACTTAAGATCCTTACAATGTTACCCACTGAATGATAAATGGGTAACATAAATTTATATAGAGTGAATAAGATTTGTAAACTAATCTAAGATAAAATACAAAAGATTGATCTAAAATAAAATGTAAAGTATGTACAAATGCAATTAAAATGTAAATATTTACACTTAAAGGTGTTGCATATGGTCCTGTGGCAACTTTTTAAACAACTTTTCAAACAACAACTTTTTTAAATTTTTATACAATTTTGTTTTGAACATTGCGAAAAAAGTTTCTTTTGAAACTGTACATAACACTAGGCAACATACGTATACCATTTTTTTTCATTGTTTTTCACTTTCTTGTTCGAAGTTTGTTTGAATTCGGTATATATTATCATATAGTATATACCGAATTCAATGTGCATCTTACAGGCAAGGTATTTGTCATATGGCTTTATACACTGCTGGCCACCGTAAATGCATCACCCTGAAGGAAGCCTGCAAATAACATAAGATTTACAACATGCATTAGCGGAAGTGAGATATGCAAATGATTAGAATTTCAGCGCAGACGCACATCATGCGCGCCTGTGGCGCCACTTCAAAGCGCTATTTAAGGCTTGGAGTTTTCGAAGATTTCAAGTTCGGCAATATTGTTTTTCTTGTGATTTTTTTCAAAAAAACGATCAATTATGCCTAGTAGTAAACAGCGCGATCATCGTTTGATCAAGTATCCGAGTTCGACAGAGGAAGGATAGTGGCCTACCGAGAGTGTGGATTATCTTTCAGGATGATCGATAGTCGTGTTGAACGAAACCAAACTGTAATGCGGATATGTGACCGTTGGATGCAGGAGGGTACGACGGACCGACGTGTTCGATCGCATCCACCTCAGTGCACCACTTCACGTGATGACAGGAACATTGACATGACAGTGACGGATCGTTCAATCACATCACGAACTGTAGCACAGCACATTCAGTCTGTAACGCATCATCCAGTGTCTGCGCGTACCATTCGACGCCGTTTACAGCAGAGTGGTCTGTCCGCAAGACGTCCATTGCTTCATCTACCCTTGACGCAGAACCATAGACGTCTCCGCCGCCAATGGTGCGATGAATGAAGGATGTGGACGGCAGAATGGAATGAAACTGTCTTTACTGACGAGTCACGCTTCTATCTGCAACACCACGATGGTCGGATTCGAGTCTGGAGACATCGTGGAGAGAGAATGCTGAACAGCTGCGTTATGCACCGCCACACTGGTCCTGCACCGGGTATTATGATATGGGGCGGTATTGGATATCAATCTCGCCCTCCTCTAGTGCGTATTGCCGGTACTTTAAACAGCCATCGCTACATCTCCGAGGTGTTGGAGCCAGTTGTCCTTCCTTACCTTCATGGCTTGCCCACAGCCATATTTCGACAAGATAATGCGCGACAAGATCGACAAGATCAATGCCGAGGCGTGTGGCAGCGGTAATCTCCAACAATGGCGGCTACTCTGGCTACTGATTCTGGAAAGAACCACACTTCACAGAAGTCTATAAATTTAATTATTTGATACTTGGTCAACATGTTATCTACTAAATAAATTTTGTTGTGATGTATCTTGTTTTTCTTGGTGTTGCAATTTGGGTGGCCAGCAGCGTATAAAGATATATCTTTATTTTGGTTCCTTAAGCATAATAATGAATCTCATAAGCATGAATTCATTATTAATTTAGCCATTATGAAAGATAAATGTCATTAAGGTTTTTTGCTTCCTTGTACGAAGTAAAGGAAGTACTGTAATCGCGAAAAATTTCGGTATCATATTTTAACGAAAATATCCTTTTTGGCGTCTCTCGAATTCATTTGAACGATGTTTTTGCGTGACATCAGTAAGTACGGACAGAATAAAGGACTATTTTCCCCAAAATGGATTGCAAAATAGATTTAAAATGGATTCAGAATAGAATTTTTTTTTTGGTAACGTCTGTACGTACGTATGTATGTATCTCGTATAATTCAAAAACGATAAAACGATTAGCCGTAGAACGTTGAAATTTTGTATATGGGACTGCTATATGATGTAATTGTGCACCTCCCATATATATATGTAATATTTCCGGGAACATAGAAGAGTAATCATTTGCAGTCATCGTGGCTGAGAGTGTAAGGCTCCTGCCACGATGACTGCAAATGATTACTGTAAATGATGACTGTAAATGACGACAGAGAAGTTAGCTGTTTTGATTTCACATCTTTATTCAATTCAAATGGCAAATCATTTTCTTTTAGATTCTCCAAGATTACATATGCGATAGTAATTTAAACTAAATAGGATTAATTTTAAATTTACTGCGTCATATTGTTCAAACGAAGGATGATAAATGGGAAGAGAGGCAGCAAAAGGTCTTATAGCCGTAGAAGGAGAAAGCAGTCTGAACTAAAAATGGTGCCAACTTTGCATTTATAGTAGCGGTTGCATAACATGCCAGAATGTTCTCGAAAGTAATGGTCTAGGGGGAAGATCCTGAAATTGCGGAAAGTTAATTAGAGATTGCCTGTTCGCGTCGAGCAAAGCCATCGTATTTTTTAATATTTTACACACATATATATATGTATACCCACTCTGTTACGAAGCTGGGTGAGCTCAGTTTCTTTTTCTTTTCTTTTTCTTTTTTTCTTTCTTTCTTTATCTCTCTCTCTCTTTTTTGTTTTTGTTTTTGTTTTTATATGTTGCTAAATTGTACCTTTTTTTTGCTTTAAAAGTGATAGAATTATGTTGTTCTTATGATCCGGTTAAGATTTTTATGCCTTTAGTTAATGTGCATGCAATAGTTGCAGAATTATCAACAATTTAAAAGTTGTTTAAGTACGGCTAAGCCTATTTTTTTTTACCGTAGGAGGCATATTTGTTTATATTTGAAGATCAGCTCAAATAATTTTAACAAAGTGCGTAACCCACATTTTCGTTATCATCGCTTATAACAAATAAGCCGAATTTCAAAACGCACCAAAATGTAAATTCATATATATCTTAGGAAATTTTGAATAAAAAAACTTTTAAGTTCTTGCAGGTATGCTTGGAAATACATTTACTTGCATTTCCAAGCATACCTGCAAGAACTTAAAACATTTTGTTTTAAGTTCTTAAACATTTGAAACAACTTAAAACATTTGAAAGAACTTAAAACATTTTGTTTAATGTTTAAGATGATGGTAAAAACTTTATTAGTTCAAATTTTTTTTGAAAAATTATTTAAAATTACAAATTTTAAAAATAAATGATAAAAAATGGGCAAATTAATATTTGGAATGAACCTATATTTCGAAATGTGAAAGGAAGACTCAAATAAGTTTAATAAAAAAAGGAGATATTAATAAATACATACCAAATTCAATTAACATGGTGGAGCTAAAATTTTGAGAGCTAATTTTTTAAAAATACTCGTGCGATTTTTACAAAACTTGGGCATAATTTGAGTAGCAGAAACGAAATATGGAAAAACGTTGTTATGCTATTTCAGGAAGGTCCTATTTTGTGTCAAAATATCTATGTTAGAACAATGCTATATATATATCTAATACATATCCTAAGTCAAGCTTTCGAGACATTAAAAACGCAAGTGTTGAATTTCGTCAATCAGCCCAGTAGAACGGGAGATATAAAACTGTCCCTTTTTTTTTTTCGCAGTGTGTTATGCATATGTAAAAGAAGATGCCTTTTAACCCTCTGACAGGCCAGGATTTTCGCTGAGAAAGCACAAATTTCACGAAACTACTATGAGAACAAATTGTTTTTTTGATTTTATCGTAAAAACTGTCCTGGTATTTCATACCTGGATTTGTGTACTTTTGATATATTGCCTTAATTCCTTTGACATATTTTAATATGCACGTATATATACACTCTTGCAGATATCACAACAAGAGCGTAGTTAGTGGGGGGCAAGGAGGGAATCTGTCCTTGGGCGCAGCCCTCATTCGGAGGAGCCAAACTGAAAAAAATTTTAGAATTAAATATTTTTCATTCTTAGCGAACGGGTGGGGGCGCGAAATCTTCAGCTGTCCCCGGGCGCTGAAAACTACTAGCTACGACTCTGTATCGCAACAAATATTCTAGGCCGTATATATACGGCCTGGCCGCTTAGAGGGTTTTAAAGACAGTTATCTGTTGTTTTTATGGAAAGCAATTTCTAAACAATAATATTATTCTCATAATTTTTCTCTATGGCCTCTCCTCTCTTCTTTATACACGCACAGTAAAATTAAATTAAGTTTTTGTCTACTGTACCTGTTTAATATTTTGTTTATATTTTTTGTTTTATTGATGATCTATTAACTTTTGACTTGAAAAAACTAAACTTTTAACTTTGAACTTTGAAAAACTTTAACTTTGAAACTTTTAACTTTTAAACTTTTTTATTAACTTTTAACTTTGAAAAAAAACTGGGTACAAAGTACTGCTATAATGCTTTGTGAACAATCATCTGTAATCCAGGAACAAGTTTATCAATTTTACATTAATTTCTATGGAGAAAACTGCTTTGGTTTACAAAAATTTCGATTGACGAACGGCCTTCAGAAATGAATTAAATTCGAGAACCGAAACTTGACTATAATTGTGCCAATATAGTTAATCCAATGGTATTGGAGATAAAAATTTCAACAAGGGAAAAAAAATCTAAGCTAACATATTTTCAATAAAAGTATATAGCGCGTAGTTTATAGCCGAATAATCTATACTTCGAAAGAAAGGTAAAAATTTATAACTGGGTGCCCCTTGTTTTTTCGGCGATTCTTTTTTGAGAACAAGATCGGATTTAAAGATGTCTGCCACACAAAACCGAAATAAGAAGTCAAAGAATTGCACAAAATCGCTGTCCATGTACACATCGATCTATTTTCACTTGAAAATGTCAGGAAGCTAAAACCAAGTTAAAACTATATCATGGTAACCAGAAATGGGGTTTTAGCACTAAAATTGAACAAAATGTTTCGAAGGGATACCCAATCACCCAATTCTATACTAGAACCGAAAAAAAATAATTGCTCAAATTCTAAGTAGATTTCTAGTGATTCAATAGGCATATTTGTAAAAGTAATGAATTTCGATCTTATACATCCTGCCATAGAAGGAAAGACAATTTGAGGAGCGAATTTAATCATATCAACGTAATAGACAATATACTATTATCTTCTTACAATGGATAGTACGACGTAAATTTACTTCTCTCTAAAACTCGGTTGAATTGTCTGTACAATAATGAAAAAGATAAAATTAAATTAAAAAGCAATCAATAATCATATCCATTAGTGCTCGTTACCCACTTCGTTAAATTACACAATAATCACTATATTCCTTCACGTGTATTTATCATTTAAGAAAACTCAACTGAAGGTATTACATAATCAAAATTCTGGCAAATTTGAAAAGAATGCGCTTACAAAATGCTATAATATATTCTAGAAATTTTTTATTCTTCAAATGCAATCTTTATTTAATCCGAAGACGATAAGTAAATTTAATTTAAAGCATGAAAAAATCTGAAAGCTTTCAGATATCGTATTACGGTCAAAGGGGCGTTTTTTAAGTTTTTTTGTCACCTTGTAAGATATTCTGTCCCTGTTTTTTGCATGCCTTCATGGTGTAATGATAGCACACTCGGCACGTATTCGAGATGTCCAGGTTCGAGACCCGGCGAGGGCATTGCTCATTTTTCACGTCTCCGGCTTCAAAATAGTCTAATAACTCTACAGGGGCGCTCTAACTAAATGATGGTGGATGATGATTCTTTACTACCAAGAGTTGGCGATAGGGTGCCCTAATCCCCAGTCGCCCTTTAAAAGGGGGAGTGTATAAAGTATTTTCTCGCTCCTTTCTGCTTGCCTTCATGGTGTAAGGGTAGTACAATCGGCCCGTATTCGAGAGGCTCCGATTCGAGTCCCGTTGATGGCACTGCTGATTTTTGATGTCTTCTGCTTCAAAATAACCTAATGACTCAACAACCTTTATTTATTAAATATCATTTTCTTCGCACTCAAAGCAAAAAAAAATTCAATTCAACAGCAATCATAAAATATTTAAAAAGAGCATATCTTAAGAATTTCCGACACACAGCGCGAATTTTAGCTCCGCGCTGGAGATAAAAAAGGCTTTTTTTTTGGTACGGTGTTACCATTGCTCGCTTTAAAATCGTCGAGTTTCTTAAACAAAAATTCGCTAAATTTTACTAAATATGATAATAAAACGAATTTCATATTTGGGATTCCGGATGCCCATATCCGAGTGGAGGACTACGTTATTCAAAATTTGATATCTTTAGGTACCGCTGTTTTTTCACAGTGCGAGAAACATACATACATTTATGCAGATTCTTTATTATTTAATTTCCTTAAATATAATGCAGAGCTCTAATATTTCATGGCAACAATTTGAAAAGTGAAACGCCGTTTTATGGTGGACGATGTAAAATGCCAAAACGAAATTAATAGCCCTTTGGGGCTAATTGTCCCTTTCGGCTAAAAATTCGAAAATAATATTAAATATAGAGAAAGCTCTATGTCATTTATGTATCCATTCTGTAACATAGCCTAGACAAAATGATCGAAAGAGGAGAAAGTCTGCATGTTGACGGTCTTAAGTCATATTTGAGCACTGTCTCTTTTGCTTTGCTGCGCCGAACAGTATATTTGATGCGTTGCTAGTCCTGAAAATCTACGATTGAGGAATTTTAATCATTAAAAAATATTTTTGCAATAATTTTACAGAAAAGAGCTGAATAACGAAATGCAAAATTGCCGAGACTATAGTGACTTTTGTTTACTTCTTTATTTCCTTTTTATTTCCTTGTACGAAGTAAAAAGGAAGTATTGTAATCGCGAAAAGTTTCAGGCAGCATATTTCAACGAAAATATCCATTTTGACCGCTATCGAATGCAATTTAACGATGTTTTTGCGTGATATCTGTACGTAAGGACAGAATAAAATACTCTTTTCCTTCAAAAAAATTATAAAACAGCTTTAAAATGAATTCTGAAGAGAATTTTTCGTGGCGTCTATACGAACGTATGTACGTACGTATCTCGCATAACTCGAAAACGAGTAGCCTCAGAACATTGAAATTTTGTATATAGGACTGCTATAACATGTAGATGTGCACCTCGTGTTTTGGTTGCAATCGGCCGCACCAAACGTATATAAATACTATATTTATATATATATCCACTCTGTTACTCGGCACAGTGATCTCAGTTTCTTTACTCTTATATGTTTGTAAATTGTACATTTTTTTGCTTTAAAAATTATTGAATTATGTTGTTCTTATCTTCCGGTTAAGGTTTGTATGCCTTTCGTAATTCTGGAAGCAATATTTGTACAATTATCAACAATGTAAAAGCTGTTTAAGTGCGGTTAAGTTTTAAATAACATGGCGGACATATTTGTTTACATTTGAAACAGCAGAATTGTAGATTTGTTGCCAATCTAGAGAGACTAAGCTTCGCAACAACAAAAATAACGCCTTCATTTATTATTGCGAATTAAATCATGCTTAATCCTTTCTGGAATTTTTTCGAGGAAATAAGTGTTTGAGATTTACTTCGTAATTTTTAATACGGATATTTTGTGTTCTTATGTATTTTTGCCTTATCGCAAAGTGGGAACTGAATTAATTGAATGAGAAATACTAAATCATCTGTGAAAAACTGTTTCTTTTCTGTTTTGTTTGCTTAATTTCTTTCATACATCGTTCCAGCTTTATTATAGTATTTGAATAGAACATGTGGCAACGATAAGATAATTCTTCAAATGATATAAATTTTGTACATTTAGAGTGTCGTTATAGTACACAAATATAGTGAATTTTAAAGAGTGCATTTATTCTATTGTGGTTTATGCGCTGTCGACGAAGTAGATTTAATTCAATCCAATCTATTTAAATGAAATTCAAGAAAAAAATGCGTATAATTTTATATTCCGTACAAGGAAGTCATGTGGTGTCCACATCAGATTTTTTATCCTTTTAAAACAATTTTGCTTTCCTCACGTATCTGTCTTAATTATTCCTCTTCGTATGAATTAGCGTGCTTCTTTTGGACTCAGAATTAAGTAATTAATTTTTTTTGCACTTAGAAAAGTTATGAGTTTGTCAAAAGCAGAAAAGAACTCCCTCAGAGGATTGTCATACATGGGGAGTCAAAAGATAAATCAGAAGCGTCTAACTAAGTGATTTATCACCTCGGTGTTTCAAGCATGTTTTTCCGACCTGAATGGGTTGTTCTCTTAAAAATAACTAAGACAATTTCATCTACAAAATGGGAGACGAAGTTCAGAGAAATGGCTTAAATGCTAGTCTGTCCGCTGAAAGTGTTAGTAGTTTCGAAACATATTATTTCTTGCAATTTTAAAAGGATCGCACAAAATTTGAAACTAAACTTAGAAGGAGAGCACATGCTTTTCTACCTGAATATTCACAGTCTTGTGCTACGCTCGCATGAAAATTCGAAAATTTGATGCTTAGCTCATCTTACAAAAATAATATTAATGATAAATAATAGGGAAAATATAATACAAGCATAATTTAATCAAATTCTGTTTCGCTTCCTCTCTTCACCCTTTCCCCACTTTCAAATTCTATGGAAATAAATTTAAAAATAAATGTTGACTTGATATGACAATTAAATTTCAGTGCGATCTTTAGTAACCGAAATAATTTGAGAACAGTGACATCATAACTGACGTAGGAATTTGATTGCAGGGCCCATACTCAGACGTTCAAACATCTTCTGCTGTCTGAGTATGGGCATTTACCGGAGTGCTCTTGAGTATACGCCCATAATTTGGCAAACTTGTTGTTGTTCCTTACAAAGATGGTATAGGCAAGGCTCTATAAACACTACAAAAGGCCATTGGCCTGTGCTTTTGTTAAGATGGCCTGAGCAATATGTAACTCTTTTAATGAAACTCTTTTACAATACATAGCTCTCTCAACAAACGGCCCAGGTTCGAATCCCGGAGAAGATATGGATGCTCGTAATTGTATTGTGTCTATGTGACATGGGGGGCATTCAAGATATGCAGCGAACTGAAATTCCTCTCGAGAGGTTCTCGTAGGGAAAGAGGAATGGGAGAACCTTAAACCCACCCCCTAGAGTTCTCTCCTTCAAAACTGGGGCAAAAGAGCTAAAAAAACATAATTACCAAAAGATAAAATATGAAAACTTTCAGATTTTACGTTAGTTTTTTTTTTTTTTTTTTTTTTTTTTTTTTACATTACGTCCAAAGAGGCGTTTTTTAAACTCTGCATGTGTTACCTTTATTTATTAAATATCGAGTTCTTCGCACTTAAGCCCATAAAATTCAATTCAACAGCAATATTACAAAATAATGTAAGAAGAACATATCTTTAGAATTTCTGATTAACAGTCTCGCGCGCTGTAGATAAAAATGTTTTTCTTTTCGTACAGTGCTGACATTTTTTTCTTTGAAATCGCTGAGTTTGTTAATCAAAAATTCGTTAAAGTTTTACAAAATATGAAATCGATAATAAAACAAATTCCATATTCCAAATTTGGGTTTCCGGATGCTCAAATTAGAGTGGAGGACTACGTTAATCATAATTTGATGTCTCTAGTTACCGTTGTTTTTTCACAGTGCGAGAAACACATATATATATTTATGCAGATTCTTCATTACTTAATTTCTTTAAATATAATGCAGGGCTCTAATATTTGGTGGCAACAATTTGAAAAGTGAAACGCCATTTATAGTGAGCAAAATATAACGCAAAATGCCAAAACGAAATTAATAGCTCTTCTGGGCAAACTGCCGTTTTGGGCTGATAAGAATATCGCTAGACTGCATTATTACATTGATTAACGTATAATACTAGCGTTAAAAAACATTGTTAGAGCTTTCACAAGATTAATACTGAGCAGAAAATAACAGGATCGTATGAGCGTTGATGCCGTTTTATGTTTATGCTGTCTTAATGGCTAATTCACAATGAAATGCTAAATCTCTCCTCTATTAGAGCTCCTATTACTAAGAGTTAAAAAAAAGATGAGAAAGAAGAAGAAATAAATGTGTTTTCTTTCCTCTATACAATCTTTTTCATCGACTGGTAATTAGGAATCTACGAAAATGTCCGTCATGTATTTATTTAGTAGGAATAACGGGTCATAAATAGAACTCTCTCATGCAAAAGGAAAAAAATAAAAAGAGGAAAGAATATTGATCTCCATAAAACTCAAAGAATTTCTAAAGAAGCCTAAGCTAGCTTTTAAGCGTTAAAATACTACTACTTTTTTTTTTCGAAGCCAAAGCGCCACATCATCTACCTTCTACGCGGGCAAATCAGTGGGCTGGATGCTAGAACACGTGATCTAAGTGGTCAGTAAAAACCTGCTGGCGCGCAACCGAATTTACATAATTGCCGTTGCAAAACAGGCAATAATTAGGACGCCTTTGCTTCTAGTGAACACGTTAAAGAACTGCATTTTTCTCTGTAACGAAGTGCCACAAAGACATTAGGTTTTGCTTCTTCTTCTTTTTAGCTTATTTTTCATTTTTTTCTCTGTGGGCATATAGCTCCTTCTTCCTTAACTTACATTAAGCTAATGTCGTTGAAACTTCAATTTTTTGCAGCCTTTGATAATATTTTTTTTTGCCTCCGTCTTTGAGCGAAATCTTGAGTTTCTTTTAGAAGGCGACAGCTGCTGGAGTCATATGACACTGGAAAAGGGATAGTGGTGTATGTCTAACTGCACTGGGCTTTTGGAGACAATATTCGATTGTCTTGACCTGTCTTTTAAAACCTTTCATTGGTTCTTTGGGAGCCTCTTGGAAAAAACATACTACAGTTGACAAAATTATGTTTATATTACTCAACAGATTTGGTGAACTCCTCCTGGGCGGGATGTTAGAAAGTATTAAACGCAAGCGGTGTAAAAACAATGCCATTAATATGCATGTATGGACTAAATCTTCATACGAAACCACAGTTGACCCTCTTCCCATTTTGAATTTGAGATTTAAGCAGATCTAATGGGTGTTCTTACCCTTAATAATGAAGACATCTCTACTTCTTGATGCCTTTGCAAGAAAGGTGACTTTTCTCTTTTTCGTACTAGTGAAAAAGTAATTCAAATGTGAATTCGTCAAGACAAGCGTTTTAGGTTTCCAGTGTTGCATTTTTGCTGATAATTATTGTAGAATCCAAGCACTGATTCAAAACCAGTAATTTCAAAATGTTTTTTTTTTAACCTTTCAGTGTTGATGAGCAATGCAAAATTTATCAGATGTGTAAAAACAGAATGGGATCACCTTTAAAAAAAAAAAAAAAAAAAAAAAAAAATCTGAAATGTTTCAGATTTTAAATTACGTCCAAAGGGGCGTTTTTTAACATTTTGTGTGTTACCTTTCTTTATTAAATATCATGTTCCTCGCACTTAAACCATAAGATCCAGCGCAACAGCAATATCGCAAAATAGTTTTAAAACGAGCATATCTTTAGAATTTCCGATACAGAGACTCACGTGCTGGAGATAAAAATGTTTTTTCTGCACAACGTTGCCATTGCTCGCTTTGAAATCCTTGAGTTTGTTAATCAAAAATTCGTCAAAGTTTTAAAAAATAGGAAATCGATCATAAAACAAATTTCAAATTTCAAATTTGGTCTTCCACATGCTCATATTCGTTGGAGGATTACGTTATTCAAAAATCGATGACTCTATGTACCGTTATTTTATGACAATGTGAGAAATATACATACATTTACGCAGATTTTCATTATTTAATTTCTTCAAATATAATGCAGGAATAACATTTTGTGGCAACAGTTTGAAAAGTGAACCGACATTTATCCGTCCGACGCAAAATGCCAAAACGAAACTAATAGTCCTTCGGGATTCAAATCCCTTTGGACTTAAAAAAAAAAAAAAAAAAAAAAAAAAAAAAAAGGCGACAGCAACAAGAAAAACTAAAAAATATCGTTTTTATAAAATTTGATGAAACAATTTTAATATCTGCAGTTAGATATTATATACGCTTATTATATACGCTCATACTAGATATTTGATTATCACACACAGATTAGTCTATTTCTTTCTACACCGCAGGCAGACAAAGAACGGTGACATGCAGCAGTCAGTAAGTTGAAACAGGAATAGAGACCACAGTTTAGCTGAGGCAGAATTTATTTAGAAAATCTTAAAGAACAAACCCTAATCGATAAAACAATAATAATTTTTCTTCACTTTGTAAGGATTTATTTATTTTTAGCTAACCCGCTATTTTGCGTCAAGTAGTTTTACTGTCATTCTCGCCTTCCGTTTTCCTAACAGAATACTAATTTTTAGTTCTCGGATATTCAAATGAAATAAAAAGAGATAGTATTTAAAACCCTGCTAAAAATGCCCCATAGAAACCAGTAAAACTTTTCATGGGCACCCATAAAATTTTATGGGTTTCTATTGACTTTTACTGGTTTCTGTTGGTCTCTGTGGGTTTTTCTTACTGGTTACAAAATTCCCCATAGAAACCAGTAAAACTTTCTACTGGTACCTATAGAAATTTTTGGTGATTTGGCCTACGGGATATGCATAAAGTTCTGATTTCTGGCTATAGGTTTTTACTGGGATTTCGTTTATGGTGCCTACAGTTCTACAGATTTCTACAGAGATTTGGCCTACTTGTATCCATACAGTCGTACGGGTTTCTGTTTATAGGTTTCTACGGTGTATTTGGTCAATGGACCTACAGTATACGGGTTTCTGTTTATAGGTTTTTATGGAGATTTGGCTTACGGGTACACGTACAGCTGTACGGGTTTATTTTTTATGGGTTTGTACTGGGATTTGGCTTACGGGTACCCGTACAGCTGTACGGTTTCTTTCCATGGTTTTTACGGGAATGTGGCCTGCGGGTACCCGTATAGTTGTATGGGTTTCTGTCTGTGGGTTTTTACGAGGATTTGGCCTACGGATACCCGTACAGCTGTACGGGTTTCTTTTTATGGGTTTTTGCTGGGATTTGGCCTACGGGTACCCGTATAGCTGTACGATTTCTTTCTATGGGTTTTACGGGAATGTGGCCTACGGGTACCCGTATAGTTGTATGGGTTTCTGTCTGTGGGATTTTACGAGGATTTGGCCTACGGGTACCCATACAGCGGTACGGGATTCTTTTTATGGGTTTTTACTGGGATTTGGCCTACGGGTACCCGTGTAGCTGTACGATTCCTTTCTATGGGTTTTTACGGGAATGTGGCCTACGGGTACCCGTATAGTTGTATGGGTTTCTGTCTGTGGGTTTTTACGAGGATTTGGCCTACGGGTACCCGTACAGCTGTACGGGTTTCTTTTTATGTGTTTTTACTGGGATTTGGCCTACGGGTACCCGTATAGCTGTACGATTTCTTTCTATGGGTTTTTACGGGAATGTGGTCTACGGGTACCCGTATAGTTGTATGGGTTTCTGTCTGTAAGTTTTTACGGGGATTTGGCCTACGGGTACCCACAGAGCTGTACGAGTACCCGTCGGCCAATTCCCCAAAAAAGAAATTATGGGTTTCTACGGGGCATTTTTAGCAGGAAAGGAAGTTTTAGATTGTTTAATCAGAGCGTGTTTCACCGGCTGAAGGCCTTTTACTAGCTGCGATTTTACGATTGCAGTCTGTCTTGGAGTTGTGTTATTCTTGTCAATAATATCACGTCGATGTAGGTCTTGAGCTAACTTGTGCGTCACTTATTTCTATGTAGCTTTTGACTGATTTAGTTTTAATTTGAATTTCTATCATTCTGAGTTACGCCATAAATTCTTGCTGGTTTGCAATCACAAGAAGTGCCTTCAGTTGAATTATTTTGAGTTCTGAATAAAAGAATCTTTTACACCTTTCTTAAGATCTGTTTCATCTCAGACATAGCGATAAATCCCTTAAAGGTCTATTTAAGAATTTGCCACAAGTTACACTTAGTTACAAGCACAGTCCCTAAAACTTATTTGGGAGCATATGACATTCACTTCGCATTCGTTAGAACGAATAAAATATTTTATTTTAGGTTCTTGGATTTTTCGCGTTCTTAGTAATTTCATTTTGGGCTCTGATGCAACTAATAATGGAAAGAGATTTAATATTCTTAAAAGTACTTTACATTTTAAGTACATGTATAGATAGGTAAGTGATGACATTTTATGGGTAAGTGACGGGTATTGGTAATTTTGAACGAATCTTGCTGTTTCATATAAGGCGGAATATGAAATCATTGAGAATTGATTGCAACACTAAGGAGAAAGAAATACGTTAATGATATTTCACTCGTTTAACTAAACTTCTTTCTTTGAATTTTTAAATCAGTTTTCCAAAATTGTTATGCCATATAAAAGTTTCTACTTTAAACGTTAAATTCATATATTTGTTTAGAAAAATGCCATGAATGATCCCTCAGGAAAGTGTTCAATTTTGTATGTGAGTTTGTTTTTTCTGATAGTTTTCTTTTTATGTGAAAAAAAAAATCACTTCTTATGCCATTTTGCGCTCATTAAAAAACGCAAAATGGCATAAGGAGTGGCAGGTATGAAGCAATTCCCAGGTTAAAATGATCGTCTACAGCACTGTTATTTAATATAAGGCGTTGTTAATAACTCACTTAATTTATTCTTTACGCGAAGAAAATTCAAGACAAGAAAAATGACCAAATTCTTCATTAAAAAAACTTGGTAAATTGTTTGTAAAATTAGGAATAAGGAAATGAAAATAAGAGGATAAAAGAGAGAAATTTTACTATTTGAATTAACTACATTTTGATTAATTGTCCTTTACTCCGTGTTCCCTTCAAAGTGTTTCACAGATAAAGGAAAGAGATGTCGATTAAAAGTATAAAAAAGCACAATAATTAACAAAGGAGAGGAGAAAAGGAAAGGTACTATTGCAATTAATTAAATTATAGAATGAATTATAACACTGAACATTCGTATTTACAAGTGAAAGAACGAGCCGTGTAGGAGGAAATAAATTAAACAATATAAATAAAAGTGTATGCGCTATTAATTAACGCCCTCATATCAGAGCCCTCCGAAAACATCCTGGCAAATACACTGCTGGCCATTAAAATTGCAACACCAGGAAGGAATGACCCGACGAATGTCAAAATCGCAAGAAAGGCAGAAGAGGTTGAGATATTCAAATGATTACAATTTCAGCTCATTTAGACGACGCAGAAGGAGGAAACGACATCTGAAGCACTGCATAAAAGAAAAGTTGCGTAGTGGATTTCTCATTCGGAAAGCGCTTTGTGAGGACGGAGTTTGCTCAGAATATCGCGTTATGCTTCGAATGATAAGAAGAAAGTGTCAGAATGCGATAGAGGCAGGATCGTTGCCTAGAGTGGATTATCATTCCATGATATCACCCGTTGCAGTAGTCGACATCCAACCACTGTCATGCGATTAAAGAATCAATGGATTGCTGAGGATCATACTGAACGGCATGCAGGATCTCAATGCCCTCCCATGACTAACGTAGGACAGACATATTGTGAGGTCAGCCCTGCAAAACCGTACAGCCATATCATGGACCATTAGTCAGGAATGGGCATGCTTGCAGTACGCCCAGTATCAGCTCGTACGATGCATCGACGTTTGCAGTAGCATGGATGGTCACTGTGCTGATAGCACGGCGACCATTACTTCGGCTTCCCTTGACAATGCAGCATAGAGAGAGATACAGAGACTCTGGTGCGTAGAACGACAACGCTGGATGCAGGAGTGGTACAATGTCGTCTTTTCAGACGAGTCCCGGTTTTGCATGCAGCATTCTGATGGCGTGTATGTGTCTGGAGACTCAGTTACATTTCTGACATCTTAGGTCCAGTGGTTGTGCTCTATCTTCGAGGCCTGGCAAACGCCATCTTCCAACAAAATAATCCAAGACCACATGTTTCTCATCTTGTTCTGACCTTCCTCGATACACAGGATATTCGATTGCTGCTCTCTTCTGCACGATCTCCAGATCTGTCATCCATTTTAAACATCTTGTCATTGGTTGCTGAGAGACTGGTCTACCACCTCCTCCAGCTAATGCGGTTGATGGAGTGTACCTAGAGTTGAAGCACCATGGAATAAGTTGCCCGTTTCTGTCATTAAAGCCCAGTTCGACTCCATGCCTAACCGCGTAAGGGCCATTTTAGCTGCCAGGGGTGGCAGCTGTTTCTACTAATTTCGCACCTATGCAAACCCCCAAAGTGCTTACAAATTGAATCATTTTGTCTTCGGGCCATAATGTTTACGTAAATTAAATATCTTTTTTGTACTTTCTTTCCTTCAAGGTGTTGCAGTTTTAATAACCAGCAGTATATTTAATTCAAAAACATAAGAGTAAAAATGTTCCTTATTCCTTCTTGTGCTTCCCAATTATTTTTGCGAATTTGCATTTAAAAATTTTAAAGCTCCACACATGCGATGTTATTGTGGTACAATGATATGCAGGTATTTTATTTTTTGCCATAATACATTCGACAATGATGTTTTTGAACTGCTTTATTTTCGACAACCATATTTTGTACCACGATGTTTAGGAACTGCAAAGTTTTCTCCTTGCTTTCTTTTCTTCCACGCTATTTTGTAAGACAACGTTTTCATTTTGCTTTGTTTCCTCCGGTATGTTTTTATCCGCGGTGATTTTGCCATCATGTTTTCTCCTGTAACCCTCATATCGTTATGAAAATTTACCATGAACACCAGGTAAAATTCATGTTTATTTAAGCTGTATCTTTACGCCGCTATTGGAAAAACAAGTGAATTAAAATTCACTCACTACGCTCATAACGTATTACAGTATTATGCGGAGCATCAAAGCTTGGGAAATTGGTCAGTGTTTCTTTGAGTAAAATGATTGGACAGTAACAATGAATGTAGAATGATGCACTGTAATGGTTCAACACTACGCTGATGACGCATTGAACCAATCCCACGTGTGATTTTCAAAAGAAGGAGATAATTGTCCACATGGCTAAGGATTCGACTGAAGTATTTTTCCAGAACATTTAATTTCCTGATTCGGACACACGGTTATTTGATCTTTCGGCTTGAGACATTTACCAGCGGGATTATCTAAAACAGTCTAGTGGACATGTGCTTCTTACTTGAACTGAAGACCGTCAGTCAACATAAGGTATAGCAACCACGCAGAAAGAAATGTTGCGAAACACCAAGCAACGTTCTGCTGACTGATTCCAGCAGTGTATAGATAGAGGGAAGCAGCATTTGAAAGATATTACAGAAGGTGTTTACACATTTTTAGAATAATTTTGATAAAGAATTAAAAAAAATCTAACGTTTTGGAATAAAATTTTCTGGCAATAGGTTATTATTTGATGTGTGTGGCTTCTAAATTTATTCTTCTTTCAAGATGTCGCATGTAAACAAGATATTTTTTAGATTTCCGAACAGAAATTTTCCTATTCCATAATTCAAAACCGTTGTGAAATGAATGGTATTAGAATTTCTAAGTGCAAAATGAGCAACATGGAATGAGAGGAAAAAACCGTTAGTCATCACTTCCACATAAAAAAAAAAAAAAAAAAAAAAAAAAAAAAAAGACTTCAAACGATAATACTTCAATACACGGAAAACATACGCACTTTTTCTAATGTTTATAAAGTTAACTCGTTAGTAACAAGAGAAAGTTCGCCGACATAGAAATCATTGGCAGAGTCTATGCATTGTAGCAAATGAAACAATTAACCAACATTTTCAACTTAAAAAAGTTGAAAAACATAATTTTGACCACCTTTTGCCGAGGCATATGTGGATCAACCCAAAAAATTCGTAGAATCCTGTATGAAACATATTTAGCAGGAGATAAATTGAAATACCATGTTGACCGTAGATGATGCTTAAGTTTACCTAAATTACTGCAACAAGAAAGGTTTATTTATTATATAAAACGAAAAGGAAAACATACACAAACTTGGTTCCTTTTGCAAAGAAAGTTCAGTAAGGGTTCTATGCTTGTCGCAGTATTTCCTTTACAAAGATATATTAAAAATAACGAGACTGGAAAAAAATGTTAAAATCAACTCAATTTAATATCAAGAGAAAGTTTTACGTCCGTTATTTACAGAAATAATTCATTTCTTTGTATTACTTACTTTCAAAGAGTGAAATTTCATCAAAACAAAACAACAAATTACACTTCGAAAAGTACCACTGCGTTCCTTGAAAAACTAAAGACTGATACAGCCATTGCATGTATACCTTTCCTTTTCCATATGTTCCTGCAAACTGTCCTGACGTTTTACCTTTGGACCATTGTACCTTTGGTTCGTGTATTACAGATAATTTTGTCATTTGATGGTTGAATAAGGTTTATGCAAGATAGCTAAAATATAGAGCTAAAAGAATATTTTAGCTGTCGTAAGAAGTCGACTCTGTATTTCAGCTCAGTTTACTTGCTCAAATAAAGACCTGCAGTTCACGATACTGATTTAATTTTCCTATCAAAATTGGTATAAGTTTTACTAACGTTTATTTTATTTTAAAACTTTACTGTTACCTCTTATTTTTCACTTCCGGCCAGAATAAACGCGGTTAGTTTTAGTATGCAAATTCAGCTTGCAAACTGTTAAGTCGTGGCTTTCAGCCAAGAAGTTAGAGACAGAGACTTCTCGCCACCTTACACGATATTAATTTTAGTTACATAGATCAAGAAGTTGTGAAGAATTTAACAAAAGCCAAGTATGTGATGTATATGTTTCATTTTGCAATTTTAGCTCATAGAAAGGGGAAAAAAGGTACT
Organism: Stegodyphus dumicola; assembly: GCF_044657685.1. NCBI lineage: Eukaryota > Metazoa > Arthropoda > Arachnida > Araneae > Eresidae > Stegodyphus > Stegodyphus dumicola. The sequence goes on along the minus strand of NC_140774.1, from coordinate 174,180,819 downwards.
TTTCTGTTTTGCCGGCGCAGGCGATAAAGTCGCCAATAGTGGTACAACTGATGCCAAACAGAATATCCCCTCTGGTAACATTTTACGTCTTATTTTCAAAACAAAATGGCAAACATTTCTTATCAGATTGATTGTTTCTTTCAATACTGGCATAAAATTACATAGAAATTTTACCAGATAGCTCAAGTTTATGCCCTAAGGCCATTCGCACCAACAGAATGGAAAAGTACGTTTTTTTATCTAAGGGGCATGAATAATAACATAAAACAAATATCCTAAATGCGTCATTTTTAGATTTTATGTGATAATAAATGAATTCTTTGATAAGGTCATCCATAAAAGTAAAAATTATGTGCATATTGAAATGATCATTCTGATATCTTATGAAAATTAAGGATTTCTTAATTTTGGCAAAATTTTTATGTGAAAAACGGAAATAGAATAATAGGTAATTCAGAAGTCAAACAACAAAAATCAGCGTTATATTTTCAAAATTTTGCGAAAATTTTGAAAATATAACGCTGATTTTTGTTGTTTGACTTATGAATTAGTATTTATTCGGCGTGTTATTGTGTCTTAAGAATAATAGGTACTTTTCTAATAAGTTCTATGTACATAAAATTATATAGAATTTTTACCAGATGGCTGAATTTTATGCCCTAAGGCCATTCGCGGTAATTAAGTCAATTAAGATGCAATCACACCGCTCACCCGAAGGCGGAAATATAGAAAAGGCAAAGTCAAGGGTTAAATTCATCCATTCTAATGAGAATGCACTAGCCAAGTAAGCCACTGCGGTTTTACATAATTTCTGAGTAAGCTATTCATACGAATTGAAATAATTCTTGCATTTTAAACTTGTATTCCAAATTAAGATTTAACTTGAAATTAATGTAGATAATTACTGAGCGAATTAGATTTTTGTAGCGTAGTTTACGTGAGATGAGATCACTTGGAGTCACATGATATGAACCGGTGAATCAGGATGTTGAACCATGAAAGCATAGTAACTTCTTAATGTCTTTTTACAAATTTATTGTCTATATTTATTGGCTTTTTATAAAATTTTAAACGATATTGCGGTGTTTATGCCTTCAAAATAAAAAATTCTTAGAACTAACATTTGTTAACATTTTTTATGTGTATACTGTATCGTGTCGCCAATAAAATCTGCTTGGCTAGATTTGCGCCGGCGAAACGGAAAAGTACCGAAAAAACAAAAAGAAAAAAAAAAAAAAAAAAAAGAAAAAAAAAAAAAAAAGAAAAACACTGCTTCCGAATGTAGAAAAATTACTTTCCCTAATCAGAGGGTATAGCAACAAAATGTACGGTATCAGTATTCTTTCAGAATCTTCTGATATATCCGATGACGTAAGATTTCCTTTTATTCATTTAATCTTCTGCTTGATTTAGAAATTCGATTTCATCATACTTAAAATTGTTGGGCTGCTAGCAATTGAAGGATTGAATGTTCATTTGAAATTCCGTTTGTAAGTGCTGCAACTTAATATAATCAAAAAAGTTTTGAGTAACTGCCAAAGTTCAGTTATGGATTCCGATCAAACTTTCATTTTTAACCATTGGAGCTTTCCTTCATATGGAAGATTTATTTTTGTTTTCTTCGATGGTGTAAATATCCAAAATTCTGCTTTGGTTAATTTGACTGTCAAGCGAAGAAAATGGGAAAAAATGTAACATTAAGTAATAATAAAAAAAGACTTGTGGAAAAAAAAAAAACTCGTTTTAGGATAGTGTATTTTATTTCAAATATGTAAGTGTACTAAATGTGAAGATTCGTTTATTTAATTACGGCAAAGCACGCTAGGGCTATCTGCCTAAGGGAAGGGATGCCTTCGTGGAGGACTTTCTAAGGAAACCTGGCTCGTATACACGTTACACATAGGGGAAACCACGAAAACACCCATGCAGCCAGCCCGTTCGCGGGATTTGAACCTCGGACCGAACTACCAGTGTTCAGCGATTTTACCGCTCGGCGGCTGGTGGGCCCAAATACGAAGAAAATAGCCGTAAAAGCGTTGGGTAAAAACTGCCAAAATTAATTTTAAAATTTGACCCACATAAGAAAATTTACCAATTAATAAACAGAGAAACCGTTTTAAATGAAACAGTGTAACAATAAAATGTATTTCACAATTATCTATTAATTTTCTTAAAAGTGTCTATTGTTATTTTTAACTGGTTTCGTTACTAACAAACGAGGAAAAATACAGATTTTTACCATACTAATATGTGAGTTAAGTGGCCGAACGGATTAGAAAGTTGAATACTGGTAATTCGATCCAAGTTCAAATCTCGACGAAATTCATTTTTACTAAGAACTTCGCTCACGAAAGTATCACCCTCCTTAAGCACAAACTTCTCAAGTGTACCTGCCGAAAACAAAGTGGACGACAATGGAAAATGTATATTTGTCTTACTAAATCCAACTTTAGAAAAGAGATTACAGCTAATATAGCTTTATAAAAGAGATAATTTAAATAACGGTCTTTAATAGTTAACTACATGAGTATGTTAACTGTTATGTATTTTATTAATTTGATATTCATTTCCAGTTCTTGACTATTGAAGTCTCTTTCTTGCGTTTTCAATAAAATTCATTAGTTAATTGAAAGATATGAAATATTAAGGTAAAAATATACTTCATTCCTTTTTGCCCTCAAAACTCGCTATGCAAACTTGCATTTAAAAACTTTAAAAGTTTGAAAACATGTCTGTGATGTTATCCACCATATCCGAAGGCTCGCGGCTACCATTTCGTTTTGTTTACCTTTGGGCAAAGGAATTCTTGTCTGTTAAATAGTGTAATGAGCAGGTATAAATTTGAGAAAGAGTTGTTGGTTAAAATAATTATGCTGCCTGCTTGTATGTTAAATAAAACTGGTTTTCAGGGGACCATCAATCTCGGCGATTAATCGTAGAGGCTTTGATTTTCATTCACTGTAGTAGCGACAATACTAGCATACTATATATATATTGCTTTATAAATGATTTGGTTTGTTTTATTTGATTATGGCAAAGCACACGAGGGCTTGACACTTTGGAAAACCATGAAAATAACCCATTCGCCAGGAATCGAAGCCAGGTGGAATTACCAGTGCTCAGGGAATTTACCGCTGGGCCATTTGTCAATGGTTAAAGAGCTAATACCACAAACTGAAATGCAAATAATCCTTGTAATATAACTACAGCATTAAAACCGAAAGCATTCATTCCATCCAAGTGCCAGTACTATAGATACTTTTATATAATCCCTGGAGAACATTATTCTAGGAAGTATCCCTGGAGTAAACACTCAGTAGAGTGCTCATAGTGCAAGTGTATTACCTCGCTTGCAATAATTACCATCTTGCCTGCTTTAACGTATTTTTTAGCGGCTTAGAGATCTGTATGATCAGAGGGTCATAACAACCTATGTGATTAATAGGCTAAGAATGATGATATATCAATATTCTGTTGAAAATCTGACAGCAAATGTTGGAGATTTAGACTATTATGAAGAATTGAATTTATGATGAAATATATTGCTATGGTTATAATTAACAAGAACTTGCTTTGAAGAATCAACTCACTATAACAGCTTTCTGGGTTTTGTCTTTCTGTATGTAAGATTCATCTGATAAATGAGTTTGTATTCCAATATAAATTGTAAGTATTTAAGAGTAAACTATAGGTTTTTAGTGTGATTAAAATGGAAAATAAGTAGCAGCAATTACACAGAATTTTTTCAGGCATTCATTATTAAATAATAAGATTTATTCGATTAATTAACGTTCGTCCTTAAACGATACAAATACCTTTTCAATTATAGATGTGCATTAAGTACTATTTTTCTCATGTTTAGTTGCTTAGGTAGTGAAAAAGAAAGAGTTCTAACGACAGAAATGTAATATATGACGTTTGAATGCTGGAGATAACAACATTGTTCTTTTTTCCTTTGCAATAACCAAAAAGAAATGAAATAATTTTATTAGCAAATAGAGTTAATAATACAAGCTACTTAAGATACTGAAATTCAGTCTTTCTTTGGTGTTTGATCAAATTAATCTTTCTTTATTTAACCCGATAAAGCAATTTTAAAGATAGAATAAATTAACTGCGTTATTAGAAGCATAAGAATATCAAGCTAGGGGATAGGAAACATGTTTGTTTTGAAATTTCAGTCCTTTCTGAATTCCATAAGGAGAAAAATTTCAACGGAAGAAAACCTGGTACGAAAAAGTAAAGGTTAATTTTTTTCGGCAGGAAATTCAAGCTGACTTGGAATTTGGAATGTGGTCTGGAGCAATGGGTGTAACATTTCTTCAAGGCTGTCCTTAAATTGCCTTTCCTAACATTTATGAGAGAAAAACAATTTGAGGATTTATATGTTGATTTTAGGAAGCCTAAAATGTAGGAACAATAATCATAGTTCTGGGTCGCAACCAAGTTTAGGCAGGTTTCCTTGAAGCAAGGCCTTGCACAGCTCATGACTGGTACTTTGGAAGACAGTCGGGAATTGCTATTGTTTCTTGGGGAGCGGGAGTAATCGTGCTCAGCAGACTATTTTGACGAGGCTCCTAAATGGACACCTGAAATGCCTTAAATTTGACAGGAGACGTAAGATCCACCCCATATGTAGGAAATGTAATACTGATCATTGCACTCCTGGACATCTTCTTACCTGTTGGGAACTTGTAAAAAGGGACTTATTGAAAAGACCTACCTTCGTTTTGGAAATATTAATGGCTCTTGGACTCGTGGATCTGGTCTAGCTCAATGGCAAACCATATAGGATCATCAACAACAACAGGTTGGCGCGAGTGCGTTTCGAAAGTATATTAGGTATGGCCAGGTCTTAATAACTGTTAAACTCATCCTCAGTTTTGACGGAGAATACAACTCGGGCAATACGAGGGTCGCCCACCGCTCTTCCTCTATCACCAACCACTCAAGAGGACTTTCGGTTAAGCGCATATTTTAAGTGTTCTTTTGCAGAACAGACACTATACGTTTACAAACATCCAAGTTTTCTGATTCGGTCCCAGGCCTATTTAAGGAAAAAAAAAAACCCGCACCTATGGCAAAGTAAACCAGACCATTGAGTAATGTCAGTTCAGCTCGAGTTCGCCCAGTAAACAGGCTTTCTGCATAGGCGTTTGTGGGACTTCTCTCATGTATAATATGAATATTAGCTAGTCTTCCTGAAAACGTTCTCCAAGAAGGTATCATTTCTCTTAGGCAGATAGTACTTAAATGCTTTCTCTTAAGCAATTAAATATTTATAGAAATATATTAAAAAACTTCACTGTTCTCCATAAACTGATAGTAAATGAGTAATAAAACTAATATTTGTGAGATAAAACGTATTAAGGAAGTACTATTACAAAATTGAATGATACATGAGAATACGTGTTTTTAATCTGCCACAGCAATGCCTTATTCAAAGAATTCAATCAAGGATGACGAAAGAAATTATGTCAGAGCAACAAGAGACTGAGCTAACCCATTATAGAGGTAGCTTTGTATGTTATTTTTTCACAGATCGGTTCCTTCACTAGCTAATTGCAGATTCATGGTCTTTTAGATTCTTCTTTGCTGCATCGAGACATGCTGGATCAATGTAAAAGCAAAAGTAATTTATTAGGAATGTCACGAAATCTTTATTAATGCTCTCATTGTTATTCTGGAAAAAGACTGCATTAATGACATCATTCTTGTTCATATAATGAATGCGGAACGATTAAAGGCAAAAAAGAATAGGAAGAGAAGAGAAATTATTGCGTAATTTAATCAAGTTCATGCGCTTGTTTAGTAAATAAAATAATTTGATGTCTCGTAGGATATATTTTTGACTATTTGATTTTTGTCATAATAAATCCATGAATAAAAAGAATTTATGCTGCTCGTATAATGGTTTGAAGCTGATTGTTATCTAAAGAATTTCTCTTAAGGAACCATTTAAAACATATTTATAACAGTGCGGTTTTTGTCATAGAATATTTTCAATATATTAAAATGAATCTGTGCAGTTCGCGTATGCTTTCAAATCAAGTAAGCAAAATAGAATACTTTCTGTGATAGTATTTTGAAACTGAAGAATATTTGAAAGGAAAAATATTAATACTAGTTTTCTAGCGTAGCTAAAACATTTTCCATTAAAATATAATTTAGAAACGGGAAAAGTGAGTATTTATTTGTCAAAGGTAAATACTATGCATTTCTCAGCTAACGCAGTATTTATATTATTTAATTACTTTTATAAGCAATATTTCCTACATATTACATGATAGTGTAATATATAATGAAGTGCCAAAACATTGTGGCCACCTACTCAATAATGCTTTGCGCAATCTTTGGCCTGAAAAACAGCTGCAACTCGCTTTGGCGTGGATGCCACAAGTTCTAGGTAGGTGACTGGAGACAGGTTGTACCAAATGTCTAAGCAGCAGTTAAGCAAATTCGAGGTATTTCAACATATTGGTGTTTGAGCTCTGAGCTGCCGTTACATGATATCCCAAATATGCTCTACTGGGTTGAGATCCAGCGAGTTAGGTCATAAGGTATTTCTCCCACTTCCCTAGCATGCCTTCGTGGTGTAACGGTAGCACGCTAGGCCGGTATTCCAGCGGTCCGTGGTTCAATTCCCGGCGAAGGCGGTTGCATATTTTTCATATTTTCTGCTTCCAATTAACCTAATGACTCTACAAGGTGACCAGGATATTAACTGGAATTCATCCTTATGCTCCTCGAATTCGAGACTTGGGACATGGGGCATTGTCCTGCTGAAAGATTCAGTTTCCAGTTGTGAAGACAGACGTCATGTAAGGCTGGAACTGATCTGCAGTTATGTTCAGATAGTCCGCAGCTTTTATGGTCTGCTATTCCACAACTAAGGGTCCCAAAGCCACCCATGAGAACATCTACCAAAGCATAATACATCACCACCAGCCTGTGTATGACCTGCTGTGCAGTGGGGGTGCTGTGCTGCTGTGCAGTGTGCAGACCTGCTATGCATTTAATATGTCTGTGCAGTGGGGAGCAACTGTTCGCCTGGAAGACGGCGTATTCTTAAACGACCATCGACGCGATGAATATAAATCGTAATTCATCCGACCAGGCAAATGTCTTCCACTTACTAATTCCTATGTTCAGTTTAAAAATTGGTGTGAGGTACAACCACTAGATAACTCTATTTACGAGTCATTCGTAATTTGATTGCAAATGTAAGTAAGTAGCATTGAAATGTTTCTATCGTTAATCGTAGTACTTCTTCCTCTGCTTCCTTACACTATGAAACATTTCTACGATTTTGTAATGGTACTAGAACAAAATCAGAGGACTTAGACCCTTTTAGGTCGGGACGATCAGATCGAGGCGGCCTATGGCAGAAGAAGCGTTGCGGGCGTCATTAGGCCACGGCGGAGCTTTCTGATGGTCATTACTCCCTTTCTTTTCCGAAGGGAAATTTCTTCCTCCCTCCCACCATCAGCCAATCAATGTAACGACGCGCACGATATTATAATGTTTCCGAACGTGGCAGAGAGTTTTTTCCCCCCTTTTCTTAAATCTGAGTCATTTCGTTTTGTTTATGAAAAGATTTCTGATGTTTTTGTTCCTGCTCTTTTTTTTTTTTCTTACCACATTTAATGTACTCTGAGCACCTTTCTTATTCTTTTACTTTCTTTTATATAAGTCTAGTTTTCCGGAAAACTGAACACTTGTGGTAATAAATATTCGAAACGAGTTAGAGAAATGATCTATGAAACAATTTACAGTGAATATTTTCAGGCGCATAAGCCAGTAAGATGTAGTTAACAAAGCCCTGAATCTGTACATTATTTTATCAAAACAATGAATATAATATGTCTTTCATAAAGAGAGGTAGAGCTTTCGTAGTTTACTAAAAAAAAAAAAAAAACAAACAAACAAACAAAAAAAAAAAAAAAAAAAAAAATTAAAATAAAAAATAAATATTAAATAAAAAAAGAAAAATCTGAAAGGTTTCAGATTTTAAATTACGTCTAAGGGGGCGTTTATTTAACGTTTTGTGTGTTACCTTTATTTATTAAATATCACGTTCTTTGCACTTAAACCATAAAATTCAGTTCAATAGCAATGTCGCAAAATAATTTTAAAATGAGCATATCTTTAGGATTTCCAATAGACAGTTCCGCGCGCTGGAGATAAAAAGGCTCTTCTTCCCCGTAGAGAGTTTCCATTGCTCGCTTTGAAATCCTTGAGTTTGTTAATCAAAAATTCGTTAAAGTTTTACAAAATATGAAATCGATCATAAAACAGATTCCAAATTTCAAATTTAATCTTCCACATGCCCATATTCGTAGGAGGATTACGTCATTCAAAATTCGATGGCTCTATGTACCGTTGTTTTATCACAATGCGAGAAATATACATACATTTACGCAGATTTTTAATTATTTAACTTCTTCAAACATAATGCAGGACTCTAACATTTGGTGGACACAATTTGAAAAGTGAAACGGACATTTATAGTAATTCAACGCAAAATTGCAAAACGAAAACTATAGTCCTTGAGAGACAAAGCCCCTTTGGACTTAAAAAAAAATGAAAGGGGAAAACTTAAAGTTTCCAGATTTTATATTACGACCAAAGGGGCGTTTTTTAATTCACGCAAAACGCGTACATCAAAACGCCCGGGCTTTGCCAAAGCCGTAAAACGAGCTTTGGGGAAAAAAAAAAAAAAAAAAAAAAAAAACCTTTTTCGAGAGCATTTAGCTTAATGCCTCTTTGGGTTAAAGATATTTAGATTGGTTTTGGTTTATTTGATAATAGCAAAGACTCGAGCTCGAGGGCTATCTGCCTAAGAGGAGGGATGTATTCGTGGAGGACTTTCTAAGCGAAACTCGTTCGTATACAGTTTACACATGGGAAAATCCACTAAAATGCCCATGCAGCCATCCCGTTCACGAGGATACGAACGTCGGACCGAACTACCAGTGTTCAGCGACTTTACCGCTCGGCCCCTGGTGGGCTAAAATTATTTTAGAAGCAATATAAATTAGAATATCCGATAGCCAGTCTCCCTCGCTGGAGATGAAAATATTATTCAGCACAGTGCGTTGCCACCTCTCGCTTCGAAATCGTTGAGTTTCTTAATCAAAAATTCAGTAAAGTTTAAAAAATATAAAATAGATAATAAAACACATTAGAAATTCAATATTCTGGCTTCCAGGTGCCCATATGCGGGTGGAGTACTACGTTATTCAAAATTTGCTGGCTCTGTGTATCGCTGTTTTTTCACAGTGCGAGATGCATATATACATTCATGCACATTCCTCATTATTTAATTTCTTTAAATATAATAAAGGGCGATAATATTTGGTGGCATCAGTCTGAAAAATGATACAGTCGTTTTTAGTGATTCGACGCAAAATACCGTTTCGAGACTAAGAGCCCTTATGGGCTAATACCCCTTTGGACTGTAAAGCACCTTGAAAGTTGCTCTTCATTTGCCTCAATAAATTATATTATTTTAAACATGATTTTTAAATTTCCCTTTCATTGCACATTTTTAGCTTCAAGCGATTGTTACTTACTTGAGTACAGCATGCATTTAGGGTTACACTCATACGTATGCATTGACGGGTATCTTATATGCATGGGATATGTAATGTTTCCAGAAATTTGTATGCAAAATGTTTAAATATATGATAAGTAATTTCAGAAATCAGAGTTTCACTTTAATTTACAAATATTTTTATACCATTTTTGTTGGTTAAACATCTAAGTTTTGCTTTGTAGTTTAATATTATATAAAATGTGCTATTTCTCAGTATGATAATTCATTTGAAACTTTTTTTTTTTTCTGTTTGCCTTCCTTTTCAAAGTTTTCATGTATTCCTGATAGTATGCTGATTCTACGTTCTGGTTTTTTATTTTTCAAGCAAAGAAACTTGACCTCTTTGTCTGTTCATCTGTTCATAATCAACAATTCAGTTCTCTTGCTTTTTAGAACTTGCTTATTGTCAGCAGCTCAGTTATTTATACAGTAGTAAAACTTATTGATTGTATGTTTTGAATACTGTAATAAATTTGATGTAATAAATGATTAAGATGTAAAAAGCTATAAATAAAGACATAAAAATATAAATTAAGATAAAGGTATACATTTCTCGTTATATTTTATTTCTTTTAAGATTTTATTATATGTATGTATGAGTTTTTCAGTTATTTTATTTCCAATTTATGTTTTCTTCTAGTATTTAAAAATTCACGCTTCATTCCGTAAGGACTCTTAGATATCTAAGTACTTCGGAGATTCATAGTATGCTCTGTTACTGTGGCTTAATACTTTAAGACTGTTTTAAAATACAATATAACGTTAATAAGCGTGAATTATTCTTCAGAAGAAAAGAGTTTATATATATTTTATTGCTAACAATTTCATACTTTCATTTTTTTCGTCAGCTAAAATGATCTAAAAATGATTCTGCGATCAGTGATTTACATTTTTTTTCAAATATTAATAAAAAATATAAATATAAATTTTTAATTAATGATTTTTACTTGCAACATATTGCTCTCAAAGTTGCTTATGCACTATATTTACCTGGTCTCCCTTTTTGTTTAAAAAAACTTCCTCTCAACCTCTGGAGAGGACCGGAAGTTCTTTCCAGAGGTGGTGATAGGGAAAGAGCGGTGGGAGACGCTCGGACCCATCCACCCGGGGGGCTGTCCATCAACATTGGGGGGGGGGGAATTGAGCTAAATCGCACAGTCACCTGCGAGGTGCTCAACGCTGTTGCCAATGGCAGGTGTAATCTTGCGCTCCTTGCCACAAGGAATTTCGTGGGCTTGGATTGACTATACACTGGTGTGCAAAAATTAAGGACGAGGCGGTTTTTTCAATATAACTTTGTACAAAAGCTTTCCAAATCAACACATTTAATACCGTAAGATCCCCAATACGTAAGGAGATGAGTAATGTAAGCAACTCTTACTAAAAGATAAATCAGAGGGATAAAAAGAAGCTTTATTGAAAAAGTAGCATGGAGCGCAATGCGTCTGAAGGCCGAAACATCCCTGTGATGGGTGTCCAGCAAGAAACATCCGGTCTTTAATAGGGAATATGATCTTCCCTGACTGCTAGGCAGGTTTCACAGCGTCTGCCCATGCTGAGAATGAGGGTGTCAATGATTTGTTGAGGCATTGCGGCCCATTCGTCTTGCAGCGCCAATCGAAGGTCTGGAATCGTTACTGGTGGTAAGGTACGAGCTGCCAAGCGTCTGCCTAGAAAATCCCATACATGCTCGATGGGATTGAGATCCGGAGATCGTGCCGGCCAATCCATACGTTCAATATCCTCACTCTCTAAGAGCTGTTCGGCAGCTACTGTGCGATGACATGGTGCATTGTCGTCCATGAAAAGGAACTGCGGACCCATAGCGCCTCTAAAAAGACGCACACATGGAAGAAGAATCTCGTTACAATAACGGGTCCCGTTGACTGAACCTGCGTCGAAGATGTGAAGGTCTGTACGACTACCAAGCATGATGCCTCCCCAAACGAGAACACCGCCACCTCCATACCTGTCCCTTTCAATGATGTTCGAGGGATGATTGCGGCTTCCTCGCTCTCTCCAGATGAGTATGCGATGAGAATCGCTACTCAGACTGAATCTGCTCTCATCTGTAAAGAGTACTCGTCCCCATTCATTGTCTCTCCAATTCCGGTGTTCCCGGCACCACAGAGAACGCCTTCTCCGATGGGCAGGCGTTAGAGGTACACACCGTACAGGGCGTCGTGCAAACAGACCACCACCGTGCAGTCTTCTGGCCACGGTAAAACGCGATATCGGTCGTCCAGTCGCCTGTGTCGTGTGTCTAGCGATTTCTCCCGTTGTCTGCCGCCTATTTCTTCTGGCCTGTATAGCAATATACCGGTCATCTGCGGGTGTGGTTCCTCGTGGACGACCACTACTAAACCCCCGGATAGCTGTTCCTGCAGTTTGAAATTGTCTCCAAAGTCGTGAAACGATGCTGTGAGCAATTCCGAACTCTGCAACCACACTTGTCACACTGCGGCCTTCCTCCAACTTCCCAATGATTCGACCTCGGGTAAAAGCATCCAGATGTTGTCTAACAGATTGATTATTCGCCATTTCTCGCTGAGGCAGCAACTCGGTGTGATTTTAACTGCTATACGGCGTGCAATCTCTTTGCCAGAAATACTGATATTACACCGACAACATGCTTTATACTACTCAGACACTCCCCCATTACGTCTACCTATATATCTGCGCATGTGCTACCGTACATCACCTTACTTAATCTCCTGATTTGTCTTTCTGTCCGCTCTGCCTCTTCGTTCAGCTGATATGCTAATTCGTTCTTAATTTTTGCACACCAGTGTAGGTCAGACAAGTGAGCATTAGTCAACAACAACAAGAGCCCACTTTTGGGGGAAAGCCTTGACTTTGACTTTTCATGATAGCATTTGTTTGATTGGTTACAGCGCAAACAAAGAATACAGAGCACTTAATTTATTTTTCTAAATAGCATACCACCAATACAACTTTCAGCCTCCAAAATGTACAGGCACTTAAATTAACATTCTTTACCATGTGAGGTGTTTTGGCGTCCTCGGTGATTGCGGTGATTTGTGCCCAGAGGGCGCACCGCACAAAAAGTTAGTTGCGTTACAGAACGTAAGGGAAGCGGACACGCCAAAATGTCGGGCGTATTACCGCTAATTGAGGTAATTGCATCGTATCTGTCAGGTGGCAGAAAACTAATATGATGTATCAATTCACATGCCAGGTGGCAGAATATGTCTATCATGTACATGCCAGGAGGCATAACGCTTGTAAACATGCCAGGTGGCATACGACCTGTAAATAAATTGTAAATAAATGTACAGTAAAATATCTTGGTGCAATAGATCAAGGAACAAGCATCAACAACCTTCTGATCATTTGGATACGTACATTTTTTCTGGTGACACCGGACTTGATTTGTGGAGATGAAGAATGGACGAAGAAAATTAGTGAGTTCATGACTGAAAAGCCAGGATTTAACGCGAAGAAATTCGAGGTAGGCCCTTTTTCATTTTTCCAGTTTTGAATAGAATTGTTGAATAAAAATCTTGGTGATTATTATAGTTGATAGAATCTAATGGTAAAATGGAGGCTATGAATAAGGCAAAGAAGTTGCGTACGGTGACGCGTAGCTTAACTGCTAAGTTGATGAGTAAAATAGATTCTGCATTGTTAGAAGAGGGTGAAACCGCGAATGAGAAATTAAAAGAATTACTCGAAATGTTACTTGAAAAATCGCAGTTGTTGAAACAATACGATTCTGAGATTGAAAAACTTATAATTACGGAACAGGAGTTGGAAACAGAAGTAATTTCCGCGCAGGAATATCAGGAAAGAATTATAAGTTTTAAATGTAAAATTCAGGAAAAATTAAGAAAAAACGCGTGTAAAGTTGAATCTAGAAATTCTAGTTAGGAAACTATATCCCCGAAGTTGAAAACTTGTGAAGTTAATACTTTAAAATTGCCAAAATTGACGATTACAAAATATTACGGTGATCCTTGTTCTTGGCTTGAATTCTGGAATCAGTTTAGTAATTCCATTCACCAAAACGAAAGTCTCAGTTCGGTTGACAAGTTTTGTTATTTAAAATCGCTTTTGGGAGGTTTAGCTTTAAATGCTATTAGTGGATTAACATTTACTAGTGAAAACTATACGGTGGCTGTTGATATACTAAAAAACCGTTTCGGCAGAGATGACCTGCTAATTAATGCGCATATGAATAAATTGTTGAGTTTAGAACCTGTAAAATATTCCGGAAATACGGCTTCTTTGAGGAAGCTTTATGACGATATAGAAATACAAATAAGGAATTTAAATTCTTTAAATGTTACTAGTGGTTCTTATGGACATTTATTATCCCCTATTTTGTTAAAGTTAATACCCGAGAATTTAACTCTAGAATTCACTAGGAAAAGAAGAGATAAACAAAATTTCGATGTTAATGAACTACTAACGTTCTTGAAAACTGAAGTGGAATGTAGGGAAACATCAATGATGTTAGCGCGTTCTAAGAATTTTGATGTAAATGAAACATCAATACGAAACAAAAGTTCCCATCAAGGTTATCAAAATAAATCTTACATGCATTCTAAAAGAAATGATTACAGTACGAATAAGCAAGGTGCTTCGGTATTAACTAGTCAAAGCGAAACTCCCTCTAAATACTTTCAAAAATCACATTTTAATCCAAATCGAAAGTTCTCTACCCCGCCTAAGAAAGAGAATCAAAATGTCTGTATATTTTGTTTATCTGCTTGTCATATGAATCATGATTGCGCACTTGATTTAAAGGCTCGCCGAAAGGCATTAATGGATCGAGGTTTATGTTTTATTTGCTTTTCGAAAGGGCATCCAAGGCGTTTCTGTGCTCATAAAGATGAAAAATGCAGACTGTGCAATGTCCAAGGTTTACATAATTCGTTAATATGTGACGCCGCATCGAAAGATTTAGAGACGCATACTTCCAATCAGACAAAACAAACGCCAATCCCTGAAGCTTCTCTTTCGCTCTTATGTAATGAAAATAATAACAAAATTAAACCACCGACTTCCGTTCTTTTACAGACGTTTTCGGCAGCAGTTAGGTGTAAAGGGGGAACGAAAAGGTATTACGTTGTATGCTAGATTCAGGGTCAACAAAGTCATTCATCTTACGAGAAGTGGTTGATTCACTGGGGTTGAAAATTATTAATAAAGAAGCGCTTATTATTTTCACATTTGGATGCAAAGAAGTAAAATTGCGCTTGTATGATATCGTAGAAATCGTATTGCAAAATGTAAGCCATCCCAGTAAAAAGATAAAAATTAACGCAATAGTCATTGATTCTATAACACTAGGGCAAGTAAAAGTTCCTTCTCGGTGGATACGAAAGATGGCGTTTGAGAAGGGAATAGAATTAGCAGATGCTGGTACGAATGACGAAATTCAAGTATTAATAGGTTCGGATTATATTTGGGAAATTTTAGGAGAACGAAACGTGAAGATTTGTAAAAAATTAGTCGCAACAGAAAGCACTTTCGGTTTTGTGATTCAAGGCAAGGACGAAGGATCAAAGTGTAAGGACGCAAGAGTTAATCATATAACCGTTGTAAATGAGGACTTAGATTATGAAAGAGTTAAAAAATTATGGGAATTAGAAGCAATTGGGATAAGTTCGGATAAAGAAATATCTCTATCAGATAAAGAAATTTTAGAGTCATTTGAACGAAATACAACTTACAAGAATAAAAGGTATGAAACTCGATTATTGTGGAAAGAGGGTGTTGAAGGTTTAAATAACAATTATGAAATCGCGAAACAGCGTTTACAATTTTTAAATAATAAGTTTCAGAAAAATAGCGAGCTATATTTAAAATATAATGAGATAATTAGTGAACACTTGAGAGATGGTATAGTGGAACGGGTAGATACGTATTTAAATAGTAGTTTGAAAACGGGGTATTACATGCCTCATCACGCGGTAGTGCGCGAGCAGAAGGATTCTACAAAGGTTCGAATAGTTTTTGACGCTTCTTCTAAAAGTAAGGGAAATTTATCACTTAATGATTGTTTGGAAAGCGGACCTAATTTAAATCCTGATTTGCTAAAGATTATCATTAAATGCAGGGTACATTCAATTGCGTTTTGTGCCGACATTCAGCATTTTTAGAGGTAGGCTTAGCTAAAGAAGATAGGGATTTTTTAAAGTTTTTGTGGATAAATGAAGAAGGGTCAAATCTCGATCGCAGTAATTCCAACTTACAAGTTCTTCAACACAATCGAGTTCCTTTCGGGGTCAAGTGCTCACCTTATTTATTAACAGCTACAGTAAGACTGCATTTAAAAAAGTATGAAGATGCCTACGAAGAGGCATGCAGTATGTTAAAAGAGCTGTACGTAGATGATTTAATTTCTGGGACAGTTAATGTAGCAAAGGCCTTACATTTAAGCAAGGACATGATTTTCATTCTTAGCGAGGCCAGTATGAATTTACGTAGCTGGGTTTCAAACTCACTTGAGCTGAATGAACTATGGAAACTTAATATAATTGACTCTCGTGAAACATCTGAAGACTCTTTGGTACCGTTGAAAGTTTTAGGTCTTATCTGGGACAATGTCAGTGATAATTTGAAAATAGATGTATCTCAGTTTGAGAAGTTACAAAATCTCAAAGTAACTAAACGCATCATTTTAGCAGCATGTGGTATGCTCTTTGATCCCTTAGGAATTATGAATTCATTTACTGTTCTAATTAAACTCTTAATGCAAACTATGTGGGAAAAGGGTATTCAATGGGACGAAAATGTTCCCATTGATACAGAATTCATATTTCAGGAATGGTTAAAAGAAGTTGAAAAAATAAAGTTTTTCGAAATTCCCAGACAGTACTTCAGTGATATGTGTTGGAAGTTTATAGAAGTTCACATATTTTCTGATGCCAGTCCCAAGTGTTATGGTGCCGTAGCATATTTTAGATTTAAGAAGAAAAATAAATATAAAACAAGTTTCATAGTGTCGAAATCCCGTTTGGCTCCATTAAAAAGGGTAACACTCGCTAGGCTTGAACTTTTGGTAACATTAATTTCTGCAAGATTAGGTTCGTATTTGCAATCGATATTTCCGCAGTTGGATAAGGAAAATATATTTTACTGGACTGATTCCCAAATTTGCATTCACTGGATCAAGGGATCTGCCAACGAGTGGAAACAATTTGTTAGAAATCGTGTGGTAGAAATCAAGGAGAAAACAATTTTAAACAACTGCTACTTTTGCAGTGGGAAGACAAACCCTGCTGATAAACTTACGAGGGGGATGGATGCTGGAGCTCTAATTAATAATAGTGATTGGTTTTCTGGGCCACCCTGGCTTTCAGAAGTAGATATTCGACATCACATAAACGAAATGAATACCGAAGCTGACTTGCAAAACGTTAGTGAAGAACGTAAATGTGTTACTTTGAAAACACTTGTGGAATCCACAGAACCGTTACTAAATCTTAAACTGTACGGAAATTTAACCAAAGTACTGAGAATAATGGCTTATGTTCTGCGCTTCGTGAACAACTGTAAATCCGCTCGTGAAAAGCAATCTGGTATGCTTACCGCCTATGAGTTACGGAAGGCTTCAGAATTTCAAAGGTGGTTAGCAAATGAAAACATAAGGTGGATATTCAACCCGCCAGCTGCTCCACATCATGGCGGTATATGGGAGGCAGCTGTTAGATCTATGAAGCTGCATCTAAAGAAATGTGTTGGAACTCAAATTTTGACTTATGAAGAGTTTCTAACTCTAATTGCACAAATTGAAGCGTGCTTAAATTCGAGGCCAATAACACCGGTCTCCAGTGATCCCAATGATTTGACAGCTTTGACTCCTGGACACTTTATTATAGGAACTTCTTTAACAGCTGTTCCGGAACAAGATTTAACCGAAGTACGAGTATCTCCATTGCAAAGATGGCAACTAACACAGCAGATGTTCCAAGGGTTTTGGAAGCGGTGGTCTAAAGAGTACCTGTGCCAACTACAGCAGCGTAGCAAATGGAGACAGCCTAGCAGAAATATTCGCCTAAATGACTTGGTTCTCATTAAAGAAGATAATATGCCTTCATTACGTTGGAAACTCGGGCGAGTAATAGAAGTGTTTCCTGGAAGAGACAATAATGTCCGAGTGGTTACACTAAAAACTGTGCACGGGGACATTAAACGTCCTATTACCAAACTGTGTCTTTTACCAGTTGAAGAACATTAACTTAAGTGTTTGGTTTATATTGAATATGTTTTATTATTATTTTTATTTCTTATTGTACTAATAATTTTATTTGTTTGTTCTAGTTTAACCCTCATAGTTAACGTTTCAATATAGTAAGATATAAGATGTTTTGCTAGAGGATTGGTAAGTGTGATATGTAATTTTATACTTTTTGAAGGTTCTTGTATGTTTTCAGTTTCTATATTTTTCATTTACTTGTTTGCATATATTCAAGATTATATTAAGATGAATGTAATTCATCGGAGGGGGGGAGGATGTTTTGGCCTCCTCGGTGATTGCGGTGATTTGTGCCCAGAGGGCGCACCGCACAAAAAGTTAGTTGCGTTACAGAACGTAAGGGAAGCGGACACGCCAAAATGTCGGGCGTATTACCGCTAATTGAGGTAATTGCATCGTATCTGTCAGGTGGCAGAATATGTCTATCATGTACATGCCAGGAGGCATAACGCTTGTAAACATGCCAGGTGGCATACGACCTGTAAATAAATTGTAAATAAATGTACAGTAAAATATCTTGGTGCAATAGATCAAGGAACAAGCATCAACAACCTTCTGATCATTTGGATACGTACGTACATGAGGATATAGTCAGTTTTGTTTTAATTCTCTTCTCTGACATTTACTGTTTAATTTTTGACAAGAATCAAGAAAATAATTACAGCAGAAGCTTCTCCAGACGAATGTAATCCCCAGAGCAAACAAACGGGCGAAATAACAGTAAAAAATGTTTGACATCTTGTGCGGGAGATATCGCCAGTGATGTTAGAAGTTAATTGGTTTCATCTTCTTTTCTCGTTTGATTGATGCTTGACTGCCTTATTAAACTTTGGATGGAAAAATTAATACATCTTGCTTGAGTAAGCAGGATGCTGCTTAATTCGGACTCGCTCAGTTTCCCTCTTATGGGTAGTTGTCATAGTATGAAAACAATAATTGAAACTCCCTTCGTTATTTCCTTATTTAGATATTAAATTACATCACTGGAACAATATACTTTATTAATTTGGTAACGGCATCTGCAAAAATATTTTTTTCTAAAGCAAAATTGTCTGAAAAAAAAATGAAATATATTGCACAAGAGCAAAAATAATGCAAGCTCCCTTCCTCTAAATAATAATAATAATAATTAAAAAAAAAAAAAAAACTGAAATCTGAGGATTTAAGATTATAATCTAGCAGTTAAAAAAATTTGCAAATAAGGTTTAAGGCAAAAAAATTTAAATTTTAAAATATATAAATTATGCCATTAAAAAGAAACTGCAGTCTGATCGTGTGGGAGATTTCAGTTTAAATAACCAGTTACTTAAACCTGCTAGCTTAAAAATTAATTCTCCTTGAGTTTAAAACACATAACATCAGATCTTGTATTTAAAATGAGCTATTCGAAACGGCATTTCTAAGTCGAATGCTGTAGAAATCTGTTACAATATTATTTTATTTCTGCATTAACGTTGCGCGGAAACTTGTGTACATCTTTTCTTTACATATAATAAAAGAAAGAGTCTGTGTGTCTTCTCGTTCGTGCTACGCGTCAGCTAATAGACCCAGGGCTACGAAATTTGGTATATAGGTGCATCTAGACAAGAGCCTCCTGGAAGCGATTTTTTCCTAATTCGAATCAGATTTTTTTTTTTTAATTTTATTTTTTTGATTTTATCTCATCATTTTGAATAGTTTCATTCTTTTAGAAATGTGGTGTTGGCAACACTTTTTCATTCAATTGTATACTGGATTGATGACTGTTGAAAATCAGCACTGTTGCCACTCAGAAAAATGAGGGCGATAATTCTGTGCAGTTTTTAAATTTAATCTTTCTCTTGGATACTGGACGTTTGTTGAGAGAAGGCAACATGAAGATGGT
Organism: Stegodyphus dumicola; assembly: GCF_044657685.1. Classification (NCBI taxonomy): domain Eukaryota; kingdom Metazoa; phylum Arthropoda; class Arachnida; order Araneae; family Eresidae; genus Stegodyphus; species Stegodyphus dumicola. The sequence continues at coordinate 174,161,130 of NC_140774.1, read as the reverse complement.
TAATTTACTTATTAGGATTAATTTGTATTAAGAGATATTGCTTATTTCATTGTAATTTTGATATATGTAATACATTTTTTTAAAAAAATTGTGGATTTTTATTTATTTATTTATCTTTTTTTACTTCCGTACTCAGTGGAGCGGTGCTTTGGTACACCAGGGTACCTGGTACCCTACCCCTTTGTAGAACATGTTAGACGTTTCGATCAAATTATTTCAATTAACCTGATTAATTAGATGTAATTTTTTTTCTATAATAAGTACTAAAAGTTTGAAGTTTGTTTAAGTTGGAATTTTTTGCTAAATTAATTAGCCTAATTCAAAATTGTTTTCAAATTCATAGCTGTAAAGAACAGAAAGCCACCGAGCTGGGTGTACTGTAAGGCAAGTTGTTATTGACAATAGGAGTGTAAAAGTATTCAAGCCCTTGATCATTACAGAGAGGATGCAGGTAAACAATTAAAATATAACATGAAAAATGCAATACAGTTTTGATTAATTTAATATGAAGGTGCATGATAAATGAGATGCATTATTATGCTATGCTACAAAGAGATGAGGAATTACATAATCCATTAATTGAGAATGGCCAGTGGTCTGTTTTTATTTTCTAGATCATATTGGTCATATTCATCAATTTTAATGGCAGGGTTATTAATCACCTTTTCTTTACATCCTTGTACGAAGTAAAAAGGAAGTATTGTAATCACGAAAAGTTTCAGGCAGCATATTTCAACGAAAATATCCATTTTGAGCGCTATCGAATGCAATTTAACGATGTTTTTCCGTGATATCTGTACGTAAGAACAGAAAACGACTCGTTTCCTCAAAAAAAAAAAATTATAAAACTGCTTTAAAATTAATTCTGAAGAGAATTTTTTGTGGCGTCTGTACGAACGTATGTATCTCGAATAACTCAAAAACGAGTAGCCTCAGAACGTTGAAATTTCGTATATAGGACTGATATAACATGTCGATGTGCACCTCGTATTTTGGTTGCAATCGGCAGCACCAAACATATGTAAATATATTTATACATTTTTCCGTGATATCTGTACGTAAGAACAGAAAACGACTCGTTTCCTCCAAAAAAAAAAAAAAAATTATAAAACTGCTTTAAAATTAATTCTGAAGAGAATTTTTTGTGGCGTCTGTACGAACGTATGTACGTACGTATCTCGAATAACTCAAAAACGAGTAGCCTCAGAACGTTGAAATTTCGTATATAGGACTGATATAACATGTCGATGTGCACCTCGTATTTTGGTTGCAATCGGCAGCACCAAACGTATGTAAATATATTTATACATATATCCACTCTGTTACCCGGCTCAGTGATCTCAGTTTCCTTACTCTTATATTTTTGTAAATTGTACATTTTTTGCTTTAAAAATGATTGAATTATGTTGTTTTTAATCTTCCGGTTAAGGTTTTTATGCCTTTAGTAAATCTGTATGCAATATTTTTAGAATTATCAACAATGTTAAAGTTGTTTAAGTGCCGCTAAGCCTTTTTTACTTCCTTGTACGAAGTAAAAAGGAAGTACTGTAATCGCGAAAAGCTTCAGGTAGCATATTTCAACGAAAATATGCACTTTGACCGCTTTCGAATGCAATTTAACGATGTTTTTGCGTGATATATGTTGTTTTTATCTTCCGGTTAAGGTTTTTATGCCTTTCGTAATTCTGGAAGCAATATTTGTACAATTATCAACAATTTAAAAGCTGTTTAAGTGCGGTTAAGTTTTAAATGACATGGCGGACATATTTGTTTACATTTGAAACAGCAGAATTGTAGATTTGTTGCCAATCTAGAGAGACTAAGCTTCGCAGCACAAAAATAACGCCGTCGTTTGTTATTGCGAATTAAATCATGCTTAATCCTTTCTGGAATTTTTTCGAGAAAATAAGTGTTTAAGATTTATTTCGTAATTTTTAATGCAGATATTTTGAGTTTTTATGTATTTTTGCCTTGTCGCGAAGTGAGAGCTGAATTAATTAAATGAAAAATACTAAATCGTCTGTGAAAAACTGTTTCTTTTCTGTTTTGTTTGCTTACTGTCTTTCATACATCGTTTTAGCTTTATTATAGTATTTGAATAGAACATGTGGCAACGATAATTCTTCAAATGATATAAATTTTGTGCATTCAGAGTGTCGTTATAGTAAACAAATGTAGTGAATTTTAAAGAGTACATTTATTCTATTGTGGTTTATGCGCTGTCGACGAAGTAGATTTAATTCAATCTAATAAGTAAAATGAAATTCAAGAAAAAAGTGCTTATAATTTAATATTCCGTACAAGGAAGTCATGTGGTGTACACATCAGATTTTATTTTATGGCGGCCATTGATTGTTTACATTTGAAACAGCATGCTAGTGGATTTGTTGCCAATCTAGAGAAACTTAGCTTCGCAACAACAAAGATAACGCCTTCATTTATTATTGCCAATTAAATCATGCTTAATCCTTTCTGGAATTTTTTTCGAGGAAATAAGTGTTTAAAATTTACTTCGTAATTTTAAATATAGATATTTTGAGTTTTTTATGTATTTTTGCCTTCTCGCGAAGTGAGAACTGAATTAATTGAATGAGAAATACTCAATCGTCTGTGAAAAACTGTTTCCTTTTTGTTTTGTTTGCTTAATTTCTTTTATACATCATTCTAGTTTTATTATAGTATTTGAATAGAACATGTGGCTACGATTAGATAATTCTGTTCTTTAAATGATATAAATTTTGTGCAGTCCGAGTTATAATATGAACGAAATATAATACTGTTAAGTGAATCTAGCCCCAGAGTGTCGCTATGGTAAACAAATACTAGAGTGAATTTTAAAGAATGCATTTATTCTATTGTGGTTTATCCGCTGTCGGCGAAGTAGATTTAATTCAATCCAATAGGTTTAAATGAAATGCAAGAAAAAAATGCGTATAATTTAATATTCAGTACAAGGAAGTCATGTGGTGTACACATCAGATTTTTTTGATGAAGTTGTTCTTCAGAATAGAATTCTGCGCAGTTTTTAAATTTAACGTTTGGTATTCCCTTCAGGCATTTTTCGGGTACATTTAAAAGTCAGACGAAGGCTGGCCGCGTAGTTGCTAGTATTTAATAAAGAAAAACCTTAATTACTCAAGATGTAATAGCACATTTATTTCGCTGGACCACTTAGTGCACAAACATTGCGAAGTTGCAACTTTTTTTATTGTGCTGAGGCGCAAAATCCAGGAACTGAAAACAATAAATGGTTCTTTTTTATGATAAACAGGTTTTTTTAATAATTTTAAAAGTAAACCTAGCGGGCTGCAGCTAAAGCAAAATTTATAAGTTCTATGTATCTCTGAAAAGCAAATATATAAAAACATTTCAGTATAAATGAAATCAGTTCATTCTTTCTAACCAAAAGCCAAAATATTTTTTTGTTGCTAAACCAGGAAACAAAAACTTTTGACACTTCTAGATGATACGTATACGTATGACGACATGATTTGAATTTAACGTATTATAACAACATTTTCTGAATATGAATAAAAAAATTTAAGTGGCAATAACATGTCGTGTCAGTTATACTAACCTGAAACAAATAAGTTGTCAACAGCAGTTAATTATTTAAAATGCTGACATTAACGAAAAAGTTTCGATATGCAATGGTAGAAGTTTTACAATTTACGCTATTTCTATTAAATTAGTTTTACCATACAGGAGAAATCCATTCTATTTATGAAGAAAAATTTGAGCATTCCTGACAGAAAAAGTATTTGATGACTTCTAAAACTTTTTGAGTGTCTACAGGTACAATTTATTTTTAACTGTTGCTGCTAAGAATATTTAATTTCGTTATTTATGAATGTAGTCAATTTTTTTAATATTATAAAATCTCTTGAAAATTAGAATTCTCTTAGTTAATAATCACTATTTCATATTTTTATTTGTTAATTACAAAAAAAGATCGACCTGGGATAATCTAAGATGAAATGAATCTTTTACTTTCCAAAAAGATCAGAGTTTTATTAAAATAATTATAAAATGATACGCGATAGGAATTTTTTTTAAATCTAATTTTCAAATCTTGCGTGAATTTTCCCAGAGGCCTATATCTCCAAAAGTGTCATTTCCTCTCTTCCCGCTATTGTTGGCCCCAGGGAGAAAATTTCCAACTTTAAAAGCGACTAAATCTTTGGCCTGTCTTCGATTCTCTCGTGGCGCTTGCCTGAAGAAGAAGTGGAAGATGACGATGAGAAACTTTTCCGATGGCCTTTTCCCTCATTAGTCTGCGACAATTAGTGAAAATTGGTGCTCATTTGGGGGATCCCTGGCGCTTTCTTAAGCGATTTTCATTAAATGGATCTTCTAGATTAAGCTTCAGGAAGGCGAAACTATTACCAAAAGGAAAAGATGCTTCGTTTAAATTCTTCCTTTGGATAAAATAAGAAAAGTCTTCTTAATCATTAAGTTACAGAGAGGAATCATTGAGACAATACAGCAGGAGTTGCAGGAAGATTTCACTGCTTATGGAAATGAGATCTCAAAGGATTCCTGCATATTTAATTTCTATTTAATATTCTTTAGACCATGACAAAATTTACAATAAACACAACTTATACATTTTAAATATGCATCTTAGTGAACATAGGTAAATATGATGATTGATAATGATGTCTTTCAATGGTATGCGCAACATAAATCAACGTCTTGGTTTGTAAACAATGCACTTGCTCTAAGGTTAATTTCTGTTATATCTTTTAATCCCAAACCTAAAGAATCAGGACTTCGTAGGTACTCTGCCTGTCGTTTGGAACAGCAGACTTCAAGAAGTTATTTTTTTGTCCAGAAATTTTGAAAAATGTTGGCAAGTTTTAATGGAACGCCTTTAACTGAGGTTTTTGAACCGTTGTGTCACCTTACGTTACGCTGCGTTACACTTCTATGCCATTCCATGGGATTTAGAAAATGGTGCCGTTGTACTGTAGAGACATTAGGCTATTTCGAAGCCAGAGAGATGAGAAATGAGCAAAGCCTTTGCTGGGAATCGAACCACGGACCTCTGGAATACGCGCCCATCGTGCTGACCACTACACTACGAAGGCATGCTAAGAAGGCGGGATAAATACCTTATATACTCCCCCTTTTGAAGGTTGATTTGGATTTAGGGGACCCAGTCGTCAAATCCTGGGTGTGGAGAACCATCACCCACCACCCTTTTAGTTCGGGCGCCACTGTAAAAACATTAGGTATTTTTGAAAGCAGGAGAGATATGGTCACTTTACTTAACCTGATCCGCCAAACTGAGTTAATGGCACTACAGGGTTAGGAAGTCATCCTAGTCATTGCTAGCAATCTGACGGTTAGGCCGCCTTTCTACATTTTACTTTAATCTGTAGTTTCTTGGATATAATTATTTTCATTCACTTGCTTCATTATCTCTAAGATGCCCTTGTTGCAGTAATAGTCCGTGAACAGTCTATTCACAGGATATGTGATGTAGTCGGAAGGAAAGAACTGCTGTCGAAGGTGCTCTGTCAGAGGGCAGGAGAGCAGGTAATGAAGTGCGTCAGCGTCTTCCCCGCGAAAACCGCAAGAACAGTTGACGTCCCGTCTGAGGAAGCGTCTGTAATACGCTGGAATTTCCCGTGGTTGGTACAGGCTTGGAGGAAGAGTCGGTTGCATTTCAGCTTCTTGAGAGAAGGTATTGGGAAGATGTTGTAAGTAAATCTTCCTGTCTCTTTTTCCTGCCATCGTGATGACCATGTCTCTTGGAATGCTGTCTTGAGGAGCCTTTTTGCAACTTCTGCGGAAAGCGGAACTTCCTTGTCAATTTCTGGTTTGAGAGCTGCAGTCTTAGCTAGTTCATCCGCTCGTTCGTTGCCTTTCTGCCCGGTATGTCCCTAGCAGGAGAGATGAAAAATGAGCAACGCCTTCGCGGAATCGAATCACGGACTTCTGGAATATGCGCCCAGCGTGTTGACCACTACACTACGAGGGCATGCTAAGAAGACGGGAGAAAACCTTATAGTGCAAACAAGTTCTTTTATCTACCAACGTGGCCTTCCAGATGGGCCACTTTCAGTGCAGTAGTGTGGCATAACATCGTTAAATACTTTCAGATTAGTAATAATACAACGAATTGCTATAATATTCTAATAAGAGGAACTAATAATTTTTATGAACAACTGAAATAAGTTTGCAATCAAAATGTCATATATCACGTTCCTGGTATATAACTGCTTACTTTTAATAACTCTGTAGGGTTTATTTATGTTAATTAAAGCAGTTATGTTCTGAATCTGTAATGTCATTTCTCTCTTTCCGTTTTTATACTAGTTGAAGTGAGAATTTGAGAATATTTAAACAGAGCGTGTTTTGCCTGCTGAAGGCCACGTTACTAGTTTGTTATTCTAAGATAAGCTTTCCTATCTTCAGCGTTGCTGTATTCTTGCCGATAGTACTTTCAAGCTTGTGTAAGCTTAAGACCCAACTTCCACTTTAAAATTACTCTGCGTAGCATTTGACTAATGGATGTTCAGGTTTAGTTTTAATTTAAAATTCTATTTTTGAGTAAGAGCCGTAATTGCTGGCTAATTTGTAAGCACTAGATATACCTTCTCTTCAACTTAAATAGTTTTAAAATAAAGAGTTTTTTTTTTTTACACCTTTCTTAAGTTTCTGTTTCGTATTAGACATAGCGATAACTCGCGTACAGTCTAGTGAGGATTTGCTACAAATTGCATTTACTAAAAGGCATATTCTCTACAACGTTTAAAGAAAGCTGCGGGCTTTCAGAATTGCCACTGTGTACGTTACGTCAAAGGTTTAGCGAGTTTTCCGCCTTCAAAGTAATGAAATTCATGTAATAAATCTTCGAAGTTTTCTTTAATAAAGCGACATACGAAACTCTTCTCAGATAAAGTTAGAATTCGAAGCAAAGAAAGAAAATTCTTAAATTAATTGATTTATTTTTGCTTGTTACAAATCACATTTTACCTCTATATTGAATTATATAAGTTAAACACTTGCAATAATTAATAAAAAAGTGATAAATTTATAAAAAGTGATATAAAAAGGCTTGTGGTTGCCTCAGATGTAAAAGAAAAATTATAACCCTCCAATTATCATGTTCTGCTCAAGAAGAAACACCAAATCCAAATTCCACATATGCATAGCTAAAAAATTTATTCTCTATATAAGGCTTTCAGAAAATTGCTAAACTGGAATTAGAATTTCGAATAAAAGGAAACCTATTAGGCTTAGGAAAAGATATTGCTTAGGATTCAAGAGAAAATAAATGGAGCCATAAGGAGCTTAAAAGAAAGCTTGAAAATTCGCTGTCGCCAATTAAACGTCTTTAAAAAAGATTTTCTTGAGCTATTAAAATTCCTCACATTCTGTAGCGTAAATTTGAAAAGGAGTCCTTAAAAAATATCTGAGGTTCTAGAATTTAACAATGGTTATCTTCTAGATATGTTACATAGATGACATAAATAGAATTATCTCGATTTTGAAAGGCATAAGACAATTACAAATTTGTAGAAAGAAATTGTAATAATGTTAATTTCAGAAAAAAAAAATCCAGTGTAAAAGTGTAAAAAATTACTGACACATTCAACGATATACTGCATTACTTATTTAAAAAAACTTGTAGATAATATTCGTACAGAAAACTTAAGTACAGTAAATTTAATTGACTATATGAGATTCTTACCGAAAAATTTGAAACAGGTGTTCTAGATACAATAATGGTGATTTATAGCGTTGTCTAACTTATAAAAGTTTTTATCAAAGGAAATAAGGTATGTAATTTTAAAATGTAAACATATTTTTGAAGGAAATTTGAAGTTGGGGAAGTCTTTAAAGAGATAACTTCCCTAGGAAACATGAAAAATGAGCAATGCCTTCACCGGGACTCGAACCACGGACCTCTCGAATACGCGCCGAGTGTGCTGACCACTACGCCAAGAAGCCATACTAGGAAGGCGGGGCAAATACCTTATATACTCGCCCTTTTAAATCGTGACTGGGAATTAAGGGACCCAATCGCCAAATCCTGGTGGTGAAGAATTATCATCCATTACCTTTTTTAGTTCGGGCGCCAATGTAGAATTTTTTATAATTTCTTGATGTGAGAAAACTGAAGAAATCTGCAATGCTCTCGTCAGGACTTGAACTACGGACCTTTCGAATACTCGCCGAGAGTGCTGACCACTACACCATGAAGGTAGGAGAAATAGCTTATAGACTTTTATTATTTGATCACTGCATTGGCCTTTTCATGCTCGTAAAAACGGCTAATAAACTATTTAAAGTTATAAAATACACGGCAAAAAATTCTGTAAGGTCTTTATTATAAGAAGTGTGATTTCATGAAGTTCTTAAATGATCAATGCATGAATTCGTAAAATTATATAATTATGTTAAAAAAAAATCTGAAAGCCCACACAACAACAATTTTCAGTCCAAAGGGCGATTTTTTTTCTTTTACAGACACATACACATTTCAGGAGCATTTGGGATAACGTCGCTTTAGGCTAAAAATATTTAAAAATTACATATCTTTAGAATTTCCGATAGACCAGTCTCGCGAGCTGGAGATAAAAATGTTTTATTAAGTGCCTACAGTGTTGCCACTGCTCGCTTTGAAACTGTTGAGTTTTTTAATCAAAAATTCCTTAAAGGTTTACAAAATATGGAACAGACAATAAAACAAATTCCACATTGCAAATTCAGGCTTCTAGGTTCCATGTTCGGAATGAGGTTTTTCAAAATTTGAGGACTTCTACGTACAGTTAATGCGAGAAAAATATATACATTCATGTAGATTCTTCATCATTTAATTTCTTTAAATATAATACAGGGCGATAATATTTGGTGGCAGCAATTTGAAGAGTGATACATTGCTTTTAAATGATTCCACACAAAATGCCATTTCGAGAATATCTCTTCTGGGCTAACGCCTCCTTGGGTTAACACAACTAAAAGACTTAAACTAAATTTAAAGAAACTTTTCGACTATTTTTGCGAAGGTATTATTTTGAAGTAATTGCATCATTCACATAATCAATTAAACAAGTTTCTAAAACGAAGTTCTATACATCTTGGTTTGGTTAAAGAATTTTCACTTTATATACACTGTTAATTTTCATTTCAAATTAAATTTTTTATTTACGTGAGGCTCCAGGGATAAAAAAAAGGCAGCTCATGTGAGTTATTGATAAATTTCATCAAAATAAAGAAATCGTAGCAGTAGATCCTAATCTCTGCCATTACAACTGAAATCTTACTAGCTGTAATAAAAGAAGTTTCCTTAACTTTCAAAATGAGAACTTATATTTTGGTAACTTTTGTTTTATAGAATAACTGCTTATATTTGTATAATATTTCTCTTCTAAACTACAAGTTATTTTAACTGCTTATACTAATTTTGCGATATTTTATTCATATATTATAAACAGTACATAAATAAGCAGTGAGCTATACGAGCTGCTCTCTGCGAGGAATGGCTTAAAGGAGAGTCAAATTTGACTCAAAAAGTTTGATTAAAAATGTTATATTACATTTATATACAGCGTAAGTTAAAGTTCTTGAACGGCCTTTATTTTAGTAAATATTAGTCATAGACATGTATGAAAATGTTTCAAATAAGACAAATATTCATGCTTTGGCGTTTTTAAAATTAAAAAAAAAAATATATATAGAAATTATGAAGCTTATTATAAGGTTCATTTAAAGCTACTTAGTTAAAGCTATGGAGTCTGGTATGCTTTGTTAGCATAAACTAACGAGCTCTAGAAGATTGTAGAGGAATTATCCTCTAGTCTTAAAAGCAGACAGAAGAAGGGTTTAAATGACCCTTTTATTCGATCACAAAGAGTAAACTGTCGTCCCCACTTGGGTTTACAAAAGCCAACACTTCTGGCTTAACTTAAACAAGTAATGTTTAACTTAAAATAAAATGTAATTCAACTAGCCTAAGTGCTCACAGGATAATTTAAACGCGCAGGAAGGCTCTAGCTCGTAGAAGCCGGCGGAACAAGGTTAATGGCTAGAAGCATTCAACGCTCCAGAATCAAATCGCTGTTAAGTCACGGAAACAACGTGGCCTTTAAGTAAGCATAACACGCTCTAAAATCAACTTCTGAAGTCTTTGCTTAAATAGCACAACTTTCCCATAATTTGAATAAACGCGCGCTAACTGATGTACATTCTGGCAGGAAAGCGTGGGTGAACGACAAGAAAGTTGCTTCAAATAAAATTTGACTATTAATCAAAATAAATAAATAAATCCTCACTAAGTTTATAATCATTCTAAGATAAAATGAAATATCGCTGCAGGAAAAGTCTCCGATGTTAATAAATTAAGTAAGATCATTTCTATGCAAACTGCTATAAAAAGTTTTGAACAAGGCAATCTTATAAAAGATTTTCTTCACAGAATTTTATAGAACTTGCGATCTAGAAAATGGTGGTGGATTTCTCTACAGAGTAAGTCAAAAAATGCATATACACTCTGAACTCTCATACAAATTTATTTTCCGATCTTCAAAATCAAATTTCTAGGATTGGTAAGGTTATATCATAGGGATATGCGAGAATACCTGGATCAAAATGTACCAGGCCAGTGGATAGGGCGCAGGAGACCAATCGCGTTTCCTGCATCCTCTCCAGACATGACACTGCTCGATTATTTTATGCGCCACAGTCAAAGATGAAGTGTACCATCGTAGACCACGTAGCCTTGACACACTTTGGGATGAAATTCAAGTGGTGCGTGCAAAAATCCCATTGGACATTTTGGTGTGAAGTACAGAATCAGTTCTGATTCGTACTCAGAAATGTATCGATGCTGAAGATTATTGTTTGAACATTAACTTTAAACACCATTTAGAACATTCAGTTTGACCAGAACGTACACTTATTTTTTAAATTGGAGTATAACCTTACCATTCTCAGAAATTTAACCTTGTAGGTTGGAAAATAAATTTTCAACGAGAGTACGAAGTGTGTATACACGTTTTTGAGGCATCCTGTATTTGCACACAGCCAACTCGTAACACTATTTATAAAATTATTTAATTAATTTTTTGGGTGTCTTTTAGAATATGATGTTAAAATAAAAAAACTGTGATATTATTAACGTATTTTCGGATTTGAAAACTTGCTTAAAGGAGCTAATTGTGTGAAATTATTTTCGGTATACCTTGTAAGGTCCCTCACTTGAAATTCTAAGTTAATATTGGAAGTGAGGAACCTAGGAACTGATAAGCGAATAATCGCTAGAGTTCGAAGACAGGAAGCAACAAGAGAGAAGGGTAAATAACCCTTTATTATTTCTATAAGATTTAACAAGACTCCGCCTGGGAGTGAACAAATAAAGTCCGCACTTTGGACTTGAACTTAACAGACTAAGAATTAAACTAAAACTAAGATTTAACTAACTAAGTATAGCCAAAGCTATCAAGGTACAATGAGAGTTGGCCCCTTAACCTATTTTACTACGAAGCTTAGCAAGGGCCTGAGTACGGCCGAGCGTAAAACAGCTTTGAGAGAGAGAGCGGCCAAAAAGGCAGACGCGCGTAGTTCAGAAACTCTGTTTCTCTCTCTTTCTCGGTAAGTAACTTCGTGGTTTAAATACCGCTCCTTCTCATTAAATATTCAGCAAATTCCAAAACTACGTTCTGGCCGGAAGTAGTAAGTTGAAGTTAAGAATTTGACAGGAAAGGAACTTTAACTTAAAATTTAACTGTTAATAAAATTAACATAATCCTTACAACCTAATATAGAAAATTATAAACTAAAGAATGTTTTATTATACTAAATTGCAATGAAATGTAGCAGAATGACATTTAATTGAAAAACAAAAATTACCTCGAACTTTTTTTTTTTTTTTTTTTTTTTTGTAACCAGGAAAAACCAGGAAATGGATTTTTAACAGAGAAAAATCTACATAAATCCTAAAATTTAAAATTAAATAATTCCGTCAATTTTCGTCGTATGGTGATGCAGCTTGTTTTGCTTTATATGTCTATGTGAGAATACACTTTTACTAAACATAGCTATACTGAATGATAATTTACTAAATATAGCTATATATGGGGGACCATACAAAAAGTTAGATTTCGTAATTTCTACAAAATGATTTCTTCAGAATTTAAATTGCCATGAATATTTTCATCATTTAAATTATTTATAATGGAAAGTATATTATAAGGTATTTCTTCCACTTCCCTTCCTTAGCGTCCTTCGTGGTGTAACGGTAGCATGCTGGGCCGGTATTCCAGAGGTTCGTGGTTCGATTCCCGGCGAAGGCGATTGCATATTTTTCATCTTTTCTGCTTCCAATTAACCTAATGACTCTTCAATATGATGACTTGGTTTCAAGAATAAAGTGCTCTTAAGGACTTTTATGGATACGCTGCATATTTAGATTATTCTCAATTCTCAATTAGATATATTTAGATTCTCAATTTTTACATTAAAGACAATACATTCTTTCTACACTACAATGTTCTTTTGTTTCTAATAATGAGGATACTTTTATCGGACGCAGTACACAAAAAGGTAGTAATAACTATAATTTTAAGGTTCTTGATAAATTACCAGATAGATTAAAAAAGGATATATTTCTCTTAAATCAATGGTCGGAACAAAATTATGCAATCTTGATATCTCTAATAACCATTAAACTGCCAGCAACACTGATTAGCATTATGTCTCATTGACGCAAGTAGATGTCGCTTAAAACTAATGAAGCGAGCGCTGATCTAAGTTTAATCGAAAAAAACCATCTCCACAAAACTTGCATTTATAGGATATACGAAAGAATTTTAATGTCGGTGCAAGATTTCTTACAAAAAAATATTTTTTAAAAGCAATTTAATCCTCAAATATAATTAGCGGCCATATTTACGAAGATCATTAACGAGGTGTGATAAAAATTAATTAAGCTTCTCACTCGCTACATTTACGAGAAGTATATTTTGCTGGTTGTTTTGTTTATTTTTTTATTTTTTCAAACAGCTCATTCATTGTTTGCAAGAGGGGCCTTCTCTGTCGTCTGTAAAAAGATTCGAATCATTTTAGTCACAATTGAAAGAGTAGAAAATGGAGGTGGTGGGGGGAGGAATGCGGCGAAGACTTGTCCGGTAATGACCTACAGGATTAAGAAATTGGTTTTCTATGCAAATAAAGCTCTGTTGTATTATAAAAGAGTTAATTGAATTGGAAGTTGACTCTAGCTAACAAGCATATTTGGGTTTTTCAACACATTTTCTTTTATTTGGAAAGATGGAAATACCTTTGAGGCCGAATTGTGGTCTAATATCACTGAAAACCACTTAACGATCTTTGCGCTCGTAAAATAAACAGAATTTAATGAAAGACTAGGGGATAAATAGTATTTGCTTTATTTTTCGGTTAATGATGCATTTAAGAAACGAGCCTAACGATCTACCAAGCGCCGATTTTTATAAAGGTAAATCGGTTTAAAAATTGGGTTTGCAATTTTTTTATCTTGTTTAATTGAACAAAAAGTCATAAGAGCTTTTTTGACGGCCGACGTGATAAAAATATGTTTTTTTATATAGATGTTTAATAAATGGTTAAAAATATGAGACTGAGGCTAATATTTCCGAATTTTTTTTTTCCAATGCTGTCACTAGCCGTTATAGGCGTTGGCCACTACTAAACCCGGAAGCGTTGGTCACTTTATTATGGAGGCACCTAATAAATGGACTACCCTTGTCTCTTGTGAAGGGACGGATAAGTTTGATAAGTTTGTTAATAAACCATTCAAGCAAGTATTTTATGATTTACTGAAAATTTCGGGTATCATAATTAACATTTACAAACTGCGCATTTGTGCATATCGTAACCTTAATTAGAAATAATACGTTAATTCATAAAAAATGCTTTAAATAGACAATTAGTTTATCACATAATTCGAAACTTTTAAGTAGCTCACATGCTAATTGAATTTAGCAATCATTGTTCTGAATAAATACATTAAATGCACGGCAGTTGCAGCAATTATTGTACATGAAACTAGATAATATAATCCAGCAAATTCTGTTAAAAAATTACGTGATTATTTTATGTCACTCATTTTATATACAACGTACTTTAGTTATTTAATAATAGTGCTTATGAGCCCCATTATTATAGCTTTTATATTATATGACATTATATAAAATTACTACAAAAAACATAAAATTGATTTATATAGTTTATTATAATAAATCAGTAAGGCCCCGATTCCCTAATGAATCGATAATACTTTAAATTACAGGGTGTTTATAAAGTGCCGGACCCATTTTGATGTTTAATAACTCATAAAATAATAAAGATAGATTAAAATTAATAACATAAATGTTTAGATAGACTCAAAAAGTTTCATGACCCTTGTCAATGAACTTCCACGTGTGGCCCCTTTTTCACGGAGAATATCAAGCCGATATTCAATTTCACGCCAGGTACTGGCAAGCATGTCGGCATCCACAGAGGCTATTGCGGTTGTAATTCTGGCTTTTAGGTCATCAATGTTCGACACTGTCCTCCTGTAAACATTGTCCTTTACCAATCCCCAAAGGAAAAAGTCCAGCGGCGTTATATCAGGTGATCTGGGTGGCCAAGGAATCGGATCTCCTCTCCCAATCCATCTTCCTGTAAAATGGTCATTCAAAGAACTACGAACGATGGTACCCCAATGAAGGTGGTGCACCATCTTGTTGTAAAAAGACATGTGGCTGAAGTTCTAGTTGTGGAAATATGAAGTTTTCCAACATGTCTGAGTATACGACTGATGAGACCGTCTTTTCTGTAAAAAAGAAAGGCCCAATGACTCGGTCGTGCATTAGTCCACACCACACATGAACCTTTGGGGAATCCCTTTGTACCTCACTGTATTCAGGGGGTTTTCAGGTCCCCATATGCGCACATTATGGCGATTAACAATGCCAGAAAGATACCAAAAACAAAAGAGAGAAAAATGCAATTAATAAGCAGACGATATTTAGAAAATTACAGATATTTAGGCTGGAAAATGAAATTATCTGAAATTAACCAGACGTGCAGACGATATTTACAAAACTAAAGATATTCAAATCTGAAAAGGAAAATATATAAGTTATTCCATCAATAAATGCCCTAAGTTTGTTTATATCTTCCTTATTTTATGAGTTATTAAACATCAAAATAGTTCCGGGACTTTATAAACACCCTGAAAAAGGATGAGTCAACGTACCTGGCTAGTGTACAGCTGTCAATCTCCAGTGATGTGTCTCGAATAACTTATTTGATGTGCGTTATAGTATTGACTTTAACTTTTCTCTAGTGCACAGAGAAAATTAAATTTTTTTAAATTGTTCAATAATGTTTTTCAGATTTTTTAAAATTATTGTCGTTTTTAAAAACATCGCTGTTAAATATGATCAGTTGAGTGCGTATGTAGTTTTTTAAAATAAAAAAGTCAATTTATTTTCATTTCCTTACTTACATATGCCTATTTTCAAGCATAACCTTTTTTATGTCATAAATATTTTTTGTAATCTTAACTTGTGTCTGGAGATTGCAGTCAGTTTTTTAATAGTTAAAAAAAAAAAAAAAAAAGAGAGAAGCGTCAAAAGATTTTAAACAAAATGTAAGGTATTTCTTAGCATGCCTTCGTAGTGCAATGGTCAGCACAACCGGCGCGTATTTGAGAGGTTCGAGTCCCGGCGAGGGCATTGCTCATTTTTCTTGTCTCCTGTTTCGAAAAAACCTAATGTCTCTACACGCTGAAGTTCCCTTTTCGAGTGTTTCGTTTGCTAAATAGGAAAATACGTAATTATAATTTCTAGAATACCGTCAGCAGCAGTAATACGTTCTCCCAATACACAGTTTTCTCTCTCTTTTTCTTTTTTTCCTCTTCGCTTTTCTGAATCATTTTAACCAAGATGCTGATGTTAATACTAACGCTATGAATAACACCTTAAATAAACGACACTTAGTAAATTACTCATGCCTTAAAACTAATTCATCCAACATTTCCTAAAACTGAGATCAGAACAGTTCATCTTACCTATTTTCCAAAATAAAAGTTTTAAAACTTAGGCTTCCTTTAATTTTTTATTTCTTCACAAATCATTGCTATTCATAGCTTCAAAATGAAGAATGATTAAATTAAACGTTTTGACATTTTCCAGTTTTTTTTCAGGTACTGAATTAATATTTTTATGTGTTAACAGTTCGTATAAACTTTGTGAATATATATATATATATATATGATGCGCCAGCTTTTGTCCGAAATAAATAGATTGGTGAAGAATCATAAATGTAGTCGTAGCTTAAATTATCAGATGATAAGTTTAAAAAACAGGATCCATTTATTATCATTCAGGAGAAATAGCAATTACAACAATCTGATCTCCGGAGTAAATAAAAAAGAATTACTAATAACTTTTTGTATGAAGTTTACTGCATCGTTACATTAAAGAAAATCCCCCGATATTGATTTTTAGCCTCTGGAAAGGCGGAGCTTCCAAGAAATGACGTCAGCCTCGTCAGCCAATCCAGTTCGCTTTAAATATTTCCAGAACTTTCTATAACTGTACGTGTAGAAAAGGCGGGAAAAATAACTTGACTACGGGGCTGTGGATTTAATTCCACGTACTTTCAAAAAGAGACCATCGCCATTAAAAATGAAAAAGAACATACAATTAGAAATTTAAGTGTAATTTTGACTATGGAATTTTATTATTACATATATATATATAAATAAACAAAAAATAATAAATAAATAAATAAATAAATAAAACAAAAATTTGGAACCGTTTTTACACCTCAAGCAATATTTTTTCCCTCAGAGCAAATCATTCGGATGCTTTTATCAATTTGCATCCAAAATATAATTAGATTCATTAGTTTTTTTTTTTTTGATGCAGAAGATATGAAAAATGAGCAGGGTCTTCGCCGTGATTCGAACCCCGGAAGTTTCGAATACGCGGCGAGTGTGCTTACCATTACACTATGAAGGTATGCTGGAAGGAGGGAGGGAATACATTGCAAGTATATAGAATATTGAAGAAGTATGGCTACATTTAACGTGAACATTGATGACGTGAACATTGTAACGTGAACATTGATGAGCTGAGTGTGTCCATGGCACGCACATTCACTTTTTCTAATATAAGATTATGGTAACATAAAGTAATTGAATGTATCATCAGGGAAATCTTAATAGAATTATGGCTTGCCGTATCTTTGAGTGCCCTACGCCAAATTTTTTATGCATGGTAATAAGTTAGGTAACCGGATGTGTATGCTCTACCGGAGGAGCCCGCAGTTATAGATGTAATTGAGGGATCCTCCAGTAAAGCACATAATGTCCACACTTTAAAATGGAACTATCAAGTTTTTTATACGTTTTGCCTATCAATTCACTTTTAGTACTTTACTAAGAGTTAAAATTTAATATATTGTAAGTGCTACGAAATTGACAGATTAAAACGATTCATGCTACATCAAGATCCTTTCATTCATTGCCATGGCTATGAAATTGCAATCTTATCACTGTGGTAAGTAAAATTCCTATTGTGCAAATAAACTTCATAAAGGGAAAAAAAAAAAAAAAAAAAAAAAAAAAAAAACTAACATTATACAGCATTATACGAAAGCGTAACGATAAAATAAATTGGAGTAGTCTGATTTAAAGAATGTATAAACTGATTAAGAATTTCTTTCATGAATTAATAGTTTTACGACTTGCATTCATTTCTCCGTATCGTTCAAAATGCATTAGCTTAGTAATAAATAAATGAATCACCCCCCCCCCAGTTAGAATATTTCTACTTTTGAAAATTCATTTCGCTATTTTAAAGCTGTTATTACGCTAGATATTAAGAAGGGAAACCGGGACATTAAACTAAACTCATAAAGTATTACAGGGAAATCAACAATCATTCGTAGAAAAAGTTTAAGTGACATTACGCTTGTACAAGATTTAATTAATTACGAGAATAATTTATAACTAAAACTCTCAAACAATAAAAAAGCTGAAAAAAAAAACATTCGCCTTTCTCCATTTCTCTCTGAGACAATATTTCAACGATTACGACAATTGCCTAGGAAACAGAATTACATTATTTAAATGATTGAATAAAATAATAAAAAATTAAGGCGATAAGATTTAATCGGAAAATTACTCCTTCTCTTCGTTTAATTACGATAGTTCTTTTTTTTTTGTTTCCTTGAAATATTCGAAGAATATATTCCATTAGTGACGCTTGATGGCCATTGTAAATCCATTCGCAGAAAGTTTTACCAAACCCCCTTTTTCAGCGAAAATATCCACCACTAACATTCGTCCCCCCACAGGAAGAACGGAAAGCAGATATATAAAATGGGCGATAATTTTATTTATAACCCTCCTGCAAGCAAAACAGTGTGACATATTCAATCTAATTTATCTTCATATTCCTTCAAGCTTTTAGGCAAATAACTTTCAAGACGGATGGCTAGCCATTGTTAAGTTATCTGGAAAACAAATTAAGCAGACATTTTTACTTCTTTTGATTATATATATGTGTGTGTGAGAGAGAGAGAGTATGTGTATGTGTATGTGTCTATGTGCACGCATAAAACCAGATCTAGGTGTATATGTGTATGCGTTCGCCATGATGAATAAATACAAACAAATGTGAAAGCGTGATTTCTGGAGCAACGGGTTTCGTCTAATTAATGGTAAGATTTAATTTCCCAGTTCTTTCCCCGCGCATGCTAATGAGGCTTAAGTGGAACCCTCTTGGGAGACCCCAAAGACGGAAAAGTTTTAACTTTAAAAGTGGAAGATTCTTGTTGCATTTTTAATCACGTGTCGCAAATAGCTAACAAGAGAGATTAATCTGACTGAGTGTTCCTCTAAGGATTAGAGCGGGAATTTTCTTTGTCGCTTCTCTGACTAATCAGTTTCCGCGTGCGCTTATGAATCGTATAATTATTTTCTTAAATTTTCTCTTCCTTTTTCGCCTGCCTCTCCAAGTCAGGAATAAGTGACCGATGGGGGAAAGTTTTCCGGATTTTGTCTCTCTTTCTCTCGATTTAGAGAAATGATCCGGAGAGGAGTTTTGACGCTAATCGAGGGACAAGGCGACAATTTAGGATATCTTCAGAAAAATAAAGGACCGATTTTTGAGAAAGACGGAAAAAGATAAATTCTAGTTCACGATTACTTCCAGGAAACAAACTGCAGCAAAATAAAAGAATAATTAGTTTAATGGGAGGAGGATAAAAGTAGTGTTAGTTGATTAACACTATTCAAATATATTTATCTGAAAAACTGGTTATAACGGTATCTTGCTCAACCCTTCTCAGCAATTAGCAGTAGTAATAACTGCAATAATAATAAAAAGAACATCAAGAACAGGGCTGCCCAGACGGTATAGTGGTTAGGGGAGGTAAACCGCTGAGTTGGCTTCCGACCCAGGTATAGATATATCCATGCAGAATTGGTTACCAACTCGGCGGGAGTCAACCACTAGCTACAAGGCCGCAGCCCTGGACAGCCCCGGCTGAGCAGACGACATTTATAAAATGCAAAAATGAGATATACATATGCATACAAGGCACTTGAAGAAGGGTATAACAATGTACAAAGAAATATATACATGTGCATAGAAGGTACTTGAAGAAGAGTACAACAATGTACAAAGAAATATATACATGTGCATACAAGGCACTTGAAGAAGAGTACAATCAAAATATATGTGTATACATATAAATACAAACTCATATACAGATATATAGTACACACTTACATACATAGATATTCCGAAACAAATAAAAGTATACATACTCTCACTCATATTGATATATACACCCATACATATACGTTATCATGATAGTTAAAGTTTACAAGAAGCATGCCATTGAGGTACGCGTGGTCCTTAGCATGAATTAGGTACCATAAATAAAAGATATAAACATGTACAGTTACACTACAGCATTCAGATACAGTACAAACTCTATGTATGAAAACCTGGCACAGCATAAATACAAAATTACATATTGTACATACATATCACATACTCTGTTGCTGACCTATTGTACTGGCTTATATAGACAGTGGTTAGGGGAGCTTGACTGCAATACCGAAGGTCCCGGGTTCGAATCCCGGAGAAGGTATGGATGTAATTGTCTGTTCCTTCATAGGAGGCAGTGTGGCCCAGCTATTAAGTGACTCCATAATAAAGAGACCACTACATCTGGCCTTAGGGAGTGGCCAATGCCGGCATAAGCAAGCGCCCTCTATTGGAGAAAAAAATCAAGAGCAGGGGGCATTAAGTCGATCGCGATCGACCTGTGGATCACCAAGACATTTGGAGGTGACAGCCTTTACTAAGACATAAGACGCGCATACTAAAACAAACAGATTTATGGAACATCAAAGTCAGCTAAACTGTAGAATTGACTTTTTACAATCGATGCGACTATGTTTACTTAATCAAATGATTCGATGAATGTGTAGACGACACATGTACCTTCATTGGAAGCGCACGATAACGGAAAATATAAATTATACTTTTACTTTATCTGGAGAGGAAAAAAGTTTTTTTATCCTTCAAAATGACAAAATTTTAAAAGCACGTAGTTCAGAACCTAAGAATAACTTTTAGAATTTAATAGACGAAGTAAAGTATCCTAATTTTTAAAAAAGCTGCATTTCATTTAACATTGTTCTTTGGCTCTAACTACCTGTGTAAATCTGCATTTTCAACGATGAATATAATTAGGACAACATATCGTTCCCGTCTCACAGACGACCATTTAGAATCCAGTGCAAGTTTAGCAGTTAGTAATTATATACCGAGCTATTCAAGACTAGCGAAGAGTATGCGAACTAGTCTTCTACCAACTATAACTACAAGATCTGTAAATGAAAATGATTTATTTTTTAATGTATTTTGAATTGTTTGATAAGAAATGCATGATTTGAAATTGTTATATTTGTGGCCATTATTATTATGTTAGTATTTTGAGTTTTGCTTTAAACGTGGTCTTAAAAAAGTAAGATTTTTTAGGCAGGGTTAGGTAGGTAAGTACATATTCCGTATTTATTAATAAGTTATAATAAATATTGTAGACCCTTTTTTTAGATCACCAGACCTACGCCACTGGGTGGACCGCGATACCTTGAAATAAATAGAAGTAGCCTGTACCCTGGAAAAGTCTGCCCACCCCTGATCAAGAACAACGGGAATAAGAAAAGCAATAACAAAAACAAAACAAAAGAAGTGAACAACAACAACCAAAAAAGATATGAAAACTTTTGAGATTTTATATTACGCCCAAAGGAGCGGTTTTTTCCTGTATACACACATACGCGTTTCGAGAGCATTTGGGCCAATGTCCCGTTGGGCTAAAAATATTTAAAATCAGCATATTTTTTAGAATTTCCGATAGACTGTCTCCCTGGATATAGTCTCACTCCCTGGATATAATTTTTTTCGTAGTGTAGCCATTGTTCGCTTTGAAATCGGTGAGTTTGTTAATCAAAAATTCGTTAAAGCTTGGCAAAATATGAAATAGACTATTGGGTGTAGTGGCCGAAACTGCTACGCAAACCCTGGGTTGTGACACCGGGTTGAAATGAACTTCTAACTCAAGTTTTAACAATGACATGCATTTTAATAAGATGAAAACCTTAATAGTTGCATATCTTGACAGTATGGGACTTGGATATATTTAGTGCCGTAATTTCAGAATTTTGTTACAGGAAAAATGCTCTAAATGGAACACGGGGAATGATCGTTCTTAGCAGGCCAACATGCCCATAGATCTAAACAGGAAATTTGTCTCCTCTTCTCAGGAAACCACTTTATATATCTCCCTGTGTTTACTTGCGCTGAACTCCCAGGAGGGGGAAGATTCTTTCACTCATACCTAACACAGTGTCCATCTCCTGATCCTGATGAAAAGACTTCTTTTACCTCTTTGTCCTCTGGAGCGGCCTTCGAGGCTGCAACCGGAATCGTTAACAAAAGCTCAGGATTTCACCACTAATATGAAACTATTGCACTCTGAAATCACTCACCCTCGACAAAGAACGTTTATGCTACCTTATCACACTATAAAACAAATGCGAAATTCCAAATTCGAGCTTTCCAGGTGCTCGTATTCTGGTGGAGGGAACCATTGTTTTTACAGCATGCGAGCAACATACGTTCATGCAGATTATTCATTATTTAATTTTTTTATGTAATATAGGGCGATAATATTTGGTGGCAACAATTTGAAAAGTCATACAACGCTTTTAGTAATTTGACGCAAAATGCCGTTTCGAGTCTAACAGGCCTTCTGTGCTAACTCCCCTTTGGGCTAATAATAGTAACATAAATAGCAGTAATAAAAAGAAGATTAATAGTGAAAACAACCAACAGTAACAGTAATAACAATAATAATAACAGAAACTAATGACAGCAACAGTAGTAATGAGAAAGGTAGTTATTTGAGGCAATAATGACAAGGTCAGCAACGTAGAAAAATAATAAGAAAAATTGGGGGTTATAGTTGAAGAAATTATAATAATTGATGATAATAATAAACATTATATAAAGCAGTTATCAAATGTTGATTCAAATAATTCAAAATCATATGAAACATAGGTAAATAATAGTATCTTAACTGATCACAAATTAAAAATATTGACTTACTTCTTCTGAATAATTCTAGTTTTTATCATAGAATTTTGGGATATTTCCATATAAGCCAATTATTAATTGTAATGTTCTTTCACTATATTGTTACCTTTTCCTGAACTTTTGAAATGTTGTCAAAACTCTTTTTAGACTCAAGATCTGACTTTGAGGAATAGAAGTAATCCGAACACTTCAAGACTGACAATTAAAGAGTTATAAATTTAAAAATCAAATTTGCACTTTTCTCTGAAATCAAAACATTAGCGATAGCTATATCGTGATAAAATATTTTAGAAGTCTGCCTTTTATAAAGCAACTGCTGACTTAATGCGATGAAATTTTTTAGGGGATGAATTTGCTGCTTTTGAAGAACTCGATATTTGCTACCTTTTTATTCAAGCAAAATTTTC
Source organism: Stegodyphus dumicola (assembly GCF_044657685.1). Classification (NCBI taxonomy): domain Eukaryota; kingdom Metazoa; phylum Arthropoda; class Arachnida; order Araneae; family Eresidae; genus Stegodyphus; species Stegodyphus dumicola. Next base: position 174,138,056 of record NC_140774.1, on the reverse strand, counting down.
TTCTAAAATTTTGCCAACTAAAAAATCCACCATTATGTTTCAATGCATAGTCTCCGAAAGTTTTCTTATAAAGGAAAATTTTTTTATTAGTCATGCAGATGTTTTCTAGATTTTTTTTTGGTAATACGTAAAAAAGCAAATTTTGTCGGTAAAAGTGATTTGTTAAAAAAACTCGAGATTTCATTTTCTGCTCACCGGTACCTATTGGATTAGACCATTCAATAATTGTAGTTCGACTCTAATTCATGTCTCACCAAAAGGATCGCAGCATAGGATTTTTTTAGTTTTCTCCATGTGTAGCATAAATATGAACTAGTTTCTTTTGGAAATTCCTCCATGAAGCTATCCTTTTCTTAGGAATGTACCTCTCTTGTGCTTTGCTCAATTCAATGAACGAATTAACTCTATTTTTATTTCTTTTAGTTTCTCAGCTTTTGAATTTACAAGAACAAATATTGATTGATAGAAGATGATAAGTTAAAAAAATTGAAGATCCATTAGTAACGGTTACCGTTATTTGGCAGGTCCACTGAGGCAGTCCTAAAATTTTGTAGACAGATAGTGATTAAGGTTAAACAATTCAGATCAAGAAGCTTTCTAGAAAGGCTCGCGTTTCTATGTTTGAACTTAAGAGATAGCTTATTTACTATAATGATAGAAATCAGTGTAAGAACTTTAAATCCAAACCGTTTCCAAATTTAAATTGTTTAAACCATTTCTGAGCAGTCCTTACACTAATAGTTTACATTAGTCCTTACACTAATGTTTCCATTTTATAGTTTTTTAAATTGTTTTGTATAACTAATTCTTATAAGCCAGAAGACAAATGAAGAAATTAGAAAAATTTCATATTTGTTGATGATTCGGGCTTGGTTAATAAATTACTAAAATTTGTTAAAAAATTGAAATATTCAGATATCAGAAGATGTACTTAAAAAGTGGCTTTAATTGAGGAAAAAATCAAAATGAAAAGTATTCTGGGTCAGTCCATAAATTCGTGCGCATTATTTGGTAAATTTTTAAATAATATAAAAGATCACAATTTCGAGTTTTAATCAGTTACGTATTTTCCTCCACTATCTACTATGTCTCGCCATCTTACAGGTAGCTTTTTTATGCCATTGCTGTAGAAATACTCTGGTTTTGATGCAAAAAACTTGAAAGTTCATTGTGTACATTCTGTTTAGAATTTAATTTTTTTCCCAGTAAAAAATTTTGTAAGGCACGAAATAAGTGAAAAATCACTTGGGGCAATATCTGGGGAGTAAACAGGATGTGGCAAAAGCTCCCAATTAAATTCACTAATTTTTTGCAGCGTTGTTCGAGCCGTATGCGGTCTAGCGTTATCATGATAAAACAACACTTTCTTGATATTCACCAATCGTCGGCGTTTTTCGATCAATTCTGAGTTTAGACGACAAAGTTGTTCCCTATAACCTTTTGAATTAATCGTTTGATTTGGTTCTAACAGTTCAAAACGTCCTGAACTGGGTTCATCATCAATGCTGTTTTCCCAACTTAAAATTGTTTAAACCATTTCTGGGCAGTCCTTACACTAATAGTGTGTTCACCATGTACACTATTAATTTTTATCGCTGCTAACCTGGCAGATTCACCACACGAAAATAAAAATTGTAGCTCAGCACGTTGTACTGATTATCTATATCCATCTTCTATGGGTACTAAAATGCGTTCGATATTTACGAAAGTTGGTGATGAACTGAATAATATGTTAGTCAAACGATGACAAGTTTCAACAGGTTCAAAATTGTATTGTTTTAGTAAATCCGTCATATTGAATTCCACGCATACTCTTAAAGCGCATGGGACTGACCCGATAACTACAGTCTCTCCATGTTATAACGCAGAGAACCGCCTCCAATCCGTTGCGGCTCTCTCCAAGTCATGTTATTACAATAATATACATATCCATACACACACACACACACATATATATATATATATATATACTATATTATATAAATGAATGAAATGGGAATACTTCTATCAAAAATTCCAGTTAACTAAAACTGTGTGTGTATTTAATTATGGCAAAGCACACTAGGGCTATCTGCCTAATGGGAGGGATGCCTTCGTGGAGAACTTTCTAAGGGAAACTGGCTCGTATACACGTTACACATGGGTAAAACCACGAAAACGCGCATGCATCCAGCAGTTCGCGGGATTCGAACCTCGAACCGAACTACCAGTGTTCAGCGACTTTACCGCTTGGCCGCTGGTGGGCTAACTAAAACTGGGAATTACAATTTGAAGTCGACATTAATTCAATAAACTAAGTCCTAATTAGATAATAAAGAAAGTAAACATTTAAAAATATAAATTAATTTTATAAAAACAAAAGGTAAAATAAAATTAATTTTTGAAAGAATTTTTAAATATTGTAAAAGAAAAAAGTGATAGATGGAATAAAGAAAATTTATCTTTCAAACACTAGCTAATACTAGTTGTAGAAAAGCAAACTCAACTGAGATTCAAAAATTGAAATGAAAACTAAACGAAAATTTCAAAATAAATTAAACAAAAATTTCGGGAATATTAGAGAAAGAGGATAAAAATATGAACGGTTGAAAAGATAGTGAAATAACACTCTCTCATTAGGAGAAATTAGCTTATTTCATCCTCTTTCGGACTTCTCAGTCATCGTGTTTGCATTAAAATTTTCATTTAATTTGCTTTTAAATTTTTGCATCTCAATTGAATTTGCTTTTTCACAACTATTAGCTAGTGCTTGAAAGACAAATTTTCTTTATTCTATCTACTACTTTTTCTTTTACATTATCTAAAAATGTTTTTCAAAAAATAAATTTTATTTTACCATTTGGTTTTTATAAAATTAATTTCTATTTTTTATTTTCAATTTTTACTTTCTTCATTTTCTAAATATGACTTGGTTTGATTGGAATTAATGTAGACTTCAAACTGTAATTTCTAGTCTTTAATTAATTTTAAATTTTGATAGGAGTGTTCCCATTTCATTCATTTGATTATGTTTAATTAAATATTTGCAGCCTACTCGCAGGTTCTTAAATAGTTCTATTTTCTTTTTGTTTATGTTATATATATATATATATATCTATATATAATCGAAATAGAAATTGACAAGCTAACAAGTAATGTGACGTAAGACTTATTTGGTCTTAAATATTATTTGCGCAAAATGCTGCAAAAATATGAAATAATAGGAAGAAATATTGTAGTGATCTTGCTAAAAAGTTACCAGGAGCTGTGGCTCCATGAAATAGTTCAACGCAGTATTTTTTAAAATATTAACATAGAATTAATTTAAAAAAATATTAACAAGTAAAAGTGAAAAAATAGCCTGCACGCGAAATAAAACTGTTAAAATCAATATTGGAAAACAAGTGAAAGCACAAAAAAACTAATCTGATCGTTTGTGATATGTGAAAAGTTAATACATATAAAACAGATCGACGGAACAAGTTGAAATAAAATTAAAATATAATAATTAAAACATAAATTGCAAAAATGATAAAAATTATAATTAAAGCACAAATTGCAAAAATTATAAAAACCGCAAAGCGGAAAATGATATTTACGGACCAAAATTGTAAAACATCGAGTGAAATTTTGATAATGATTGATAATTTCTACCAATTTTAAAATTTAATTTGAAAGAAACTAACGCAGAAAGAACTCATGAATACAAAAATTTATTTATCTCATCATTATAAAATTGGTGAAGTAATTAATTTTTTGAATTTTAATTTGAACATAAAAGCTTGTTTTGGATTATTCTGGGATGAGGTTCTTACGATTACATCCGAAGTTTTACTTTAACAAAATTTTTGTAATATTTTCTTCCATAACTCAGCTTTTAAAAAAGTTCTCATTTAATTCCTTCTAAATATCAAATTCGAATTTTTTTCCGTTGCTCCCGGCATTTTTAATCTATGTAAACGTAGTAATGTATCCAAATCTTCCTCCTCCTCAGATCTTAATAATAAGGCCATATTCCGAACTTTACTCACTTTCCGCAAATATCGCCCATTTGCATTTATCGGAAAAACATGCTTTATGAGGCTGTGTCTTTCGCTTAACTTTCCCTTTTCAGAATATTTGTGAGTTAACGTGTCACCCTGCTGCCAAAAATCGAGTTTTCGCCAGATTTCCAGCCCATAGTTATAACCCTCGGAAACAGGGCGCTGATACTCACAACCAGGAGGACTAAATTATGTTTTGATGTCATTCCTGGTCATTATAATCCGCTCAGTCTTTCGCGGCTTTAATCACGCCCGGACGCAAGCAAACTGACCGTTGCAGCTGGTGTCCAAAATTCAACTCCGTGCACACTCTCCTCTCGCCGCCCCACCACCACTTGTAAGCAAGCGACTCTGTAATCAACTCCGACAACATGACAACACTGTTTGCCGTATATATTAGGAAACTTGCCAGGTAGAGTGAGCGTGTATATGTATATCCATACATGGGCTTAACCAATCAGGAAAGTTGGCTTATCCAATTGGTAAAACCTCTTTTGCCACCACAGCTGGCCATGAAGGGTAGGCTGCTGGTCAAGTGGGTTTGGGGCGTGAGTTAGAAAGGGGAGGAAGGGATGACAGAGAATGATGAATGCGATCTTCATCGAACGCCGCTCCTTCATACAGCAGATGGACGGAAGCTGATTTCGTATAATCCATATTCGCTTCCACAAAAGGCTGACTAAATACGGGCAATCGGTTTGGGCTGATAAACTATTGCGGAATCAAAATGCCCCGTAGATGAATTGGCCCGTTATTGAGATCTGGCTCTGGTGCGGTGATCGATGACTAACATGAATTTTCCTCATGCATTATGCCATGAAATGAAGCTACTCATTTCGGAATAATATAATTCTGATGGCACTTAATAAATGCTCATAGGGAAATGCTGATTGTTGATCTCGTTTCAATGTTAATTTCAAAATTAGATCTAAGATCAGTGAAATTTTAAATTCGAACACCTAACTGAAGCTTCTTCAAAATTTAATATTACAATTTTTTTATTATTAGCCCAAAGGAGCAATTTGCCTAAAAGTTGTATTAATTTCGCTTTGACATTTTCCGTTGGTTCCCTATAAATGGCGTTTCACTTTTCAAATTGTTGCCACCAAATATTATCGCCCTGCATTATAGTCAAAGAAATTAAATAATGAAGAATCTGCATGGATGCATGTATTCTCGCACTGGGAAAAAACAACGGTAACTAGAGACATCAAATTGTCAATAACGTAGTCCTCCACTCGAATATGGGCATCTGAAAACCCAAATTTGGAATAGGGAATATGTTTTATTATCGATTTAATATTTTGTAAAACGTTAACGAATTTTTGATTAACAAACTCAATGATTTCAAAGCGAACAATGGCAACACTGTACGAAAAGGATTTGGATTGGCTTATTCAATTATGGCAAAGCACACGAGGGCTATCTGCCTAAAGAGAGTTCTCTTTAGGGCTATCTGCCTAAATGCCTTCGTGAATGAAGGACTTTCTAAGGGAAACTAGCTCGTATACACGTAAACGCCCATGCAGCCAGCCCGTTCGCGGGATTCGAACCTCGGACCGAACTACCAGTGTTCAGCGTCTTTACGGCTCGGCAGCTCCTGGGCCTCCAGTGTACGAAAAGAAAAACATTTTTATCTCCATTGCGCGAGTCTGTGTATCGGAAATTCAAAGATATGCGCTTTTAAAATTACTTTGGAATATTGTTGTTGAATTGAATTTAATAATGAATAAGTGCGAAGAACATGATATTTAATAAATGAAGGTAAGAGACAAAACGTTAAAAAACGCTCCTTTGGGCGTAATATAAAATTTTAAAGCTGTCTGATTTTTTTAATACTATTTTCCATATGAAATATTACTTCCGCACGTAATTAGGAAAGAGAAAATTAAACAGAAGAAAAGTGCTTCTCTATTTCAAACAAACGTAAATTTTAGAATTGAAATTATTTCTATTCTAGCAGGCATCGTAGAGTGATAGATCAATTAAAAGGATATTATTAAAGAATTGCATTTGTTCAAAGGTCTTCGCAAGGTAATTGCCTTAAGATGGTGCCTTTGTGAAAGACCTTCCTAAGGAAAACCGATTTGTGTCTACAGAAAAACGTCGAAATGGAAAAGGCACGAAAACCGAAGCCGGGAACTATAAATCTTTCTTGGCTTTATACACGTATCCACATTTTACCGATAGTTTGGAGCATCCATAAATGATAGATTACGTTTAAAGACAATGAATAGTATTACGAATGTGCAACAATAATCTGAAATATATTTGTATGTTTTAATATTATATTTGCGGTAAACTAAATGTTATTAAGCATTTCATTGCTGAGAAAATGCTCTGTGTTCGTTTCTAAGGGTGAATAAAAAATGTCTCTGGTTTAGAGAATTTTTATAGCGGCTGAGCGGTAAAGTCACTGAACACTGGTAGTTCGATCCGAGGTTTTGTATCCCGCGAACGGGCTAACTGCATATGCGTGTTCTTGGTTTTCCCCATGTGTAACGTGTATATGAGCCAGTTTCGTTAGAAATTCCTCCACGATAATCGCATAAATTAAACCAAACAAACCACAGAATTCTTAAACCGTACGCTTTTAAAATTTTAATTCCCGTATGAAATTAAATTAATTAACAGCTTCTAGCTCTGAACAATATTTATCTCACTATGTCTTTAATATGATATTTAATAATATTGGCATTCATTATGATTTCTTTTGCGGAACGCATTATAAAATTATTTCACAAAATCCAGCATATTCGGTTCTAGAAAAATCATTTTAAGTAAAGGCGAATCCACTTCCATTGTTCTCAATTTATACCTTATTTTAGAATGATTACAAAATTTATTAGTGATTGGCGCAGTGAAAAAAAAAGATTTTTTATAAGTTTATTTTTTATAAGTTTATTTATTTCTTTTACTTTTGCAACCGTTGGTCATAGGTACATACTTCCACGTACAAACATATTTCAAATGACAGAAAGATTCATATTTTGGCATTTCAAAAGTTAAAGACATTATTTTTGTCAAAATTACGAAACTGACCAAGTCAAAACTGTCAAAATTACTGATTACTTTTGATACAGTCCTCCAGTCGCTGTACGGAAAGGAATTTAGGAAACTTTTGTACTGTATCTAGGAAGAGTTTGTATTTATTATGAAAAATAAAACACAAAACGTTTGATCCCCGTGAGACCAAAACTGACTGAGATATTTGATTTTAAAATATCGGATACTTGATGCCATTTGCACTTTGCATGAAGGGGTGTGCGTGTGTATTTAATTATGGCAAAGCTCGCTAGGGCTATCTGCCTAAAGGGAGGGATGCCTTCGTGGAGGACTTTCTAAGGGAAACTGGCTCGTATACACGTTACACATGGGGAAAACCACGAAAACACCTATGCAGCCAGCCCGTTCGCGGGATTTGAACCTCGGGCCGAACTACCAGTGTTCAGCGACTTTTTACCGCTCGGCCGCTCTTTGCATGAAGAGATCGGTTAATAGATAAATTAAGAATAATTGGTTGACTTTTCCAATTATTCTTAAATGTACGATATCTTTTCGTGGTTTAATTCATTTTAATTTGTCATTCAGGAACATTCCTTCGTGATTTACTTTATAATTTTATATCTTTATTTTATAATTTTGTTATATTTGATATGTCGAAGGAATTGTTAAGCAAACAATTTTCAAGTTTCACCAAATCTTTTCATCTAAAGTCTAAAATTGCGTTACTAATATTCTTATAAAGTTTTGTTACTTTAGAATCATAATTTGGTAATCCTGGAAAAAATCATTAAATTAAAAAAATTTCTTTTTTAATTAATGTAAATAATATGGCGAATTGACTATACTATGACTGTGCCAATACTGAAGCCTGCCACAGTTTTCTAGAACAAGAATTATGTAAGATTCTGTAAATATCTCCATTTTAGAAAAGAATTTATATTGATCAATGATTTTCGCAATAATCTTAATCAATAATAATTGTGATCAATGATTTTCACAATAATTCAGCATTTTATTTCTTATCGCTAGAAAGAAAAAGTAAGTTTTCGTTACTTTTAGTTATGTGCAAATGCAAACATTTTCCTCTTCGGTTTGTATATGGCCACTGAGTATTATCTTCGATTTTAAAGTCAAATATCTTGGTCAGTTTTTGTAATATAGTACAGAAACGATTTGTGTTTTATTCTTTTCAAAAAGCACAAATTTTCCCAGTCATAAGTGTAGATTCCAGAAAAACCTATAAAAAGTTAGATTTCGTAATGAAAGCATACCTCTCCTTATGAAGATAACCCTAGTGTGCTTTGATCTAATCCAATAAATCCAATCAATTTCCTTTTAGCATCGCAGTTAGAAAATATAACACAATGGGAAGACTTAAACATATGTTTTTTTCAGGGTCCGAAATATTAACTTTCCTTTTTACTTCCTTGTACGAAGTAAAAAGGAAGTATTGTAATCGCGAAAAGTTTCAGGCAGCACATTTCAACGAAAATATCTATTTTGACCGCTATCGAATGCAATTTAACGATGTTTTTGCGTGATATCTGTACGTAAGGACAGAATAAAAGACTCTTTTCCTCCAAAAGAATTATAAAACTGCATTAAAATGAATTCTGAAGAGAATGTTTCGTGGCGTCTGTACGAACGTATGTACGTACGTACGTATCTCACATAACTCAAAAACGAGTAGTCTCAGAACGTTGAAATTTTGTATATAGGACTGCTATAACATGTAGATGTGCACCTCGTATTTTGGCTGCAATCAGCCGCACTAAATGTATATAAATATATATCCACTCTGTTACCCGGCTCAGTGATCTCAGTTTCTTTACTCTTATATGTTTGTAAATTGTACATTTTTTGCTTTAAAAATGATTGAATTATGTTGTTTTTATCTTCCGGTTAAGGTTTTGATGCCTTTAATAAATCTCTATGCAATATTTTTAGAATTATTACAATTTTAAAGTTGTTTAAGTGCCGCTAAGCCTAATCCTTTTCTTGATGGCGGCCATTGTTTGTTTACATTTCAAACAGCAGACTAGTGGATTTGTTGCCAATCTAGAGAAACGTAGCTTCGCAACAACAAAGATAACGCCTGCCAATTACATCATGCTTAATCCTTTCTGGAATTTTTTCGAGGAAATAAGTGTTTAAGATTTACTTCGTAATTTTTAATATGGATAATTTGAGTTTTTATGTATTTTTACCTTCTCGCGAAGTGAGAACTCAATTAATTGAATGAGAAATACTCAATCGTCTGTGAAAAACTGTTTCTTTTTTGTTTTGTTTGCTTAATTTCTTTGATACATCGTTCTAGCTTTATTATAGTATTTGAATAGAACATGTGGCAACGATTAGATAATTCTATTCTTTAAATTACATAAATTTTGTCCATTATGAGTTATTATATGAACGAAATATAATACTGTTAAGTGAATCTAGCGCCAGAGTGCCGCTATGGTAAACAAATAGAAATAAATTTTAGAGAATGCATTTATTCTATTGTGGTTTATGCGCTGTCGGCGAAGTAGATTTAATTCAATGCAATAAGTTTAAATGAAATGCAAGAAAAAATGTGTATAATTTAATATTCCGTACAAGGAAGTCATGTGGTGTACACATCAGATTTTTTTATGATGAAAAGGGGGTTATGTGGTGTTGCATAATCCTTACAGAATTTTTTCTTGTCCCCTAAAGCAGGGACTCGGAGCTTGAGATTGGTAAACTTAAAATGTAGTCATTACGGGATGAGAGCATGAAGCAATGGTAAAAGCTAACTGATTAATAATTCTACTGTGAAATTTTAGTTTAAAAAGTAATAATAAATAAATATTAAGGTAGTATTGTGTTTTTGTTGCTATGCTGATGTTATGTGTTACTTATCTCTGCTACTAAGCTTGTTATTAAGCTGATGAATCAGCGAAGGCTACTGTAACGAAATTCAAACGTAAGGAGTCATGCAATAATCATCACAGAGATAACACGGATCAAATATGGTTCCATTATCTCACAAAATTCCGCTTAAAGGCCGCATTATGAGTAACATTAATGCTGGAGCTATTACGGAGAATCCGGAAATAATTTTAACTACCTGCGCTGCGGCTCTTCTGTCTTATGATCTGGAGAATTCGGCCGTTGAAGCTGCTAAGCGATTTTTCGTTGGCATAAATCCATAGTTTATTGGCGATCTTCAGCGCTGATTGCATCCCGCGAAATGCCGTCTAAACTAATCTTTAATGCCATTTTGGTCCATCAGAATCAGTTCAGCGTCCTACAGGGAACAGCGTTTAATCGTGGCGCGCTTGCAGCTGTTCCGACGCCAATGCATAAATAGGGTGCCAGCCGCACTCCGGAATAGTTGCCAAGCTGATTGAAAATTCAAATAGCTGAATTTTTGAAAATTTACTTCTGTTTTCGGAGGGGTATCATTAGGCATTTGCGTTAAAAGCGAACGAGAAGTTTTGGGAAAGTATACACTCATTTTGTCGAATACAATTTCCTTGGGGGAAATTTCCCTAACGCTGCTTACACGACTAATGAATTCTTTGATTCCATTAAACTAGTTATTTTGTTTCATAAATGTAGAATGCGTAAAGGAAAATTTTTGATACAAGCCAGAGAAATGTCAGTATTATATACACAGCAAATAAATCTCTGAAATGTTTTACTGATTATAATTAATTACAATGATTTAACATAATTAAAAAATTAATTTATCTTTAAGTATTATGAAATGCAGTTACAAATTTTTTAATTCCAAATATTTAAGGGGGCTGATACATCTTAAACCCCTTATGATCTTCAAATATGTGACTGTTGCAAGAATTGAGATATTTTTATTTATTTTAAAAGCAATTACTTCCAAATTTTTACAGCTGACTACATAATATAGATGCTTTAGAAACTAGTAACCAGAAAGTGTGCGTTGCCACAAATATTTTTGTAATTTAATCCGCTTTGTGATAAAAGTTTTCGTCATGTTTCCACCTTGCGCGCATGATATTTAAAAAATGGCTAATGGTACATACTTGAAATTGGATGGAATTCTTTATACGGACACTATTTTCGAACTGAACCAAAAAATTTTATGAATATTTTAGTATTAAAAAATTTATGCGCGAAAACATTACAGATTTTTTTTAATAGAATATATTTTATAAACTCAACTTCAAATAAAATAAAAATTTAACGTGAAATTCTTAGAATTTTAGGTTCACAGTACTTTCCAAATGTTATAAAAGCTATATATTAAATATGGAATTAAATTATGCGTGTGTGTGTGTGATTATGGCAAAGCCTAGAGGGCTATCTGTCTAAGAGGAGGGATGCCTTCGTGGAGGACTTTCTAAGGGCAACTGGCTCGTATACACGTTACACATGGGGAAAACCACGAAAACGCGCATGCAGCCAGCCCGTTCGCGGAATTCGAACCTCGGACCGAACTACCAGTGTTCAGCGACTTTACCGCTCGGCCGCTGGTGGACCAATTAAATTATGCAATAGAATGTTTTAAACTGTGCGCACAAGGTTGAAACTTGACGAAAAGTTTTGTCACAAAGCGGATTAAATTATAAAAATATTTGTGGCAACACAAACTTTCTGATGACTATTTCAGAAAGTAGCTATATCATACTGTCAGCTGTAAAAAGTTGGAAGTAATTGCTTTTAAAATAAATAAATTATCCTAATTATTGAAACAGTCACATTTTCGAAGATCTTATGGGTTTTAAGGCGTATGAGTTTCCTTAAGCCCACCAGAGACCAAGCGGTAAAGACGCTGAACACTGGTATTTCAGTCCGAGGTTCGAATACCGCGAACGGGCTGGGCATTTTCATAGTTTTTCCCATGTGCATCGTGACGAGCCAGTTTTCCTGAGAAAGGCCCTCCACAAAGGCATCCTTTCCGTTATGAAGATAGCCTTCGAGGCTTTGCCATATTTACATAAATAAAACCAAATATTAAAATTTAGAATATTATCCTCATAATATGTGGTAGATATATCTGACGCTCAGCGTAATATTCATCAAAAACAACATTCTTTTAAATGATGCCCATCATAAAGGTTCCGGCAATTTCATACGAGTTGGGCACTGCGCGAAAAGGTACATCAGTTTACACTGATAAACATATGTTTCTAATTTGTAATGCCTAAGGCACTGCCATACAAGTAGGGGTTTAAGTTGTAACTCTGATTAGAAAAACAAATGAACATTTTACTTATATTGCTCCGGCACAAAGGTGCCAGTACTATTGCGAAATTTGCTTTCAGTAAGTTATAAGCTGATTTTCATAAGCATGTGGGGATCTGTAAACCGGACGCTCTTCTAAACATTTGTGTGCATAGATTCAAAAGGTGCGTAGCTTTCGTGCGCTTGTGTAGTGGACAGTAAATATTACTTATGCTCGTCATCAAGAACCTGCCTAGGCTCAGATGCGCTTGTGTAGTGGACAGTAAATATTACTTATGCTCGTCATCAAGAACCTGCCTAGGCTCAGATGCGCTTGTGTAGTGGACAGTAAATATTACTTATGCTCGTCATCAAGAACCTGCCTAGGCTCAGATGCGCTTGTGTAGTGGACAGTAAATATTACTTATACTCGTCATCAAGAACCTGCGTAAGCTCAGAGAAACCGCAAATAATATGGAATGTTATATGGAGGATTCAGAGTTCATATGGTTTAATTTTTCTTTTTATAAAAATACATGTGTTCAGGTTCAGATTGAAGTGCAGCGGACATTCATTGGTTAATCATTGGCAATGTGGGGATTGTCCAGATGCACTTTATCTTCATTTGAACATTATTTTTGAAGAATTTTGATGTATTTACAGTTTTACATATAATTCTAATATAACGGTGACAGTGGCAAATACATGACAATACTTTTACATACATATATGAAGAATGTATTTTGCACATGTACGTGCAGAGAACACATACCGAATACATGCAGAGAGTATTTTATATGTGAATTATTTTTCAGAAAATTTTAATTTTTCTTTTGTTTTGTTGGATGGAAATATAGGTCCTCTTGCCTTTCATTTCTATCGATTTGTTCTTCATTATATTAAAAGAGCTAAACATATATCTGGAAGTGAAAAGCTACAATCTTCTAGTGCTTTAGCTAACTCTTACGTTAAAACAGTTTTTTTCCCACAGATAAATATGTTTTCTTTTGCTGGAAAATACCTTCCTTTTTAGTTCCATGCAAAAATATGCAAAAGTTTGTAAATTCATAATAATGCATAATTATAAGTAAAATGCATCCATCATCTAACTTTTTGCGATTGTGTCTCAGCTTACTAAAAATACACTGAGTTTAAATGTAAATGTATCAGAAGCTGCAGCTTATTTGGAGTACTTTAGAAAAAAGAATTAATAATAAACATTTGTTATAATGATTTGAAAGTTAGGTTCGTAGACCTATTTACAAAGAGGGAAGCACTGAAACAGGAGACATTTTAAAACACCAAACGAAATGTGACATTAATGAAGGAAACGAACATCACTTACTTCTTAAATTGGTCTTTGCTTTGCCATTATTCACATTTTTAAAAACTTCTTAACTTGTTCTAGGCCCTCCAATGGCCAAGCGGAGAGGATCTCTGAACACTGGTATTCGACAAGGTTTTAAATTCTAGCAAATGGGCTGGCTACATGGAAACGTTTTTGCTTTTTCCTTTGAGTACGGATAAGTTTGCCTTAGTAAGTCCTCCATCTAAGATGCCTGAGAAAAAGAGGCATTCCTCGAATTCCATTTCCCAAGTAAAACTGTTTGTTCATTCAGTTCAACTGGCATTCCGAATTTTGAACCCAAGAAAAACTGATAGTATTCAAACCTAAAGATTTAGGTGTGATGTGTTTGCCCGTATTAACCTCTCATGTTAACTTTTTCTATTCTTCTACTCTTCAGTCACTAGGTTCACAAAAATTATACATGATAAGGTTAATGATGAAAATGTTTTTCTCTAATTTAATTCAGGCTGCAAGACTGTATGTTCCATTGTGATCAATGCGCAAATGAAGCATCATTCATATGTAAGATCCAAAACGTATGTTTGGGTTTCCTTTTTCTCAAAACTGTCTGAGGTGCTGTTACACCATTTGTGTTTTGAATCCCTTATGTGTAATACGATATAGATGACATATGGCACTTATTGATGTCGGTTTAGATGAGAATGAAACAAAGGCAACAATCAGTACAATGTTTTAATGAATTGTGGAACATTTTAAATAAATTTAATTACTTTGTCTATTTATATTCAGAAGGTAAAGGAGAAGGAAATGGACGCATTAAGTTAATAATTAGAAGCCTTAACAACTGTACCGCACCAACGATCCAGTACTTAAGACCGTTGAATACCAGGAGCTCAAACCTATTTCAATCTCAGGAGAACTGGCTGGCTGCATATTTGATCTTCTGCGTTTTCCAGACGTGAAATAGTGAGCCTGTTCCCGTGCCAGATAGTCCTCGTGTGTCTCGTATATTCAGTATTCAGATGACCCAAACTTAATGACTTCTCTGGTTGTATTTGTTCGCTGTTCAGTCAAATGCAGCAAAGCGCACAAGGTGTTTTTTCTGGCTTAAGATAAGCCAGAAAAAGATCTTTTTTCTGGCTTAAGAAAGATCTTTTTTCTGGCTTAAGATCATGTAAGACTACCTATAAGAAACTAGCGCGTACTTACGTTACACATAACAAAAATTATGTAGAAATCATGCATTAGGTTTGTTTGTCGGGGTACGAAACCATGCCGTACTACTAGCATTCAATGATCTTAAACATTTTTACATTTGTAAGTTTAAGCTGTAATTTGAAATACCTAATTTTGAAACACTAATTGGGACTTTTTTATTATCGTAAAGCAGACTAAAGCTGGAATACCTCCATTGAGAATTTTTTTAGGGAAATGGCCTGTATTCGTATTGCATATGCAAAAACCACGAAAACGTCCATGCAGCCAAATTGGGTACTGAATTTTGAACCCAATATAACTGATAGTATTCAGCGGTATTCGCTGCCGCTGTGGGCTTCATGCTTCTTACTAACTTGTGCAAGTATTTTATATTTTAATACAATGTACAACTAATGTAATTTATTATATGTTAAATTAATATAAATTGTAATCTATCCACTGATAATTTTTATAACATTTTTGTTATTATAATAATTAATAAATCGCATACCATACAAGACGTACGCCAGAAGAGAATATTCGCTTTTCACTTAGTTAAAAATATTATACTGTTGCAAAAATGTTTAGTTGCAATTTCTGTAGATGTATTTGTAAAAAGGTTATTTTTTTATATCACACTTTAAGACACCCTTTACAAATTTATGGATTTTTTTTTTAACATACAGATTTATACACAGGGCAAACTCTTTTTATCTGAACTTCATTCAGTCCTCGGATTTAAAATTATATTGTAAATATGCACAAGTATTTTTATTAATGTCATATAAATATCCGTATGTACTTATTTTGTTTTCTTGTGAAGTTTCATTTTCACTCTTTTGGACTTTTACTTTATTTTGTATTTTGAATTGTTCTAAACTTGTTATACGGTCAAATTCCGATTTGGTTAAGAGGATTATTCTCGAATTAACCTTTTTTTCCACTTTCCTAATGAAAAAGTGAACTTTCTCTATTTAACAAATATTTTATCCCGATTAAAAATTTTTACTTATTTACAGTTTTCACAATTAAAAAAATGCTTGCTTTTTTTTTTCTGATACAATGAAGCAACTAAGCGTGACCTTTCTGCTAGAAAAACATTTCATTTCTCTGTCAATTCTTCATATGACAGAGGTATCCTTATTATTTCCAGCTTTAGAGTTGTTTTTTACCCCTCTGAAATTAATCTCTGGATGTGGAAATAACTCGTTAATTTAATGTGAAGTGTCGCAAATCAGAAAAAGATTAAATGATCTGGAAGTGAAATTTCAGAAGACTTCTTCGTCATGCAATGAATTATTCGGAGGTTCATGGTGTCGACCAGTGGGAAAGTGGCACAGATCCACACTGCGAAAAATCGACAGTCAATATGCCAGCACAGAATCGATACTGCATCTCAAATAGCGGTTTCGATCCTAAGTGATGTCTTTTTTATGCAGGTTTATGAAAGGAATAATAATTAAAGCAAGGGCCTTTCTATCTTGATAACGCGACCTATTGCGAATTTCAAGTGCTATTCATGCTATCTGTATGTGAGTCGACTGTATGCCAGTACCAGTCCTATGCGGCAGTCGGAAATGCCACTCTTCATATCTACTTTAACCAGTCGGAAGTGCCACTCTTCTTATCTCAGTTATTTTGCGTAAACATTTAGAAGAAGAACGTGCGTATTAGAAATTAAAAAAAAACTTAGACTATATTTAACTAAAGGAGAAATGGTTAATCATTTAAATTGCAAATTTCTTGGAGGAAAACAGTTTAGTTAATAAATTACATTGCATCCCATAATCGCCTCGTCTAATTGAAGTTGTCTCTTCATAGGAAGCAGAAATGTGAAGTATCTAATACACATCTCTAATTCCCAGAGGTTGTTGAGAGGGCTTCATTGAAGTGTTCTGGTCTCGTTTTGCCCATTTGTTTAAATGATAGTCAGACAGGCTTTCGTCCCCAGAACGCTTCTATACCTAATGATTTATAAACAACGTGTCTGGTATCAGCATCAGTATTCATAGAATGATTAACTGTAAAAGCGACATTCGCGCAATCGAGGCTTAGGGGAGAACAGGGAACATGCAGTTTCTGGCCCTCATCAGAAAATGCAAACCGTGGAACACAATTTCTCCCTCCTTCGCAAAAATTAATTAATAACCAACGTCGCGAGGCAGCTAGGGAAGAAGACAAATTACCCGTTCAACATTCCATCGTTCACTGTAACCGCATCATTAGAGGGTGGGGGGCTCTACTTGACCTTCGACCTCCCCCACGTGTCGCCAACATTCATTGGAGGGTAGAGGTGCGTATCAGCCCTCCCTCTTCCGCTTCTCCTTCGTCGCCGTCTCGGCGCATTAAAATTCAGCCCATCGCAAAGGTTTGCTGAAATATGAAACTTTGGCGAGATTTAGTCCTTTTTTGGCGAGATTCCGGAATTGCTTTATTGATGCATAGTGTTTTAGGTAAGCACACATTAAGAGTTCATTGATTGGATTATAATTACGCATATAATCACTTCTCCTTAAGTGACTATAAATTCGTCGTCAAAGAAATTCATCATTAAAAGTTCAGTTGAGTGAAAGTTTCTTGAATTCCAAGTTTATTTTTCCATGAAGGTTTCTTGCGTAAGGGTTCCTGTGTAAGGTTCTATACATTGATTATTTCTTACGGGAAAGAAATAATTAACATTTTTACAGCTAATTGCTCAATCATGAATTTTAACTGCCATCGGCTTTCACCGATAAGATCCACTTACTAATGACAGTATATATGCAACATTTAATTTACAGCAAGTAATTTACAGTAAATATGCAACTATATAACATTTTAATACATCCTCATTTATGATAATTAGATCGCTGATATTGTAATGAAGTACACATAAGTGGGATTATATACGTTATATAATCTATTAGGTTTCTTTTAGAGTAAAGTTGATAAATAAACAGTGGTCTTGCCTGGAATTGAACCAGTATTTTCTAACTACTAATTTGGTATGTTGACCTCCACACCGCAATAACTCACGAAAGCAATGCCTTTGATTCCACACAAATTAAAGAAAGAAAAACGATAATGAATTTCAAGAAAACGGCTTTTAATTTAAATAACGTATTATTATATACAGTTTATGAGCAATTAATTGTTAAATGATGGCAGGTAATCAGAATGAATAAAATAAAAAATTCTCGGGCTGTAGATTAGAGGTTGGCAAATAATTTTAGCAGAAATTCCTTTTTAGTGCATCGATATGCGGGCAGGGTTCTTTGCCATGATCCTTATTGTTTGCAGGACGCGATGGGGGGACACACGTTTCTGGTAGAAATGTTGAAAAACATTGCAATTAAAAATTTAAAACAATACAAGCATGCATGCCGAAAATGGATATCTTCCAAAACGGATCATCGCCAAAAACGGGATATCAGATGATTGACATGTGTGCTGTAAATTTTCAAATAAAAAATTTAGGGCTAAAATATTATTCTACTTTTTCTGGTCAGTCTTTTTTCAACAATATTCACATTTCATGGTTTATTTTCTAAATTAATGCTGATGGAAATGATAAGGGTACATTCTTCGACGAATTCACATGCTTTCTAGCATATTTAGTGTTTGCAAGTTGGATTAATCGTTAATACAGTCAGGCTTATATATACGCATGCACATTGTACCAACAGATGCGCATTTTTGCTGTTGATAATTGTGTATAAAATCGGTAGGATAGAAATGAAACGTTACACAGAATTTTCTAACGGATCGGATTAAGCATATAGAAGAGCCGCATTCGAACCACCCGACCAGCGTTCGCTCATTCTTGCTGTAGACTTTCTAAAAGAAGGTAAATCAATTCGAGCAGATTTTATTAACACTTTTCATGATTTTTCTCACTTGCAAATAAAATCTGTGGAGTCCTAGTTGTAGAATTCTAATTTCAATATTTTTTAAGTGGTATATAATATCACTCTTATATCAAATCTATAAATATTTTTGATTTAAAACTATTTTATTATGTTTTATTTTTAATACCTCTGCATTTTCATTTCATTGTTTTCTTTTTTTCGTCTTTTTTATGCAATATATACCAAGACATTTTTATTTATAGAGGCTTTTTACTTCCTTGTACGAAGTTAAAAGGAAGTATTGTAATCGCGAAAAGTTTCAGGCAGCATATTTCAACAAAAATATCCATTTTGACCGCTATCGAATGCAATTTAACAATGTTTTTGCGTGATATCTGTACGTAAGGACACAATAAAATAATCTTTTCCTTCAAAAAAATTATAAAACAGCTTTAAAATGAATTCTGAAGAGAATTTTTCGTGGCGTCTGTACGAATGTATGTACGTACGTGCGTACATACGTATCTCGCATAACTCAAAAACGAGTAGCGTCAGAACGTTCAAATTTTGTATATAGGACTGCAATAACATGTAGATGTGCACCTCGTATTTTGGTTGCAATCGGCCGCACCAAACGTATATAAATATATTTATATATATATCCACTCTGTTACTCGGCTCAGTAATCTCAGTTTCTTTACTCTTATATGTTTGTAAATTGTACATTTTTTTGCTTGAAAAATGATTGAATTACGTTGTTTTTATCTTCCGGTGAAGGATTTTATGCCTTTAGTAAATCTGTGTGCAATAGTTTTAGAATTATCAGCAATTTTAAAGTTGTTTAATTGCCGCTAAGCCTGTTTTTAATGGCGGCCATTGATGTTTACATTTGAAACAGGAGACTAGTGGATTTTTTGCCAATCTAGAGAAACTTAGCTTCGCAACAACAAAGATAACGCATTCATTTATTATTGCCAATTAAATCATGCTTAATCCTTTCTGGAATTTTTTCGAGGAAATAAGTGTTTGAGATTTACTTCGTAATTTTTAATATAGATATTTTGAGTTTTTATGTATTTTTGCCTTCTCGTGAAGTGAGAACTGAATTAATTAAATGAGAAATACTCAATCGTCTGTAAAAAACTATTTCTTTTTCGTTTTGTTTGCTTAATTTCCTTTATACATCATTCTAGCTTTATTATAGTATTTGAATAGAACATGTGGCAACGATTAGATAATTCTATTCTTTAAATGATATAAATTTTGTGCATTATGAGTTATAATATGAACAAAATATGTACTTTAACTGTTATATAATTATTGGATTATATAACAGTTAACTTAGTTTCCGTCATATAATTATTATATAAGTTAACTTTTATATAATTATTAATACTGTTAAGTGAATCTAGCGCCAGAGTTTCGCTATGGTAAACAAATACTAGAGTGAAATTTAAAGAATGCATTTATTCTATTGTGGTTTATGCGCTGTCGGTGAAATAGATTTAATTCAATTCAATAAGTTTAGATG
Source organism: Stegodyphus dumicola (assembly GCF_044657685.1). Classification (NCBI taxonomy): domain Eukaryota; kingdom Metazoa; phylum Arthropoda; class Arachnida; order Araneae; family Eresidae; genus Stegodyphus; species Stegodyphus dumicola. Next base: position 174,117,995 of record NC_140774.1, on the reverse strand, counting down.
AAATGCAAGAAAAAAATGTGTATAATTTAATATTCCAATGCAAGGAAGTCATGTGGTGTACATATCAGATTTTTTATGCATGATCAAAATAAATTTCTTTTTTTTTTTAAATCCGTGTTTCATAATTAAGCAATTAGAATTGTAGATCATGTAAAAATCTAATCAATTAATCATGTAATAATCTAATCGATTAAGCCTGCAAGCTTGTATTTACTATGAAAATTTAAAAACAGGCAGCTCTTTTTAAGATTATCAGTGCTATATTTTAAAATTCCTAACAGATATTCAGATTCTGTTTATAAAGAAACCGGTTGTTTAGCACATATTGCAATCGTCAGAAAGTGTAATCTGAAGAACCATAATCAATTATCCTGTCAAATGATCCCAAAGATTTCAAAAGCATATTCTATAAATCTTTACCAGTACTTAAGAACTAACTCGCAGTAATTCCATGAATTGATACTGTTTGAAATAAAAGTTTCTTGAAATTTAAAGAACAATCATTGACTTCCTCCATATATTCTAGATTTTTAATTTTCTAAACATACTTTCAACAAATACTTTAAGTGACATAGATAATTGTACTTTATGTTATTTTCATAATTATCAAGCAAAGCAGTAAAAACAATTTTGGTCAAGAAAACATCTTTTCCGCTTACTTTTTAACTTTTTCTGTTATTTAATTTTATTGTATTTATGTTTTACATGTCTAATGATTTGCTTTTCATGTGTATTGATTTTTGAAAACGTCTTTAACCTTTTGGAGCGGCAGCTCTTGGTAACTTTTAGGCGAGCTTTCTACAATTTTCATAATTATTATGTATTATCCAAGAGTTTATACTAAAAGTATAATTTATCCTTTTATTTTTTCACTTTATAGAAAGCACGAAAGAAATATTCCTGATTTCAGTGGAAGAAAAAAATAAAAAATCTGATGTGTACATCACATGACTTCCTTGTATTGGAATGTTAAATTGGAATATTAAATTATACGCATTTTTCTTGCATTTAATTTAAACTTATTGGATTAAATTAAATCTACTTCGCCGACAGCGCTTAAACCACAATAGAATAAATGCATTCTTTAAAATTCACTCTAGTATTTGTTTACCATAGCGACACTCTGGCGCTAGATTCACTTAAGAGTATTAATAATTATATAAAAGTTAACTTATAATTATATGACGGAAACTAAGTTAACTGTTATATAATCCAATAATTATATAACAGTTAATGTATATATTTCGTTCATATTATAACTCATAATGCACAAAATTTATATCATTTAAAGAATAGAATTATCTAATCGTTGCCACATGTTCTATTCAAATACTATAATAAAGCTAGAATGATGTATAAAGGAAATTAAGCAAACAAAACAAAAAAGAAATAGTTTTTTACAGACGATTGAGTATTTCTCATTTAATTAATTCAGTTCTCACTTCGCGAGAAGGCAAAAATACATAAAACCTCAAAATATCTATATTAAAAATTACGAAGTAAATCTCAAACACTTATTTCCTCGAAAAAATTCCAGAAAGAATCAAGCCTGATTTCATTGGCAATAATAGATGAATGCGTTATCTTTGTTGTTGCGAAGCTAAGTTTCTCTAGATTGGCAAAAAATCCACTAGTCTCCTCTTTCAAATGTAAACATCAATGGCCGCCATTAAAAACAGGCTTAGCGGCAATTAAACAACTTTAAAATTGCTGATAATTCTAAAACTATTGCACACAGATTTATTAAAGGCATAAAATCCTTCACCGGAAGATAAAAGCTACATAATTCAATCATTTTTAAAGCAAAAAATTTAAAATTTACAAACATATAAGAGTTAAGAAACTGAGATCACTGAGCCGGGTAACAGAGTGGATATATATATAAATATATTTATATACGTTTGGTGCGGCCGATTGCAATCAAATTACGAGGTGCACTTCTGCATGTTATAGCAGTCCTATATACAAAATTTGAACGTTCTGACGCTACTCGTTTTTGAGTTATGCGAGATACGTACGTACGCACGTACGTACATACGTTCGTACAGACGCTACGAAAAATACTCTTCAGAAAATTATTTTAAAGCAGTTTTATAATTTTTTTGAAGGAAAAGAGTATTTTATTATGTCCTTACGTACAGATATCACGCAAAAAATTCGTTAAATGGCATTCGATAGCTGTCAAAATGGATATTTTCGTTGAAATATGCTGCCTGAAACTTTTTGCGATTACAATACTTCCTTTTTACTTCGTACAAGGAAGTAAAAATGGCTAAAAATCCTAAATTTAAGTAAAAAATTAAATTACTACAATGACTACGCTCGTCTCATTTTGAAAATTGAATGACAGAAAAGACTAAAATCCATATTTATTACCATATTTCTATATGGTAAAATTAATAAATATTACCATAATAAATATAAGAAATATTAATTAATTAATTAAATACTAACTTAATTCATAATTTATTTAAATTAATACTTTAATTAACTAAATACTTATTAAATTAACTAAATACTAATTAACCATTAATAAATGTTACCATATTTATTATTGTGTAATTTATAAAGTCTAAAACTACCAAAAAAGAGAATCAGAATAATCATGAATATCATAATTCAATAAAAGAAGAAGCTAAACACGTAATGCAAAAGTACTTTTTCACTAAAAGGGAAGACGGTCGAAATGAGCAGGATTGTTTTGTTCTTAGAATGACAGAAAAAAGATAATATCTAACTGAAATGTAATAAATTTTTCAATACAGAACTAAGAAGTCTATTTACTGAGATGCAGCATAATTTTGAACTGGATTTTGAAACGGAATTTTGGGCATCCTTAAAGTAAAGATAGAAGAGTTGGTGTGAAATGTGAGAATTTTAAAGAGATTTTATAAGGAAAAAAAAAAAAAAAAAAAATCTGAAATGTTTCAGATTTTAAATTACGTCCAAAGGGGCGTTTTTTTAACATTTTGTGTGTTACTTTTCTTTATTAAATATCATGTTCCTCGCACTTAAACCATAAGATCCAGTGCAACAGCAATATCGCAAAATAGTTTTAAAACGAGATTATCTTTAGAATTTCCGATACAGAGACTCACGCGCTGGAGATAAAAATGTTTTTTCTGCACAACGTTGCCATTGCTCGCTTTGAAATCCTTGAGTTTGTTAATCAAAAATTCGTCAATGTTTTAAAAAATAGGAAATCGATCATAAAACAAATTTCAAATTTCAAATTTGGTCTTCCACATGCTCATATTCGTTGGAGGATTACGTTATTCAAAATTCGGTGACTCTATGTACCGTTGTTTTATCACAATACGAGAAATATACATACATTTATGCAGATTTTTCATTATTTAATTTCTTCAAATATAATGCAGGACTCTAACATTTTGTGGCAACAGTTTGAAAAGTGAACCGACATTTATGAGTCCGACGCAAAATGCCAAAACGAAACTAATAGTCCTTCGGGATTCAAATCCCTTTGGACTAAAAATTTAAAAAAACATTACCAGAATGATTATATTGGCAGAAGGCAATAGATCAAAATTAATCTGAGACAGGAGAATTTGGTTCGGTTTTATTTATTATGACAAAGCACTCGAGAGATATCTACCTAAAGTAAGACTGCTTTCGTGGAGGATTTTCTAAGAGAAATTGGCTCGTATACACTTGAGGAAAACTACGAAAGCACCCATATAGTCAGCCCGTTCTCGAGATTTGAAACTTGGAGCGGACTACCAGTGTTCAGCGACTTTGACGCTCAGCCGCTAATGGGGGGGGATTTGTCTTACCCTCAAAATCGATCAGGATATATATGAAAGAAAAAAAAGCTTGTTGAACTGCGCTTTAGAAGGAAATTATATAAATAGTAAGAATGAAATTCCTGTATGAAAGGAAAGATAATTGCGATGTTGATTATTGGACATGAATAGAAAAAAATTAATGTCACTTCTGACAATTGTTTTTAATTAATGTTTTTAATGTTTTGTGTATAAATTTAGGTTTTCTTTAAGATGAAAAGAAATTTGGCCGAACGTTTTGCGAAGCCATGTAGGATAATATATCTATTTTTCTTCAACGTTATAACTGTAAATCTTCATCAATACTATAAAACAAGCCATTCGAAGTAATACGCTATAACTCAACATATTATTGCATTTTCCTTATATATTCTTTTCATATATTATGCATTCTATTCTGGTTTGACTTTATTGCTTGTGTAATACCATTTAAGCTCGAAATAGTTAATATACAGATTTATTTATTTATTTTTTTTTTCTGCATTTGCCGTGTTTATTTTTAATCTTTAAATTAAATTTTAAATTAAAGCATGTATTATGGAGGGGAATTACAAAGGGATGAAAATAGGTTGCAAAGTTATTGAAATTCGAACGGTTGCAGTTCTCATGTAATGTCTTTATTGTTTATTAGGAATTAGCAGAATTTGAAGATCTTCAACGAAATAATTGCATTTTATGGCTAAAATCTAAAATTTAAAATCGTAAAATATAAAAAATATTATATATTTGTAGGGTTATTATTTAAATTAATTAGTTATTATCATTTGGATCTTTACTATCATTTCTTCTTTCCGTTTTCCTCACCAGAATATAAATGATCTAGCTAGTATTTAAACTAAGCTTTTTGGATTTTAAGATAGAGCGCGTTTCTAGCTGCGTGTGCATGCTAAGTTTAGTACCTGCCAACTCTGATAATTGTAATTATTCACCTTTGCGTTATATCGCTGCCGACATGCTGGTTTTGAAGCCCGGGTAGAATTATTGAACCAGCTTCGAGTAAGATTTGAATTTTGTAGTATTTGACAACTGTTTCAATTTTAACTTAGATTTCACCGTTTCTATTTAATTAGAAAAGCAATAATCTGATCAGAAAAGCAATAATTAGCATAACAAATTAAGACAAAGCAAAGATGATGTTCTTTACAGGAAATGCTCAATATGTTCACCATCATTCCTCAACAATAGCTGTAGTCGAGGAATAATGTTGTGAACAGCACTGCAAAGCATGTCCGGAGTTATGGTGAGACATTGGCGTCGGATGTTGTCTTTGAGCATCCCTAGAGATGTCGGTCGATCACGATACACTTGCGACTTCAGGTAACCCCAAGGCCAATAATCGCACGGACTGAGGTCTGGGGACCTGGGAGGCCAAGTATGACGAAAGTGGCTGCTGAGCACACGATCATCACCAAACGACGCGCGCAAGAGATCTTTCACGCGTCTAGCAATATGGGGTGGAGCGCCATCCGGCATAAAAATCGTACGTTCCAGCAGGTGTTTATCAGCCAGGCTGGGGACGATGCGATTCTGTAACATATCGGCGTACCTCTCACCCGTCACGGTAGCAGTTACAAAACCAGAATCACGCATTTCCTCGAAGAAAAAAGGCCCGATAACGGTATTTTTTTTGGGGGGGGTCTAATAAAACCCCATGTCATTCTAAGTATGTGTGTCAATTTTTACCTCTCTATCTACATTATTCCGTGATTTATTAAGTTTTCAAATTTATACTGACTTTTTTATCACCCGGTATATTCATCTTCTATGATAAATTTGGTATTTACGAAAGTTGGTGATGAACTGAATAATATGTTAGTCAAACGATGAGAATTTTCAACATGTTCAAAACTGTATTGTTTTAGTAAATGCCTCAGAGTCAATTCCACGCATACTCTTAATGCGCATAAACTTATGGACTAACCCGATATAATTAGATACAACAACTATTTAAGATTTAGTTGTTGTTGAAACTTCTTATAACGACTAGTCGACAGGCACGCAAAATCTCCAACTAGTAACAGTATATTATATCCGTTTTCATATTAGTTACCAGAGCACACCAGCAGCCGAGTGGCAAAGTCGCTGAACACTGGTCGTTCGGTCCGAGTTTCGAATACGCGAAGGGATGGCTGCATGGGTGTTTTCGTGGCTTTTCCCACGTGTAACGTGTATACGAGCCATTTTCCCTTAGAAAATCCTCCACGAAGGCATCCCTCCCCTCGGACAGATAGCTCTCGTATGCTTTGCCATAATGAAATAAACCAAAACCAAACCAATATAACTACCGCTATTTGTAATGTCCTTCCGTAAGTAGAACGTGAAGAGCCGTTAAAAACCAGCGTGAGCTATATTACTTATTAAAAATTTGCTTTATTAGGATTCACTTAAGATTTTAAAGAATGTTTTAGGATTATAATATCTTGAAATAATGTGATAGTTTTATTGTTTATAATTTTTTGCCCAAAGGGCCAATTTGCCCAGAAGGACTATTAATTTCAATTGTTGCCACCAAATATTATCGCTCTGTATTATATTTAAAGAAATTAAATAATGAACAATCTGCATAAATGTATGTGTGTTTCTCGCACTGTGATAAAACAACTGTACCTAGAGCCATCAAATTTTGAACAGTGAAAGTTTCCACCCGAATGTGGGCATCTGGAAGCCCAAATTTGAAATTTGGAATTTGTTTTATTATCGATTTCATATTTTGTAAAACTTTAACGAATTTTTGATTAAAAAACTCAAGGATTTCAAAGTGAGCAATGGCAACGTTGTACAGAAAAAACATTTTTCTCTAGCGCGCGAGGCTGTGTATCAGAAATTCAAAGATAGGCTCATTTTAAAATTATTTTGCGATATTGCTTTTGAACTGAATTTTATAGTTTAAGTGCGAAGAATATGATATTTAATAAATAAAGGTAGCACACGAAACGTTAAAAAAAAAACGCCCCTTTTGGATGTAATTTAAAATCTGAAACCTTTCAGATTTTTTTTTTTTTTTTCTTTTTCTTTTTTTGGCTCTTCTTTCAGATTAAAATAAAAATTAGAGTTAAAATACGTAGTATATATTTTTTTATTTTTTATTTTACGTATATATATATATATATTTTATTTTACGTATATATATTTTTATCTTTAATTTATAAATTTTATCTTTAATTTATAAATTAAAGATAAAAAAATACGTAGCTTTTATAATATGTTGTTGCCGTCTTCATGTTGGAATAAAAATTTACAATGGAGCAAAAATCGAATGAAAAGGTTAACATTTTTGGCAATTGAATAGTTTTTCCCCACTTTATATAAATTTTACTTTAAATTTTTTTATTAATAACAATGGATGAGAAATTACGGACATAATGTTTTTAGAAAACTTGAAACAATTCTTCAAATTATTTTAATACCTATAAGTCTTAGTTAAATAATGAAAAATACATCTTAGCACAGGTGATAAATCGCCAAATCTGGATATCGGCAACTTCTCTTTCTGATCCTCATTGATTTTGTGAACTTTTTGGCAAGCAGCGTATCGAGGCCGGTTTAATTACCAGAGAACGGATCGTTAGAGATGCGAGCAAAAGCTAATTTAAGCGGGCCATAAGAGGAACATGAAATTAATTAATAATTAAAGATCGTCGAAAGAGTGTTTTGGAGTATCTCATAATGTTTATATAGTGGGGCTTTATGACGTCATAAAGGTATTGAAAGATGATAAACAAGCGACACTCTCTGGAACAAAGCATTTTTGTTGAAATCTCCCTAATAATAACACTTTATCGTGGGCTATCTACCCAGTTAATAGTTCCTTTCCGCCTTTCAGACTTTTTACCTCCATTTTCTTGGTTCTAATGAGAGTTGGAAAGTGTAAAATGCAAGATAAAGACTTGTTGATAGGTTTAAATATTTATTATGATACATATTTATACTTCTACCTTCATATGACTGCAAAATTGAAACTCTAAATAATGGGGTGTTAATTTTTAATCGGTTTGAATTTATTCATACTACGTTTTGTATTTACATGCAAAAAATATTTGTTATCAGATTACAGTAAATGAATTTTTATCTAAGCGTAATGTAAATATTAATTATATTAAATTATTTAAGCGTAATGTAAATATGAATTGCTTTCAGACAGAACGCATCACATGTAACTACTGTCGAACAAGAAATAATTTTATTTTTATGTTGAAAATACCTAATGCATGAGAATAATAATAATTTTAATAGCATTTATCTATCATTAAATTTTATCAAGCTATAGGGGTAAAACAAGAGAATTATACATAGCAAACTAAATGTCACGTGGCTCGTAAACTATAGACAGTAGATAAAGTGTAACTCTGTCTATTAAGTGATTAATATATATATATATATATATATGTATGTAATAATAATAAAATTCCATAGTCAAGAATACACTTAAATTTCTAACTGTATGTTCTTTTCATTTTTAATGGCGACGTTCTCTTATTTGAAAGTACGTGGAATTAAATCCACAGCCCCGTAGTCAAGTTGTTTTTCCCGCCTTTTCTACACGTACATTTATAGAATGTTCTGGAAATATTTAAAGCGAACTGGATTGGCTGACGAGGCTGACGTCATTTCTTGGAAGCTCCGCCTTTCCAGAGGCTATAAAAGGACTCGCAAAAGAATATCGGGGCTTTTTCTTTAATGTAACGATGCAGTAAACTTCATACAAAAAGTTATTAGTAATTCTTTTTTATTTACTCCGGATATCAGATTTTTTTAATTGCTATTTCTCCTGACCAATAATAAATAGATCCTGTTTTTTAAACTTATCGTCTGATAGTTTAAGCTTCGACTACATCTATGATTCTTCACCAATCTATTTATTCCGGACAAAAGCTGGTACATCACATATATATACATATCAGAGATTGAATTAAAGTAATATATTAATATATCGTAATGAATTGCCTAATACTTGCGCAAAAGCTGCAAAGTAATAAAATAATAATTTTTTTTCTAATGCATTACTGAGTGTATTATCTCTTTTGAGATAGATAGATAGATTTTATATTTCCAATGGCTGGGAAAAACGTTACAAAGAACTAAAATCTTACAAACAGAGGTGACAAACAATACAACTAAGAATGAAAAACCCGAAGTCATTGCTCTTGCCTTCTAGTATCTCGATTCCTCAGATGGTCAGATTCTTCTCCAGAGTCACAAAGTGGGCAAATAGGATCGCTTGAGATGCCTATGCAGTGAAGAGGTAGATATATATAGATATATCGATATAATTATTAACTTTCTATTTATGATTACTTACTAGGAAAGATATTATAAATCTTTTGCTAACTGAAATGAGGAAATGTTAAAACTTAAGAGTACTGTGATTAAACTATTGAACACTTGTAAAAAAACTTAAAGAAGTTTAATATTTGTATTGGTATGCCTCATGAACGTATATTTTAAAGTTAAATAAAAAGAAAAAAAATAGTACAAACATGAAAAATAAGGTAGAAATAAATACATATAATAAAAAAATAAGTAAATTACTGCCGATTTCTTGAAAATGTGTTGTCTTAACAATAGAAATTACTCCGCCCCCGAAAATTCCGCAATAATTTGATAATAACTTTTAGCTTAGGTGCTTTAAGCATATAACATATGTTACCGTGAAAGACCGAAATTGAAGAATGTTGACTTTAATCGGAGAATGTCAACATTCACCAAATACGTCGGTGAAAGATCAAATATTTCTTTACATTCTTGTACATTCGGACCCTCACCGGTGTATGTCGACAATCACAGATATGCTCTGGTGTAGGTCGAAAAGAGAGGAGTATATGTACACGCTGCCATTCCAAAAGGAAGTGTTCCACAAATAAATGCAGTTGTAAAAGCAAGGGCCTCTTGTGCAATTCAAAGTGTCATAATAGTTGCAATAAATAAGATTTGAATCACATAATTTGGTAAGTTTATAACTTCTATTATTTTCTTTTCTCATTTTGAATGTACTGTGTGTTTTAAGTTCTTATATTCTTAAGTTCTTATTCTGAGTCTCAAGTGCGTTTTTTCGAGAATGAATTACGGAGAAGTAAATATAATATTCTTATATGTTCAACATTCACCATTAGTACATGGTGAATGTCGACATTCACCGGTGTAAGTCAGAAATAGGAGTATTTGGAAAATATTTCGGACATACACCAAGCGACTATGTGAATGTTGACATTCACAGGTGAAAGTCGACATTCTCCAGCTTTCGGTGTTTTACTGTAACATATATATATATTCCAAATTATTGTGGAATTATATATATATAAATTTTAATAATTAAATTCAGTTAGATTATCTCCTAGGATAGGGATGGGCAAAGTACGGCCCGCGGGCCAAATCCGGCCCGTCGGAAGGTTCTATCCGACTCGGGAATAGAATTTTAATTTGCCGGTCTGAAGCAAATTAAAAGAAATATATATTTATATATTATATATCCATCTCCTTTTCTACTTTGTTTAAATATGATTTTTTCTTCCATTTTTACAAAGGACTGATGATCTTTTTACTTTCTCTATTTTTGTTCTTCAAAACATAAATTGACGGAATTAGCAAGCACAGACAGCTTTCAAACGGTAATGTGTTAAAACCGAAATTTCTTTGTTAGTTATAGCTGTAGATTGACGCTAACGAGAGTTATCTCTTTCTCGGGGAGCACACATATGGGAATTGAATATAGGTGAATTAGGCCTCACATGTGGCCGACGGCGCATTTTAAGCTCCAACCAGCGGCTTTTTTCTTTGACGCGAATTTTAATATTATTGATTGCGTATGGAAAAATTGCGGATATATAGCATCATTGTGAATAGTGGTGAAATTATTAAAAGTATAGCGTAGCTAGTGCTTGTTTGGGTTATTCGTAAACTATTTCAATCCCAAAATGGCTGCTAAAAAACGTAAAGGTGATTCAGAAAGCTGCGCTTTTAATGATGATTGGACCTGGAAATATTTTTTACAATTGTAAAAGATACACCAGCGTGTCTGATCTGGAATGGAGCTGTCTTCAAGGAAGGTAACATTTCCCGTCATTTCACATCTAAGCATAAGAATTCCAATTACGAAGCGGTATCAGAATATGAAAGAAAATAAAATTCAGAAAGCCTTTGTATAAAATTTACAGGCCGACAAGAGTTTTTCAAAAAGGTAAACAGTATCTAAGAAGCAGCTACACATGCAAGTAACATTGTAGCATACAATATTTCTAAAAATAATAAAGCTCTCAATGATTTGTAGTTCGTTAAACAATGCGTGCTCAAAGTTTGTGATGTTTTATGTCCACACAAGAAAAATAATTTTGAGACTGTAAGCTTATCTTGGAAAACGGTGACTTCTAGAATCGAAGCCATCGATAAGAAGTTGACATCACAATTAGAGTCAAAGATTGGCCAGTTTAAAATTTGCTTCACAGCTATGGATGAAAACACTGATATAAATGATACTGCTCAACTAGTATTATTTATAAGAGGTGTTGATGAGAACTTTGAAATTACTGTGGAACTGGCGTGCATGTGTTCTTTAAAGGGAACTACAATGGGGTGTGGTATTTTTCGTGAATTTCAGAAAGGGTGAAACTTTGAAAACTTTTCAACTTTAAAAGTGTCTATAACAAATATATGTAATATGATGACCTATGGAGCTCCAAATGTGACAGGAAAAAAATCTGGATTTCTTGGACTCTTTAATCAAAACTATCCAGGGAACAATATTGTTTTTCTTCATTGTGTTATACGTACATCAAGATGCTATGTGTAAATCTGCATTGAATATGAAACCCGTGCTTGATGCAGTCGTAAAGCTTGTAAATACTATTCGATCTCGTGGGCTTACACCCTAGCTATTTTGAAACTTTCTTCACTCCGTGCAATCTGAATACGCTGATGTACTGTATTACACGAAAGCAAGGTGGCTTAGTTCAGGATATGTTTTCGAGTGAGTTTGGCAGCTTAAAGACGACACAGTGTCGTTCTTCCATGAGAAATAGTGTTCTGCGGAGTGCGAGATGTTAGAAGTTACAGAAGGGATTTCGGATTTTGCATTTTTCACAGATCTGTTTCATATGAGCAACTTGAAAATCAAGATCCAAGGGAAAAATCAGTTTATCGACGATATGTGGGCACATTTCAAAGCTTTTAAACTAAAACTTAATCTATTTGCTGGGCAGCTAGCTAAGAACGACTTGTCTTATTTCCCAAGGTTAAGTTCAATACCCTCAGTAAACGAAGAGAAGTTCAGAATTATGAAGATGTCTGAAAAAACTGCATTTTGAGTTCGAACGCAGATTTCAGTACCGTTCAAACAGAACTGGATATTTTTACCATTCCTTTCAATGTAATGTGTGAAGCAGTGAGGTCAGATTTGCAGCTTGAATTAATTGAGTTGCAGTTTAACAATCATCTCAAGCAGTTGTTTCTAAATATGCCAAAGTTAGAGTTTTACAAATCATTATCGAAAGTAAGTTTCCTAAATTTAATATCCCATGCCCAGAAAATCAATGCTATGTTTGCTTCATCTTTTACATGTGAATAAGTGTTTTCAACTATGAACCTGAGAAAGAAATATTTCAGAAGTATACTGACAGATGAGCATTTAGCCTCGTTCCTTAGAATCATTACATCTTACTTTGAACCTCAATATAAGGAACTTTTAAAAATGAAATCGCAATTTCATCCATTTCATTAGCATATTTAAATTGCAATACTTGCATATTGTTTTTAAAATAAAAAAAAATTATCTTTGCCCACCAAACTTTTTTTTTTTCGATTTTTGGCCCGCAACCGAAAACGTTTGCCCATCCCTGTCCTAGGGAATGAGTATTCCTAGGGAATGAGTATAAAAGTTTTGAAAAATTAATATTTTTATTAGTTAATTGAAATACTATTGAAATGGGTGATTTTGAAAAATGCAAAATTTATTAAAGGTTGTGCGTATTGTAAAAAGCAAAAACTGAAAATATGTATCAAATTTAAGAAAAATTTCTAACTATAGAAATATTAAAGACATTAAAAATATTTTACAAAAAAGAAAATTATTGCCGATTTCAGAGAAAGATACTAACATTTCAAAGGGAATTAATCTATTTTCAAACAATCACGAACAATTCCATTCCCTCTCTTTAGCATTTTCGAAATATACTTCTATGCTAAAATGAAAATAAGGGCAAAGTAATAAAATTTTTAGCTCAAAGGGCGTTAGCCCAGAAGGGCTAATAATTTCGTTTGGCATTTTGCGTCGAAACTTTAAATGTCTGTTTAATTTTTCAAATTGTTGCCACCAAATATTATATAATATAAATAAAAGTATTTATTATTTATTTTATTTTATTTTATTTATTATTTTATTTATATTTATATAATATAAATAAAATAAATAAAGTATATATGTAATTTATTTCCTAAACAATATTGATTAATTGATTATATCGTGCTGTGTTATATTTTAAGATATTAAATAAGGAAGAATCTGCATAAAAGTATATATGTTTCTCGCATTGTGATAAAACAACGGTGCCTAAAGCCATCCAGTTTTGAATAACGTAATCCTCCACCGAATAGGGGCATCTGGAATCCTTAATTTGGAATTTGGAATTTCCTTTATTATCTTTTCATATCTTCTCAGACATTAAAGAACTTTTTGATTAACAAACTCAACGATTGCAAAGAGAATAATGGCAACACTTTACGAAAAAAAAATATTTTTATCTCCAGCAGAGCGAGACTGTTTATCGAAAATTCTAAAGATATGCTCCTTTTAAAATTGTTTTGTGATATTGCTGTTGAATTTTGTGGTTTCATTGCGAAGAACATGATATTTAATAAATAAAGGTAACACACAAAATGCTAAAAAAAAACGCCCTTTTGGGAGTAATGTAAAATCTGAAAGTTTTCGGATTTTTTTTAAACTTATATTTTAATTTTCAATAAATGCGAAGAAAATTCCCCGGCGCTGTGTAAGATAACATATGGAGAGATAATACATGTAGTAAACCACGGAACAATACGTAAAAAGGGAATAGCGTTATCCATCGATACCGCAGTTGGCATCACCAACACTGTACCGGTTAGTCAGAGTTGCACGTATGAGCAAAGAGAAATGTTGAATGTTACATATTGACATTATGCTGATTTCTTTCATTGAAAGCTCATATATTGTTGGAGAAGAGATAGTTCTTGAAATCTTAGGCAATGGTGGCGTTTATGTGGCAAAGGGGCTAGGGCGAGTCAGATTTTTATGGACACGGTGTATATGTATACATGTATCCTCATATATCAAGGAGTTATATAAATGTTTTATATGAAATACCAACGAAAATGTTAAATTTGAGCAGGAGCAAAAAAGCTAATTAAAATTTTAAAAACTTTTAAATTTTTTAACGTCATCGTGAAACATTAAAATAAAAATAAAAGTACGAAAATAAAATGAACTATTGAAAAACATTTGTGTAATTAAGTAATGAAACTGAACAAAAGTAAAAAATAAAAATAATTCGAAAAGAGTAATTAAGATTGATTCAACCAGTTTCTCTTCAGGGGTGTGTCTATACATATATATATATACACATTATATATATATATATATAATTTATTTCCTAAACAATATTGATTAATTGATTATATTATCTCCTAAGTTTAATTAAAGTAGAATTATTTTAAAAGAGTGAATCCATACTGGTAAGTTACAACATTATATATATATATATATTATATATAAGAAAGGAGAACAAACTAAAAAATAAAAAAGACCTTTGTGGTCAAGAATTTTGCGCATTGAGCTGCAAAAATTAGAAAATAAGGTAAAAAGAATATTCTTCATGCTTTTGATTTAAAGCAGATGTGATATTGTGTTTCCGGGGAAGAATGTTAACACAAATTAAAATAAAGTGCAATTAAAAGTGTAAATACAAGATAAATGAAATAATCACTAGAATGCTTACAAATAAAAAGCGAATTTAAAACTCAAATATATATACATTTATATTTATATATATTTGCGCAGAAAAGGAAAATTCAAAAATAGCTAATGCTATAAAGCACATTTGATACTGCTGTTACAAAAAGGTTATACCAAGTATAAGCAATAATATAAAGCAGTAAAATTTATAGCGAAATTACAATAAAGCAGTAAAAGTTATCGCGAAAAAGCCTACAATAGTAACTACTAAACGATATAAACTTCAAAAACAAAAAGGGATTAGAAAAGATTAAAAAATTTTGAAATAAAAAATTTTCATATTATGTACGCAAACAATCAAAAACACTTCAAATACAAAGAACTTATTCACAAAGAATTGCAATAAATGGTAAATTAGCCCAATTCGAGGATGGTAGTTAGTGACTTTGACTGCCATGCCGGAAGGCCCCGATTTGAATCCCGGAGAAGGTGTGGATACTTGTAATTGTATAGTATCTGTGCGGTATGGGGCACTTGAAATACGTGGCGAACCAAAAGTTCTCTCCAGAGGTTGGTGGTAAGAAAACGGAGGGGATGGGAAACCCTCGGAGCCGTCCCCCAGATTACTGTTTTTCAAAATTGGGGGGGGGGCGGAACTGAGCAAAGTTGTGCTGTCACCTGTATGGTACCCAAGGTTCTTATACACGACAGGCGCAATATTGTCACGATAAATTTCGCGTGCATTTTCTGATATAAGACAAGAGACATTAGTCACGACTCAAGAACTATAAATTCTTTAGTTTACCGCTAGAGGCGCTGGAACATGTTGAATCTACATGTTAACTAAACGCTTCTGTTGGTAAAGCCGGTTTCTGCGGTGAGGTTTTCCTTTTAAAAACTAAAATAATCATGACCTTAACGGTTAGCATAAAAGAAGGAACCGTGTTACCTCAAAAATATATCCAAGCACTTTTTTAAATTTAAATTTTGGTTTGGTAATAAACAACACATCATTTTCCAAATTATTGCATACCTAATATTAAAAAAATTCACTCGGCTAAAGAAGACAACGTGGTTTGGTGAAGAATTTTACTTTTACTCATTGATCCACGGGATTTCTTTTCTCATTATCTTTAAGAATGCATTAAATGTATCGATCTTGCTTAGAAGGTATTGGAATTTTTTTCTCTCATCAGCCAATAAATTAAGGAACAGGTGATGAAATTATCCACGCACTTCTCTCTCTTTATTCATGGGATGTGCGTGGAACTTTATTTTTTTTTTCCCTCTCCAAATGTTTCCCTGGATCGATTTATTCCGCTCGCAAAACTAGACATACTATTTTTTATTTCGCGTTCTTGTTTCTACAGTGTAAGAATACTCTTTTCTGTACTAAGAATTGCCTGAAAAATATATTGTACGTCTCCTTTCCGATGAAACCTACCGATGCATCTGTTGTTTTCTAGTTCAAGATCAGAAAATCCTTTTTGGGCTTTGTAATTTTCATTATATAGCGACCACATCCGAGCCCAAAAACCTGTTTCTGAGTGAATCAATAGTTTTCGTTTATTTAATTCGGATTGCAAAAGAATATTGCTGATTAGCACCATCAAGTTAAACAGTCATTAGGATCTTTTTGTAGCAGGAGTCATGAAAAATGAGCACTGCCCTCGCCGGGACTCGAACATTGGACCTCTCGAATATGCGCCGAGTGTGCTGACTATTACGCCACGAAGACATGCTAGAAGGCGAGAGAAGTACCTTATATACACCCCTTATTTTAAACGACGACTGGGGAAACTGTGCGGTATGGGGAATTCAATATAGGTGGCGAACCAAAAATTCTCTCCAGAGGTTGGTGGTAAGAGAATGGGAAGATGGGAAACTCTCGGTCACCAAATCCTAGTAATGGAGAATCATCATCCACTACCTTTTTTAGTTCGGGCGCCACTATAGATACATTAGGTTATTTTGAAGTAGAAGAAGTGAAAATGAGCAATGCCCTAGCCGGGACTCGAACCTCGGACCTCTCGAATATGCCCCGAGTGTGTTGACCATTACACCACGAAGGCATCCTAAGAAAACGGGAGAAATACCTTATAAAGTAAATCGCTTTAAATAGTTTCTAATTAAACCGGCTCTAATGAAACTCATAATTAGTCCAAAGGGGCTTTGTTCCTGAAGGACTATTGTTTTCGTTTGGCGATTTTGCGTTGAATCACTATAAATGTCCGTTTCACTTTTCAAACTTTTGCCACCAAATGTTAGAGTCCTGCATTATATTTGAAGAAATTAAATAATGAAAAATCTGCATAAATATATGTATATTTCTCGCACTGTGATAAAAAAACGGTACATAGAGCCATCGAATTTTGAATGACGTAATCCTCCTACGAATATGGGCATGTGGAAGACCAAATTTGAAATTTGGAATTTGTTTTATCATCGATTTCCTATTTTGTAAAACTTTAACGAATTTTTGATTAACAAACTCAAAGGATTTGAAAGCGAGCAATGGCAACTCTCTACGGGGAAAAAAAGCCTTTTTATCTCCAGCGCTCGGAGCTGTGTGTCGGAAATTCTAAAGATAGGCTCATTTTAAAATTATTTTGCGACATTGCAATTGAACTGAATTTTATGGTTTAAGTGCAAAGAACATGTTATTTAATAAATAAAGGTAACACAGAAAACGTTAAAAATTCGTCACTTTGGACGTAATGTAAAATCTGAGACCTTTCAGATTTTTTTTTCCTAATTTACTCTTCGAAACTCTCTTGGAAGATTTTTTCAAATGCAATTAATTTTATTTTGCTGAAATCATAGAGAGTATTTAGATATTTTATAAACGATTTCGGGCCCTCTTAAATTTTTTTTTAAATGTATAGTGCATTTTTTTTAAATGTTCGATATTATAGCCTAGTTTCTGGATTATAAGTCTGCATCGTGAATTTCATGACAGAAGGGCCTTTCATAAAATTTCCAGAGGTATAGATTTCCATTCGTCTTCCACTGCTTTCTACAGTCCGATCGATAGTGGTGGGTTTGCGCTTAGAAAGATCTCTTGGGGTCGTAGCAGAAATACATTTAAAAAGCATATATGATATACCTATATCAGTCTTCATCCAGGAATGCAGTGGTACTTTTAAAATATGATTTACTGCTTTGTCCTGATGAAGTTTCATTCTTTGAAAGTCAATTGAATAAAGAAACAGAATTTCTTCTGTAAATATTAGCCGTAAATCTTTCTCTTGATTGTACGCTGAACTAATTTTAAAATTATTATACTCTTCTTATCTTTAATTTCTCACCCTAAGAGAATCCTGCGACACTCATGAACCTCTTACTGAAATTTTCTGTTCATTGAGAACCAGTCTATACATGTTTTCCTCTCCGTTTTCGATAATAAATAGACCTTCCATGAAGCAGTAGTTTAGGTAAACTTACTTATCATCAAGAGTCACAGCGTATGTCTATTAACTCCTGCTAAATAGGTTTCACACGAGGTTCTATAAATTGTTCTGAGTTGAGCCATAGGCTCCGGAAAAAAGATGGTAAATGCTGGTTTTCAGCTATTATAAGTTGCAAATTTTGGTTTATTATTTTACTTATTGTTGCTACAGATGTATTTAATGACTTTCTGTTGCGTGCCGTTTATAGGTATTAATTTACAATCTTCTTACCATATCGAAGTAACGAATGACGGTTTTTTCCCCTTCCACTTAATAATATTGCTTATTTTGCCTTTAGGAAATTTAATACCATGTGTTTCACAACATGTTTTAATTATTGAATAGGAATATTTCTCTTTGGAAGGCTCAAAATCATATCCTCTTATCCACAGCTTATTTACATGCGAAGTTTTGAACGAATAATTTAATAATAAATAGTGGTAGTTATTTCTCATTTCAAATAAAAAGCTGTTCCCAGAAATTTTTATTCCAAACATTTGTTTTTTTAAGACCTTAGCGAAATCGTTCTAAAAATGTATAAACACTCTTTATATAGACGAATCCCACACAAAGTTGTTCCTAGTTCACGAAGCATATGTTCTTCAGTTTTCTTCCTTAATATTACATAAAGTATATTATTACAGCAAGTTTTAGAGTTCCGTTTTTCATTGAAGATGAGCTGGAACATCCTATCTTAGCGAAGGATTCCTTCAATCTTAGCGTTTTAATATGCGAGTATTAATCAATAAAATTAACTGGTTTTTTTTTTTTCAGAGTTATACAAGAGACCAAAACATACGAATCATACGAAATTAAAAATGATGCTAAAATTAGAAATATTGAAGTTTAATAAAATTGATTAGATTTAAAGCTTTTCCTACTAAACGGGTAAGAAAACTGCAATTTGGATTGAAATTAAAATGTTAACTTAATTACTAATGTTTATATCTTTGTACAACTGGTTAAAATGCTTCCAATATCATACATTATGCACCTCGACTTCCGAATTTCTCACTGGCTCTATACGCTATCATTCTGATCAGAAGGTAAAACAGGTTTATAAATATAAAATTCTGCTAGCGATAGAGAAAATAGTTTATTAACAGATTATTAGTCCAAAGGGATTTAAATCCCGAAGGACTATTAGTTTCGTTTTGGCATTTTGCGTCGGACTCATAAATGTCGGTTCACTTTTCAAACTGTTGCCACAAAATGTTAGAGTCCTGCATTATATTTGAAGAAATTAAATAATGAAAAATCTGCATAAATGTATGTATATTTCTCGTATTGTGATAAAACAACGGTACATAGAGTCACCGAATTTTGAATAACGTAATCCTCCAACGAATATGAGCATGTGGAAGACCAAATTTGAAATTTGAAATTTGTTTTATGATCGATTTCCTATTTTTTAAAACTTTGACGAATTTTTGATTAACAAACTCAAGGATTTCAAAGCGAGCAATGGCAACGTTGTGCAGAAAAAACATTTTTATCTCCAGCGCGCGAGTCTCTGTATCGGAAATTCTAAAGATATGCTCGTTTTAAAACTATTTTGCGATATTGCTGTTGCACTGGATCTTATGGTTTAAGTGCGAGGAACATGATATTTAATAAAGAAAGGTAACACACAAAATGTTAAAAAACGCCCCTTTGGACGTAATTTAAAATTGAAACATTTCAGATTTTTTTTTTAAATTTTATTTATAAGATGATATACGTTTTAACATTAAACTTGCACTTTTAGTCCAAAGAGAATTAGCCCAGAAGGCATTTTGCATCGCTATAAACGGCGAATCATTTTTTAAATTGTTGCCACGAAAATATTATCGCCCTGTATTATATTTAAAGAAATTAGATAATGAAGAATCTGGATAAATGTATGAATGCTTCTGGCACCATGATAAAATAACGGTACCTAGAGCCATCAAATTTTGAATAACGTATGTCTCCAACCGAATATGGGCATCTGGAAGCCCAAATTTGAAATTTAGAATTTGTTTTATTATCTATTTCTTATTTTGTAAAGCATTTATGAGTTTTTGATTAAAAACCTCAACGATTTCAAAGCGAGCAATGGCAACACTGTACGGAAAAAAATCATTTTTATCTCCAGGTCGCGAGATTGTGTATCGGAAATACTAAAGCTATGCTCTTTTAAATATTTTGTGATATTGCTGTAGAATTAAATTTTGTGGTTTAAGTGCGAAGAACACGATATTTAATAAATAAAGATAATGCACATAAAGTTTAAAAAAGGCCCCTTTGGGCGTTTTTATTGATTAAATTTAAAGTACAGAAATTGCATCATTTATAAACAAATCGTAATTTTATTCAACAGTGAAGATTTTGTTTTATGAGTTGTTAGCAGTAGATATCATCTTTCTTTAAGAAAAGAATCCAGATATTTATTTATATTTATATTTTTTATTTTATTATTTATTTATCCAGCTCAGAATATAATATAAAATCTGAAAGCGTTCAGATTTTAATTTTAATTTTTTACTATTAAAATATGCTTAATCATCCATTCAAAAGAGAAGTATAGAAACAAACAGCCAAGCTTTTAAAATAGAAATACTTTTTAAGCCGAAAGCCACTGAAATCTCTAACAGCATGGTTGATTTTTTTCTCTCGTTTATCGAATCGGTATGTTACACCAGATTTTTGTAGATTTTTTGTATTAATTTTATTAACTACTATTCTTATTGTTATAAACCACATACATGTAGGATCATATATAAACCACATATATGTAGGAAGAAATGTTTCTTACTGTATAAAACATTTCGTTTTTTCCTTAATGTTTGTATATGATATACATAGCTAAGGATAAATTTTTATCATTATTAAAAATTAGGATAGATTCCTGACGAAATGATATTTTTCGCCCTAAGGAGTTTTTGGAAGCAGGTGACTGCCTATCTGAAATTCTAAAGATATGCTGTTTTTAAATATTGCAGACCAAGTATGGCGTTAGCCGATGTACTCTCTAAAAGTGCATGTCTCTTTGAAATAATAAAACGCCCGTTTAAACGTAATGTAAAATCTAAACTCTATCAGATTTTTTTAAATTTTTATTTACTTTTATTTTTTGAAATTTTATTTAAACATTAATACATATTTTTAATATTTTGATGCTTTCCTATCAAAACTATTTTACGCCTAGAAATAAATGTCGCAAGAAGCGCACTAGCAGTACAGAAGTCGCATCATTTATAAACAAATTTTAATTTTATTCTGCAGTGAAGATTTTGTTTTATGAGTTGTTAGCGGTAGATATCATTTTTCTTTATGAAAAGAATCCAGATATTTATATTTTTTACTTTTTATTTTATTATTCATTTATCCGTCCCAGAAACAGCCCAGAAGTTTCATAACTTACATTTTTTTTATTTAACATTCGTTCGCTATAAAAGTCTAAATCACTTAAAATTGTTGCCACAAATTTTAGGTCACTGCATTATATTTCAAGAAATTGAATAATGAAGAATCTGCATGAATGCATATGATTTTCGTATTGTGAAAAAACAACGGTACCTACAGACATCTGATTTTGAATGACGTAATCCTCCACTCGAATATGGGCATCTGTATGCCATATTTGGAATATAGAATTTGTTTTATTATCTATTTCATATTTTGTAAAATTTTAACGAATTTTTGATTATCAAACTCAACGATTTCAAAGCGTTCCATTAAAATTAACATCGCATGCATCTTCAAGTACGGATATTTTATCCGCGAGATTTCTTTACATTTATTACTGGTATTATGTTGGTAGCGTAGCAACGCAAAGGCGTTACAATGTGTAACGGTTTTTTGCAATGAATGTCTTCGAATATATGTATCACCTTTCAAATCCCGTTTAGAATCCCACATGAAAAAACGGCCTTAAGATTATGATGTCGAGATAATGCATTAGACACACATTAACGAAATTAAATACTTATAAACCAAATTTATAAACCTATATTTATGATGGAGAATAATATGCTGGTTTAATATGCTGGTTTTCTTTGAAATATTGAAAATTTTCTTACGCCTGTTATTATGTTTTGTCTGCAATACGACTGTCACTACAGGATAGCAACATTTATAAACCACATATATATTACAGGAATAAATTGCTCAGTGAATGCTCTCCAACACCATCGCCCATACTGCAGATGATTTTGGTCTTCTCTGAAGGTGGTCGTCTTACAGAGGTTACTATCGATGATTAAGTTTACCTGTTTGTTTAGTACATTTATTTTATCTAAAGCCCTTGCAAAAAGCAAAATATTAAAATGAAAGTGCTGCATTTAAGTTTATTAAAGCTCATAAAATTATGACTTAATTCCAATAATAAACAATTATACTTAATTTTATGAAACGTAATAATGAATATTATTTTAAAATAAATAAAAATATCTCCCGTGTAAAATATGAAATTTCTTAAAGATGGGTTCTCTTATAATCTGAATCAGGATTTGGGAATAATTAATCTATTAATCTTACTATAATACACATTTCTTTACAATAATACATTTTTCTGGGGTAATCTGATTTTTCTACTTCGAATAGTGTAAAGACATACACATTGTATAACTGAGGTTATAGTTTACTTCTCGAAAATATACCCATGATAATTTAATGAATTTTTAACGGAAGAAATTATTAAGGACTTTTCACTGTAATGAAAGCCAGTTCATTCAGTTCAATTATTGCTGTATACACATGTTTTACGTGTATTTCATATGCCATTTTTCCCCCCATGTTTTTAGAACAATTTATTTGAGTGTCTGAGATTGTTGTACATTTCCCTTCACCTAAAAAAACTTCCAGTAGACTTATTAAAGAGATCCATGGTTCAAACTCGTGTTTGAACCATGGAGTTCAAACACGAGTTCAGTTGTTGAGCACAGTCATCAGTGTTGCTGATGACTGTGATCAACAACCAAAGATTTGATACTCAAAATGTAGCAGTTCGTTTGGGTATTTAGTTAATCAACTTACATATCTCCAATAAATGGCAGTTGCCGATAATACTGCCCAAAATAGAATATCTAACCATCAGTATGAAAGCTCAGCACCTTCTAATCTATTAATCTACTATAATGACATATGTTTTTTACTCAGTTAAGACAATGAAATTTAAAATGCAGTTTGCCATTAGAAAAAATATTCATGATCCTGTGCTTTGAAAATCTGTCAGCACTCTGTCCATTATCTTCTCCGCCTCTCCCCAACTGTCCGACATATTTTCAAAAGTCTCGTGCATCAACAATTTGTGTCTTTCTTAAAGTCTTCTAAATTTACAGGAAACCGTTAGAGGGTTGCTATCAATATTCATATGAATTACGACTCATAAATTCCCCGAGAGTAGCTTACTCTCAGTTTGAGTTTCGCGAACATAAAACAAATCTGAAGATGAGATAATTGATTCGAGTGCATAAAAAATGGCGGGGGTGCGCGATTTTTTAAGCTTTCCGCGTGAGCAGGGAAGAAGTGTTATATTAATAGCCGAGGGATCAAAGCTAATGTGCCTCTTCCGACTCACACAGTGAAGGCGATACATTTTGCCCCCCTGTCACAATATAAAGACTTAGTTGGAGATATAATGAGAGGGCCTATATCTCATCTGCGGCACAACTTTACCACAGGATGAAAAAAAAGGACTAAGGTTAGGATGGAAACGATGAGGGGGAGGGCGCCGCCACGAGGGCGTTCGAAGGGCTAATGTCGATTTAGCAGCCCCTGCCCCCAGGGGCTCGAGAAGAAAATGAGCGGCGGGAGCTCGCTCCCAGTAACAGCTGCAAGTTGGCTTCTGTATGCAAAGCGTGCGTTGGAGAAGGGGTGGGCGAGACCTGGAAGGTGTGGGGTGAGGAGGAGGGTGAGCCAGGGACGATATTGGGCCGGAAGAAGAGATCCATCATTGAAATGAGAAAAATCTCCATGTTCGCGGAGGACTAATGTTACCGGGAGATTCCCTTCCCTCTCCAGCTGCGCAATTCCTGGGGCGGGGTTTCGGGGGACACAGCTATGCGGCTTCCTATTGGCCGGTTCGCCTGCCACTCATCGCTACTTTTCCCGCCATCGTCATCATCATCATCATCGTGTGGCTTTTCGAAGAGGAGAGAGAGAGATGACCCATTCCAGATGATGGTTTTGGATTTCGAATATCCTTTCGCTCTTCGACCCTCCCTCCCTACCACACCGCTACACCATCGGCGCTGCGATCCACCTGCCGGCCGATACATGGACCGCCGGGATAAAAGGGGTTGTCGAAAGACTTAGGAGAATCAACTTTTGCGGAGAAAGCTTCTAAAGATCTTTACGTTCGAGCAAAATGAAATAAAATAAAAGTCATTAAGTACAGGAAAAACAGTCTGAGATTTTGTAACTTCTAATGCATTAATGAATTGTAATTCCATATTGTTTCTTTAAATTAAATTCTGACATTGTACCAATGGAATTTGTTATATTTTACAAAAATTAAATCAGCTATTCTTAAGCTACAGAAGGCTAATTTTTATGAATAATTGAAGAATCTAGACTATCAGGTTTGAGCTGAGTTATGGAATACATTTTTGCTTAAAAAGCTATTTGATATCATGCGACGAAATCCCACCAAACAGGATAAATTTGTCGTCATGTATTTAGAAATATATATAAGGTATAATATGTTATTTCATTGAAAACTATTCCTTCGTATACTATTTCTTTGTCAGTTGCTGGGAGATATTTTATTTAATTTACTAATAATTTCTGATTACGGGTTTCCAGCTATTTTAGAAGTGATAAACTTCGTTTTCAAATGGTAATATGCTTTATAATATTTTGATGTCTTCGTATTTATACTATTCCACGATAAAAAAAGGAATTCAAGAAAGGATTTGTTTTTTCTAATGAATTTTTTTCTGCACTAAAATGTTATTTTTCTCAGATGGCATCAATAACATTATTTTTGCCCATTTCATGCTAAAATATCTGCTCAGTTATTAACGAAGGCTCCATTCTTTGGTCTAACCTACTAAGCGAACTCATAAACAGTCTATAAAATCCGTTAAAATCATATTTGCTAAATAAGTGAATGATATCGTAGTTTAATAAACTCGCAGCATGCTTTTAGCAAACTGTAAGATACCACTAATATCACTGCGCAACATTCGGAAAATTAAAATTAATCCTTCAAAGTGCGTTACAGTCCCCTTCAGAATGTACAAGCTCAATACCGATGTAAATATCAGATCAATAATCTGTAATAAAATAATTTCACGCAGTAATAAAGGTAAATATTTAGAAATAATAATCGACAATAAACTAACTTACAAGCCTGACGTTGATGAAATCATTTAAAAGAGAAATGCAAACAAGATACTCTAATATTCATCCATTATCAGCTGAAACTCTAAATTATCAACTAAATTAAGACGAAAATTTTATTTAACCATTATAAAACCTATAATGATTAATGGAATTTCTATATTTTCGATATAGTGCTTTCCTATACGATGACTATAAATCATTCTGCGTGAGATTCTCAGAAGATGTAGAAACCTTCAGTGATTTAGGAGCTGTTTCCATTGATGTAAATTCGATTCTGCCATAATTAGACTATAACTGCATCAACTTCTTCAAACGTATACATAATTATAACTATGAAGAAAACTCTGAAGCAATCACTGTACTGTAGGCAAATAATACGTTCGAATTTTAAGGAATAGTTTAATAATGAATTTTTACTGAAAATTTCTAAAAAAAAAAAAATAAATAAATAAAAAATTGAATTTTATTGCAAATTTCTTGCAGCAATTTGTTGCTATCTGAAACGCTTGATTCTTGCTATCACGAATATTCTTTGAAAGTTAAAATTTTAAACACCACCATGTCAAATTTATCTTACTCATGTTAAATGTGTAAATTTTATCTTAATTTTCTAACAGTTAATTTTGAGTTAAAGTTACTTTGCTGTCTTGCCTTAATTTCAGATTACAACTTCTGGCCAGAACGTATTTTCAGAATCACGTTTGAATGAAAATGATGAGAAGAAGTATTTAACTGTGAAGTTCTACTGACTTCGTTAGAGAGCCAGAGATTCTGATCAGCGAGCGTTAGCCTTTTGGCGATACTCTCTCATAAGCTATTTTTACGCTCGGCTAAGCCCTTGATAGCTTCGCAGTTAATTAGCGTTAAAGGGCCAACTCTGCTAGAATTTTGATAGCTTTGACTATAACGTTTTAGTTTAGTTAGTTTTATTGATTATTATTCCTGAGTTCAAGCCCAAGTGGAGACTTCATTGTAACTCCAGGAAGGCGTCGTCTGTTAAATTTATTTTGAATAATAAAGGGTAATTAACCCTTCGTACGTTTACGTTTCTATCTCTCTGAACTAAGCGATTATTTGCTTATTAGTTTTCAGCGTTCCAGACACATTGCAGTACATTCAAAGTTTGGAATCTCACAAATGTATCTCACGCCTTGTGATCATCATGTCAAATTTATCTCACTCCTCGGTCTTCAAAAGTCCGTTAAGTGTTTTTCGATGCTGTTTTCTTATAGCTCAATACCAACAAACCGGGAGTACAGAAGTCGATAGCAGAACCTACCTTCAGATGATTTTACAGATCTTTTATTAAATCGAATGCACTTTATTCATTTTTCTAATTCTTTCTTTGCTAAATATGTGTTTTGTGCATATGGAGCTCAACTTTACTGATACCCTTCTCATGATATAAGGATGAAATTTCTTCATCAAAAATGGGCTCTAAAATATTCTTATGAAAATGCAGTAAATTAATTTCAGTTTTACTTGAGACTTTTTTGAGTTTCAATTTAGAATTTTTCAAGTGTCATGAATCTGGTTGGGAACTTTTCTGTACACTGATGAAGCCATTTGATGAAGCCTTTCGACAACTGAGCAATAGAAAATTAATATTTTTATTACAGTCACTTTGTTGAGATTTATATTTATTTTAAATAACCAATTTTATTTAGTTTATTAATCTTTCCTATAAGACTTCATTCCCCTAATTGGCTATGCCAGAATGTTTAAATTTGGTAACGGGCGTGAAGGAATGCAAATTATACCTTGAAGAAACAGGTTAAAAACCAAGGTTCAGTAAAAAAGACGAAGAGTTAAACTATTGCTGTCACCTCTGTTGTTTAAGCGTCTGATCCCAGAGTTGTTGCTGGTTCGCGTGGCTTAATTGCATTTACTTGCTGCCACTAGTTTTCGAAGGGCGTTAAGAAAAGGAATTATTTTGAGCCCTGTAGATTAGTTCGACTATTTGTACATATCTTCTAATCTTTAGTTAGTTCTTTGATTTCACTTACCGCCCAAACAAAGGCGTAGTTTGTTAGCGTCGAGTTGACGCATTATGTGCTCAAATTTTCTCAAAAAAGTATTTTTAACAAAAATCGCAGTACCATGTTTATACTAGAATCTCAAATTCCTGCAGATAAATGCATAATCTAATTTGAAAAAGCTTCATGCTCCATAAAAGGCTAAAATGCGCTTGAAACAAAACTTAACATAACCAGCAACTACCGCACTTCGAAAAATGAATACTTAAAGAAAATAAATTTCACTTACTTTAGGTTCGATAATATTCCAACGTTCTCTTCTCCAAAGAAGAAATAGTCGCAAATATTCATTATTCAATGAAAACAGTCAGTGTAACTATTGGACATGAGATCAAAATTTTGTATGAAATTAAAGAACTAGTTAAATTAGAACTAAGGTCAGTAGACAAACAAGGTTATACTCTCCTCAACGCAGGAGTTCATTGACGTCACTCCACTTAAGTGGGAGAATCGAATACTCAAAAGGAATGGAGAATATCATAGTTACCTTTCAGCAGTACTAAGGTCAGTAGACAAACAAGGTTATACTCTCCTCAACGCAGGGGTCACATTTAAACGTCCCTTTAAATACCCTTTAAACGCATTTAAATGTCCATATCGAAAACAAAATTTCCTTATAAAACGCTTAATTTTCATCGCAACTTAAAAATTCTTTTTTGTAAACATCACTTACATTATTCTTTATTTTTAGAAACAAAAAATGAAATTTCGAATTTTTGAAGGAAATTTACGAATCTGAGCGTCCCTTGTCCCCTTAAGTGGGAGAATCGAATACTCAAAAGGAATGGAGAATATCATAGTTACCTTTCAGTAGTGTTAATGCAGCCTGTTAATGAAGTCACAGGCTTAGAGATTCTTGTCGGAAAGAATAAACTTTGTAGTACAGTAACATTGACTAGAACTGTGTTCTGATCTCGCCTTGCGAGAGCGCTTTGCGAATAATTTGTTAGACACATCATCGTGTTTTTTATATTACGCAAAAGATTAAATTTTTAAACAAGCTAAAAGCCATTTTTGATTAAGAGTTTGGAGTTACAACTAAAGCTATTTGATGTAACAAACAGGTATTAGACTGTAACGGTAATATTTAATATTGTAAGTGTTTTAGTTGTAAAATTAATTTTCCACTCCAACGTACTTAAATTATATTCATTATGTTTGCAAGATATTTAACATTTCTGTGCGCGAGAAACGTGATCTAATTGCTAGATTTTTTTTTGTTTTAATTGACTATAATGGAAGCTCGTGTTTTTCATTTTCCAAAGACGTGCTGAATTTTGAACTCTTCAGATGTTTTTCAGTCCAACTAAGTAAATTATTTGTTATATTACCAACTACTTTAAAAAAAATTGGACTCAGAAATGATATATTTCCTTCTTTTAAAGCTCATGTATGGGCTTCTTGGAACTTTTTACCCTGTATATGCATCATTTATTGCAATGAAAACAGTAAATACTAAAGATTACATTAAATGGATGGAATACTGGATCGTATATGCTTTGTACAGTTTTATAGAGGTATTTCTAGACTTCCTTTTCGCTTTCTGGTTTCCTTTTTATTACGAGATGAAAGTTTTATTTGCAATTTGGTTAATATCTCCTGTTACTAGAGGCTCAAGATGTATTTTTAGAAGTATTATTGTTCCTAATTTTCCCAAATATGAAGCTTTCATTAACCTTTATATCGATTCTTTATCAAAGCAATGTTGGGAAATCTGTAAAGTGGTAGGCGTTCAAGCTCTTCAGCTTTTGGGAGAATTATTGCATAAAAGTGAAACATCCGTTGGAAAACGTTTACCAAAAGTAAATACTATTTTTCAATCATTGTGTAAAATATTGCAACAGGAAGAGAAGAATTCAAAGGAAACAAAAGCAGACGATAGTGATATATATGAAGAAGGATCTGATATCTCCATTTTGGGTAAAGACGGTTCGGAACGAAAAATTACAGATGGTAGTGATATAGCTGAAGAATCTGATATGTCTATCATTGAAAAACCATCAACTAGAAAAAGACATGATCAACTACGGGCTTCGAATTTTGTTAAACGTTACCAAGATTGTATTGATAACCCGTCTTGGAAGTGTGTTTTAGACAGAGGTAAATCAAATGCCAAAATTTGCTGCCGCAAAAGCAAAGGAATTGTTAAAAGTAAAAATGTCTTAAAACCGAAATTAATTGCTTTGGATTCCAGGGCGTATATTTCCAGACTTTCATGATAACTGGCATTCGTCTGGTATTTCTTTATGAACTTTGAAGTCACTGTTCATCTGGAATAAGGATTAATATTTCCCAATTTCTTAAAATGTGCTACAAACAAAAAATATTTACTTTATAACTAAAGTGACTAATTTACAAATTATTAGAAAACTCAGTATTTTGTCTAAATTTATTTTAAGTTATTTATTGTTTCATACGCATTTTGCTTCATATGTATTTCTCAAGGCATATTTTCTCAGTAAAATTGAGTTCGGTAGAATTCAGCTGAGTTTATTTTGCATCTCATAGAAATACTTATATTTACATGTAATATTTTAAATTTAATTTGGCAGAAAATATTTTGATGAATAAAAAAACGAAATCAAAATTTACATTTATACCTGAAACTTCTTTAACTCCTGTTTATATAAATTCAATTAATTTCTCATAAATAAAAGTAACTAATACAAAATAGTTTTCCAATTTCTATAATTTTGTAAATACACAAGTAACAACTGAATGTAACATATACTACGATATGTTTTCTTTTATATATTTTCAATATCTAGGAATTAAAATTCAAGATGTTAAATCACCATTTGAAAAGCAATTATGCCAATTAAAATCTTTCAGTTGTTAAATCCTAGGATTCTGATAGTAACTTCAAACGAAATATGTATGATTTCCTAAGGTAATTTGCTAACGTAATGTAACTCACTAATTACTCATTTACTAATGCAATTATTCATTACATTAACTTACGTAGATCGAGAAAGGAATTAGTATTTTTTTTACCAAAGCCGACAATGTTGACTTATCTTAGAATCCATTATTCGAGCTAATTGCATAATACAATGTCTAAAATTGAAACAGTTACAAGTTTTAATCATGGAAATAAAAGAGAGTTTTGGTTCTGAGGCCACTGTATTGCTTATGCAACACATAGGGAGGGAACAATTATTGGTGTTTAAAATAATACTCTTCAACGATGTTTCTGTTAGTTTCTTTTCCTTATTTAGCAGTGATGATCTCGATTTCGATTATGAACTGAGAAATTTTTCATCGGAATTATTTTTTATGCAAATTCAATAAACTTTCCTGTTCTATGTCAAAGGTATTGTGTGTACTGTGTGTGTACACACACACATGCCAAAATGTGTACACAAGGGAAAAACACCAAATGCTCTTGCCTTAGATCATTTAATAAAGTTAAATTTAGTTGCCACTTAAAAGGGATAATGGTTAGTAATCCTGTCTGCCGTACGAAGGACCCGGGTTCGAATCCCGGAGAAGGCATGGATGTTTGTAAATGTCTGCGTGACATGGAGACACTTTAAATATGTGGTGAGCCGGAAGTCCTCTTGAGAGGTTGGTTTGTAAGAGAAGAGAGGTGGGATACCCTCGAACCCGTCCTCTCGGGGTGCTCTTCATCAAAATTGGGGGGGGGGCGGAACTGAGTAAAGTCGTACTGTCACCTCTATGTTGTTCAAGGCTTTTGCAAACGACAGCCGCGATCTTGCACTCCTCGCCACGATGAATTCGCGGGTTTATTCTGATGTTACTTTCCTATACCGGCGTAATAAGCCCTATTAGCAAGAATAATATAATGGCAAAGGCAAATTGCTGTTGAAGAACTGCAACTAATAACGTGGCCTTAAACAGGCGGAACACGCTCTGATTAAACAGTCTGAAACCTTCATTTAAATACTATCTCTTTCTATCGCATTTAAATGCTCGCGGACTAATTAACTACCATTCTGGCAGGAAAACGGAAAGGGAGAATGGCAGTAAAGTTGTTTGACACAAAATAACTGGTTAAGATAAAAATAGATAACTCATTACAAGATTAAAGCAATTAAATTTATATATATATATATATATATATATATATATATATATAAAGGCAAATGTGTTTAGTTTCTATCACAGGCAACAAGAATATGCTTTGAATTTCTGTTTAACCCGACCGCTTGAAAAAAAAAAAAATTCTGATGTCTACACCACATGGCTTTTTTTGTGCGGAATATTAAACTATACGCTTTTTTTTAACGACAAGGCAAAAATACATAAAAACTGATAATATCTGTATTAAAAATTACGAAGCAAATCTTAAATACTTATTTCCTCGAAAAAATTCCAGAAAGGATTAAGCATGATTTAATTCGCAATAATAAATGAAGGCGTTATTTTTGTGTTGCGAAGCTTAGTCTCTCTAGATTGGCAACAAATCTACAATTCTGCTGTTTCAAATGTAAACAAATATGTCCGCCATGTTATTTAAAATTAAGCTTTTAAATTGTTGATAATTCTAAAAATATTGTTTGCAGATTTCCTAAAGGCATAAAAATCTGGTGCTACTTTGGTAGACGGTTGCACTGATTGTGGCGATCTACGTTGGCGCAATTGTTGGCGCGATTTCTACAAACGTCAGCCATCTTGAAAAACGCTGTTTTTACGCATAGTAAAGTATTCGAAACTTAAAAAAAAATAAATATCGTTAGAAATAATGGATTAATTTTTTTGTTGAAAATATCGTTTTTTAAGATGGCAGGCAAGTGTAAATAAATACATTTACTGTGAGTATAAAATACTAAAGTAAGGTTATTATTACTTTCATATAGCAAAGAAGAGAATAAAAACATTGTGCCAACGTTTAATTAGATTAAAATATTACTGAAATTGAATATCGAAATAAAAAACATCATCCAACATTTAAAAGAATTAGAATATTATTAAATTTAAATACTTTAAAATACGTTAATTACATAGAATAAATACATTTACTACGAGTATAAAATACTAAAGAAAGGTTAAATTATTACTTTCATATAGCATAGAAATAGAATAAAAATACCACTATAAAAACATTGCGCCAACGTTTAATCGGATTAAAATATTACGTAAATTGAATATCGAATTAAAAACCATCATACCAACGTTTAAAAGA
Organism: Stegodyphus dumicola; assembly: GCF_044657685.1. NCBI lineage: Eukaryota > Metazoa > Arthropoda > Arachnida > Araneae > Eresidae > Stegodyphus > Stegodyphus dumicola. The sequence goes on along the minus strand of NC_140774.1, from coordinate 174,085,332 downwards.
ATTAAAATATTACTTAAATTAAATACTTTAAAATAAGTAAATAAGAACGCTTCGTACACTAGAGCTAAAGTGACAGCAATTAGTTTATTGTTGGTAAAAAAGGAGGAATGTCTAATAATTTTCTTACCGTTACAGCGGTTATTTCTTCCAACATGACCACAATATCATATACGGCCGTCTCAGAATCGGCTCTTCTAACGGTCTTCATCTGTGATCTACATTTTCGCACTTCATTGAAGAAACCATTAGCGACGTTTCCTTCAAAAATTTAAAATAAGTTTCCTCTGTCCCTTGTAAGAATTTATAAATAAATCTTTGATTAGGAAAGCCAGGCTGGCGAAAATAAGGTCTCAAAGGACAATTTTTTGATTCTGAAACCAAAAATTCTTGGTACTTATCAAAAACAACATTTATCTTTGAAGGCGACATTTTTGAAGGAATTCGAAGATATGAATTAAATTTTAAAATGGAGCGGTAATGCACAAATTTTCTGCAACCTATCAGGGAGCTGATTACAGCTCATTAATGCACAAATATTCTATAACCAATCAGAGAGTTGATTACATCACGCCTAGAATTAAAATTATTTAAATAATCATACATAATAAAATCATTTTAAAAAAGAAATGCAAAATTAAATTGTATTTTAATATTTAACAGCCATAAATAATGTTTAAAACATTAGATTAAATTTATAGATATTAAAACCAATTACTTTTAAAGTAAGGTGACGTCACTGATTACATCATCCACAGCATAAAATTTCATAAAATATGATAAAGAATAAAATTTTTATTTCAAATAAAAATGCAAAATTAAATTGATTTTTAATATTTAGAAGCCATAAATAATATTTAAAACACGGAATTTATGCATAATAACACGCATTATTTTTAAATAAAATGTCAACAAAGTATCGGTTACCATAAATAACTTATCCAGCAATGGGTTTACATAAGTCGTATTATTCGCCAAAAGAAAAATTGCCAAAAACTCGCCAAAATCCGTGCAACCGTCTACCAAAGTAGCACCAAAAATCTTAAACGGAAGATAAGAACGACATAATTCAATAATTTTTTTTAAAGCAAAAAATACACAATTTACAATCATACAAGAGTACAGAAACTGAGATCACTGAGCCGGGTAATAGAGTGGATATATATATAAATATATTTATATACGTTTGGTGCAGCCGATTGCAACCAAAATACGAGGTGCACATCTACATGGTATAGCAGTCCTATATACAAAATTTCAACGTCCTGAGGCTACTCGTTTTTTAGTTATGCGAGATACGTACGTACATACGTACGTACAGACACCACGAAAAATTCTCTTCAGAATTCCTTTTAAAGCAGTTTTATAATTATTTTGGATGGAAAGAGTCTTTTATTCTGTCCTTATGTACAGATGTCACGCAAAAACAGCTTTAAATTGCATTCGATAAAGGTAAAAATGGAAATTTTCGTTGAAATATGCTGCCTGAAACTTTTGGCAATTTTAATACTTCCTTTTTACTTCGTACAAGGAAGTAAAGAACGATTTTACATAATGCAGTGACACACACACAGATATATTAGAAGATTTGAGGCACCAACACTATCATGAAATGGAAAACTATTCATAGATTCTTTGAAAAGAAGCATAAAGGTAACCTTGCTGCATAATATTTAAGCATACTGGTACCATAACATGGGTATGCTGACCGCATGAAAGAATGTTATGAAAATTTACCGTTTATTCAGCAGTATGAATTATAGGAAAGACTCATGATAACTCTAAGCAGATAGGAAAGTAATGGCATAAGTACTTTAAACCACAAATTGAATACATAGAATTCTGTTGATGTTTCATATGATTGAAGATAGTAGGGCCAAACAGAAGCATTACATTAAAAATTCAGGCTTTAAATTATGATATTAACTGCATTAATTAAAAGAAATTCAAAATTTCGGGTGTGTCCTCAGAAACTGTATTTATTATTTCTTGACATTCAATTAAATAGGTTGAAAACTTTACGGAAGACAATATATAGAACGGAGAGAATTTACATTTTGTAGTTATGGCAAATCCTTGAGGGCTATCTGCCTAAGGGGAGTATGCCTTCGTGGAGGACTTTCTAAGGGAAACTGGCTCGTATATACGTTACACATGGGGAAAACCATGAAAACATCCGTGCAACCTGCCCCTTCGCGGGATTCGAGCCTCGGACCAAACTACCAGTGTTCATTACGTTTTGTAAAAGAAACTTCTTCAAATGAGCATAAAGGTGTTTTTTGTTTGTTTGTTTGTTGGCTTAAAATTATGAATTAACACCGAATTTGAAGGTACACCGAATAAGATTGAATACGATTGATCAAAAGCATGATGATTTTTTAGATAACTGTAACGTAGAAAATTCTAGGAAAACTAACTAATGGGCTTCGTAAAACTGTAAAGAAAGGGATTGTAGCATGCCATTTAAAGCTTTTTTTTTAAATTCCAAACTTAGCTTTCCGTACAAAAATTAGCAGCCGTAAGTGATCAGTATAGATCAATGTTATGCAGTATTTTCCTTTTAAAGAGCTACTGCTTAGCATATTGGAGGCATGTGAAATTATCATGTTAAAAATCTAGGCGATAATTTTGCCAATTTTTGAGTTGAAAACACGTTATAAAGAGCAATGTGGGGTTCCAACCTGTTATCTAACAGTTGAATGTGTAGGAGCCTCGTGAATAGGTAATCGAATATTCGTTTTAGTTCAGAAACATATATGTAAAACTCAAGAGTGAGAGCTTAAAGTGTAGCCAACTGGCGAACGCGCGCTAGTCAGAATCTCTGGCTCTCTAATGAAGTCAGTGAAACTGGAACTTCGACTCTTACCGCTCTTACTCATTTGCATTAAACGCGATTCTAAACACACATTCAGGTAAAAAATAAGCTGAAATTAGTACGGATAGGAAAGTAGTTTTAACTAAAAGTTTAGACTGATAATGTTACTCCCTAATTTTAAATTCTAAAACAGGATTTAATGTCAATTACATCGCAATAGTATTTTGAAATAACTGAAAATTTTTACAAAAGCATAAAAATTTTTTATTTAGAAACAACCGCTGATAGGAGAATATCATATGTTCTGTGCGAAAAGTACTAATCTGAAAAATTGTATTCTAATCATAAAAAGTACTACAAGAAAGCTTTTAAATCTCTGTAGTAAACAATAAGTTTTGTTAAGACGCACATTTGAAAATTTATTTTCAACAAAATTCTAGCTTATCAAATATGCAAAGTAGCATAATCATTTAAAAATAGTGAGTCACTTCTTAGGGATATATTATACTTGTGACTTCTACAGGTGTTGGACAAAAATATGGAAACATCTTTAAAAAAAACATGTTTCTTTGCTTAATATGGTATAGGAAACCCGTTGGCATTCAAAACAGCTTTCAGTCTTCTCGGAATGGATAAATACAGTTCCTGTATGTTTGCCAAGGGAATATTATACCATTCTTCCTGCAAAACGGTGGCAAGTCCAGATAACGATGTTGGCGGTGGATAACGAGAACGCACTTTCCGTTCCAATGTAGACCACAAAGGTTCGATAATATTCAGGTCTGGTGACTGTGGTGGCCAGGGGAGATGGGACAACTCATCCTCGTGCTCAGAAAACCAGTCCTGGACAATGTGAGGTGTGTGAACAGGGGCTTTGTCGTCTTGGAAGACACCATCACCATCGGGGAACAAAGTTTGTACCATGGGATGAACTTGATCGGCCAAAATGTTCACATAAGTCTTGGCAGTCATGTGCCCTGATACAGTTATCATGGGGCTAGCAGAGAACCACGATATGGCTGCCCAACCCCTGCCATGTTTCACTCTTGGCAACAAGCAGTCTGTATTATAGGCTTGAGATGGCGTTCTCCAGACGTAAACTCGGCCAGAAGTGGGAAACAATGTGAAAGATAGTCCAGGCTTTATGATTGCTCTATAGTCCAGGCTTTATGATTGCTCTATAGTCCAGGCTTTATGACTTAAACACCCCCTTTTCCTGTTACGGGCATTAGCATCACTGATGAGTGGCTTCTCAACTGCAGCACGGCCAGCAATTCCCTGTTTATGAAGCTCCCTTCTAATTGTTTTGGTACTCACAGGGTTCGGTAACACAACATTCATTTCAGCAGTAACTTTTGCAGCTGTGGTCTTCTTATTTTTCGTCACAACTGCCCTTAATGATCGTCTGTCACGATCACTCAGGACACACTTTCGTCCGCGCTGTGATTTAGCAGATGATGTTTTTCCGCTTTTCAAATATGCGGAATAAATCTTCGATACAGTACCTCTTGAAACACTAAACACCTCGGTTACCTTGCTTACGGAAGCACCTACCATACGTGCTCCAGCAATTTGCCCACGTTCGAAGTCTGTTAACTCTGACATAATGCAATGACAACCTCACATAACAGTACTCCGACAACAACTGAACTGTTTAGCACATTTACGAAGTTGTATAGGTGGCGTCAGTAGTCAAAAACGCCAGCGCCACCTACATATTTCATTAAAATCAATCTTTCTTTTCAAACATGCATTTAACAAAGTGTTTCCATATTTTTGTCCATCCACTGTATATTTCTTTGTGCCATGCCATTTGTGGTAAAGAAGGAAAATATATTTTACTTTAATATATTAATTTAGCCAATTAATTTATTAGAGTGACTGTTATTCAATAAATATACAAATTAATTTATAACTGAACTCATAAATTCATTACAGGGTAATATACTAATTAATTTATCATAACACAAAATAGGAAGTAATTTATTGGAGTGTTTACTATAAACCAATTTGATTTGTTTCCGGTGATATTATTCAATGGTCAACATTTTGAAGATATTTATTTCTTTGCTTTGAAGAGACATTAGGATTTTTTTCTGAAGCAGGAGACCTGAAAAATGTGCAATGCCCTCACCGGGACTCGAACCTAGACCTCTCGAATACGTGCCGAGTGTGCTACCGTTACACCACGAAGGCATGGAGAAAGGAGGAAGAAATTACCTTATAATTGGAGATTAGAGAGGCCATTCGCGAAATCCTGGTGATGTAGAATCACCATCCACCACTTTTTTTAGTTTGGGTGCCACTCTACAGTTGAAGCAGAAAAACATGAAAAATGTGCAATGCTCTCGGCGAGACTCGAACATGGCCTCCCGAATACTTGCCGAGTGTGCTACAGTTACACCACGAAGGCATGCAGAAAAGAGGGGGAAAATACCTTGTAGCTTTTCTACCAAAAAAAAAAACTGGTTCATTCTTCACTTGCTTTAAATCCCAAAATGTTACTCAGAATACCTAGGAAGCGTTTTAATAGTGTGGGGATTTTTAGGTAAAATTAAAAAAAAAAAATTAAATAACATCCGAATTAAAATTGTTATTATTACGGAAATGGGTTACAGAAGTGCACTATTAATCATGGCGTCTTTTCCAGCAGGAAAACAAAACGAAAAGCATAAATGTTACAAGCCAACTATTTCTATAGGATGGGCCAAATAAGACCTACTAATGTTAAACACGGATAACGCTTGTAATAATCATTTATTTTTATTAATTTTTTATACATTAAATATATTTTATGGAATTTATGTATGAAATATGACATCAGACAAATGTCCACCATTTTTCTCGATACAGAGTTTGACTCTTTTTGACGCGTTTTCCATTATACCACGTAATGTTTCTGGTTGAAGGCTCAGTATTTCGTCTCGAATATTCTGCTTCAGCCGTCTAATAATCTCTTATTTATTAACATACACTTTGTCTTTTAAATATCCCCATAAAAAAAAAAAAGGAATCTGCTGCGTCATTGGCCGCAAAACTTTTTCAATCATTGTTCTGTGTGGCCACTTGCCTACTACAACTCAACGCTGCCAGTCTGGTAACCCATAGCAACAAAAGACAAAATAATATTTATTCTATTCTATTGTTATGATTTGTTAACGATCTGTCTCAATTATTGTACTACCATAATTAAAATTGTATTACCTCAATTGGTGACCCGGACGTGATCGTATAGTGGTGAGTATTCCAGCCTGTCACGCGGGAGACCGGGGTTCGATTCCCCGCCAGGGAGCCAAATTGAGGTAATACAATTTTTATTATGGTAGTAGAATAGTTGAAACAGATCGTTAATAAATCATAACAATAGAATAGAATAAATATTATTTTGTCTTTTGTTGCTATGGGTTACCAGACTGGCAGCGTTCAGTTGTAGTAGGCAAGTCGCCACATTCTGTAAGAAGCTCCGGAAATCGTTTCCAGCGTTCCATCCTTATTCTCGAAGAAATATGAGCCGATAACTCTATTGGCCATAACACCGCACCAAACAGTACACTTGAATTAAAATACTGTCGATATTTACGCTGCGTCATAACAATTGATTGTTGACAAGAATAGAAAAACTCGATAATTTTAACGCGTTATTTTATACTGTATGGTTCCATAATAAATTTCCAAGAATTCAATTATAACCTATATAAAGAAAAAAAAATAATTACATCGAAAAATAAAAAAGTTATTTGTGTTTAACATTGGTAGGTCTTATTTGCCCATTCCTATACTTTCGCTGGCTTCATTATAATATTTACGCATTTTGTGGTTTCTATATGTACTTAAATGTTTTAGTAATAATATACTTTGCAAAGTCACAATATTTTAAACTGTAAAGTTTTATTTCAGTGTAATACAAGTTACACATTTTATGCGAATGGGGAAAAAATGCTCGAATTAATAACAAGCGATTGAATGTGTGCACGGGAGGAAATATCCTAATGTCTTTCTCAAAAGGCTTCATTATGATTCAACATCTGAATTTCCGAAACGATGGATTGAGGAGCAATTCTTTGCCCACGAGGACTGTTATTTTGTTCTCTGTGTTTCTCAACTGAAGAGGAAGAGTTTTCACCGCAGTGCCATTTACTATCGGATTCCTCATCAACACCTTCTCTTCCAACCGCAAATTTGCATCTTTTTCTGAATCCCCTTTCCCATCTGCCATCGCAAATCTCTTTGCTCTGTCTGTTTCGTTCGCAGCAACAATGGTACATGAGAGCTGGTTGCAAGTATTCCAGCATAAAGATTGAAATTAAATTCTCCTACATCAATTATTATTTGCTCAGCTTTCTATTTCAGTGGAAGCTTATAAATGGATGCTGTTCTTGGAATAGGTAAATGTTGACAAAGCTGAACAATTACATTCCAAATTGCATTTTTGCATGTAACTTTGTGGAGATTTATTCAATTTAACTAACAGTTCATTTTTACTTAAAGCAAACTTCCTTTCAGTTTCGTTTCCACCCACGCTTTCTTGCCAGAATGTTAATAATCTGGCACGCGTGTATGCAAATGACGTAAAAAAAAGTGGTATTTAAGGGAAGGTTTTGGAAAGTGCTTTTAGAGCGTGCTATGCCTGCTTAAAGGCCAGATTGCTGTCTTGAATTACTAGCGATTAGCTTTCTGTGGCGTTGAGTGCTTCTAGACATAAGGCTTGTTCATTCCGACTTCTACGAGTCAGAGCCTTCCTGAGCGTTAAATTATTCTGTGATCTATTAGGTTAAACGTACTACATTTTATTTTAAGTTCTTTGTGTACGCTCAAGTGAAGTCATCTGTAAAATTATATCGTGTGAATAAATTGTTATTTACGCCCTTCTTCTGACTTTCTGTCGTCAATAAGACTTGAGGATAATTCCTCATACAGTCTTTTAGAGCTCGTTAGTTAAGGCGAGGCTCTACAACTTCGATTTTTTTTATTTATTTAGCTATTTTTAGTAGCATTTGTAATTAAAATTGTTTTATATTCCCGTGCAATGCAGCACGAGGCTTATCTGAGGAGAAAGCTACGCCGGAAAAATGAAAATACAGGGGCACTTGCATTTAACAATTTAATGAATATATATCTCGTCATTGTACTCTTTTGCTATCCAGAAAAATCGAGAAATGTTTTCTCGTGCAGGATTAAAATGCTTATAAAAGATGGAGGAAGAACATCTCAATTCAGTTGTTTAGTAGCTTTTTACTTAGTTGTTGTTATTGATTGTAGCGATGAGATCGGATTAGCCTTCTTTGTTTTGAATTAAGTTCTATTCAACGTTTTAGCAATTTAAAATATAACTACTGTGAGACATTGCGATATTGCACGAATATCTCTAAGGAAATTTCAGCAATTTATTTTATTTGTTGTAATAAGAATAAATTTTATTCACTTTTCATCGGACTTGTGCATTCAATTTATTACGAACCCGTACGCACGCAATAATATTAAGGTAGAGATTTTCTAATGGATAATTATAATAGTTTACCTAAACATCATTGGTGGCAGTATTTCACCAAAGACATATACACGATTGTAGAATAGGATCAATTATCTGCACTCGATTTACGCATATATTAATATGGCTTAGGGTCTTGTCAGATCCTTGTTCAAAAGTAAATACGTTCTGTTTTAATAGCACGTAACAAGATATATGTTTTTAATAACCAGGTAAGGTAAGGTTTAATTGTTAAGTTATTAGTTTAAGTTTCAGTTCCCTTTTCGTGAATGCGAGGGGTATTACTTTCTTGTACGAAGTAAAGGAAGTTCTATAATCGCGAAACATATCCATTTTGACCGCTCTCGAATCCGTTTGAAAGATTGTTTTGTGTAACATCTGTACGTACGGATAGAACAAAGAACGCTTTTTTTCAAAACTGATTGTAAAGTGGATTTAAAAATCGATTCAGAAGGAATTTTTAATTGACGTCCGTACGAACATGTGCATGTATATTGCATAGCTCAAAAAAGATTAGCCGTAGAACGTTGAAAATTTGTATATAGGACTACTGTAACACGTAGTTGAGCGCCTCCTATTTTGGTTGCAATCAGCCGCACCAAAGTTATGTAAATATATATAAAGAGAGATTCGGCTTGGTGAGATGCTTTTTTCATTCTCATATGTTGATAAATTGTGCATTTTTTGCTTTAAAAGTAATTGAATTATATTATTATTATGTTTCGGTTAAAGTTTTTGTGCCTCTGTTTGCAACTCATAGTTGTAGAATAATCAACAATTTAAAAATTCTTATGTTTCGGTCAAAGTTTTTAGGCCTTTAGTTAGTCTGCTTGCAACTCGTATTTGTAGAATAATCAACAATTTATAAATGCAAGTTTCACTGGGCCTAACGTGGCGGCTGCTTGTTTACATTTGAAAGTCTTAAATGAATGCTACTTGTTCAAAATCTCCCGTTTGCGTAAATAAGAGTTTGAACAGCTTGCACTAGGTTTTCAGTCATCGTTCGACCAGAGGACTATTCATCATGGACGCTTTTCCGAACTTACTTGAACGAGCGTCACCCCTTTTTTGCACTTTTCTATTCTTTATCTCACAGTGTACTAGATATTTTGATCCGTATAGAAGATACTGATTGAATGTAATTGAAGGTTTAGGTTTAGGATTGTTGCTTAGGAGAAAAATAGCCTTATTGATTTTTCTCAACGATTTCAAAATGCATATTGTTTTTTATTTTTATTTATTTTTATTTTATTTATTTTTTTTAAAGAAAGGATGCAGCCATGTTTATAAGTTTGGAAAGCAGAGAAATCTTGATATGCAAAATGGCACCAAAATTTAAATTCTGATAAGAGCATAGTTGAGAAATTAATTTTAAAATAACAGATCAAATCTGCACTGTTTTTTACATAAACATATTTTATGACTCAATATGCTATAAAAGTATTCTAAATTTTCTGGTTTAGCATCCTTCTTCCACTTTTAAGTGATACTGCCGAGTGACCTTTAAATTCCTATGTCTCTTCTTTGCAAAAGTGTTCGATTGCTTCTTCCATTTTAAAGATCTTCTCCATAGTTTTCAAGCAGCTTAGTTTCTAAATCATTTAGCATTGTCATCATTTTCTTTCTGCCATACATTTTGTCTTGCTGAAGCAAGGCCAGTATATTTCCAATTTAAAATGTTGTTAGGTAAGATGTTGTTATGTAAACTTTATTACGATATCGGTGTTTACAAAATCGGAAGAATCTATTTCTAGAAATCGAAAAATATTTAGGATTCCGTGTTCCGACCAGGTAAGGTCATTGGGATGTTCAACGGTAAATGAAGGGTAAATTCATAGAGTCGGAGCTGTAGACAAACATGGCCATAACCTTAATATATTATATGTGAGAGAATGCGGATATTAGCATTCTGAGTTACATAACATTTGGGCCAAATACTAACAAATCAATTTTCAGTGGTCATATAAGTCTAATAACTCAATTTTCAGTTTCAGATGTTTGGACAATAAACGCAAGAGCTATGAAGAGGAGGTCTTCGCGAGGGACTTTATCAAAGAAACTAATTCTTTTTTATTTACAAGCAAGGACTGCACAAAAACCACATGCAGTTAGTCACTGGGAATCCAACTGGGTTCATTAACAGTGTTTTTGTGGTTTCATCGCCTTGATTACTGATAACAATTTTAAAAGTGTGTCACTGTGACTTGACTTGTCTCAATTGTATGACAGTAACACCAGAACAAGCTCACGAAGTTTATCGTGGCAACGAGTGCAAGATTATGCTTGTCGTTGGCAAGAGCCTTTAGCACCAATCAGGTAAGAGTATGACTTTGCACACTTCCCCCTGTTTTGATGGGGAGAACCCCGGGGGGACATGCCCGAGGGTCACCCACTGCCCTTCTCCTACCACCATCCTCTCAAGAGGACCTTTGGTTCGCTGTGTATATTGAGTGCCTCCATGCTGCACAGATACATACTACATATTTGAAAACGTCCATGCCTTTTCCCAGATTCGAAACCAGAAAAGGCATGGATGTTTGTAAATTGTATGGTAGTAATTTCGATAAAGAAGTCAGTGTCGTTTGGCAGTCAGCGCCTTCGGTATAGCATTCTGTCTATTATCAAGGTATACCCTAGCCTATCCCCGTTGGGTTGTATTTTAAAAGCAGAAAAGTAAGCGAAAATTTTGAAAAGTAATAATGGTTACACAAAAGGGAAATTTAAGATGATGGTTTCAAGCAAAATTTTCTAAATAAAGCATTTACTTTAAGAGGTGTTTAATCAACTTATTAATTAATGAAATGAACTAATGATATTGATTTATTCTGAAAACGATTTATTAGACGTAACCAAAGTAATACAGTTAAAATGTTTGCTAGATTCAGACACTGTAATTCTAACTACTCTGTTGTTTAGTAGCGTGACGAATTTCTTCGAATGACGCTAAATATTTTTTAATGCCGAATGTTGGATGCTTGCCATTTGTAAGACAGCTCAGTGTTTACGACTTCACTATTTATTATTTTCCTGATGGTTAATCTACCATTTCCTCATATATTTACAAATATCTGCTTCAAAATGTACATTATTATTTACATTTAGAGCTGTAAAACACAAACACAGAACTTAATTTGGATAGAAATAAATTACCGCGACTTCAGGAGAAATTGTGACAGCGGAATTTAAAATGATACTCCAGGAGTTTAGTTTAATAGCCAACTGTTTCACCCTAATTGTTCATTTACTCCCATAAAACTGAATACGTTTTGCTTCATACTTTATCTCTGCAATTACCTTTAAACACAATCCTCATGTTTTACTCCTCGGTGGAATTTTAACGTACAAGCAAATAAATCCTGTACGATGAGTTACAACTGAGATACTACAACCTGAGTCTTGAAGCACACATCCTTGCATTCAGCAATATTTAAACTCTAATTTTCCATCCAGATTTTAAATTATAAAACTGCCCTCCATCTGTTTGGAGCCCAGTGACTAAAGCCACTGTATTCCTTTCTGGGTTTGATTGTATGAATTGCGAAGGGATGTATCGCAGAAGTTATTTTTGAATTTCTACCCCCTCCTCTCGGTATCATTGATTATTGCGCATTTCCTCCCCTTTCGTGAGCTCAGTTTCTTATGCGAAGAGAGATTGCATAAATATTTATTACTTGAGGAAAGATTTCTCTAATGTAATGTTCCTCCGCTCCGGCAGTAACGCATATTAATAAACATCAGATAATTCTAATGGAATCATCCTTTTTTAGATATCTATAAGTAGAAAGGCGATATTCAAAAACTGCGTCGCTGCTCAATTTTCTTTCTGACGCAAGTGTTGTCAATTTATTATGAGAGGGACGATTTTTTTTTAATGTTATTGAATTTCCTTTCCTATTACCTCGTTGTCAATCCTTAAAATGTTTTTTAAATCTTTGCTTGCAGGCTTTAAGTTATTAATATTTTATATACTTTCTGCTTATTTTTTTAGCTTGGCAAATGGAAACGAAAATTATATTTTCTTTGCTTCCATCAAAGAAAATTATCTAATTTTTGATTATTAAGATTAATCTTTTGAAAGATTTCCGCTCTCGCTGGATTTAATTTAATTTTTTTTTTTTTTTTTTTTTTTTTTTTTTTTTTTTTGTTGCACACATTGCTTTTTTTTTTTTTTTTTTTTTTTTTGATAAATGCAGTCTGTTATTTGTTCGTAAATGAATTTATTTGTTTTATTTCTTAATCCTAACTACCAGTCAATGAATAGAGAAAGAAACGTCCGCTAACGAATTGATAGAATATGTGGCATATATATATTATTCAGTCTGTTTTCATTGCAGCCATCTTTAAAAAAATTAACGGATGGCTTAATTAACTCTTATTAAATAAACTAATAGCAACAATTTATAAAATTAAAAAAGAACCGATATGTAACAAGATAAGGAAAAGATCTCAAAACGTTCAAATTTTAACGGTTGCCTAAAAAAGAGCTCTTTTAAAGTTTTTATGGTTAAGGAAACATTTTTTAGCATACTAGATTAATATGCCTTCCGATTAACATGGAAAGGATATATATCTTCTGTATATTTTGAAAGTGAAAAAGTATATAACATTATTGTTTATGTGAGTATCGTTTGCTTCATTTTATTGTTGCAAACAGCGTAAATTCCTTTTGTTTTTCTTCCTTTAGTTTTGAACTTTATGTGTGGCAACAAGATAATTGATTGATAGAATTGTGTTTGTGACAGCCATGTAGAATGGCTCGCTTATTTTGTATCAATTATTTCGTATCGCTGACATATTATTTATCATTAGTGTAATGAAATAAAAGTGAAGGAATACAGTCCATTTGTTGATTGATTATTGTTTGTAAAACATATTAAGTTTAAGAACATTTATTGTTGGTTAATTCTTTCACTTAATATGTTTCACAAACAATTATTCTATAAAAAGTTTTAATATAAAAATACTAAAACTTTTTATAGAGTAATAGTAATATATCTAATTAAAACAGTAGATATATCAATTAAAATTAAATATATCTAATTAAAAATTAAATATATCACGAATTAATTCCTTTTTATCTAAATCAGTCAAATTAAAAAGGAAAAATTCTAAAGAACTGCATATATTGCTGTTAAATAGCTTAGTTTGTTAATGAATAACAGGCGGATGAAATCTGAAAGATAAATAAATATCTTATACTTTGCCGAATGGCAACAGCCTCAAATGGAAAGTGAAACAGTGCATTTACTGGGAGAGATATTTAAAATGAATCAGCGCAAAATCGTGTTTCCACACAAAGATTCTTTTGTGGCGAGATTTTGAATTTCTAAATTTAATATAAATTAAGTTAATAAAATTGAATCAAAATGCAATTTTTAAGCACAAACTCCGTGCAAACGGATTATCAGCTATAGAATGATACGTCAACATGCATTTCCTAACCCAGGAAAAATTACTTTGAAGACTTAATGGAAGACAGAATAGCATAACACTTTTATTGGCTTATAGGGGAAAAAAAATAGAGAATTCTCTAATCTATTTCCGTTATGCTGCACGTGAAATCTTTCAAGAATTTCATAAAACTGAAGAAAGTTTGACTTTTGTTAGTAATGAAATAGCTTCGAAGTATTTGATTTCATTCAAAATAAATCGAATAAATTATTTAGTATTTAGTACACAAAGTATAAAAAAAAGTCGATTAAAAGTGATATGATTATATTTTGGGAGCAACAGGTATTTAATACCGCTAAAAATTAGGCATTTACAAAAACAAATTAAATATCTTTCTGCTTTTTATTAGAAATATTAGTGTAATATAAAATGAAGTTATTCTAAAATGATGCACAAAATTCTAGACGACAGAAAGCAACGTCAAACCATTTTATAAAGTTCAATTTGATAAATAGCTCTAAATATTTTCGTGCTACAGAAGATATTTTTATTATTTTGTAACTGAACAATGACAAGTACGTGTTAACAATTTTCTTTCTTTGTTGTGATGATATTTCCGACTATTTTTAAGTACTGGTAAAATATAAATCTTCAGTCGACTGTATTTCAGCTTTTTTCAATGCTTGTGCATTTCATGTTTAACTATAGTATCTTCGTAGAGAATTAATGTTTTTGAAATAAGGATTATATTTACAAAACCCGAAGAATAGTTGGTTATAGCTTTAGAAAGTGGATCGAATAAAAATGACTGCAAGGCCAGCTCTGACTATATTCGAGAGGATATCAAACATAATTTTGCAAGGAGCAAGGTAAAAGAAAATGGCGAACTATAAAGTTTTAAAACACCTTCAACATATCGTAATCAATGTGCTATCCAGATAATCGCTAACGCACAATAATTACCGTTTCAATTACCGTTAAATAATTTTAATTGTCATTGCACGTAAATAATTATATAAGGTATTTTCTCTCATTTCTAGCATGTCTTTGTGGTGTAATGGTTAGCATACTCGGCGCGTATTTGAGAGCTCCAGATTCACGTCCCAGAGAGGGCATTGCCCATTTTTCTCATCCCCCGTTTTAAAAAAAATCCTAATGATTCTACAGTTACAAGATACATTTCTTTGACACATATATGGTTACAGATGAATTCCGAGAATTCAAAATTTACGTCTTGGGTTGAGATGTTAATCCATGCCCATCCTTTGGGGACTTACCATACTAGGTGCGGAATAGCAAAGGCACATCCCAGTACATTTTTGAGTCATCTGAAAATTCGAGTATCTCTTGAACCATTGTCTTAGGCTATGACCTTTTTCATTCCAAGATTGAAAGTGAAGGTAATGGCAGAGACATGTGCATTAATTCCTGAGGATACGAGGAAAATATTGAACTAGTATTCACTTATGGTTAAATGAACTTAATATACGATACAACTGCATGTTGCCTGCCAATAAGCTTGTGTTAAAGCAATGAACTTTGATCTGATGTATTTCTATCTGATGACGTCTAACTGATGTTTAATTATCATCAGGGTGCTTCCGAGTGTCAATTGATGGTGTGAAAAAATTCGTAATTAACCGTCTTCTTTTATCTCGCTTCTTTCAATATTGCTGTTAATTTCTCAAGTTCTGCTGCAGTCATTTTTATTAAACCACCCATAGGAAGTGACCATGATTTAATAATAGTGACTGCAGCAGAACTTAAATAATTAAAATAAATGCAATTAAATAAATAAAATTTAAAAAAATTTAAATCGGAAGACCTTCAGATTTTGTATCACGTCTAAAGGGATGTTTTTTTTTTTTTTTTTTTGTATTTACATATACATACATGTTTAGAGAGAATTTGGGCTAAAAATATTTAAAAACAGCATATCTTTAGAATTAATTTCTGATAGACAGTCTCGCGGGCTGGAGATAGAAAACATTTTGTTCTGTATAGTGTGTTGCCACTGATCGTATTAAAATGGTTGAGTTTTCAATCAAAAAGTTGTTAGCTTTACAAAATATGAAACAAACTACAAAAAAGATTCCAGACTCTGGTTTCCAGGTGCCCATGTTCGGGCGGAGGACTACGTTATTCAGAATTTGATGGCTGTAGGTAGCGCTGGTTTTTTTCATAATGCGAGAAACTTACATAGATTCATGCAAGCTCATCATTACTTAATTTCTTTAAATATAATACAGGGCGATAATATTTGGTGGCAACAACATGAAAAGTAATACAGCCGTTTATAATGATTCGACACAAAATGCCATTTCGAGACTAATAGCTCTTCTGGGATAGCGCACCTTTGGGCAATAAGAACGTAAATAAATAAAATAAGGAAAAGGGGACTGCAGCAGAACTGTATAAATTATGTTCCTCTGTAGTAACTAGAGAGGTATTGTGTGTTTACTTGGTTAAGTTCGTGTATGTATTTGTTTTCTATTTTGTATTTTTATGTGTTATTCACTATGTAATTGCACCTGAACCACATATGTAATCCGCCAACTTATGTCAAACAATTGCCCCTGTATGGCCTTGTAAACCTTTTTCTTAAGTCTTATATAAACTCCCGGTGCGGCCTCGTGTGGCTCCAGGTAGTTGTTGCCTCTGGATAGTGGAGAAAGCGGGACATACGCCTGTTTATCTCTGTTAAACACCAGGCGTACCCGTCCTCCGTCACCTATCACCTGTAGTAACTAGACGCAAACATAATGCATACAGTATGAGTATTTATTCCCCCTATTGCATATGTTAGAGGAGTTAAAGAGGTATTGTTAATTTGTTATTAGAAAGGTAGATATTTTATATTTTACAAGCATATACAGGTATTTTATATATTATATATATATATGAAATTATTATATATATATATATATATATATATATTATATATATATATAAATTTTAACGTAAGTTTGTTAATTTTAACATAATAGTTTGATCTTTAAATTTCTAATTAACTACTTGTTTCGAAATTTAATTTGAGATTGTATCATTGTTTACTTCTGTTTTTGAATTTCAATGAGAGTGTAGGGGATATGTCTTCTAAAGTAAGCATCTCGTACAGATTAATTATGTTCTTAATGAGAAACTTTAATTTTAAGGTTATTTGATACTTTGTTTTACAAGATTCTTTATGGCTTAAATGGACTAATGTCTTCATTTGGTTTGAATATTAGTTGTAACATATGGTTTGAATATAGCAAATAATTTGATGCTTACTTGGAAGTAAGATGAAACACTCTCTTATTTTAGTTGTTGTTAACTCATGGTAGATTGATTTATCTCCTTGATAAGTCGATTAATTTGCGATCAATGACAATAGCTGCTTTTTCAATATTTAAAATTTACTTTTGGTTTTGGATTTTTGCGATTAAAAAAAAATTTTTAGCCGATTTATAAACAAGAAGTTGAAAATGCTATTTTCCTTCTAAAAAGTTTTTTCTTTCCTGGTTTTAAATTCAATTTGTGTTCCTTGGAGATGGTATATGGAAGATTTCTTATTATAAATTGTTATGAATTATTGGTTTATTACTTTGCAGCTTTAGTGCAAGTTTTAGGCCTTTTAATTACTTTATTTTGAATACACACACACACACTTATATATATTATTTTAATTATATATATATATATATATATATATATATATATATTATTTTAATTATATATCTATATATATATATATATATATATATTTATAGATATATTATTTTAATTATATATCTATCTATCTATATATATATATATATATATATATATAGATAGATAGATAGATAGATATAACATTTTGCTACAGTAATCAATCAGTCAGTCCATTGACTATGAATGCATGACTTATGCATCAATATGCTCAGAGATGCTTAAATTACTCGAAAATATATGAAAATTTGTAATTATGTCAATATTAATGCGTACCAGAGAAAAAAATTAGAATGTTTGTTGTTTGTGTATTGTTCTTTTTAATTCATACGCAAGTCCTCAAAATTCGAGGGAGTATAAAAGACCATTGCCCACAAATTGCAAGAACTGAAAATACTTAAACAATCCAACTAGATTCCCTTAACACTTGCTTGTAATGGCAGAAGCTGCAGGTACGCTTTTATTGAAAACAAACATCTTTAGCAAAAAGGTAAATTAAATCTTATAAGTAATTGCTTTATTAAAAAGGCAATTTTTAAAAGCTCCAAATAAGCAAAAATATTGATTATATTTTTTTAATTAATTAATTCTATCAATGGGTGTTTATTAAATACTTTCTATATAAGAAAGGCGAGTTATTTCAGAATCCATCCGAATTATTGAATAAATTTCAATCAAATAGTATAGCTTTGTGGAGTCAATTTACTTGCTTGGCTCTAAAATAAATGATAGTCACGTATATGATAGCGCACACGTTTTTAAAATGCATATCAGAAACTCGTAGAGCGAAGATACTTTCCGAAAAGTAACTGGTAAGGAATGAAATCATTGAAAATTTTAGTAACAGCTGGATTCCATGGAGCGTTTTGCCACATAATTTTTGTTTTGAGCCCACTTATATGTAACTAAAATTTTGCATTGACTTTAGCTTTTAAATCTTGCTTTTTTCATCTTTCACAAGACTGTCACGTTCTGTTTGATGCCACATATATACCTTGATGTTTCTTCTCATAGGTTAAAACTACTTCTGTGCGTAAGAGTGAAACAGAAGTGAGTAGATTAAGTGGTAAATTCTCCGTCTTCTCTTCTCGCAATGGCTTCGAATTCAAATTAACGCATACTACCAGGGGCGTAATTAGAGGGGGCAAGGGTGGCATCTGTCCGCAGAATCCAAGGGGCGCCAAACTAATGTTACGACATTTTAGAATTAAATGTTTTCCATCCTTGGCAAGCAGTAGGGGGCGCTAAATCTTCAGTTGTCCCTGGGCGCTGAAAACCTTAGCTACGACCCTGCATACTACATGCTAGACTAATCTGAACTACACATTAAAATGCTGGCCTCAGTTAAAAAAAATGAACTTCGTGAAACAAAAAATTAAGCCAAATCGATGGACGTACTGGTATTGTCTTAATATTCATGAATTCAGGTTATATTAATGTAAATAACCAAATATTTTTTTCAGTATAAAGGCAGGGGAAGCTAAAAAATATATGGGCTGCATAAAAGAGAGATGGGATGGAGGATTTTTAGATAATCATAGCTTGCCTCAAATAATAAATGCCTAACTCCTGTTGCACAAACTCTGGAGACAGGATTTGCCATCTGCAGACAAGCGAAACATCAACAACAATTGCGGTTTTAGTGGTTTTAGGAAGAGGTACGGTGAGGGAGGAGAAAAAAGGAGAGGAAAGCCGGAATGGAAAAACGGGATTTAGATCGAGGGGCGTGATTGCGTCGACAAACCCCATGAGGGCTGGATTGTAAGACCACTTCTTCGTTCCAGATGCTGCAGTGGCAAGTGACGCAAACCTCGGAACCGCTGGGCATAACGAGCTTTAAAATGCACCTAGAATGCCAGAAAAAATGCCGTCCCCTTGCTATGCCAACGATGACGTTTCAAAAAGCTTCTCGTTAAAATAAATCTGAAAATAAAATAAACAACATACGTGATTCACATCTGAAATTTTAAACATTTACAATTCAGATAGTAATACTGTATGAATTTAAATGACATACACAGTCTAAAAATACAATATTCTTTTTACTTCCTTGTACGAATTAAAAAGGAAGTATTGTAATCGCGAAAAGTTTCAGGCAACATATTTCAACGAAAATATCCATTTTGACCGCTATCGAATGCAATTTAACGATGTTTTTGCGTGATATCTGTACGTAAGGAGAGAATAAAAGACTGTTTTCCTCAAAAAAAAAAAAAAAAAAAAAAAAAAAAAATTATAAAACTGCTTTAAAATTAATTCTGAAGAGAATTTTTCGTGGCGTCTGTACGAATGTATGTACGTACGTGCGCACGTACGTATCTCGCATAACTTAAGAAACGAGTAGCCTCAGATATAGGACTGCTATAACATGTAGATGTGCACCTCGTATTTTGGCTGCAATCGGCCGCACTAAATGTATATAAATATATATCCACTCTGTTACCCGGCTCAGTGATCTCAGTTTCTTTACTCTTATATGTTTGTAAATTGTACATATTTTGCTTTAAAAATGATTGAATTATGTTGTTTTTATCTTCCGGTTAAGGATTTTATGCCTTTTGTAATTCTGGAAGCAATATTTGTACAATTATCAACAATTTGAAAGCTGTTTAAGTGCGGTTAAGTTTTATATAACATGGCGGACATATTTGTTTACATTTGAAACAGCAGAATTGTATATTTGTTGCCAATATAGAGAGACTAAGCTTCGCAACACAAAACTAACGCCTTCATTTATTATTGCGAATTAAATCATGCTTAATCCTTTCTGAAATTTTTTCGAGGAAATAAGTGTTTAAGATTTACTTCGTAATTTTTAATACGGATATTTTGTGTTTTTATGTATTTTTGCCTTGTCGCGAAGTGAGAACTGAATTAATTGAATGAGAAATACTAAATCGTCTGTGAAAAACTGTTTCTTTTCTGTTTTGTTTGCTTAATTTCTTTCATGCATCGTTTTAGCTTTATTATAGTATTTGAATAGAACATGTGGCAACGATAATTCTTCAAATGATATAAATTTTGTGCATTCAGAGTGTAGTTATAGTAAACAAATATAGTGACTTTTAAAGAGTGCATTTACTCTAGTGTGGTTTATGCGCTGTCGACGAAGTAGATTTAATTCAGTCGATCAATTTAAATGAAATTCAAGAAAAAAAATTAGTATAATTTAATATTCCGTACAAGGAAGTCATGTGGTGTACACATCAGATTTTTTTTAATACATGAATGCAGCCTGAAATGGACCACCAACCGATTAACATATTAGATGGGAAATGAATTTATTTAAGAAAGGTATTACAAGTGCGTTTTACGGTTTGGTGTGATTCTTTATAAAGTTTATTTAGCCTTTTAAAGATTCACGACAAACCATAAATAGAAGATGAAACCCATTAATTCAAATAATTATAAGTGCAATCTAATTTTAAAATGTCTGTTTTTATTTTTTTAACATTCAGTTTAATTAGTATGTCAAGTCCTTAAAACTTTTTCAAATATTGAGCAATTGAAACGTGATTTTATTTTCAACCTTCCTTTTTTATCACTGATATATGCATATATATGTGATGTACCAGCTTTAGTCGTAGCTTAAATTATCAGACGATAAGTTTTATAAAAAACAGGATCCATATATTATTATTCAGGACAAATAGCAGTTACAAAATCAGATATGCGGAGTAAATAAAAAAGAACTACTAATAATATTTTGTATGAAGTTTACTGCATCGTGACATTTAAGAAAAAAGCGCCGATATTCTTTTGCGAGTCTTTTTATAGCCTCTGGAAAGGCGGAGCTTCCAAGAAAATGACGTCAGCTTCGTCAGCCAATCCAGTTTGCTTTAAATATTTCCAGAACATTCTAAAACTGTACGTGTAGAAAAGACGGGAAAAACAACTTGACTATGGGGCTGTGGATTTAATTCCACGTACTTTCAAATAAGAGAACTTCGCCATTAAAAATGAAAAAAACATACAGTTAGGATTTTAAGTGTATTCTTGACTATGGAATTTTATTATTACATATATATAATTACAAAACAATTTTGATACAAATAAAATATAGTCATGCCTAGTATTTTCGCGCAAGCTGCTGAAAAATTATCAGCAAAGACATAAAGTAAAAAATTTAGGACACATTTTTCACAAAGACCAAAAATTGAAATTCAGAAGTAATAAATTTTAAATAATCCTATGAATACAAAAAAGAATTTAAAAAATGTTAAAATCAAAACTCTTCAAGCAAGCAATACCCCAAAGGAAAACGAACATAATAGAAAAGAAATTTAATCATCTTCAATGTCACTTCGTCAGGAGGAGGAACATTGAAATCAATTGAAATCGCTCTTCCACAAAACTCCTTGCTTTCCTGTATCTAGAATTAGCCGATGAACAATTTCAATGTATTTTAATTATAATAGTTCACCCGAAAATTCTGGCTCCTTTTCCAAAGCAATGAAAAAACAAAGTAAATTCTAGTTAGAATATTGTACCTTAAATAAAGATAATTCTATTCAAAGAATGTAAAACGTAAGTGAAATAACGAAATAGTTCAGTGAGGAATTGAAATCAAAATTTTACCTTTAAACAAATACCACATAAACCAAAGAATTTAAAACGTAAGTGAAATTGTAAAAAAGTCTTAATTAAAAAAGTGAAAAGTCTTAATTAAATATATGCACTCGTTTGCGCTCTGTCAAATTTCTGAGAAAATAATGGACAGATTTTTAATGAAATTTGGTATGAATATCTATTTATAACAAAGTTAGAAGTGTATCATTCAAAAGTCATTTTATATACGCGTGATTATCATGTAAGGTATATTTTAATTTTATAACAGTTATTTTAATTTAGTGAACCTTTCCAATCTTATCTCGTTTCAACTTACAACTCGCTACCAGGATGAGGTTTTTGAATCACGTTGAATGCAAATGAGGAATAGAATAGTATTTAAGACAAGTTCAACTTATTTCGACAGAGAGATTTATGATTTGATTCCTGAATAGCGCTCGTTTGCCTTTGGGCTATGTCTTTCTAGGCTTTTGTTATGCTAGGCCGTATTACGTGCCTTTTGATAGTCCGCCGGCTAATTTAAGATTACGGGCCAACTATTTTAGAACGCTGTTAGCTACTGCTAAATCTCTTAGTCATTAGTTAGTTCTTATTTCTTACTTTTTGAGTTTAAACCCACGAGGAGGCTTTGCTGTACGCCCGAAGAAGGGGGCCGACTGTTAAACTTATTTTGAGTGAATAAAGGGTACTTAACCTTTCAGTTCACTAGGTTCTTCAACACTTAATTTAACAGAATAAAAGTGAGGAACTCTATAATCAGTAAAGCTCATAGTGCAGAGATGTTCAAAATGCATGTTATGATATCGCCCTAAAATCTAATATCTGGTATTAGATTTATGATATCTAATATTGGTATGGTACCCTCTCACAGCCAGACAGGTCTCGCAGCGTGACGGCATACTGGACAGGAGACCCTATAGCAGTCGATCTCTTTCCTGCAGCAAGGCAGGTTTAAACTCAGAGATTGTTCTCGG
The DNA here is from genome assembly GCF_044657685.1 of Stegodyphus dumicola. NCBI lineage: Eukaryota > Metazoa > Arthropoda > Arachnida > Araneae > Eresidae > Stegodyphus > Stegodyphus dumicola. The sequence goes on along the minus strand of NC_140774.1, from coordinate 174,062,408 downwards.
AGGAGTGGATGGCGAGATGAAATTACCCTAGCAGGAGACTCCCAGACATGCCCTATATGGTTAATGTCAGGGGATCTGGTTGGCCAACCCATGCGGCGAATATTTTCCCTTTTCAAATATTCAATAATAAATTGCAAGGTATTATAACCGAGAAGTTTACAAAAATCTTCTCTGTTGTTTTTCGGACTTTTCTGTGCAAAACTTCTTGCTCATTTTATCCGGATGTTAAGTACAGTATTCAATTAATTATTTAACTATTTTATAAAGTATTTAGCTTTTAACAATTGCAAGATAAAAATAATCACAGTTTAGATTTGCTTTAGGTGATGACGCAAAACTTCTGTTAATCGGGTATTACAATTCAAATTCTTGCTAAAATCAATTTCGTATATCGCAAAACGTTCTAGAGTAACGCAAATGAGTTGAAAAAATTCCTTTTTTTTCAGTCATAATTAGATTGTAAAATATTAATGTATATCATCTTGCATGCTCTTGTTATGTAGCTGATTAATATATTTATGTAAAACGCCGAAATTCCATGGTTCAAATACCGTAAAGCGCAATTCTGGTGCTTTACATTATCTTTTCTGAAAAATACAGTAGTCTCTGTTAGGATAGCTAAACTGAGTAATTTAATATCATATATAGATTCTAAAGAAAGCAGACAAGCTCCCTCTCTCTCTCTCCCCTCCTTTTTTAGTGTTATACGTGTAAGCAGAAGTTTAGAAAAATCAGCATGCTCTGGCCATGAATCTCCCTCCTGATATTCTTCAAATTTTAGCTGAATATATTAGCCTTAAGCATGCAAGCAATGACTGCCTTTGAATTCTAACATCCCTTCGTGTGCACAAAAAACTTTTATTAGAAGCTCATCAAATTTTAGTTTCGAGAGCTGCTGCAGAGATCCTTAGGACTTTTTTGATGAGAAATGTATTGAATGTAAGCCTGTTCACGCTGGAAATCAAACTCGAGGCCTTCCAGTTTTCCCGTTAAGTATACTGACAAGAAAACACAAAGACATGGAAAGAAATGCCTTTAAATCCTTACGAAAGCAGAAGAAATAAAACTCTTTCATTTATCCATTACATGAGTTATATTGAAACGCAGTATTTTATCACATTCATGTACTTCGGAATCAAAAAAGTTATTTTGTCTCTTTAGAAGATATAAAACATTTCTATTAAATAAACAACAGTATTTTACGTTTTCCGGAAATAACATGCTATAAAGACTAACATAAAAATAATAAGATGTAAAAAGTAATTTATAATTTCTTGTACGAAGTAAAAAGGAAGTATTGTAATCGCGAAAAGTTTCAGGCAGCATATTTCAACGAAAATATCCATTTTGACCGCTATCGAATGAAATTTAACGATGTTTTTGCGTGATACCTGTACGTAAGGACAGAATAAAAGACTCTTTTCCTCCAAAAAAACTAAAAAACTGCTTTAAAATGAATTCTGAAGAGAATTTTTTGTGGCGTCCGTACGAACGTATGTACGTATCTCGCATAACTCAAAAACGAGTAGCCTCAGAACGTTGAAATTTGGTACATAAGACTACTATAACATGTAGATGTACACCTCGTATTTTGGTTTCAATCGGCAGGGCCAAACGTATATAAATATATTTATAAATATATCCACTCTGTTACCCGGCTCAGTGATCTCAGTATCTTTACTCTTATATGTTTGCAAATTGTACATTTTTTGCTTTAAAAATGATTGAATTATGTTGTTTTTATCTTCCGGTTAAGGATTTTATGCTTTTAGCAAATCCATGTGCAATATTGTTAGAATTATCAACAATTTTAAAGTTGTTTAAGTGCCGCTAAGCCTAATAATGTATTTGATGGCAGCCATTGCTTGTTTACATTTGAAACAGCAGAATAGCGGATTTGTTGCCAATCTAGAGAAACTTAGCTTCGCGACAACAAAGATAACGCCTTCATTTATTATTGCGAATTAAATCATGCTTCATCCTTTCTGGAATTTTTTCGAGGAAAGAAATGTTAAAATTTACTTCGTAATTTTTAATACAGATATTTTGACTTTTCATGTGTTTTTGCCTTGTCGCGAAGTGAGAACTGAATTAATTGAATGAGAAGTACTCAATTGTCTGTGAAAAACTGTTTCTTTTTTGTTTTGTTTGCTTAATTTCTTTTATACATCGTTCTAGCTTTAGTATAGTATTTGAATAGAACATGTGGCAACGATTAGATAATTCTATAAATGATATAAATTTTGTGCATTCTGAGTTACAATATGAACGAAATATAATACTGTTAAGTGAACCTAGCGCCAGAGTGTCGCCATGGTAAACAAATAGAGTGAATTTTAAAGAAGGCCTCTATTCTATTGTGGTTTATGCGCTGTCGGCGAAGTAGATTTAATTCAATCGAATAAGTTTAAATGAAATGCAAGAAAAAATGCGTATAATTTAATATTCCGTACGAGGAAGTCATGTGGTGTACATATCAGATTTTTACTCTTCGTAAACGAAATTCTTTTAAAATAGTCTATTAAACTAAACGCATAAAGTTCGATCTATCTCATACTTTTCCTCTGCATCAATCTCTGCAAATACTCTTGTAAACAGAGCTTCTCCATGCAACGAATTAATCAGCTTACCACTGTTCGTCATCGAGATTTCAGCGTTTTATTTATAACTACCTACTAAGAACATTGAGAGGCACTATGTAAATACAAATTGGCAGAATATTTCTCTCGCTCGCTCGCTTCTCTAGGCAATTTCAACACTTTTCTCCCATTTTCCGTTTTGATTAGCTCCAGGAAGAGTGCGAATGCCTTCGCCGGCGCCGGAAAACCATTTTATTCGTGGTTACTTCCCCCTCCCCCCCACACACAATTTCATACACTCTGTATCAGCATCCCCTTTAAATATGATGCGGAAAAGGAAGGGGTGGAAGGTATAAATCTGAGAAAAGTATCCGCTTACTGCACCATTTGGAGAGATGAGCGAGACCATTTTTCCTTCCCTTAATTTTATGTAAGATGTTTCCAGATTAGCTATTCGCCACCGGGAAGAAGGGGTCGTTGAAGATGGGGAGGAGGAAGAGGAGGGGGGATAGGCCTCAAAAGATTGGCTTTAGGGATTCTCCTAGTTGAACCCGGAATCACGTTTGTGTTTCCTACCGTTGGAATCTCATATTCTATTTCCTTCCACCCACCACACCCACTATTCCCCGAATCCTTGGTATGGTAATATCCATGAATGCAATGTAACGCACGTAGGTATAGCCGCGATTTGCATAGAAGGGGAGGCGCCCCGCTTTTTGGAAACAAAAGGGGCTTCTTCGGATGGAGATATGAAATTGTGGCGCTGGGGAGGGGTTGAAGGAAAGGCAGGCAAGGGCTCCCGAGTAGAATTGAGAGTTATAACGGACTTGAATCGCCCCAGTTGAAGACTTGGAGGTGCTGCAGAAAGGGATGGATAGATAAGCATAAAAGGCAAAAAGAGATGGGCCCGAATGGGCTTGCATAATTTCGCTCTCTTCAGATACGTCGCCACAATAAGACATCCCCCCGAGGGATCCTGTCTATACCTTCTACCCAACCCCCTGCCTCCGAGCTCCCTATTACGGGAAAGGAGTGAAAGAAAGGGGTTTCTTCTGTTTTTTCCCTTCCGTCATACCCACGGATTGGTATTCGAACAGGAATAGAAAGAAGGAAAAAAGAGAGAAAGATGGAATGAAAAAAATAACGCAATTTTCGGCATGAATATCCAGCTCCATCTCAGATAAGAAATGGAAAAACTCCGTAAGCCTGTTTTGATGAAATTCTTTTCCAGATGTTCATGTAATTGAAAGATGGCAGAAATGGAAATGCAGAATACGTATATCTGCCTCCATTTTATATATTTATATATATTCAGATGTGCAATGAGAATGCACTGGAAAGGAAATGTAGATGGCTCTCAGAAGCGTCCTAATTTAAAAGTATAAATATGAAGAAAAGATTATTCAAATGTGGAATGAGTTTATTTCCAGCCGGGCCGATGAACTGTCAAGAGTTTCATCCGGCGTTTTATTAAAATTTAATTTCGCTGGTTGTCAGCTAAAAAGGAGCCCCACGGAGTTGCTTTATTTTTGTGTTTGTTTTGTTTGATGATATATTTTGTAATGTTTTTAGCGTTGGTTTGCAAGGCGATAGAGATATGTAATTATCTAATCCCTACGAAACAGTCTGTTTTCTTCTTTGCTTATTTCTTCCATTCTTCTGTTCTGGAATCTTTGCTGTTATGTTTCCGTTTAGGTAAGAAGGGAAAGAGAGAATTTATTTGGTAAAATGCTTATTAGCCTAAAGGGCGTTAGCCCAGAGGGACCGAATATGAGCAGCTGGAAGCCCTAATTAATTTGGAATTTGGAATTTGGTTTATTATCGATTCCATATTTTTTAACACTTTAACGAATTTTTGATTAAAAAACGATTTCAAAGCGAGCAGTGGCAACACTGTACGGAAATAAACATTTTTATCTCCAGCGCGCGAGACTGTGTATCGGAAATTCTAAGATACGCTCATTTTAAAATTATTTTGCGATATTGCTATTGAACTGATCTTATGGTTTAAGTGTGGAAAGCATGATATTAAAAAAAAAATAAAGGTAGTACACAAAACGTTAAAAAAATTCCTCTTTGGATATGATGGAAAATCTGAAAACGTTCAGATTTTTGTTTAATTATTAGTATTATGCTCCTGTGGATAATCTGCTTTACACTTTGTACGCGTGTTTTCTGTGGGGAATTGAGTACGCGTCAGCAAAATCTAAGGTACAGGAAATATATCTCTAAGATACATGTGTTGAGTACAGAGTGTTCGTTTTACAAACCCGCCTGGGAAATGCTTAAAATGAAATGCTCACCAGTAAAAAAATATGAATATTTATATAATTATTGTTTTGCTGCTAGACGTATTATTGCAGAAGTGCGTTATTTACTTCTGAGTTTGGACAATATGTGCCTTACACCTGATATTGTGGTGTATCAAACAGAGATTTAAATCAAAAACTGTTAACATCTTATATTCCTTTATATATTACGAGATAATATAAAACATAATCTAACATTCGATATTCTTTAAAATTAGACAAAACAGCTGCGTATTTTGGCGTAAATTTTTAACAAAATTCTATCGATTTTGAGTGCGATTAGACACGGGTCTTTAGAACTTAAGAAATTTTAAGAAATTCTTTAGGCAAAAATATTCTTCAGAAATGTTTTTGCTCTCGATGAAGAGGGTCCTATGTCGATATACTCTCGAATCGATACAGTATATATAAACTCTATACCAAACTAAGGCTGCCAGCTTCAAGTTTTCTATTAGCATGTTTCTCTTCCACTTTAATTTGATATTATCCGATAAGCTTAAAACTTGTGTGAGGTGCACCCCTAAAGAATACCTTAATGTATTAGCTATAACAAACGATAAATAAACGTATTTTGGCGAAGATTTTTTACAAAATTCTATCGATTTTGAGGACGATCAGACACGGGTCTTTAGAACTTAAGAAATTTTAAGAAATTCTTTAGGCAAAAATATTTTTCAGAAATGTTTTTTCTCTCGATGAAGAGGGTCCTATGTCGATATACTCTCGAATCGATACAGTATATATAAACTCTATACCAAACTAAGGCTGCCAGCTTCAAGTTTTCTATTAGCATGTTTCTCTTCCACTTTAATTTGATATTATCCGATAAGCTTAAAAACTTGTGTGAGGTGCACCCCTAAAGAATACCTTAATGTATTAGGTATAACCAACGACAAACAGCGTATAAATATATGTACATATATATCCGCTCTGTAACTCGGCTTAATTCCTGTACTCAGATTAGCATCATTTAAAATTTAGGATATATGATTTCAATTTCATAAATTGAAAGTTTTAGCTGTTTGTGACAGTATTACGAAAGATTTTACATTTACTATTTATATTTTAGTGCAACAATAATTTTAGGTGAAAATATTCCGCTAACTTTAGACAGAAAGGGAAGAATGCCGGTGTCCATATCTCAAGATCTTTCAGAAAATAACATAAATTTGATAATAAAACTCTCCGCCATTATTTCTGTCTATGTACAACATGTCTATGTTTATATCTAAAAACATCATTTTTTCATTTTTAGCATATACAATTTAAATTTCATACAGAGAGAGTTTTATTTATTTGCGACAGTATTATGGAAAAATTTTACATTTATATATTACCCAAAAGAGATTTTAGTCCCGAATAGTATATTCTTCTCAAAACGATATTTTGCGTTTAATCACTATAAACGGCGTATATAACTATCAAACTATCCGGGAGAATGAAACATATTTTCGAAAAACGTTAATCGACTTTTATGAAGCTTTAATTCACTTTCCGCTGATGAGTTCTGAATTGGAGTTTCAATGAAAGGAGATTAATTTTTATTTGTATAATTTTGTATATTTTCCCTTTCGCATTTTTATTTTTCGAGTTTGTTCTGCTATGAATTCTTTCTTTAACTGGTTTAACTGGATTTGTTTAGATTTTGTTTATATTGTAACTGTTTAGATTTGTTTAGATAGTAACTGGATTTGTTTAGATTTTGAGTTAAACCTCTTATATATGGTTGCAATTACTATATTATAGAGGAACTGCCTTGCTTTTATTCCAATTTAACAATATATTTAGAGGCTTTAAGTTTATATACACATATATATATATACATATATATATATATACCCACTTTGTTACTCGGATCGGTAAGCTTAGTTTGTTTTTATTCGTATATGTTGGCAAATTATGCATTCTTTGCTTTAAAAATGACTGAAGTATGTTGTTCTTATCTTCCGGTTAAGGGTTTTATGACTTTACTTAATCTGCATGCAATAATTGTATAATTATTAACAATTTAAAAGTTCTTTAAGTGGGGTTAAGCCTAATTTTTTTATCATACTAGCCATATTTCTTTACATTTGAAACTTAGCAAAATAGTTAATTCAGTTTCTTCACCTTCAGTGTCTTTTTGCAGAGGGGGGGGGACCAAAAGTTTCAGTTTTGTGCACCGAAAAATCTCTGCCTTCTTGCCCGTTGGTCGAGTTGCTTGGTTTTGCGTAAAAATTAAAAAATTTTAATTGCGAAAATTTTTTTAATTGTTTTAACTGTATTTGGTGTTTTATAATTTTCTATATTTTTCAATTTTTGACAAAGATATTTTGAACTTTTATGTATTTTTGCCTTGACGCAAAGTGAGAACGGATTTAATTGAATGATAAATATATCTCTGATGAATATCGAGGAAATAAGTTTAAATGCAATGCTGCAAAAAATGCGTATAGTTAAATATTCCATGCAAGGAAGTCATGTGGTCATCAGATTCTTTTAAGGGGACTCATACACCTTAAAACCCATAAGATGTTCGAATAGGTGACTGTCGCAAGAATTGGGATAACTTATTTATTTTAAAAGCAATTACTACCAACTTTTTACAGCTGACTACATAATACAGCTGCTTTCTGAAATAGTCATCAAAAAGTTTGTGTTGCCACAAATATTTTTATAATTGAATCCGCTTTGTGACAACATTTTTCGTCACGTTTCCAACTTGCGCGCACAGTTTAAAACATTCTGTTTCATAATTTAATTCCATATTTAATATATAGCTTTTATAACGACTGGAAACTACTGTGAACCTAAAATTCTAAAAATTTCATGTTAAATTTTTATTTTATTTTGAGTTGAGTTTATAAAATGTATTTTATTAAAAAAATGTGTAATGTTTTCGTCCATAAAATTTTTCAATAGTAAAATATTCATCAGATTGTTGGTTCATTTAGAAAATAGTGCCCATATAAAGAATTTCATCCAATTTCAAGTATGTACCATTAGCCATTTTTAAAATATCATGCGCGCAAGGTGGAAACGTGGCGAAATATTTCGTCACAAAGAGGATTAAATTACAAAAATATTTGAGGCAACACAAACTTTCTGGTTACTAGTTTCCAAAGCAGCTATATCATGAAGTCAGCTGTAAAAAGTTGGAAGTAATTGCCTTTAAAATAAATAAAATATCCCAATTCTTGCAATAGTCACATATTCGAAGATCATGAAGGGTTTAAGGTGTATGAGTCCCCTTAAACAGGAATTAAATTTCTTATAGATCCTGCTAAATAAGCAATTTTTTTATTAAGAAACTTGTAAATTTAGCATTTATGTATGTACTTTATGCTGAATTTACAGATGTCTTAATAAAAAAAGTGAATTCAATATCATAACACACTAGAGCTCTGCTTTAGCAAGCATCAGTCATTTTGGACTAGTTTTGGTCGCGTGTCAGCTCTCCCCACTGCAGGGGTGTTAAAAAAAAATTCGAACATACGGCGTTGAGCGTAGCCGTTTCGCTAAAAAGCCATCGGATTGGCCTTGTCAGTCATGGGCTATCGCTGGCTTCAGACATAATAAAGCGAGAGGATTAGGTGTCTTTTATGCGACGAGCGTGTGCCGTTTGTGTCTGTGCCAGTGTTCAACCACCCTCTTCTGTTTTTTTATTTATTTATTTCGCACGAGAGGAGAGGAAAAGAAGGGTGGCAGAGGGCCGCTGAAAGACCATAATAGCTGTTGTATCCCCATAATCCGTAAAATTAATTGCCTCGCCCGGTCGTGTCGATTAAATCCTCAATTTTCTCTTGGGAGGTTGCCTGGATTAGGAATACCGGATGCCCGATTCGACATCTGCGGCGGTCTGGAGCTTGAGGTGGTGGGGGTGGAGGAGGAGCCATTTCTAATTAAGAACGCCCATCGACCCTTCTTCTCTACGCACCACTTTTTTTTCGTTTATTATTTATTCTCTTACTATTTTCCGTCTTCTCTTTTACAGACACGGAAAGAGTTCCGATCTTGGAGAAAAATGGCTCAAGTCGTATTCGAATTATGGAATCTTTTAGAAGGGAAAAAAATATTTAGGCTTCATATTTGGAAAATTAACTCAGAAGACGTGGATTGTTAAGATAATGAGAGCCTAAATTATTGAATATTAACTATACAATGGTAATGGAAGGATTAAAAGTTAGGTTCTCAGTTAATGGAGCTGTTTAATTTTCTCAGCGATGCTTTGGATTTTATTCCGCCGTAAGAGAGACGGTGGAAGAATAATTATGCGCCGTAAAATGGATTGGATTTTAAACGTCAAAAAACAATGTTATGGAGGAAATTGGTTATTTTATATTCAGAGGGAAGATTTAGTGTAAATGCTCTCAGTAAAACAATCTTTTGGAATTGAAAACACAAAACAGTTTTTAATCGTTTGATACTTGAGGCCTTTTAATTGAAATTTGGCTACTTAAAAATGCATAAATCCTCAATTCCCTAGAAGATTGCCGACTGGAAAAATTGATGTATAATAATTCTTGTATTAAGACTGCATCATGCATTTTAAGTCAGTACCTCATATAAGAGATGAAAAACGAAAGTCTAAAGGGAACTATGCGAAAATTTTTTATTAATGGCCATTAATATATAAACTTCTTTACTATAATTAGGCTTCAGGTGTTTGACATAGCAGTTAACGGTGTATATCTGTAAGATGCTGCATAATTCATATCATTAGCGTAATAGGTCATTACTAATAATCAAAAATTAAATATATTTATTAAAAATTAATAATATATTACGGTATTTCTCCCGCTTTCTTAGCATGCCTTCGGGGTGTAATGGCCAGCACACTCGGCGCGTATTCGAGAGGTCCGTGGTTCCAGTCCCGGCGGCGTAATGGCAGACCGCACATTGAGTTGAACAACGTTAAGCAAATTTCGCTTACTGCGCATGCTTGATGGTGTACCTTTGGCGCGGGGAGAAATATTGGCGACTAAGCAACCTTACGCTAGCTTATTCGTGATCACCATGGCTGTCGAGTGTGTTCGAATGATGTTTACAACTGTAATGTTATGGAACTTTGCTTATTAGTTATTTTAACGTCCATACCGATTGCACTTGCTTATTTTTCTAATATATATTTCATTGCAATTTGTCAATAACAGTGCATTTAATATTTGTTAACATATATTCGTAATAATTCGTTATTTAAATGTAATTTGTTTACATGTTATAATTCAGTAATTGTAAACTGGAGTATCTCGCTTAGTTTGTTAGCGTATATTCGCGCTTTTATTTCCTCGTTTCAAAGAATTTAATAACTAGCATTAAGGAATTGTAAAATTTCTTCAGTGTTATTTGCAAGCACTTGTTATATTCCTCAGTGTTTCTTTATGTATGTACGAATGGAACATATGGTAAATCCTGAATTGTTTTTATTGCTTAAAAGTATAATGAATAAATTTTCAACTAATATATCCTAAATTTCAGTCTTTTTCTGAACGAAAATTTGTACAGTTCCAAAGGAATGTGCAGAATTTCATAGGTATTATATTTTACATTTTGAATGCAAACACTGCTTCACATTACTTCGCAATAATTTCAGCTTTCTAGTTGTTTGAGCAGTACAGCATATTTTAACACAGTAATCAATTTACATTTACATTATACTCTACGAAGATTTAAACGCCAGATTTGTTTACAATCAGATGGCGGTACATCTACCATATACCGTATTTATCTTCTTTTCAAATCGTGCCAACATAGTAATTACGCCAAATTGTTTTCTGGGCATGCGCAGTATGCGACATTCGTTTAACACTTCAACTCAATGTGCGGTCTGCCATTACGCGTCCCGGCGAGGACATTGCTCATTTTTCATTGCTTCTGCTTTCAAGAAATAAGCTAAGACCTCTACAATGGCCCCCGACCTATAAAAGGTCTTGAATGATGATTCTCCTCCACCAGGATTTGGGGATTGGGTCCCCCTAATCCCCAGCCGCCCTTTAAAAGGGGGAGTATCTAAGGTATTTCTCCCGCCCTCTTAGCATGCCTTCGTGGTGTAATGGCCAGCACAGTCGGCGTGTACTCGAGAGGTCCATGGTTCGAGTCTCGGCGTGGGTATTGCTCATTTTCACGTCTCTCAGCATCAAAATTCCTAAGGTCTCTACAATATTTAATTAATGTTTATTCAGTACTGTTTATATTAACTGTTCTTTGGAATATTTTCTTCTGAGTTTCATTCAGGATTAATTCCGAACAAAGCATTTTCCTGCATTTCCTATGTGTGTGACAAACACGATAGAATTTCTTTAGGGAAATCCTTTAAGTTCTGGAATGTTTCCCATGTAAATTATTACTGGTAGACTGAATTTTTGCCCTTGAACTAGGCATTGTAATAGCAGAAAACTACATAAAAATATTCGATTAACTGTTCCTTTACGCAATTGTGATTTTGATTCAATATTTTTTGGAATATTTTCTTCTGAGTTTCATTCAGGATTAATTCCGAACAAAGCATTTTCCTGCATTTCCTATGTGTGTGACAAACACGATAGAATTTCTTTAGGGAAATCCTTTAAGTTCTGGAATGTTTCCCATGTAAATTATTACTGGTAGACTGAATTTTTGCCCTTGAACTAGGCATTGTAATAGCAGAAAACTACATAAAAATATTCGATTAACTGTTCCTTTACGCAATTGTGATTTTGATTCATTTACGTATTTCGAATGCTTACGTTTTCTTTCTCCTTTTTTAGTTAAAAATTTCCATTTAATTAAAAAAATCTGAAATATTATCTGGATGTAAATATTTATATTTGGACATAAATATTTCTTGTAGTCTCCCATATTTCTTGCATAAACATTTCTTGTATTCTTTTGCATATTGCAACAGAGAACATTTTTGAAACTTTAAAAATCTGAAAATATACTGCTACTTGCGTAAGGGTCCGTAACGGATGGAATGCACACAGAACCGATGATAGCTTGATTTAATTTGTTTTACCAAAAGAAGCACTTGACAGTTCTGGAATTTCCACAAAAATACACGTACAGTTCCTCTCAGTAAGGCACAGCACAATCAGTAGTTACCGCTTCAAACTTCTAAGAACGTTAAACACTACGCAATACAAAGCGCCTCTAAAGTGCGAAGCTAGCACGGAGATATTTCAATACTCCGAAGTCGACTGTGAACTGATGCTCTATTCGGTCTTATATAGGTTTCCTCCGGCTGTCAAGAAATCTCTAGTACCTTCAATTTCTCGAAATTGCTGAAGACATCTTATAGATACATCTAGCCGGATACGGTTACGGTTACATATAGGGATCAATTTCATTTATTCGATTACAGTAGTAATTACAGTAGTAATTACAGTTATGCAGGAACCGGACCAAAATGTCGTCAAATCATTACCAAGTTTGGTGACTTATGGTGGGTTATCGCCAAATGTGGAGACAAAATTTAGTAGTCAGAACCATCGTCATTTCAGCGAGATAGTATTAAATAGAGTCTATTTAATACTGAGATTACCTCAGTATTAAATAGACTGGTCCTAGTAATCTTATTTTTCCGTGAAAGCGTCACGCCGATCATGTTATATTATACAAAATTTGTAACAATATGCCTTATCAAATATCATCATGCGAGGTTTTGTAAGATGCTTTATGTTTCACCATCGTGTTTGAGAGCTGCAATGTTCTTTTGTTACTGCAATGTTTTTTTGTCGCGGTGTTTTATAATATGACGCTGGTATATATATATGCCTTCGCATTGTTTTCGTTCACGACATTTTCGGTGGTCATTGTTTCTGATGCTTCACAAAAGCGTAAAATGAATTAGGCTTCAGGTGTTTGACATAGCAGTTAACGGGGTATTTCTGTAAGATGCTGCATAATTCATATCATTAGCGTAATAGGTCATTACTAATAACCAAAAATTAAATATATTACTAATAACCAAAATTGCAATAAACTTTTATTTACACATTGAATTTCTATTCCAGTATTTTATATTTTGGACATTTTTATGATAAATATTATCTATCAGTTACAAATAAATTTATGGAAAAGTTCAATAAGCAAGAGGAACAAAAAAATTGCTTTTGCAAATCTTTTGAGCTATATTCTTTTTTTACGCTATTTCCTTAAAAATGTTTCTTATTCACAGATTTTTATTTTATAAAGAGGTTAAAAATGCAGTAAAAAGTTAAAAATACAGTAAAATGTTAAAATACAGTAAAAAGTTAAAAATACAGTAAAAAGTTAAAAATACAGTATAAAGTTAAAAATGCAATAAAAAAGTTAAAAATACAATAAAAAGGAAAATAGCAGCAGGATTCAAACTCAAACCTAACAGAAGACTAAGGTTTTTGAAGCGGTAGCGACAGAAAATCATCTTTACCCTCCTTGGGACTAGAAGCACGGATCTTCCATCGATACTGGAGCTACTAATACTACAAAAATACAAACAGAGAAATAAGAAAATTCCTTATAAACTGATTCTTCACTTTAATTATTAAAGCGTCAGTATTTGATTAGAGAAGGTTTTAATTGATAAAAATATTACTTACAACTCTAACCTGAATTTTCTTATTTTATTTTAAGAATTACAAGCTACAACTCTAGATAAACAATCACTTTATAAATATTTTATGATTACTCAGAATATGAGCTGAATCCGTGAAACTATTACTTCAAGTGCAGTAGCGTTCGAGTGATAAACTAGTCATCCGATCCCTGGTTTAAATGTTGGAAGAATGGGCTTACTGTATGGGAGATTTTGTGGTTTAATGTAAATACGAACCATCTTCCCTTAAAAGTCATCCACAAAAACATCCTTAAATAGTTATCTAATCCATTTTAAAGCTTTTAACTGTAGCTTTTATATATAAAAACTAATATCATAATTTTAAGAACTGTGAAAAGGAAAAATTGGAAACGAAATTTTTGATTTTGCTATCAGTTATTTTTTTAAAAAACTTCTGAATATTTCAAATATAAACTTCTGCTTTATGAAGGGTGCATTATAAAAATATATACTTTCAGTCACAAAGCATCTCGAAATAAGGTAGAAAAATTTTGTGAAAACTGTTTGTTCAGCATAGGGATAGAAAGATTTTGTAAATAAAAATTATTTTTATTTTGTGACTTTTGAGTAAAAGGCCCTATCAGTATGATGTTCATCATTTCTTTTCCTGTAAAAGAAAACATTTGCCAGTGTATCAGTTCGTTGCAGAGCCCTTAACGAATTACTTGTCGAATGCCGTAATTCCTCATATCTCCCCAGGCGGGTTAATGGTTAGTGACGCAGACTGCCGTATCGAAGGGCTCAGGCTCGAATCCCGGAGGTGGAATAGATGTTTGTAAGCGTATACTGTCTGTGCAGCAAAGGAGGACTAAAAATACCCGACGAACCGAAAACCTTTCTGGAGATTAATGATAGGAGAAGAGGGTTAAGTCAACTTTTTGCGCATCCCGAGGTGTTTTTCTCTCGGAATTCCATGGGGCGGAAGCTTAGCATTTAGCGAGGTCTGGCCTTGAACGCACAGATACCGACTTTACTTCAATCTGTATTTGTAAGTCTTCGCAATAATCAATAGGCTACATTATATATATTGTTACGAATTTGGTATTTAAAAAGCTAATGTTAGTTCAATTATAAATTAAATGGTTTTATTTCCCGCGCGTGACGAATATTAAAAGAGGAAAGCTAAGCCGGAAAATTAAAAATACAAGAACACGTGCATTTAACATTATATAAATAAATATGTCTTTTTGATTTCGAGAAAGTACCGGAAAATTCTCGCACGCGATTTAAATATCTTAAAAAAGGAGGAAAACCTCTCAGTTCGTAGTAGTTACGTAGTTTGTTGTTGTTTAGAAAATTGCTCTTGTTGACTGTAGCGAATTCGCGGATTAGCTTTCTTTAGCTGTTTTGAATTACGTTCTATTGGACATTTGAGTAGTTAAATGATAACTACTGTGAGATATTGTAATACTGCATGATAATTTGAGAAAATTTAAGCATTTTTGTTGTGATAATAATAAATTTTTGTTCATTTTCATCGGACTTGTGCATTCATTTCATAACGAACCCGTACGCACGCAACAATTTTTGGTGGCAGCGTTGGGATTTGAATGCCAATCACAAGAACGATGGAAGAGCAGTTAAGACAGCTGATATCAGCCTTTGCTGCATTTAAAGATGAAATGAAAACGGGACAAGAAGAAATGAAAGATGAGATGAAATCTGGTCAGAAAAAGTTGGAAGCTGGTCAAGTAACGTTTAAAGAAGACATAAAAGCTGTACAAGAAAAGATTGAAGCAGGTCAAGACGGAATGAAAAGAGAAATAACCTGTGTAATAGAAAGTAAATTTGAGGCTATGGAAGACAGAAAAGGAGCTGTCGAAAATAAAGTCGGACAAATTGAAGAAAAGGTTTCTTCTGTCAAAGATGAAATAGAAGATAGATTGTCGGCTGTGGAGCAACGAGTCGAAGGAAGAGTTTCGCCCTTCTAGCAACAAATTGAAGAAAGAGTTTCAGCCGTCCAAGGACATATTGAACAACAAATCGAAGACAGAATTTCTGCTGTCGTCGCCAAAGAAGTTGACACTTTAAAGAAATTCGTAGCGACTTCAGGGAGCACTTCGGATGGTTTAAAATTTCTACCCATGCCTGCTCGTCCCTCTCTGAAGATATCGACATATGATGGGAAGACCTCCTGGCAGATGTATAAGACACAATTTTCTATCGTGGCGGATGCGAATGGATGGGATTCCCAAGCTAAGGCCTGTCATCTCGCCGCTTCTTTAAGAGCCGACGCAGCGGATATCCTTCAGACTCTTCCCGAAAACAAAAGATTAGATTTCGAAGCTCTGTCCGGCGCCTTAGAGCTGCGCTTCGAAGAGAAGTGTTTAAAAGACTACAGCAGGCTCCAATTAAAATCTCGTCAACAGAAGCCTACCGAAACACTTCAGGAGCTCGCCACGGATATTGAAAGGCTGTCACATCACGCCTTTTCGGAGTGCCCGACAGAAACAAGGGAAATCCTGTCCCTGCAATATTTCATCGATGGCATCCGGGACCCTGAAATACAGAAAGCTATACGAATGGCGGATGTGAAGGATATAAAAAGTGCTCTGTTGTACGCCATGAAATTCGAGGCAGCCCAGCAAGCAACTAGTATAAATCGCTACCCAGTCAGAGCTATGCGAGTCCTCGAGCCAGTGGATCAACTGATGGCTCGTTTAGATGATTTAGCTAAAGAAGTCAATGCTTTTATGCGAAGTAGGAGTGAAAACAAAGTGGCTCTAAGGTGTTGGAAATGTGGTATTGAAGGGCATATACGACGGCAATGCAGAACACCCCAGGTCACGGATAATAAAACGGATGATTTGAAAAGACCAGTGAATGCCTTGAGACGGAATATTGGTGAGAAGAAACCAACCCTAAAGTGCTGTAACTGCGGTGTTGAAGGCCACATACGAAGGAACTGCAGAACAACCTAAAGCACGGAAAATAAGAGATGCGGGTTAAATAGACAATTAAATGCCATGGGACAGAAAAGGATTGACAAGAAACCAAAATGCTGGAACTGTGGAACTGAAGGCCACGTACGAAAGCACTCAAGATTTCTAGAGCGAGTGGCAACAGTAACGGACTGTCTATCAATGGAAATATCGATGGAGTTCCTTGCAATATGATCATTGACACAGGAGCTAATGTTACCATCATTAGGAAAGATGTAGCTGAACAGTTTAAAGATAAACTTATTTGGACGCCATCCTGTGTTACCCTTCAGATTGCGTCTGGTGACAAGATCGAGATAGCTGGAAAGTTAAACGTGAACATCACGTTTGAAAGTGCCGACTACCATCACACGGCATATGTGGCGGATATTACAGATCCATGCATACTCGGATTGGACTTTTTAAGGAAATACAATTTTTCCTTAGAGTTCAAAAACAACAAACTGCTTTCAGCATCTGATGACATGACTATCCATCATCAGAAGGGATCCTCACCTGGAAATGCCGACGCCTTGTCTGAAAGACCCAGCTCAGAAAGCTGCCGAAATCATACTAGGGTCGGAGAGAAACATCAGACTACCGGTTATTCTCCATCCCAGATGCTCTTCGGTTGAGACCTTCGTCAACAGCCTTGTGACCGCCTGTTTGGTCGCCGTACGGATGCGCCTTCATCGCCTGAGGAATACATCCAAGATGTCCAGGCCCGTTTTGAAGTGAAGCACCGTTCCGCACGAAAGCGAGTGAACTTGGCGACAGATAAAGTGAGAACCAGATACGACACAAGAGCTACTGGACATAGATTCAACAAAGGACACAAGATGTGGTTGTGGAACCCGATTCGACGAAAAGGAGTCAGGCCTGAATTACAATCACCTTGGGATGGTCCGCACACAGTCCTAAACAGGCTGAATGACGTCGTGGTTCGGATCCGTGAGTCTTCGAACTCTTACGACAGGTTAGCTCATTACTATGGCCATAGTACGTAATGTAAATAATTGTAAATAATATAAGACCATGGTACTTTTTGTTTTTAAATGTGTATTTGATTTGATTTATTTGTATTTAGTATTTGATTTGCATTTAGTATTGGATTTGTATTTGATAGCATTTGATTTGTTTTATTTATTGCATTTATTGTTCACGTTGTTTATTATTGTAATGTAATGCTTATTAATGCATTTATGCCACAGTTGTAAGTTTAGCTTCCTGTCCAGGGATTGTACTGGCCGGGACGTGCAGTCCTTGGGAAGGGGGCAGTGTTACGAATTTGGTATTTAAAAAGCTAATGTTAGTTCAATTATAAATTAAATGGTTTTATTTCCCGCGCAGTGCAGCGCGTGACGAATATTAAAAGAAAGCTAAGCCGGAAAATTGAAAATACAAGAGCGCGTGCATTAAACATTTAAATAATTTTTTTTTTTTTTTTTTTGGATTTCGAGAAAGTACCAGAAAATTCTCGCACGCGATTTTAAAATCTTATAAAAGGAGGAAAACCTCTCAGTTCGTAGTTAGTTACTTAGTTTGTTGTTGTTTAGAAAACTGCTCTTGTTGACTGTAGCGAATTCGCGGATTAGCTTTCTTTAGCTGTTTTGAATTAAGTTGTATTGAACGTTTGAGTAGTTAGAAGATAACTACTGTGATATATTTTGATACTGCACAATTATTTGAGGACATTTAATCATATTTGTTGTGATAATAATAAATTTTTGTTCATTTTTCATCGGACTTGTGCGTTCATTTCATAACGAACCCGTACGCACGCAACAATATATATATATAAGAAACTTCTATCATTTCGTTTTCTGTTCATATTTAAAAAAAAATCTGATGCCACATGACTTCTGATGCTCATGATGATGATGCTTCTGATGCTCACCACATAACTTTCTTGTATGGAATATTAAATTATACGCATTTTTTGCAGCATTTCATTTAAACTTATTTCCTCGAAATTCATTAGAGATATATTTCTCATTCACTTAACTCAGTTCTCACTTCGCAGCAAGACAAACATGTATAAAACCTCAATCTTCATTAAAAATTGAAAATAAAGAAAAATATAAAACACCAAATACAGGTGACAGGTGACAGCAGGACAGGGCACCGGGACGGCTTTCTATGACTACTCGGGTATTACCCTGGCCCTGCAACCATCTAGAGACTTCACAGTTGTAAGACGCTTAACAGATGTGTGCTCAATACATGCCACGTTACATCTACAGTATTATATGTGCACTGTCCATTACTGTGCTAATAGCCTTTAACGACACGTCGGCTCGTGGGTAACTAAAAACAGTAATTACTTAAGCAAAGCAAATTATTAATTATTTGTTTAAAGAGAATTTTGATATACAGGATGAACATAATTTCTAAGACTATAAATTTAACTTATTAAACAATAAAAAAAATCTTAAACCTATTTTATATTACACCTAAACGGGCTCTTTTTTTTCCCCATTTACTAAAACACTTACATTTCGAGAACATTTGAGCTAACATCACTCTGTGACTACAAATATTTAAAAACATCATATCTTTAGAATTTTCGCTAGACAATTTCGCGCGCTGGAGATAAAAAATATTTTATTCTGTACAATGTTGCGAATACTCGCATTGAAATTGCTGATTTTTTTTAAATTAAAAAAAAATTTTAAATTTTACAAAATATTATATAGGCAATGAAACAAAGTTGATATTCCAGATTCGGGCTTCCAGGTGCCTACGTACGGGTGGAGGACTATTTTTTTGAAAATATGATGATTCTAGTACCGTTGTTTTTCACAGTGCGAGAAACATACATACATTCATATAGATTCTTAATTATTCAATTTCTTTAAACATAATACAGGGCGATAATATTTGGTGACAACAATTTGAAAAGTGATACAGCCTTTTCTAGTGATTCGACGCAAAATGCCGTTTCGAGACTAATGAGATTTCTGGGACTACCAGTATATTTTGGACTAGTAGTATCATTATCATTATACTAGACCATTTGGACTACTAGTATAATTATAATGATAATCTTTTTAATTAATTATAGTCAATTTTCTAAGTGTCTTGATAACGTTAGCTTCTTTATTATGTCATGCTCATTGCGTCTTCTTTATTACGTCAGCCTTTATGGTCAACACAGTGTCTTAATAACGTCTTCTTTATTACATTCAATCCAAAAGAATAATCACTTTAGACTACCGCAGAAAACATTAGGGAGATTTGTTAAATTATGACTGGTTAATCTGACTGGTTAGGTTTTATTGAGCATAAAACCTAACCAGTCAGCTTAGTAGCTAATTAATCGAAATATTAATAAATCACTGGCTTGGGTAGATTTCGATATGTAACCTTTTTTTATACTTTGGCATAATTCTGTTAACCAAAACCAAACTAAGTAACCGAAAAAGATCCAAGCCCACGTAATTCCCTGTGGCAAGAAGAGTAAGTTTTACGCCTGTCGTTGGCAACAGCCTTGAGCATCTTACAGGTGACAATGCGATTTAACTCAGTTCCACCCTCAGTTTTGATGGAAAGCACCCCGAGGGGATGGTTCCGAGAGTTTCCCCATTCCTCTTCCCTTACCACCAACCTCTCGAGAGGACTTTTGGCTAACCGCATATTTAGTGCCCCCATCCCGCATTGGTACTATACATTTACAAACATACAATCGTTCTCCGGGATTCGAACCTGGGTCCTTTGGCACGGCAGTTAGCGACGCTAACCACCGTACCGGTCGGGTGGCATTGTTTGTCTCTCTGCTTTAATGCATTGTGCATTTTTTTTATCTCTTTTCATTGCCAGATATTAAATGGACAAAAGAGACAATTGTAGTAGCTAAGGTATTAATTCACATATTTACATGTTATTATGTGATTTATGATGCAACCAATAATAGTGACTTTCAGTGAGTATTTTGAAAAAAAAAAAAAAAAAAAAAAAAAAAACTTTTTTTCCTAATTACACTATGCAAGGTGAAAGCATCTGTAAACATAAAGCCTGTTCGTGACAAAAAATCGTGACGATGATAAACTTGCCTCGCAATCAAAATATTTTACCAGCCCGGATACTGATAGGTTCTATGATTAAATATTTTTATTCATTTGGAAGGTTATAAGGCATTTCTCCCACTTCCCTAGCGTGCCTTCGTGGTGTAACGGTAGCACGCTGGGCCGGTATTCCAGAGGTCCGTGGTTCGATTCCCGGCGAAGACGGTTGCATATTTTTCATCTCTCTGGCTTCCAAAAATTCCTAATGTCTCTACAGTTGCGCCCGAACTAAAAGGGTTGTGGATGATGATTCTCCGCACCCAG
The DNA here is from genome assembly GCF_044657685.1 of Stegodyphus dumicola. Lineage (NCBI taxonomy): Eukaryota > Metazoa > Arthropoda > Arachnida > Araneae > Eresidae > Stegodyphus > Stegodyphus dumicola. Next base: position 174,041,717 of record NC_140774.1, on the reverse strand, counting down.
GATTTGGCGACTAGGTCCCCTAAAACCTAGTCGCTCTTTAGAAAGGGGAGTATATAATGTATTTATCCCACTTCCCTAGCGTGCCTTCCTGGTGTAACGGTAGCACGCTGGGCCGGTATTCCAAAGGTCCGTGGTTCGATTCCCGACGAAGGCGGTTGCATATTTTTCATCTTTCTGGCTTCTAAAAATTTCTACTGTCTCTACAAGGTAAATATAAATTTGGACGTAAATAATGCTTTCTAAGTCATCCATGAAAAGTTTAATAATGTCATTTAATGCCACTTTCTAATTAAAGTTATTTGGTTTGGATCTCTTAAATCCCCCGTAAGCAAATGGTTTTATTTTTAAATTTAAGAATCTAAGTGCTGTATCAGAGTCGTTTGAAGCTAGAATTTAGAAAAGTAATTTTTGAGGACTAACACCATTTTCCTTTAAAATAAAAAGTCTTGATAAGAATTTTTTTATCTTATCGACTGTCACAGAGCTAAAACAAAGAAAAAAACTAGATTAATTTTTGAAGCGAGTTTATTCATTCTCGTCTTGAGGACCTGGAATGGCAGAAACCTTTAATGAAGTCTTATCTTTTGTCATGCCTTGTAAATCAAACGCGATTGATCTTCTCCTGAACATTAATTAGATTTTATTTTTTCTCGCCTTTTTTATTTTTTATTTCCTTACCTTTTCCCTCGACTTAAGTTGTTACAGAGTAACAAATGACATTTTATACGTTTTCACCTAATTCTATTCACTAGAGTAATTTTCCAAGCTTTAATCTACTCGCTAAATCCCACATCAAATATTCGTAATAAAACTCGATGCGAAAAAACGAATTTGAGAAATGAAATTTCAGAGACACAAGACAGGTTGAGAAATGTGAAACTAGATTATCGATTGCAGGTGAAAATGTCACTGTATTGTTTGAAAATAGTAACAGTTAGACAATTCTGGCATTGAAATTTGCCTGTAGCCATCGGAAAATTAATGATATAAATAAATTCAATTTCATTTTTACTCAACTGGTTGACAAAACGTGCTAAAGGCTATGCTAGAAGTGCAGGACTGTGAAAATCTGACCAAGAAAATGCAATAAATGTGAGAAAATAGAAGCTTGGCCTCGGGCTTGAAATCTCAGTGCAAAAAATAAGTTTTTTTTTCGATCAAAATCCATAACTAGGATCTTAATTTTATACTTACTCGTTTGAATGTATTTTTTATTTCACAAGTTTCTAAAGGATAAGTTAAAGTATCGTAATTTAATTTTTAAAGAAAATAATACATCGCAATAATTGCGTTAAGAATTCACTGCTCAGCCAAAACAATAAGATTGCTCTCGTAATAATGCGTTTTTCTTCCCTTTCTAATTTATTTTGCACCATGTGCTTGGGTTTCGTTCTTAGTTTTGCATTAAAACTTAATAAATTAACAAAATAATATTAAATATAAAAATATTCCTTATTTCTTCTGAAATAAAAATTCAGTTAAATTTGTAGTTTTTGCATCGCTTTATTTTCTTGAACGATCGTCGTACAAAACACGACGACGTTTTCTTCTTGTATCTCTTCGCTGTGATTCTTTCGCCAGCGATGTTTTTCGCGTGATGTTTTTGGTGGACATCCATTTGTAAGTGATTCGCTTTTCTACCAGGTTAAAATGTTGAAAGAAAGGCGATGTTTTCGTCATGATGTTTTCACCTGTAATCGTCTGAGTCATGAGGATGCTTATCTACTATTTTAATGGATGCTTACTTGAGTTAATGTTCATTATTAGGTTTAAGTTTATAGTTAAGTTTTGTATATTAATAATAAAAGCACAAAAAAAATGGAAACTTGTTTGTATTCCTCAAACCATGCAGTAACTTAACTTACGATGTGATATCCAACAGTAGTAGAGAATTCATTCATGAGCCAAGCTCTGAATTTGATTTTCAACAACAGTAAATTTTAAAAGATTTATGAATATAGAAATTGCAAAAGCGGTATAAGCTTTTGCACATTTGGAAATATATAAAACAACATTTTTTTAAGTTATCTAACTTTAATTTAACAAAATAAACATATCTGGAAGTTACTTTCTGAAACAATATCGTTGAGATGTTTCACCCTTAATGCCTTTGGTATTCTTGCAATCGAGTATGTAAATTTTGAAAATGTGCTTAACACTTTGCGAGGCAGGAGAAGGCAATTAACTTGTTCAGCAAAACTCTTGTTTTATATATTATATCAGGTTTTACAATGAAATTATTTGCGACAATCACACATAATTTGTTCAAGACGCGTGAAAAAAAATACCACTTCTGGTGGTTAGTGTCAGTCATTGCTTAAATTGGGCCGGAGCCCGGCTCCGGTACTTCACAAATTTTAACATAAATTACAATTTTAGCCGGAGCGCACTGGAGCCCTAAATAAGATGAGCTCCGGTACTCCTTTTTATAAAACTGAACCACAATTTAAAGGGAAAAAATTTAGAATTCATAAAGTTTTAGTTTAACAATAAGCAGACTTTGCAATATTCTATTTCCCTAGAAATACGAACTCATGAGAACATGAGACGTTCAAGTAAAGTCCCGTCACTCACATGCGGAAACCTTTCCCTTTAAGGAGGACAATAAATTTGGGGAAGTTTGTTTAGGAACGCGTAAATTTCTCGCCATGCCATCGTATTTAGTTTTTGTTATCGATGGTTAATTATCCTCTCAGGAAGGAAAATTTGGTTCTTAAATGAGCGTTAAGTGACAGCGAGTACAAGAGGAGTGAAATACTAAGGTAAAACAGCTCAAGCGCATCCTATACATTGTCTTCCCACAGTATCCATTAACGCGGGGGAAAGCGTAAACAGCAACTTTGCATTCATCCTTAGGAGTCATATTCAGGACTCATTTTACCCCTGATATACATCTGCTTGATGGCTATAATTATATCAGCAGAGAGCCACGGTCAAAGAGAACGTTCTTTCTCACCAATACTTCCCTCATTTTTTTGTTTCCACCCACTCATACCCTCAGATTAATTTGTGATTTCTTATCTCTGTTTGGTAGGAAGTAAAAAGGATGTCATTCGAAATTTTTATACATCTTTGTTCTTCAATGGACTGGGAGGGGAGGAAATTGCTGTGAATCTCGAAAGGTATTTCAGTCCTTTCGGTATTTTAAGCATGCAGGTTAGCGAAGGCTTCTGTTTTCTAAAGATTAAATAGACTTACTCCTGTAATTTTATTCTTCCGCAGAACTTCGTCTCTTCGTATTTTTCATGTTACATTATACAAAAGATGCTAAAATTTTACATATAATTTCATTGAAATTATTTAAATGTGACAAAAAATTCGTAACAATATATTTGTACAGTTTTATGAACTGTAAAATTAAAATGATTGTCACAGACGAAGAATTATGATTAGCCGGAATGGCAGCTCCAGAAAAATGATCTAAGAATTTAATATGAAAATTCTGCTTGCAGTTTTATTTAAGACGGAGTAATTGTATGTTTATGCCTTTAAAAATCTATATGAAATTTGCTAATGTTATCAAAGATGGATTTTTTAATAAGAATGGTCTAGTTTTAGTTTATTTCAATGGTTTGGGAAGACGAAATTCATCTTAGTACGAAATGGAAAAAAAAAAAAAAAAAAAAAAAAAAAAAAAAAAGAACAGCAAATCTTATTATGGCAGTTTTCATTCGACAACGAAATTATTTTAACAATAGTTAAATAAGTAAGCAGTTTCAGAGCTTCTACTTGGGTTATTAAAATAATTAAAGAAGAAACTCCAAGCGAATATATTATATGCAATCTTAGTACTTTTATTTACTAATTAAATTTCGATGCAAGAAAGAACTTACCCTTCCTATTAGATTCGCTTTTAACAATACTATTCTAATTATTCCTACAATTCGAGCAAATGTTCTCTAAATTTTTCAATTCAAATCATTTCCCCTTATTAGAAGAAGGAAACACGCCTAATTACCTGCTATCCTGCAAAGTTGGGACATTTATAATATAGATTAGGAATGTAAGTTCCAATCTGTTCCACTCATTATTGAACGCTATTGGATTAAATTCCAACCTAGCAGACAATCTCTCCTGTTCCACCCCTACCAGAGACATTAAAGGGGGAGTGATAAGAATATAATCAGGGTGATGCGTGTAATTGGCTGTTTGTCTAGATTTCGCCCGCTCATTTATAAGCGAGCAAATGCGTAATCCAATCAGATTGACGAATTTTGTAGAAGCATTTGTATGGTCGGAAAGATTTCAAATAAGAATGTTCCCGATTAAGTTGTGCAATAGATTCTGGATCCAATAAATCATAGATTGCGTGTGAGATACATTGAGAAGGTTGCATTTATTTCTTGTGAAGCCAACCTTGTAGCTGAGGTGCTGAAAAAGCGACATTCTTTAATTATAATTGTACTAATGCCATAAATGTTAACAAAACTTGTTGCCACCAAAAATATCCAAACATTATTAAGCAATAAGTATACCGTTTTTAAATTGCTTTATTTGACGTTTTGATAAATAGTACGAGTACAAGTATGGAATTGGAAAGACAGCAATCTCGATTGCTGCGCAGTCAGTGGATTGGCAGAGCCGGATTTAGACTTGATAAGGCCCTGAGCTATTTGAGATATAGGAACAACATCGGGAAGAAAACAACATCGCAATCTCGGCTGTTTCGAGCAGTTGTGGCCTTTTAAAGGAAAGGCTATCTCAAGCGTTTTGGTCTTGAAAAGGTTTACGAGCAGGGATACTATAATTTAATACTTTATTTATACTATATATTAATTTGGGGGGGGCAAGAAAGTAGGGGCCCTAAACTAGAGCTTGTGTGGCTTATACGTACCTAAATCCTGTAACGTGGTTGGCAACCTCTCTGTTTAAGTAATTTATTCCATGTAGATAATTACTAACGTGTACCGTCTTACACGCAAGGGATGAATGACTTCATGCGGGACTTTCTAGGGAAAAATGGCTCCTATTAACACGTTACACATGGGAAAAAACACAATGGGTTATCTTATCTTTCTCTTGCTACTCTGCAAAGCGTAAGATCTTCTAGGCTGTAGTGTTTTATCATTCAGTAAAGTATAAGATATTTAATTTTTCTTTCAAATTCATTATGTTATTAATTAACAATCTAAGCTCTTCAGAAGCAATAAACACTAATTCATTTCAGTTGTTATTAATTACCAACTGGACTCATAAGATGATATAAGTGGATTCAATAAGATCATCTGTATTTGTAAAATAGAGTGTCCACTTGTTTGGAAGTCTTTCATACAAATCTATACTTTTGTTCCTATCTTGATAAAGTTGTGCACACTTGACCTTCAAGACAAGAAGAAGACACTGTCTGCGTAAGATCCAAGGGTTCACCTTCAGGTGTTAGACTGTTTTACCTATGTCACCCATCTTAGATTCAAGTCACCGTTGTTACGTTCACTCTATCATTGGAAGTTATACAGGCTAAGAAAGGAATTTACATTTTTTCTTCAAAAAAAAAAAATAAATATTAATATTTCTACACAGTTTCAACTTTGAAATGGCCCATCTTAGGTTCACCCATCTTAGGTTCGCGTCGCTGTTGTTGCGTTCCTGCTATCAATACTTACTAAAAGCGTTAGATGCGCCCATGTGCGTTTCATCTGTAGAGCAATGTAGAAATTTTTTAGAACTGAGTAGCAGAATTTAAAGACGCTGTCTACTAGTTTTTCTCGAATATTTCAGAAATGTCACCATTTCACAAATCAGCCAAACTAGATGGTGATTTTTCGCAAGCTTATTTCTAGAAAAAGACATATCTGATAACAAAGTAAGTACTATTCTTATTAAAGCTTTACATAAGCCTCTTCACTCTGCACAATGTCCGGGCAATGCCGGGTACTTTAGAGAGTTAATATTGAAGTGAATGAAAAATTAAAAAGAAACGGAAGGTAATATTTTTATTACCTAAGTACTTCGCTTTCCTTTTTACTTCCTTGTACGAAGTAAAAAGGAAGCATTGTAATCGCGAAAAGTTTCACGCAGCATATTTCAACGAAAATATCCATTTTGACCGCTATCGAACGAAATTTAACGATGTTTTTGCGTGATATCTGTACGTAAGGACAGAATAAAAGACTCTTTTCCTCCAAAAAAAATTATAAAACTGCTTTAAAATGAATTTTGAAGAGAATTTTTCGTGGCGTCTGTACGAACGTATGCACGTACGTACGTACGTACGTATCTCGCATAACTCAAAAACGAGTAGCCTCAGAACGTTCAAATTTTGTATATAGGACTACTACAACATGTAGATGTGCACCTCGTATTTTGGTTGCAATCGGGCGCGCCAAACGTATATAAATATATTTATATATATATCCACTCTGTCACCCGGCTCAGTAATCTCGGTTTCTTTACTTTTATATGTTTGTAAATTGTACACATTTTTTGCTTTAAAAATGATTGAATTATGTTATTCTTATCTTCCGGTTAAGGTTTTTATGCCTTTAGTAAATCTGTACGCAATATTTTTAGAATTATCAACAATTTTAAAGTTGTTTAAGTGCCGCTAAGCTGATGGCGGCCATTGCCTGTTTACATTTGAAACAGCAGAGTAGTGGAATTGTTGCCAATTTAGAAAAACGTAGCTTCGCAACAACAAAGATAACGCCTTTCATTTCTTATTGCGAATTAAATCATGCTTAATCCTTTCTGGAATTTTTTCTAGGAAATAAGTGTTTAAAATTTACTTCGTAATTTTTAATACAGATATTTTGGTTTTTATGTATTTTTGCCTTGTCCCGAAGTGAGGACTGAATTAATTGAATGAGAAATACTTAATCGTTTGTGAAAAACTGTTTCTTTTTTGCATTGTTTGCTTCATTTCTTTTATACATCGTTCTAGCTTTATTATAGTATTTTAATAGAACATGTGACAACGATTAGATAATTCTTTAAATGATATAAATTTTGTGCGTTATGAGTTATAATATGAACGAAATATAATACTGTTAAGTGAACCTAGAGCCAGAGTGCCGCTATTGTTAACAAATAGAGTGAATATTAAAGAATGCCTTTATTCTATTGTGGTTTATGCGCTGTCGGCGAAGTAGGTTTAATTCAGTCCAATAATTTTAAACGAAATGCAAGAAAAATGCGTATAATTTAATATTCTGTACGAGGAAGTCATGTGGTGTACACATCAGATTTTTTTTAAGTAATGCATATGGAAAAATAATCTGTGCTTTGAAAAATGCTGATTTAGCATTCTAGTGTTCTTTTAAATTTAAAAATACAACTAGATACCTGGTGTTACCATTCAAACTATGTCATTGTCTTGTAAATTGAAATTAACTTGGGAGTTCATCACATTTACCAATTTTACGGCAGTTTCACACTACAATGCAGGTAATAACATTTTAAATCTCCGTTTACATCCGGTCAGCATAAGACGTTTCCACTTAACTCTCACCTTCACGGAGGGTCCATTTAAAAAAATCTCAGAGACCCAAATTTAAAAAATTTACGATGATCTTGCAAACAAACAGCTGCTATACGGAGCAACTCCCAATACACATTAAGAGCGCTACACCTCCACACCTCCGAAGTCATGACAAAAGGGAAGATTTTTAGAGCCAGACGTTTCCAGAGAGGCTCGAATGACAGAGGAGCCTCGTGTGATGATGAAGATGTGCCAACTCGGCGGGTCATAAAATTTTATGGCTTCGCGTTTGTGAGCTTTGCATATGGAGGCGTGGGTATAGGGACCACCTCCCGCGTTTATGATTTCGGGGCCCCGTGTTGATCAAAGGGTCCCGAAACGACTCCATATTCTGAAATTAAAACTAATAAACGTCGGAAATTGTTCATCAGCACGTGTTTTTGATGAGTTTGAAGTTCCCACCCTCCACCCTATGGAAAGGAAATGATGACGAGGTAGGAAAAGGCGCAGTTATTTTAAATAGGTCGTACTCACAAGGTAAGTATTTGGGTCAGGGAAAGAGAGAAGTCGATTCTTACGCACATATCTAGAAGGATTTATTTTATCTGCTTATATTAGAAAAGAAAAGTGATAGCCTTTCGGATTTATTTTATCTGCTTATATTAGAAAAGAAAAGTGATAGCCTTTCGGATTTATTTTATCTGCTTATATTAGAAAAGAAAAGTGATAGCCTTTCGGATTTATTTTATCTGCTTATATTAGAAAAGAAAAGTGATAGCCTTTCGGATTTATTTTATCTGCTTATATTAGAAAAGAAAAGTGATAGCCTTTCGGATTTATTTTATCTGCTTATATTAGAAAAGAAAAGTGATAGCCTTTCGGATTTATTTTATCTGCTTATATTAGAAAAGAAAAGTGATAGCCTTTCGGATTTATTTTATCTGCTTATATTAGAAAAGAAAAGTGATAGCCTTTCGGATTTATTTTATCTGCTTATATTAGAAAAGAAAAGTGATAGCCTTTCGGATTTATTTTATCTGCTTATATTAGAAAAGAAAAGTGATAGCCTTTCGGATTTATTTTATCTGCTTATATTAGAAAAGAAAAGTGATAGCCTTTCGGATTTATTTTATCTGCTTATATTAGAAAAGAAAAGTGATAGCCTTTCGGATTTATTTTATCTGCTTATATTAGAAAAGAAAAGTGATAGCCTTTCGGATTTATTTTATCTGCTTATATTAGAAAAGAAAAGTGATAGCCTTTCGGATTTATTTTATCTGCTTATATTAGAAAAGAAAAGTGATAGCCTTTCGGATTTAATTTTCGTAACTGACGCTATATGCGACAAGGCATTTAAAGAATTTCAGAACAAAGGAAAAATAAACTATTATTAGTTGTTGTCTGTAAATATTCTGTTTTCTTCAAGAAAAATAACCGTGTATTATAATAAACTGAAAATAACAAAGCATTTTATATAGAACAGCTTGAACGCGGACTCTTTGTAGCTCATCCCCAGGTTAAAGTAAGTTAAATAAAATATGAGATTTTTTCTTTTTTTCTTTCCACCGACAGCGAGGCAGCCGGTCCACTGGGTAGTTAGCATATCGGCCAGGTAGCCCCGCTGACGGAAATAACTTGATCAAAATAACACACTTATATATACATATTGTGCTCAAGACGACTGCTGGGGGCAGTGCAAACAAATGCTGGACGAAGACGATAGTGCAGTGATTGAAGAAGGGTGCATTGCGGGTGAGAAGAACAATTTCAGTTTCATATTTACAGAGTTATGGATAGGTGGTTCCAAAAGACATGCACAACGTGAACAATGAATGAGTACAGTGCAATATATGAGCCATTAACAAAGTGACTGATAAAACAGTAAAAATAATATCTAAAATAGGGCTAAATACTAAATAGCAATACTAAAAGTAATAAGAAGTAAAATATCAGACTGTTAAATAAATTAAATATTAATGCTTGTTTTTGTAATTTTTGAGCAGAATATGGCATTTTAGAGAACGTCAAAATACATGAACGTCACAAATTTGATGTCCATGAATTTCATGGAAGAATGGTTGCCAGACATTCAAGGAGGTTGGACTTCTACTTCCACCGCAATTTTGAGGAAGGACACACCAGCATGTGGTCCGACCTCTCCCACCTTTGCCTTCTGCTACACGAGAGGACATTCGGCTCGTCATATATTTACAGTGCCTCCATGCCGCAAAGATCTTATACATTTACAAACATGCATGCCTTCTCCGAGATTCGAACCCGGGCTCTTAGGTACCGCAGTAGGTTGCCCTAACCTCTATACAGTCTGGGCTGGCAATAACAAGATATTAATTACATATAAAAATCATGAAGCTGATTTATGAAATTTATGAAAATAATATGAAACGTAAATTAAAATTTAATGAAGCTAAAAATGATCCAATTTTCACATTCTGTTGGAAACTTAATATTGAAACTGGGCTGTTATAAGCAATTGATTGATTTTTTGCAAACCCAAGGGCCATCTACATTGAATCTGGGATACCTCTGTAGAGGAAACTTTAAACAAAACTTATTCTTACACTTAGACTACCCTAAAAAACGCAAGCAGACAGAAAAAAATCTAAAAGCTTTCAGGTTTTATACTACGCCCCGGGGCGTTTTTTTTTTTTTTTTTCAAGAGGGATTACAAACGGGATTTGAAAAGTGATACAGACATTCAAAGTTATTTGGCGCAAACTACCGTTAGAAATTCTAACGTCTTTGTGTTGCTACGCTACTAACATAATACCAGTAAGAAATGTAAAGAAACCTCGAGTATAACATATCCGTGCTTGAAGATGCACGTGACGTTATGTTAATGGAACGCTTTGAAATCGCTGAGTTTGTTAATAAAAAATTTGTTAAAGCTTTACAAAATATGAAACAGATAATAAAATTTCAAATTTGGGCTTCCAGTGCTCATGTCCGGGTAGAAAACTCGTTATTCAAAATTTCATGTATGGAGGTACCATTGTTTTTTCACAATGCGAGAAACATACATATAGGGTGCGGCAGCGTTCATAGCGTAATTTGGCTTGCGTAGTACAATGGACTACTGCATGAAGTGCCTCTTTCGTGTACTAATGAGCTGCCGTTTCGAGTGCGACAGTGATATGGATCTTCTCCCCCGGGGGTCGACGTAGAGAACTCTGCGAAGCTACTGGCTACGATCTGTACCTAGGCAGTCTCGGCCACTGGGGTATGAAATTTATGAACTTGGTGGTTCTGAAAATATGGGAAAGGTCTGAAATATGGAAAAGGTCACTTATTGGCCGGCCCCGGAGTCTGGCACGTCCTAGCGAGGCGTGGTTCTAGTAACCCGGGGGTTTCCCCCGGGGTCTCTGGGTAATGCCCCGCTGCGACGGGCTCGCCCAAGCGACTGGTAGGAGCATTAGACGACCGGTGCTGCCTAAGGTTTATCTCCAGGTGGTGCGCTGCTCTCCTGGAGGGTAATAGTAGAGGTTGAACCTCCACGACGTGCCCAAAGGGGGAGTGGACCTGTAGTGGGCTTAAGTTTCCGGGGCAGGGAAGCCAAAATCCTCTAGTGATATGGATCGGTGGAGTGCACAGCATCGTGCCTTTGCTGTTGAAAGTTATTTCAAGACTATTGTTATTGCTACCCAGCATGCTTCTGTTATTGCTACCCAGCATGCTTCTGTTATTGCTACCCAGCGTCTACTTCGGCAACATTTCAACTTGGGACGTCATGGGATAGTTCCAGATGGACGGACCATTGCGATAGACATTTCCAGGTAGAGTAATTCCCGTTTTGGTGATATTTCCTGGCCGCCTTGCTCACGTGATCTTTCGATCTTTCATGTGCAGACTTTTCCCTTTAGGGCCACCTGAAACAAGAAGTTTTCAGAACACGTTGTGCCACCATTCCTGAGTTGAAGGATCGCATCAGATCTGCCGTCGAGAATGTCCCAAGGAATACGTTGCGCCGAGTTCTGGCAAGCTTCCAACGCCGCCTAGATGAATGTGTTGTGCAGAGGGTGCATCATTTGACAGGAATCATATTCAACAAGTAATCCACGCAATGGACAATGACTTACACAGTAGCAAATGGCATATATTTAACTATTAATTGACATGAGACATAATAAATAAATTACAGTTACTGCCTTATGGTGTGTTTTTAATATCCTACTATGAAGTTGCCGCAGAGCTAAAAATGGATAGGTGGCATTTCTTTCATCAGAAAATTGAACTGATAATGTTTTATTTTATTTGGTTTGGTTTGGTTTTATTATGGAAAAGCACTCGTGGACTATCTGCATAAGGAAAGGAGGCCTTCGTAGAAGACCTTTTGAAGTAAACTGGTTCGTATCCACGTTACACTTGAGAAAACCACGAAAACAACCATGCAGTCAGCTCTTTTTCTGAGATTCCAACTCCGGACAGAGCTACCAATGTTCAGCGACTTAACCTCTCTGTTGCTAATGGGCCTGAGAATGTAAGTTAGTTACTTATATTCATGAAAAAATGAGAATCTGAGAAGTGGTAAACTTAATTTTGAATTCAAATGAGAATTTCAGGAAATAAAACTTAAAGGGACTTATACACCTTAAAACCCATAAGATTTTCGAATAGGTGACTGTTGCAAGAATTGGGATAACTTATTTATTTTAAAAGCAATTGCTACCAACCTTTTACAGCTGACTACATAATATAGCTTCTTTCTGAAATAGTCATCAGAAAGTTTGTGTTGCCAAAAATATTTTTATAATTTAATCCGCTTTGTGACAACATTTTTCGTCATGTTTCCAACGTGCGCGCACAATTTAAAACATTCTGTTTCATAATTTAATTCCATATTTAATATGTAGCTTCTATAACGTCTGGAAACTACTGTGAACCTAAAATTCTAAAAATTTCATTTTCAATTTTTATTTTATTTTGAGTTGAGTTTATAAAATGTACTTTATTAAAAAAATTTGTAATGTTTTCGTCCATAAAATTTTTCAATAGTAAAACAATCATCAGATTGTTGGTTCAGTTCGAAAATAGTGCCCATATAAAGAATTCCATCCAATTTCAAGTATGTACCATTAGCCATTTTTAAAATATCATGCGCGCAAGGTGGAAATACGGCGAAATATTTTGTCACAAATCGGATTAAACTACAAAAATATTTGTGGCAACACAAACTTTCTGGTTACTAGTTTCCAAAGCAGCTATATCATGAAATCAGCTGTAAAAAGTTGGAAGTAATTGTTTTTAAAATAAATAAAATATTCCAATTCTTGCAACAGTCACATATTCGAGGATCAGGAGGGGTTTAAGGTGTACGAGTCCCCTTAAATAAGATGTAATTGTGGAACTCTGTAATCGTTGATATGTTGCTATAAATATTTAATACTACATTTTTAATAAGAGGAATGAAGGTACTGGATATTTAAAAAAAATAGTAATTTTTAAAATATCGTATTTTCCTCCTCTTTATACTAATTATCGTCTTAAAACTAAAAAGGAGGAGAAGACTGTGCAAATGATTTAACTTTCGAAGACAGTAAGAAACATAAGAAATGAAAATAATCATGGATTAACTGTAGGTTATTATTAAGCTATTATTTCTTTAAAAGAATCTTACATTCCAATAAGAATACGTAGTAATATTAAAATTACAGTATCTAATAAGACGTCTTCATTTTACTTCCCTGTAACTAGAATCTTGCTTGTTTTTATTGTTGTCTCTGTTACTACACAAGCCTCAAATCATCTATAAATAATTAGAGGAAAGTAATGTTTAGCTGACTTGGAGTAATCATATACTAAGTATCAGTTAGTGTTTGCTTAAGTGGGTTGCTCTAAGGTTAGTTTTGTATTAGGCTAGCATAAATTTCAACAATTAGAAAGAAAAGGTTTGGCATGATCTTCGCAGGTAATTTGTGAGAGTTTTTATTTGTTAGTGAAACGACAACAATTACGCAGTAGACCAAACCATTTTAAAATTTAGGTGAGCTTGTTATCTAAACCCAATTAAGAAGAGAAAAATGATGAAAATATTTCCAAATGTTTTAAAACCTGACGCTAAAATCTAGAGTTAGAACACACTAGAAAATACTATATGTTAAAAATAACAGAACAAAAAAGAGTCACTTAAATTAAGTGCTTTTGTCTCATGTACCTAAGCCTCTTCATTATTAAATGCTCGTTTAACAGGCTCGAATTTGCAAGAAATTATGTTTATAAAATTTCTGTAACCGAAGTTTAATACCTTTTGGTAATTAAATCCCCGATTTTCTTATAAATATTCATAAATATTTATAAGGCACACATTTTAGTGAACATAGAAATTATGCGAAAGCATCATGAGATCGTATTGAATGAAATAAGATCATGAAGTTACTCTTGATATCAAAATTTCGAAGATAATGAATTAAAATGACCTCGTGAAACAATTACGTCATGCAGATAAAAATAGAATTATTTCTTTAAAGATGTTTATAACGGCAAAAGTTAACATTCTGTTATAAAATATAGTAAAATGTTTATGTGGAAGTTGCATTTCAAGTAATAGATATTCCATTAATAATTTTAATTGCTTTAAAAAGCAATCAATTAATATTAAGACGTAGTATATTGTTTTTAAGTGCATTCAGAAATCTCTCATTCCTGCATTCAGAAAAGGTCAGTAATTATTTAGGCATCTATTCGTCCACATCACTTTTCGCCGATTTCCCCCTCCCCTTTAGCATCCACCTGTTGTTCATCATTTCGTCCCACGCACGAGATGGAGTTGGGGCAGATAAGAGAAGTGTTTTCCTGTTCACTTTTTCTCCTCTAATCTCTGACCAATACCTTTCACTTGGGAGGTATGATATTATTCCCGTAAGTTTTTCTGTCGCATTTGTTGTATTTCCTTTTGGAAGACTGAGCATTAATATAATGCATAATTTTTTCAGCAGAAACTGGAATTATTTTATACAACATTGTAATGTTATAAGGTAATTCTCTCGCTCTCCTAGCGTGCCTTCGTGGTGTAGTGGTTCTGCACGCTGGGCCGGTATTCCAGAGGTCCGTCGTTCGATTCCCGGCAAAGGCGTTGCATATTTTTCATCTCTCCGGCTTAACGTCTCCCGCTTATCCTAACGTCTCTACAATGTAATATTTCATTTGAACACATGGAAGCAATGAGGAATTAAAAAAAAACACTTTCCTTTTTAAATTTGCAATTTATATGAAAAACAATATTACTACAATATTTCTATTAATTGAAAGAAATCAGTCAGTTTTCGCTTAAAGAGAAAAAAGTGGTTGATCATATTTTAAATTATTAACTTACAGGATATAATTTATAACATATTAGTTATCTGCTTATCAGCTTATCAGCTTATCAGGTGAGCGGGCTGAGGCCAGAGCAATATGTACACCGGAAAAGAAAATGCATAAAAACATTTCAGTATGAATGAAATCAATTCATTCTTTACAAGCAACAAATAATTTTTAAATAATTTTGTTTTGTTGCCAAACTAGGGAACAAAAAACTTAAGACATCAGGTTAATACATATACGTCATGATTTAAATTTAATGTAATACAACAACTTTTTCTTAATATTACTAAAAGAATTAACGTAAACAAACTCTACGATTTGAAAGCGAGCAGGACAACACTCTTCGAAATAAAACAGATTTTTATTTCCATGCCGCGAGACTTTTGCCATTCGGAAAAAATGTGTTCGAAAATTAGCGTTTTCAGAGTTTTTAATTCATATCTAGGCTGATCACAGTCGTAAAGATGACAGTCGAAATCGTTTGCCACGAATTGGGGAAATTCAGGGGTTGTTTTCTGTCGATACTCCACTCCCCGCCGTTCCGGAGGAGATAATGTCAGAAACAAACAACTGTCAAATAAATTTAAAATATTGCTTAGTAATCTAAGAATACACAATTAAATACTAGCTAAACGCTGGCTCAAATAATCAAACAACGCGTAAGTATCGTCTGCGACAACATGCAAAGCCGAGATAGTTACAGACAGCAAAGAGCTGGCAGAAATCTAAGCACATTTATGCAAATGCTAGATGCACGCACACACTCTCTCAAGATCCAGAAAATGCACAACAAACTAATTTGTATTCTGATGAGGAATACGGGAAGAAGGAGTTAAAGTAAAAATCCAAACTTTTAATAACTGGTTAGCTTAAAATAAGAACCTTACAAATTAATAAAATAAGTGTAATATCAAAATCCATAATATTCACAATCGTAATATTTTCAACATTAAAAGTGAAGCACCTCTAAATCAGGTTAAAATAATCCGTGTTACCTAAATTAATAATTTGTACACGAGTAATGTAATGAATGATACATAAACTTGAATTTAACTAGAAGAATGAGGTTAACGCCTATACTTTTAATCCGTGTTTCTCTGTTTAAGATGTTCAAGGTAAAATTCCTTTATTTACAACAATGATGGTTCTATTGTAATGATTGATGATAAGGTTTGGAATAGAAAATAATATATTTTCGGTATTTTCAAAGCTATGTTTTATCAAATGAAATTAGTGTTAAAATTAATGCTCATTTACGAAAAATCTAAAATTACAAAAGCAAATAACTAGTTGATGATAATGTCGTGTCTATAACAAAGTGCAATTATATAGCTTCGAAGCTGTCAAAGACAGCTTTTGCAACCTCGGCAGCTCTATCAGTATAAAGTAGGTCCACTGGGTCTTCAATGCCGATGTTAAACAGTCTGGCCTGGATTGCTGGGCAGCTGAAGACGTGATGGCGAGACGTTGGGATGTCATCTGGGCAATGAGGACAAATGTTGGTGTAACTACGCTGTCCGTTTGCAGAAATCTTCATCCCTTTTAAGTGATTTGTTTAAATGCACAATTAAATTTCCTTCACAGATAAATAACTGCTGCTGCAATTGCTGTGTATTCAGAAACTATTACCGTTAAGATATTACTATGTCTATGTAGAAAGATAGACTGAAAATCATATAAGTGATTCAAGGTATAGTATGCACAAGTGCAACAGTATCGCTTGAATAAGGGCTTCGTCAATGTTCGTCTGCTTAAATTTAAAGATATAATGCTTAAGAATGCTTGCCGGCCAAACGGTATAGTGGTTAGCCTCGCTGACTGCTGAGCCGAAGAGACGGGGTACGAATCTCGGAAGGCATGGATATTTGTAAACGCATAGTGTCCGTGCGGAATGGGGGCCACTCTAAATATGCGGCCAGCCGAAAGTCCTTTCGAGACGTTGAGGTAAGGGAAGAGGAGTGGGAGGCCTTTGATCTTGACCCCCCGGGGTGTTCTCCATCAAAATTGAGGGTGGTACTGAGCTAAATCGCACTGTCACTTGTAAAGTGCTCAAGGGTGTTGCCAACGGCAGGCGTAAACTTGCCACGAGGAATTTCGTGGGCTTAAGCTGACTATAGGTCACACAAGTGAGCCTTTGAAATAACAGCAAAAATTAAGACACAATAACACGCCGAATAAATACTAATTCAGAAGTCAAACAACAAAAGTCAGCGTTATATTTTCAAAATTTTCACAGGACTAGTTTCGATGGTTTTACCGAACCACCATTCTCAGCTGAAAAACCGCAAATGAACAAGATTGGAAATAGTGATTAGATAAGATAAGAAAGCCTATGCAAGAATAAGCAAGTGGCGCCATCTGTTGGTGAAACCAGAACTAAAACATAATTTCTTTAAAGGCCAAAGGCAAAGATGGATTGGAATTAGGATCGTTAACTAGAACAGAAAGATTTTTTTGAATGTGAAATGCCTCTAGAAAATCTAGTTCCCCAATGGAAGATGTTTTTTGAATAATTTTGGCAGCAGAAAAATTGAAAGTGTGATTTTCGGACCAACAATGTTGAGCAACAGAAGACTTTTGTGTTTCCTTTTTCTAACATATGCCTCATGTTCCTTGATGCGAAATTTTCCAAAAATGCTTACCTTAAGACACTAACACATTTTAGTACAAATTGGTTTAAAAATTACAAGGCACCGGTCAATGATCGAGAAGCCAAAAGGCTGCCAGCTCGTCACTAATTTTATTTCTGGCTGTTAAATGGGCTGGTTGCATCATGAATTTACGATTTCTCTCATGGATTTATGGTTGAAGTAAACCGTAATACTATTTTGTATCCTATAAAACCCTTAGCGTGCATTAAATGTCAGGTGTTGATGGATCAGCTCTTAATGCTTTATGGATTTCGTGTGTTTATAGCTGACAGAATTTTTTAAAATTTCAGATGTGACTCAAGAAGCTTCAAAATTTGTGCTAGTGAAATATATGTGAACATGTTTTCCTCAGGTATCTGCTAAGCATTTTCTTGAACTTGTTAAGGTCAATAAAGCTTGAGAAGTTTATGAAATCAGGTCTAAATCTGCTAAATATTTCTGCACAGAAATCAAAGTTGTCCTTCTTTTTCAAAATCAAGAAATATTAAAATGTTATTCCATTATGCTCTTGGAAGGGGACCGAAATAATTTTAAGCAGCACTGAAAGAGGGACTAAGCACTAGGGGATCAAAATCGAAGAATTTTCAGATTAAACAAGCAAATGGTAATTAACAGATTAAATTAAGATTATATTAAACAAGCTAATTCCTCCCTCCCCTGCCTGAATTTGAATTCGAATTAAGGCATAGGCATTTGTGACTGTTATATTAATGATGAGTGTCAGGTAAGTAAAATCTCTTGTACCAAAAGCATTGGTGGCTGCGGAAATTATAACAGACTCGAAGTATGAGCTTATCGATAGGCTTGATCCGGTCTGAGACAATCTTGGATCAAAAGGCATACTGTCGTTATTGATGATAATATGCCCAACTGAAGATTCTCTCCATTTCATTCATCCATGGTTCTCTTCGATCCCACCAGCGGCCGAGCGGTGGAAGTCGCTGAACACTGTTCGGGTAGTTCGAATCCCGCGAACGGGCTGGCTGCATGATCATTTTCGTGGTTTTTCCTATGTGTAACGTGTATACGAGACAGTTTCATTTGGAAAGTCATCCGCGAAGGCATCCCTCTCCTTAAGCAGATAGCCTTCGAGGCTTTACCATAATGACGTCTACCAACACCATGATTCTTTTCAAAACAATAACAAAAAGGAATTGCACAACTACTGCAAGAATTTTGTTATTCCTTTTCTTCTGCTGTTACAAAAATAAGAAGGAAATCTCAAGTTGTTAAAACATATCTTAGATAGTAAAAGGTTTAACAAAATAAATCTATTTAAATAAAGAATAGCGAAATAAAAGTAGTTTAAAAGTAATGTGCTTAGCAGGAACTTAGAGGAAATTTCGCCAATAACAAATGCCGGTTGGCGAAATATCAGTGAAAGTAACAAGATTTATAAAGGCCCCAATAAAAGGCATTTACAGCCGCTGAAAGTGCGGAGTATAGTCATTTCTTAAATTGACACATCCGAGGATCGCATTTTGTAGTTTCTAAATTCCGTCTCTGCACACATAGTTCGGGGTCTTGATGTAATGGCTTTTCCGCTTTGGTTACCATTACTCATTGCCCTCCTATTCTTTGACATTGGTGAGGAATGATGGAGACGGCCTAGTTATAATATAAAGGGGAGTACCATATTTGGCTCACTTATCGCTATTTTTAAGTTTACTTTTTTAATTTCCTTATTTTGCAATTTGACAAATCTATCCTGTTTCTCCCCTTAGAGTTCACTTTTTATTTACATACTAGCGGGCTTCTGCCAAATAAGTTCTATGTAATGAAAAACTAAAAGTTAAATAAAATATTATCTTAATGTACTGCATACGAAGTTGCGAACAGCGACCAAAACAAAATTTATGTGTTCTATGTACACCTGAAAAGAAAATGTATAAAACATTTCAATATGAATGAAGTCAGGTTATTCTTTCCGAGTAACAACCAATTCGTAAATAATTTTTTGTTGCCAAACCAGAATACAAAATCTTTGAACAATGCGGGTTAATAGGTACACGTATAACGTCACGATTTAAATTTGATGTAGTATAACACCTTTTTCTCAATATCAATAAAAGAATTAATGTCGCAATAACATATCATGCCAAGTATCTTTTTCTGAAACAAAGAAGTTCCTAACAGTAGCTATTTATTTAAAACGGTGCCATTAACAAAACATTTCCGACGGACAATGACGTCACGTGCAATCACTTGCTTTCGTCAACGTCAGAATATGACCTTGTATAATGATAATGTATTTAATGTTTGGAAATGCTATTTTCATTTCATATTTTGAAAAACTTGCAAATTTTTACTTCCTTGTACGAAGTAAAAAGGAAGTATTGTAATCGCGAAAAGTTTCAGGCAGCATATTTCAACGAAAATATCCATTTTGACCGCTATCAAATGCAATTTAACGATGTTTGTGCGTCATATCTGTACGTAAGGACAGAATAAAAGACTATTTTCCTCCAAAAAAATTATAAAACTGCTTTAAAATTAATTCTGAAGAGAATTTTTCGTGGCGTCTGTACAAACGTATGTACGCACGTGCGTACGTATCTCGCATAACTCAAAACGAGTAGCCTCAGAATGTTGAAATTTTGTATATAGGACTGCTATAACATGTAGATGTGCACCTCGTATTTTGGTTGCAATAAGCCGCACCAAAAGTATATAAGTATATTTATATATATATATATCCACTCTGTTACCCGGCTCAGTGATCTCGGTTTCTTTACTCTTATATGTTTGTAAATTGTACATTTTTTGCTTTAAAAATGATTGTATTATGTTGTTTTTATCTTCCGGTTAAGGTTTTTATGCCTTTTGTAAATCTGTATGCAATATTTTTAGAATTATGAACAATTTAAAAGTTGTTTAAGTGCCGCTAAGCCTATTTTGATGGCGGCCATTGCTTGTTTACATTTGAAACAGCTGAGTAGAGAATTTGTTGCCAATCTAGAGAAACGTAGCTTCGCAACAAAAAAGATAAACGCCTTCATTTATTATTGCGATTTAAATCATGCTTAATCCTTTCTGGAACGTTTTCGAGGAAATAAGTGTTTAAGATTTACTTAATTTTTAATAATTTAAATTTTAATACTTAGTAATTTAATTTTTAATAATTAGTAATTTTTAGTAGAGATATTTTGAGTTTTTATGTATTTTTGCCTTGTCGCGAAGTGAGAAATGAATTAATTGAATGAGAAATACTCAATCATCTGTGAAAAACTGTTTCTTTTTTGTTTTGTTTGCTTAATTTCTTTTATACATCGTTGTAGCTTTATTATAGTACTTGAATAGAACATGTGGCAACGATTAGATAATTCTTTAAAGGATACAAATTTTGTGCATTCTGAGTTATAATATGAACGAAATATAATACTATTAAGTGAACCTAGCGCCAGAGTGTCGCTATGGTAAACAAATAGAGTGACTTTTAAAGAATGCATTTATTCTATTGTGGTTTATGCGCTGTCGGCAAAGTAGATATAATTAATATAATTAAATCCAATAAGTTTAAACAAACTGCAAGAAAAAATGCGTATAATTTAATATTCCGTACAAGGAAGTCATGTGGTGTACACATCAGATTTTTTATTAACAAATTCTACCACTGAAAGCGAGCAGTGGCAACACTTTTCAAAATAAAGCAGATTTTTATCTGCAATTCATCTCCAATTTTTATCTCCAAACGCTAATTTTTGACCAGTCCAGCATGTGGGACTGGTCAAAAATTAGCGTTTTCAAAGTTTTTAATTAATGTCTCAACTGATTAAAGTCATAAGATGATGAGAATGGTCGGAATGGCTTCCCACGAATTTTCGGAAACTGGGGGCACCTGTCTTGAAACTCAACTCCCCGACTTTCCGGAAGAGATAATGCCGCAAACAAACAAACAGACGCTCACAGATTTTAGTAGTATAGATTTCACAATTTCTGTAGACGGAAGTGCAATAGGTGTAAATATTTAAACTGAAATTTTGACGACGTACTTAAACTTCTGGTTTAAGTTTCTTTAGACTTTCAAATATGTGGTTAATACAATCTCCCTATACATGTTTCCCCATACAGAGTGTCATGTTTTATAAATATAAAACTAAGCTTTTGTTAATGTTACCATATTTTTGAAGATATGATGTTACAGTTTAGCTTCTGTATCTAACCACAAGTCGTATTTTTTTTTCAAAAATTTCCAAATTTCAATGGTGCTCAGATTCAAGACTCATGAAAAAGCAGCAGACGTTTATAAATGTCATCATTCATGTCCTAGAACACTGCTGTCATATTCATACAAACAAAGAACTAAAATAACAAGCGAGTATTCATTTTCCTGGATGTACTCAAAGCAGAAAATTCTGTAAGTATTGTCAACTACTGTACTCTGACAGTAATGTCAACTAGTTAAACGTATCTGTCACTGACATATTTGTTTTAACTTAAATCACAATGCTTGAATGGAATTCATTTATCATTGCCCTGCAGGGTAGAAAAGAGCAAAATTAATTTCCCTAAAAAATGTTCATAAATTTTTGTCAACTGCCAGTTTAAAAAATGATTATTTATATATGGAAATGTATACGAAGTACGTAATGACATTTAGCGTAATACTTTCTGCAATAAACGGATTACTATTTTAATAATAGATATTATAAAAATATTTTGCAGTCAGTTCCTTTAATATTACAGGTGATTTCACAGTAAACGTCCTGTGGCTTTACTCATTTTCCAGTTAGTGAACTCAGAATAAAATACCGGAAGAAAGATTTGGCTCTTAAAAATGAATATGCAGATTATTCTAAAAACCAGCAAAGCTAAAAATCAAATTTTAATTCAGTGAGTGTACGGTGAGTGATTACCAATTAGCATGGTAATATTAAAACCGCGAAGGTTTTTTTTCCAAGGAATTTCATTTTCAATTTTTTGCTTACGATCCATGAAAAATCTTCATTCAAAGAACAATACAAAGTACCTCGTAATAAAGAGTTGGCAACATGGGTTCAAAAATATACCTGTATCGTCGAGAAGTAAATCTTATAATATATTTATGAAACCAAAACAAATTCATATGTTTTCAGAATCATATTTTGAGAATGGGAAAGATATCATTACTAAACACTGCCTTAAAAATGATCTAAGTGTAGAAATAGGAAGAAAAAAATATTTCTTTTATGATAATTGAATGCATATAAAAGGCCGTTCCCACGGGGCTTTATCGGAGCTAACGGAGACAAATGACATAGTCGACCCATCTTCAAACCCAGTTTTTTCCCATAGGGCACCAAGTTCAAAAATATGAACTGCAGGCATAGCAGAGCTAGTCGACACAGGGAACTGACTCCGTTAGCTCAGATAAACCGCAGTGGCAACGGCCCTGTACAGTATGATGTCTTTTAAAACTTACAACCACCTCTGTATACCCAAGATTTCAGGTAGCGCTATAACAAAAATCACACGGTTCCCGTCCACGTTAAAAGACGGTGACTATCATTCGATTTTGTTCGATCAATTCAAAAACTCCTTTAAAAGTTCTGCAAGCCAAAATCAAAATTCCAAAGGAATTTCAGAATACCACGTGAACGACAAAATTAGCTAAAAAATTGATTAAATAATAACAATTTTGTTTCCATTGTTATTCTTATCTAAAATAATATGAATTAAACCGGCATTTATGGCTAAAATTTAAAGAATTATTTATTTTTGGTTCATTTTGCCCATAAAATGTACGCAACACAAATATTTTCGATAATTTTTAACATTTACTTCTCTCAGAATAATAGAAAGTCTCTCTCTCTCTATATATATATATAAAGATTTTTAAGGATTCCTTCTAAAACATAATTTTAAAATTTTAAAAGTGCCAAAAAAAGAAAGCAACTTTGCAGACCACTGTCATAATCGATTAAACAAGTAAACAAACCATGATAGGTGGATTTTTTTTACAGGAGAAGTAATATAGGATGATGTTCTATGCCACAATAATTTCATAAAACGAATAGCTTGACTTTCATCCGGGTTTAAAAAAACATAAAATTGGCAATACAACAACTTCGTGTTTGGCTCAGATTTTAGTCAAGACGCTGTCAATTTCGAGGGCAAACAGTTAAAAGTCACTCTTCATCAGGTGTAAAGAAATTCGTAATGAAGGTAAAATGAAATACAAAGCAAAACTGTGTGAAAGAAAATACACAGTAATAAACAAACTCTTTATTTCCACTTGCAGCTGAAGGAAACGACAATGTTAAATCTATGAAAGTACTTCTGCAAAACGGAAAAGTTACTCCAGTTATCACTGAGTTTCTTACAGTCATCACTTTGTAGATTCGTTTTTTTAATTACAGTAATGTTATAAGATATCTTCTCCCTCCTTTACGCATGCCTTAGCGGTGTAATTGGAAGTATACTCGAAGCGTATTCGAGAGGTCCAGGGTTCGAGCCCCGGGAGGGTATTGCATATGTTTCAGGTCTTCTGCTTCAGGAAAACATAATGACTCTACAATGTTTCTTTGCCTCGTAAATGTTCGCGTAATATGCAATATAATTTAAGAACGACTTCAAGTCCCTTTTAATTAATGTTTAAATGCAAATGTGTGTTATTTCATTATTCGACCTGATGACCTGATTTCTGAATTATAATCTGCATTGTTCTTTCCATAATAAAAAAAGCTTTTAATAAAATCTTTTGGATTATTTCATCTCATTCTTCTGTAACAACTTTACGAAATCCACCAATCTTGGCAGGTTTACTGCTCTCCTTTCAGCGTGGCAAAGGAAATAATTCATAATTGAAATGTCACATCAGAGGCACATGGTGAAAAGACACGTGTATCAATCTTCAATTTTTCAAGGAATGTAGCAATAGCTTTCAACAGGTGGCCTCAGTCTTGGTGGCTTTTACTCTTTGACAATCACCTTTGACAAGCAATGATAAAGATATAGAATTTTATCTGAAATAGTACTAGATGTGAAACACATTCCTGGTAGTCGGATATGTTAATTTCCTCCTTTTTTATTTTCATTGTTTTCCACCGTAAAAGAAAACTTGCAACAATCATAAACTCGTTAGTGAAATCAGAGCAGTATAATTCTTTCTTCTCGTTTTCGATAAAAAAATAGATCTTGTATAGTGTCCGCCGATAACATCGCGGCAAAAACATCGCGGACGAAAACGTCGCGGAGAAAATAACGCAAGGCGAAAACGTCGAGCTACAAAATATTGTGGGAGAAAACATCGCAAAGAGAAAACATCGCAGTTCTAAAACATCGTGGTACAAAACATCGTCGTCGAAAATAAAGCGGTTCAAAAACTTCGCAGTTTAAAAACATCGTCGTCGAAAATATCGTGGTAAAAAATAAAGTATCTATAAATCATCGCATGACGATAACATCGCAAAGATGCTTTTTTCAGTCTTTAATAACTATAAATGGATATTCCCGTAATGATTTGTGAGCGCAAGATGTAAAGAAGGATAAATTTGACTTTCACATATTTTATTAACTAATAAATGTTTTGCTGAAAAAGTAAGAAGGAAACTTAAGCATAGAAAATTAAATGCAACTTATAGATTATACTTTCATGAAAAATTGCCAGTAAAAACTTTATAAAAATGATTAATAATGGTCTTTGTTAGTTAACTATGTCGGTTTAAAATTCTATTGAATGCTATAAGTTGCATTAATTTTCTATGCTTAAGTTTCCTTCTTATTTTATCAGCAAAAATTTATAGTTAATAAAACTTGCGAAAGTAAAAATTATCCTTCTTTCCATCTTGCGCTCACAAATCATTATGAGAATATCTATTTACAGTTATTAAAACCTGAAAAAGGCATGTCTGTGATGTTATCATCATGCGATGATTTATAGAAACTTTATTTTTTACCACGATATTTTCGACGACGATGTTTTTAAACTGCGAAGTTTTTGAACCGCTTTATTTTCGACGACGATGTTTTGTACCACGATGTTTTAGAACTGCGATGTTTTCTCTTTGCGATGTTTCCTTCCACGATGTTTAGTAGCACGACGTTTTCGCCTTGCGTTGTTTTCTCCGCGACGTTTTCGTCCGCAATGTTTTTGTCGCGATGTTTTCGGCTGTAACCATCTTGTATTTATTGCCATTACTTAGAACAAGGATTCTCAACCTTTTTGTCCTTGACAGCACATTCTAGAATATCTGTTGAACGGCGAGCACTATTTACTTTTTCAAGGTGAATTATAGTTGGATAGAGTTAATAACACATGCACATAAAAAAAGAGATCTGTCGCATTTCGCTTTGTGCTAGTATCTGTGTTGGATGCAATTTCTATTTCATTAAATATAAGAAAGCGATTCACGTAGAATTTTATTGAAAACTAAAATATATTTATTGTGATCGCACAGAAGCGGACACACGTTTAAACGACTGTCAGGCGCCATGATGCCCTCGGGCATAGTGTGGGGAACCACTGACTTAGATAAACCCATGTTTCGTCAAGAGATATTATGTATTTCCATTTATCTTTTGCTAATAGTGTTCGTACAGGGGTCTACAACGTTTTCTGCGATTAGTTTCATGACTCGGCCGTAAGGCAGATTATTAACTTGTATTCTATAAATCTTTCTTTATTAATATGTTTATTGTTCTACAGACACACTTAAAGACTTGTCAGTTGATTTCTCAGAATACCTCTTGTTTGAAGAAATTTCACTTCATAAACATTAGCAAAAATATGTGCCATTTACACTCCTGTCCATAAATTAAGGATAATTCGGAGTCACGCGGAAATCGAAATCTAAAATAAATATATCACCTGTAAAATCACTACGCACATCTTCAAGAATCATATGCAAATTTCAGGAAGCAACCCGATGACACCGATGGTACGTCACAATGACGAGAGTGTAAGATAGTGATATATAAGGAACACAGGCAAAGATTTAAAATTGTTCGCAGGCGCTTTATAAGCATTTCAGTGCAATAACCGAATAGTTTATGGCACAAAGGACGCATTTGTATGATTTTTTACGTGGTAGAACTATCGGCCGTCTCGAATGTGGGCGTACCCAACTGGAAATATCAGACGAACTTGGAATTGCCCAGAGTGTCATCTCCAGGCTTTGGCATGGATGTGGTAATGTGAGTAGACGTTACAGCACAGGTCCCTCAAAGTTACAACGCCGAATGAGGACCGGTATTCTCAGTTACTGCCAAAAGCAACAGGCGGAGCACCGCCTCAGACCTGTCTCGTCAGCTCTCTTCAGCCACTGGTACGACAATTTCAAGGCAGACCGTGTACAGACGCTTAGGGTAGATTGGTCTATATGCTCGTAGACTTAATATAGCCACTCACCGTCGCCTGCGGTTAGCCTGGAGTAGTGAGCATGCATTGTGGACACCGCAACAGTGGGCTTGTGTGATGTTTTCCGACGAGTCCAGGTTTAGCTTGCAGTCTGATTCTCGCCGGACTTTCATATGGAGAGCTCCAGGTACCCGTTACCACCAAGAAAACATCACTGAACGACACCGTTACGGTGGTGCAGGAGTGCTCGTTTGGGGTGGAATTATTCTGGGTTCCAGAACTGACCTGCATGTTCAAATTGGAACCATGACAGGCCAAATCTATCGGGACGTCATTCTGGAACAACATGTACGTTTGTTTCGGGACGCCATGGGCGCGCAATTTGTGTTTATGGATGACAACGCCCGTCCTCACCATGCAAACATCGTAAGCGAATGCCTTCAATCGGAGGATATCACCCGTATGGACTGGCCAGCGTTCTCACCGGACTTGAATCCAGTAGAGCACGTGTGGACATGCTTGGCCGACGAGTTGCAGCCCGTCAACTTACTCCTACATGTCTACCGGAACTTCGGAGAGCATTGCTTTTTGAGTGGTGTAATATCCCCCAAGATCAAATGGATAATTTGATACTCAGCATGCCTAGGCGTTGTACGGACTGTATTGCATCGTCTGGGAGACATACAATGTATTAACGATCATACCAACCATGTAATATTCGTTTTTTGTAATTAGGTGTTTTTTGTAATTTGCTCCAGGGAGAAAAAATCACTAATTTTTTAATAATATCAAACATATAGCATCTTTTTTTGCTCCTTACCTTTTGTTTAATAAATAAGCTTTAAGTCAAATTTGTTTTGCTTCTAACTCTTCCTTTGCCTGATTTTACATTATTCTTAATTTATGGACATGAGTATATTATACATTCATTTGGAACTTTCTTTCCATGTGAAAAATAATGACTGACTATTTCTCAT
This sequence comes from Stegodyphus dumicola, assembly GCF_044657685.1. Lineage (NCBI taxonomy): Eukaryota > Metazoa > Arthropoda > Arachnida > Araneae > Eresidae > Stegodyphus > Stegodyphus dumicola. The sequence goes on along the minus strand of NC_140774.1, from coordinate 174,014,078 downwards.
TTTCCGATTAACAATGCTGCGAATTTTGCACCTTTAATACCATACGCTTAATAATGTTTTGAATTACAAAATAAAAATATATTTTTTCTGATAACGCAAAACCATTCTTTCGGTATATAGTTTGTTTATACGTTGGTTTACATGCCGTAGTTTTGAAAGAAGAATAAATTTTAAGGTAGCAGATGTTATTTCTAATTTGAAAATGTGCGCTGTTGCCAAAAATTTTTTTCCAAACACATTAGCATTAAAAAAAAAATCTTTTATCAAAATCATTCTAAAAATGTGTTAACACCCTCTGTATTTGTGCGAAATACAAACTTTTTATTTTGTTTTTAACCCAAAGGGCGTAAGCCGAGAAGGGGTATAAATTTCAAAACGGCATTTTGCGTCGATTCACTTTTCAAACTGTTGCCACCAAATATTATCGTCCTGTCTTATATTTAAAGAAAATAAATAGCGAAGAAGCTGCATGAATGTTTCTCGCATTGTGAAGAAATAACGCTACCTAGAACCATTATATTTTGAATAACGTAATCCTCCAACCGAACATGGACACTTGGAAGCCGGAACTTTGAATTTGTTTTATTAACTATTTCGAATTTTGTAAAGCTTTGTAACGTAATTTTGATTAAGAAACTCAAGGATTTCAAAGCGAGCAATTGCAACACTGTAAGAAAAAAAAAATATTGTCTCCAGCGCGTGAGACTGTGTATCGAAATTTCTAAAGATATGCCGTTTTGCTGCTTTTAAATATTTTGTGATATTGTTATTGAATTTGTGTGTCTTAAGTGCGTTTTATGTGCTGTTGAACTTCTGTGTTTTAAGTGCGTTGAATTATGTGTGAAGAACATGATATTTAATAAATAAAAGTAACGCACAAAACGTTAAAAAAACGCCTCTTTAGGAATAATATAAAGTCCGAAAGCTTTGAGATATTTTTTATTATTTAATTTGTAAGGTTTTCTCCAGCCATCCTAGCGTGCCTTCGTGGTGTACTGGTCAGCACACTGAGCCGGTATTTCAGAGGTCCGATGTTCGATTCCCGGCGAAGGCGTTGCTAATTTTTCATCTATTCTGCTTCCGAAAATTGCCTAATGTCTCTAGAGATTATTAGAAAATAAAGACTTTGCAAGGTTAAAAAATGTAATTAATTATATAAATAAAGAAATATTACAGTAAAATAAAATGGTAATTAACAGTTTGCGGCACGCTACGTTTTAAAGGTAGACAGGTGACAGGTGACGCCTGGTGTTTAACAGGGGTAAGCAGGCATATGTCCGACGCCTTCCACTAACCAGATGCAACAACTTCCTGGAGCCGCACAAGGCCGCACCTGGAGCTTATTGATATTCCATTCAGATTAAACATGGCCATACAAGGGCGACATTGGGCTACATTGAAATTTGATGTACATTTGTGGGTGGGGCAGTCTTGTTTGTACATTAAACAGAGCATAAACAAACATGAAATGTGCACATAAATAAATAAATAAATAAATAAATAAAAAGAATACATGAATACTAAAAACACCTATAACATTCAAACACCTAAGACGCTTCAGACACGTAGACACCTAAACACTTAAAGACACTTGAGAAGGTACACAAAAACACTTAAACACTTAATACAATACACAATACAATATGCAATTGAGGTAATACAATGTACAGTGACACAATATGCAATAATAAACGCATATAATGCAATACTCACATGCTCAGAAGATACGTAACGCAGTGCACATGTACACAATACGCATTACGCAGGACACATGAGTGATAATCTGAGATATTAGCATGTTAACGCGTGCAGTGCAGTAGCGATAGTAGTGTACAATCAGTGTGGCTGTAGAGGTAATACAATATGCAATGGAGGTAATACAATATACAATAATACAAAGTGCAATAATAAACACATATTATGCTGTACTCATATACACAATTGATACCAGACGCAGTACACAGATACATGGGATGCAGTACGTAGGACACAGGATGCAATGCAATATGCTGCGGAGGTAATATAATATACAGTAATACAGTAATAATCACATATAGTGCAGAATTCATATGCATATAATTTACATAACTCAATACACAAATACACACAACACTTTACGCAGGACACATATGTAATAATCGGAGATATTAGCATATTACGCGCTCAGTGCAGTTGCAATAATAATGTACAATCAGTGCAGCCTTAGGCCTAGAGAAGTGCACACGTAAAATTTTGTGAAGATAGCACTTATTGTTTTAATTCTCTGGGTGAGTTCAAAGTGGCACACTGAATGAATAGAGCTTCGAAAAGAATGCTGAAACGAGCACTGTTGTCAATAAACTGACCGATAAGATGCGGAGAAACAAAGAATACAGACTCTCAGTTGTCCTAGATTATCGGTCTAGGACAACTACAACTAGCCCGGTCTGGGCACATCTAGGCTTCGCCATTTGATTTTAGGCAAGATTCCAAGATAAAAATTTAAAACTAATATAGAATAAGGAGATTAGCATATAGCCAAAAAAATAACATAGAAATTTCTTTTCAAACAATTCCTTTTATACCCTAAAAAAATCTGGAAGATTTCTTTGAAAAATGAGGTCATAAAAAACTAAACATGGCTAAAATCTATGGACTGGTTTGTGTTGACCTGCCATCTGCTATAAATGAAGAAGGTTCAGAGTAACCTATAGTACACCATAAATCCTTTTTCATTCAATTTTTCTGTGCGTACAGAAGGAAATTTTTAGGTGTGTCCAGACCGGACACACTGTGCCACAAAGGGTTAATTTAAAATGACCTGTTTTTGATTAAAGGCCGTTTTAACAAAATCATAAGCCTCCCTTGGCTTTTGTCCTGCTCTGGAGCCTCTTCATTTATCATTTCTCTCAAGAATATCAAAATATTTGACTACATATTGATTCCTATATTCACAGAGCCTTCGGGCAGCACCTGTACATAAAACGGCTCTCCCACCGGGACTGGACTCCAGGTCAATGGGTTGGCTGCACGGTCTTTTTCATGATTTTCTCCATTTCTAACGTGTATACGAGGTAGTTTTCCTTGAAACATCCTTCCTCTAGATAGTCCTCCAGATAGTCTTAACGTGATTCTCATAATCAATTAAAGCACCAAAGAAATACAGCTTAAAATGGTTCTGCTGTGGTTTACTAATCGAAATAAATTATTATCGTTTATTAATTATTATAAGGGGATGATACCAGAAAGAAATTAAATGAGGTATGAGTTAGCAAACCTAAAAAATTATTGATAAGCAATGGTTTTATTTCTTCTGTAATTTAAATGTCAAAAGATATGTCTCATTCCTCACTTTTCGTGTCAAATATAGTTAATCACTGAGATAGTAAGTATATATTATACTCATAGTCCAACTGCTCAGTTATTCAGTGTGAAGATGTTTGTCATTGGCTGATGAAGTCAGGCAACTTATAAAACCCTTAAGCGCATTTATTACATGAAAAGTACAGTGGATGGACAAAAATATGGAAACACCTTGTGAAATGCATGTTTGAAAAGAAAGATTGATTTTAATGAAATATGTAGGTGGCGCTGGCGTTTTTGACTACTGACGCCACCTATACAACTTCGTAAATGTGCTAAACAGTTCAGTTGTTGTCGGAGTACTGTTATGTGAGGTTGTCATTGCATTATGTCAGAGTTAACAAACTTCGAACGTGGGCAAATTGTTGGAGCACGTATGGTAGGTGCTTCCGTAAGCAAGGTAGCCGAGGTGTTTAGTGTTTCAAGAGGTACTGTATCGAAGATTTATTCCGCATATTTGAAAAGCGGAAAAACATCATCTGCTAAATCACAGCGCGGACGAAAGTGTGTCCTGAGTGATCGTGACAGACGATCATTAAGGGCAATTGTGACGAAAAATAAGACCACAGCTGCAAAAGTTACTGCTGAAATGAATGTTGTGTTACCGAACCCTGTGAGTACCAAAACAATTAGAAGAGAGCTTCATAAACAGGGAATTGCTGGCCGTGCTGCAATTGAGAAGCCACTTAAGACCATATTAAGCAAAGAAACATGTTTTTTAAAGGTGTTTCCATATTTTTGTCCAACCCCTGTAAGTTTCATGTACTACATGCCTAGTTTTCAAAAAGTACTGAAATCTTAAGTGACGTATTATAGTTTATCCAACTCGCTCTAGCTTCCGTAGGGCAATCCTATAATACAGGAGAAATGCTGAGTCTAAGGGGAAGGGGGACTTAGACCTCCAGAGTGATGATAGTAACTTTCCGCAAAGCCTGGCGGCCTCTGTCCCTTCTTCAGAAGAATTAATACCCTCTTCTTTCTCAACACGTTGCGAAGAATGCCGAATGCCCAAATCGAAAGCGACATCTAGTGACGAACGACCTGCCCTGGTATCTGACAATTAGGAACGCGGTTAGTTTAAATTATTGAAAGTTTTCTTTCAGAATACAGACCTCAGCCAGCAAAATAAACGATCTTGGTAGGGGGGACGGACAGACATAGGTAGAGGGGGTGTAGAGCTTCTGTGAATTGCGTCTGCTGTTAGTAATTCATGCCTTTTGCGTCAAACACTTAGTGTTATATGGAATTAAGAATAAATGTTCTTGAATAAAACGAAAAAGCAACAACAGACATAAGGTAACCCAATGGAAGAGCCGCCTTGATTTATAGATTAACATTATATATAGTGTAAATATAACTGGGAACATAAAAAAAATTCTGTGACGATGTAATATATTTTCTTCCTTTTTACCTTGTGCCTTCATGGAAATGCAAGCAGGTCCGGCTAGCAGTCGGGAGCTCCAGAGTTCTAATCTCGGCAAGACCATCGTGGATTTCTCATGCTTCTTGCTACAAAAATATTAATCATTCTACAATAAAGCTCGAATTAAAAACATAATGGAAGATAAATTATCAGTTTTTTAGAGCGACTGTGCCCTCGTCTTTCCAGTCGTTCTTTAAATGGGGAAGAATGTAAGAAATTTTCTGTCTCCTTATAGTTTGCCTTGATGGTGTAATAAAAAAGCACGTTCCGTAGCAATCGGAAGGTCTGAAATTGGTGTGTGGTGTGTGGTGTGTGTGATTATGGCAAAGCCTCGAGGGCTATCTGCCTAAGAGGAGGGATGCCTTCGTGGAGGACTTTCTAAGGGAAACGGGCTCGTATACACGTTACACATGGAGAAAACCACGAAAACGCCCATGCAGCCAGCCCGTTCGCGGGATTCGAACCTCGGACCGAACTACCAGTGTTCAGCGACTTTTACCGCTCGGCCGCTGGTGGGCGGTCTGAAACTGGAGTCTCAGGGAAAGCATAGCCGAATTTTTGTGTTTCTTCCTCTAAAATAAACTTAATAACTTTGTAGAGACATTAGGATAATTTAAGCAGAACACAAGAAAAATGAGCAATGCCCTCGCCGAGACTGGAACCTGGACCTCTCGAATACGTATCGAACATGCTACTGTTACACCACAAAGGCATGCAGAAAGGGGGGAGAAAATATCTTATCTACTCACCTTTTAAAGGGCGACTAGGGATTAGAGGACCCAATCACCAAATCCTGGTGGTGAAGAATTATCACCCACCGCATTTGCGTTTTAGTTCGGGCGCCACTGTACAGATATTAGGTTATTTTAAGCAGGAGATATGAAAAATGAGCAATGCCCTCGTTGGAACTCAAACCTGAACTCTCGGATACGCGCCAATTGTGCTAACCGTTACAGCACGAAGTCATGCCGGAAGGAGGGACAAAATACCTTATAACTTTATAACTAGATTTTGCGTGAAATAAATCCTACGATATCTCGAGGCGTGACAGCAGTGTTTTTATCAGATTCGCTAGCTGATGGATTAGCCGAATAGATAACACTCTTGAACGCTGGTGGGATTCGATTTCCGACGAATTCATTGCCTACATGGCTCATTCGCAGATTTATCTCCTGTGTGATGTGAATATGAGTTAGTATTTCATAGGAGGTGTTTCCTGAATGCATTAATCTATGATTCATGTGTGTTTTTCAACAGTGGTTTGTCAACCATTACCGATTGTTATCAAATTAACGTATAAAACACTCGAATATTTTCAGCTAAATTTAGCACGAAATATCTTCAAGTTATACAAAGTGCCCGGCAAAATACTAGACACATAATCTCAATAGCGTGCTTATATCACACACACAAAATAGTACAATTAAAAGAATCAATAGTCATTGTAATCATTGGTGTTGTTGCTTTCAATTTCTTTCTCTTGTTTCTTACTTTTGAAGAAGCTGTTTTTTACCTTTCGTATTTCAAGTGTCTTTCATTTTAACCAAGATGGGCGGTCGGAGTATTGCAACCCTGCAGAAGAAACAAGCAGTCACTGCCGCTCACTAAAAGCGTTCATCTTGATTTTTCTCCATTCCTTCCTCTCAAAGGGAGAAAGAGAGAGAGAAAGAGAGAGGAATAATAAGTCCCCCTCCGACTTAGATGGATGGTAAGGAGCGTTAAGAATTATGGGGCCCAGAAAGAAAATGTTAATGTAATTTTCATAGTGAGGCATTACGTGTCGGAAGATGATGGAGAGGAGGGGTGCTGGCAAATCGACGCTCCCTATTCGTCGGTTTTTTCATTATTTATTTCTTGCCCATCTCTTTGCCTGGGATTCTATCGGGTATCGTTTGGAATTCATGGATCATCTCCAGGCGTCAATACAGATGATTGATTCGCGGGAGGGGCATTTGATTTGGTTGAAAGGGGTTAAGAGTTGTTTAATGCAGTTAATTTGTTTGGAGACGTTTCATCTTTGAAGAAAGTTATAGCTTTATCTAGAAGTAATCTTCATCTCACGAGATACCAGAAAAACCTCCCATGCCTATTCCATCTATGGCCCTAGAAGTTATTTAAATTATTGAGCATGAGCACAATCGGACTGTTAAACTTTAAACAAATATCACACTCAAGTCTCCTAACAACCAACGTTAGTAACAGTGTACGACATCAGGAAGAAAATAAATTCATTACATATTACTAAAAAGGGTTCACCAATATCCTCTCATTTCTTAAACTTTCTTCATCTGGTAAGTACTAAAATGTAAACTGCATAAAAAATTATTATATTTTTCTTGAAAAGACTTTTTAGATGTTTTGAATTTATTCATAAAATTTTGAAAGAAAATAAACTTAAAAAACACTAATGTTAAATTACAAAATATTTTTACTTCCTTGTACGAAGTAAAAAGAAAGTATTGTAATCACGGAAAGTTTCAGGCAGCATATTTCAACGAAAATATCCATTTTGACCCCTATCGAATGCAATTTAACTATGTTTTTGTGATATCTGTACGTAAGGACAGAATAAAATACTCTTTTCCTCCAAACAAATTATAAAACTGCTTTAAAATGAATTCTGAACAGAATTTTTCGTGGCGTCTGTTCTTACGAACGTATGTACGTAAGTAACTCGCATAACTCGAAAACGAGTAGCCTCAGAACGTTGAAATTTTGTATATAGGACTGCTATAACATGCAGATGTGCACTTCGTATTTTGGTTGCAATCAGCCGCACTAAATGTATATAAATATATATCCACTCTGTTACCCGGCTCAGTGATCTCAGTTTCTTGACTCTTATATGTTTGTAAATTGTACATTTTTTGCTTTAAAAATGATTGAATTATGTTTTTCTTGTCTTCCGGTTAAGGGTTTTATGCCTGTAGTAAATCTGTATGCAATAGTTTTAGAATTATCAACAATTTTAAAGTTGTTTAAGTGCCGCTAAGCCTAATATTTTTTTTATGGCAGCCATTGCTTGTTTACATTTGAAACAGCAGAATAGTGGATTTGTTGCCAATCTAGAGAAACTTAGCTTCGCAACAACAAAGATAACGCCTTCATTTATTATTGCGAATTATATCATGCTTAATCCTTTCTGGAATTTTTTCGAGGAAATAAGTGTTTAAAAACTATAAACTTTAACGTATGAAGTATGAAAACTTCTAATCTAAACTAATCTTCTAATCTATCTAATCTAATTCTTCTAATATATCTAATCTAAACAAATCTTCTAATCTAACTGTCTAAAAACGTATGAAGTTTATAGTTTTTACTTCGTAATATTTAATATAGATATTTTGAGTTTTTATGTATTTTTGCCTTGTCGCGAAGTGAGAACTGAATTAATTGAATGAGAAATACTCAATCGTCTGTGAAAAACTTTTTTTTTCTTAATTTCTTTTATACTTCGTTCTAGATTTATTATAGTATTTGAATAGAACATGTGGCAACGATTAGATAATTCTTTAAGTGATATAAATTTTGTGCATTCTGAATTATAATATTATATCTTCGCCTAGTGCATTTTGATGCGATCTACTGGCGAAAACACTTTAGTAGTTAATGACCAGTAAAAAGTAAGTCATAAGTTATAATATGAACGAAATATAATAGTGTTAAGTGAACCTAGCGCTAGAGTGTCGCTATGGTAAACAGAGTGAATTTTAAAGAATGCATTTATTCTATTGTGGTTTATGCGTTGTCAGCGAAGTAGATTAATTCAATCCAATAAGTTTAAATGAAATGCAAGAAAAAATGCGTATAATTTAATATTCCGTACAAGGAAGTCATGTGGTGTACGCATCATACTTTTATTTAGAAAATCAGGTTTCAGAAAGCTCATTACGTTGTTCAATTAAATTTATTATTCTCGTGATAACTTGTTTATTATTGATATCTTTTCTATACAGTACACAAATACAAAAAAAATACGACTTCGTTTATTGAGCCTTGAAATTTAAATGCTCTCTTTTGGGAATTTAAGAAAGAAAATAAAAGATACAAGGCAGCGGCAAAAAGAGGTGTAATATAAACATAAAAGTATAAAACTGTGAATACACTATGATTACACATGTAGTGTTTAATTAAGTAACACCTGCAATAATGATTCCGCTTGTCGGTTTCTTCCAAAAAAAATGGAAGAATTATGATAAAATTTCACTGTAGATTTCCACAACGATAATGATTTTTTGGTTAAAATGTTTTAGGCACCGCTAAAAATCTCTCTAAGGTCTTTGCAGAAGACATGAAAAATCAAGAAAAATACTACCTACAATAGATATTATCACTAACGTCTTGGAGTACGCGGAAATCTTAAATCAAAGTTTTTGTTCCCATTGGGAACAATAAGCTATTTTAATTTGTTCTTAGTTTCTTCAAATATCTTCCAGTATTCACACATTAGATGTATTCCTGGCATGAATAAATACCACATGCAATATTAATCGGAGAATTAAGTAAAATATTCTGGAATAACAAGAACTGAACATAAACAATGTTTTATAAGAAAGTAGTAATAACGTGTAATGCTGGATTCAGTGCAATTGAGAAAATGGAGCACATCTAAAAACGTTTAGATCGTAGTATATAGCCACTTATTGAAGCCTTCAGTATCTATAAAAACCTCCAATATAATTTTCTTGTAGATGAAGCCCTTAAAATTCTTCACTCTTTTGTTTATATATTAATTAAGAAATTAAGGACAATAATAACTGCATACAGCTCAACGATAAATACATATTTATAGGTTGTATTAATCATCAGGTGTTAAATCTGTCTGCTACAAAGCTAATGACATCAAAATTAATCCCGTTATAGAAAGTAGTCATATGTGACTGGTTATTTGATTATAGATAATTTAGATGGTATGAGCAAACGTTGAAAATGATGTCGCGAATTTTATCAGGGACAAGTCCTAATGAATTTCTAGTTGAGATTAAAGTGATGCAATATTTTTTGTAGTATTTTAAAAATCTGTCATACCTGTAAACAAATTATATATGCCCCGTTTTAGAAGCAATGTTTTCCCTGAAAAAATATATGTAATTATTATGCAGCAAAAAATGCATTAGTGTATAAAATTGAAAATTTGTACTGAGATTAATAACGGAAATGAGACGAATCACTCATCATATGCATCCGATAGTATCCTAATTCAGTTCCCTTTCTCCGTATTTCCTACATACGTCTCAGCTTCATTTCTGTGTTCGCCTACATTTCTTCAAATGAAAATATACAAAAATAATAAAATAAAATAAAAATCTGAAAGCATTCAAATTTTACATTACGCCCAAGGGGCGTTTTTTTAACGTTGTGTGCCACTTTTATTTATTAAATATCGTATTTTTCGCACATAAACCGTAAAATTCAATTAAACAGAAATATCACAAAATATTTAAAAAGAGCATATCTTTAGAAATTCCGATGCGCAGTCTCGCCCCGGAGATAATTGTTTTTTTCCAGTGTTGCCATTGCTGGCTTTGGAATAGTTGAGTTTGTTAATAAAAAATTCGTTAAAGTTTTGTAGAAACATTAGGTATTTTTTGAAAGCAGCCAAGATGAAAAATAAGCAATAGCCTTCGCCGGGAATCGAACCACGGACCTCTGGAATACCGGCCCAGCGTGCAGAACCACTACACCACGAAGGCACGCTAGGAAAGGGGGAGGAATAGCTTATATACTCCCCTTTTTAAAGGGCGACTGGGGTTTTTAGGGTACCCAATCGCCAAATCCTGGGTGTAGAGAGTCATCATCCACAACCCTTTTAGTTCGGGCGCCACTGTAGAGACATTAGGTATTTTTTGGAAGCAGGTAAGATGAAAAATGACCAATATCCTTCGCCGGGAATCAAACTACGGACCTCTGGAATACCGGCCCAGCGTGCAGAACTACACCACGAGGGCACGCTAGGAATATGGGAGAAATACCTTATAGTTTTACAAAATATGAAAAAGATAATGAAACAAATTCCAAATTTGGGCTTTCAAATACCCATGTTCGAGTGGATGACTACGTTATTCAAAATTTGAAGTCTCTAGGTACCTTGTTTTTTCACAGTGGGAGAATCATGCACACATTCATTCAGATTCTTCATTATTTAATTTCTTGAAATATAATGCAGAGCTCTAATATTTGGTGGCAACAATTTGAAAAGTGAAACGCCATTTTATAGTAGATGGCGCAAAATGCTAAAATAAAATTAATAGCCCTTCTGGGCAAATTGCCGCTTTCGGCTGGTAATTTTAAAATTTTATGATTATTTATTTTTTTAAGAAATTTTATGATTGAAATTCATTTTCTTTTTGAAAAAAATAGCACGTGGTTTTATACATAATATGTACTTAGAAATAGCCTACATGAAACAGAAACTACATATTCTGACGATTTTGCAAAAGTAGAAAAAAACTACTACTTCTCTATCTATTCTCCGCAGAAAAAAATAAAACACGAATTTAGATTCCTATAGTAACAATGTTCTCAGATCTCATAAATTAATATTACATATGTTTCTCATAAACTCATAAACAAATATGTTTCTCCCTAAAATTTCTAGCTAGACTACAATGAAACTAGTTATCAACAAACCTCTAAGAAATAGTCTTGATGCATGAATTTTACAAATATACCTCAATTTGACATATTTATTTCTTCACCAGGTAAATAATACAATAACAGGTTTTAAAATTTATAATTAAATATCAATTTCCAACTATTTCCTTTCCATTCCTTTTTTGTCTTTTGATGTGTAGAATTGATTATAATGATGTTAATAACTTTTCATGTTTATTTGAATTGCATAAAAAATATATTAGTTTAAAATTAATTGGTTTAAAGTGTATTAGTTTAAATTTTTTAACTAAATCTGAAGCCTAATTAATTTGTAATTTAAATAGTTGCTGAGTATGAAATGTGTTTTTTTAAACGTTAGTTAGCATTAATGAATTTGGTTAAAACACATGGTCCTTTAAATGCTAATAAAATTATCGTGCCCCATATAAGACAGCAAGAATAAGTTGAGCACATCGCATCAAGAGAACTGAAAAGCATCCATGATGTCCTAGTACGGAAACATCCTTGTTTTCATCAGCAGCTAAAGCAGATTCAGCGCCCTGATGTGAAAGTTGTGGTGTCAGAATTCGAAATATTACTCAGGGAACAGCTTGATTTAGCAATAACTAGGAAAGCACATTATGATAGTATAATAATAAAAGATAATGAAATATATATTAACATGTGTGCTCCTGATGGGCTTCCAGAGGAACATTCTATGTACTCCACTGAAAGCCAAATTAAAAAAATCCAGTAATTTAGAGATTCTTATCATTTACATTGTGACAAAAGACCTTAAGCAACTATCAAAGGATGATTCCCAAGATTGATGTCAGCAGTTTCGTGAGATCTTAAGCAACTATCAAAGGATGATTCTCAAGATTGATGTCAACAGTTTCGTGAGATTTTAAGCAACTATCAAAGAATGATTCCCAAGATTGATGTCAGCAGTTTCGTGAGATCTTAAGCAACTATCAAAGGGTGATTCCCAAAATTGATGTTAGCAGTTTCGGGAGACCTTAAGCAACTATCAAAGGATGATTCTCAAGATTGACGTCAGCAGTTTCGTGAGATCTTAAGCAATTATCAAAGGATGATTCCCAAGATTGATGTCAGCAGTTTCGTGAGATCTTAAGCAACTATCAAAGGGTGATTTCCAAAATTGATGTAACAGTTTCGCGAGATCTTAAGCAACTATCAAAGGATGATTCCCAAGATTGATGTCAGCAGTTTCATGAGATCTTAAGCAATTATCAAAGGATGATTCCCAAAATTGATGTAGCAGTTTCGTGAGACCTTAAGCAACTATCAAAGGATGATTCCCAAGGTTGATGTCAGCAGTTTTGTGAATCTTGTAGAAGTCTTTTACTACCATTATTTACTGTTGAGAGGAAATATAATATAAATCAGAACATAATTAATTCTTTATTTAACCTACATAAATTTTAATTACTTAAGTAGTCTTGGAATCAAATAGGAACAAAAAAATTAAAATTGGGCAATATTTGGCTTTTATTTGGGAAGTATTACTTTGAAAGATTATACGGCGTAACATAAGAACCTATAAATATATTTTTATTTTATAAATAATTGCAAGAATCTAGAATGAATGTATTGAGTATGGATGAGGAATAGGAAGTTCTATTTTTTTGTCGGGAAAGATTAGCATCATGGCCGCTGTCTTAAAACTTGCTTAAATTTTTCAGATTGCGAAAAGGATCAGGTGGTACATGAAATTATTGGATAAGATTTCTGTTATATTAAATTTTTAAAATTCCCAATCAATATGACATATAAAACTGCTAATCATCTGTTATTTTCCGTTCTAAGTGATTTGGCTCGATACTGGTGATTTGGGAACGATATAAAATTGGCCCTTATGTGTAATAGAAGATGCCCTTATTGATAAAATATGAAATAAGTAATGAAACAAATTCCAAATTTGGGCTTCCAGATGCCCATATTCGAATGAATGGAGGGATACAATATTTAAATTTTGATAGCTCTAGGTACCGTCGTTTTATCACAATGCGAGAAATATACATACATTTATGCAGATTCTTCATTACTTAATTTCTTTAAATACAGCACAGGACGATAATAGTTAGTGCCAACAATTTGAAAAGTGAAACGGACATTTAGTTCTTAACTAGTTGTGGTGAAATAAAGTGATGTGTGGCTTAAGAAGCTACCAAATTTGAAGATGGCATAATTTAATTTGCTGATATAAAAATGAAGTAAACAGTTAAAATGAATTGTTCTCTCTTTGTTTCCTTCAAATAACAGTATTTTCCTCACGTTTTCTTAAGATATTCCTTGAAGGAGAAAAAGCATACTCAAGCAATAATGCTCGCCATTAGAATGATCAATAGTTTGATGAATAGGTAAAAGTAAAGTTGAATAGCATAATGAACTTGATAAATAAAAAACCGATAGGATAGTGCAGGTTATTAATATTTAATATCAATAATATGATAAGCATAATCAAGTAAAATTACGTTGATCATCTATAAGTTAAATCGGCTTTTATGGAAGGGAGATTTTATTTTATTATAAACGTTACAACAAAATACCAAATTTCTTCTTTTTTATTTCTTTTTAAAATAAATATGTCGCACGAATCACTTCTTGAGACACCTCCCGAGAAAGAAATAGTCACAGAAAAAATATGAGAGCAGTGGATATACCCCTCTAGAATTATAATTTAGATAAAATAAATAAAGTAAAAAAAATGGGTCCTTCCTCACGTTATGTTAATGATCCACCTCACAGTCTGCGTTGTTGATGTCAATTAAGTGCTAACCAAGATAGGGCGGGTATCTAAAACTCCAATACAGCTGTGCTCCCCAAAAATAAAATGAATAAAATAATAATCGTATCTAATATCCGGCATAAAATACCGCCGCCGGAGGAAATGAGTGGAAGGGGAGGGTAAGAGGGGAGTAGAATCCGGGAGCAAAAAAAGTACACAAGAGAAGAAAAGATTAATATGAAAAAAGGATCCGAAAAATAATATAAGCGCTTTAAGGCCAAACTAGATGCAAGGAGAAGGGGGAAAAAGTAATTTTAAGGCGTCCGAATTTAATAAGAGTGCAGGAGGCGGCAGGACTTTGGCGCCGCAGTGTTTTGCATCCTATGCTTGCAAGAGTGCCTTTTCTGGAGGACATTATTACACGGGCATATGCTGTCGTCTTCTCTTTCCAACGCAGGGAAGAGGACGAGTCTGAAAAGAGAAAATGCAAAGATAACAAAAAATGTGGACGAAGAGTGAGAGAAAAAAGTGTTTTAAAGCAGGCGTGGATACCCTCCTCTTTTTTGGAAGGGTTCCGACACCCCTTCTAGAGCTTTTGCCTTGAGGGGAAGAATAAAAATTGCTAAGACAGCTCAGTATCATAAGTAGAAAATGTTTTCTGATAATTATTATGAAATAAAGAAACTATATAGGTATAAAGAGCTCTGATTCTAGAACCTTGAAACCTTAAAAGAGAGATACTTATCTCTTCATATGGCAATAAATTCTTGCTGAAATTCTCTGTGGTGCACGTAATTCCAAGGGAAACTTCTTCATCATTCCTGTAAAATTCTTTAATCATTAGCTTACATGCGAGGATCTCAGATGGATTTCATCAGGTTTGAACTGGACAAATAACTTGAAGAAGATATGAAAAATGCCGTAAGTAAAGAGCTGCCCTGATCGGTATAGCAATTAGCGATGTTGGCTGCCATGTTGTGGAGCCTAGGCGTATTCTGAAGAAGGCATGGATATTTGTAAGTGGCATTGGTATAGTTCGACCGCCTCATCCGCGACCATGAGCGCAAACGCGCATGTGCCATTCTGACCGAATTATTCTCAAAATAGGGTCGAAGGCTGGGGACTTTCTTTCCCTCCAGCATAGCTCTTCTTGGAGAAAAGAAGACCTTTGATGTCGCAGCAAGTAATACCGTCCTTTCTGGGCGAGTCTATGTGTTTTGGCAGAATGCCAACCAGGGTTGCGCTTCAGACGGTCGAACTATAATTGTAAGCGCTTGTGCCTCATTAGGGTATTTGAAATGCTGACTATCCTATGAAATGTTTTTGCAGTAAGGAAAGAGAGGTTGGGGACTGCCAGATCCATCCGTCGGGATGAGCTTCATCAAAATTGCGACGTAACTGTACAGTTAGTGAGATGGTATCATACCTATGAGACCTTTTGGCGAAGTTCTGGTGGGTGGCGCCCATTTCTTCCTGTCCTGTACGGTACTGTTGAAAGTATAACAACCGTTGCCTTAGCAGAGGTATGTGACGTGTATTTTAAAGGTCATAAAGTCTTCCCTTCAAATTTACTCTTAGCTCCTTTTGTGCGGTTTTGCTGTTAATTGTGTAAAATGGTTTCTCTGGAACTCTGTTTCTCGCTGAAGGTTGTACTCGAATAGCTTCTTCTCTGCCTTTGCTTGAACTCATGAGCCGTCCGACAGACCCGACTTCCAAAGCAGCTGGATTTAGCACCACGCCACTGGTGCCAGTCGCTGAAGGTTATAAGTTATTTACCCCCACCTTGCAGCATTGGTGTAAAGGTGCATATGCTAGAGGTCCAGATTCGACTTCCAGCGGAGGCATTGTATAGTTTTCACATCTCCTGATTCAAAAAAGGCCCTAATGACTTTACAAGGTAATAAATCATGTGCAATGCTTCGGCACCCCTGAAAATGTTACCATAATTTTAATTAATTGTGCTAACTTACTGAACTCCTTGTTTCCAATCTAAAGGCATCATTCCACGTCATATCCTGTTATTTTTCTCAGAATCGAAGCAATGTACCCATGTCTCAACCGCGCTCCCTTATGTATGTAAAACCACTTCTGGATCTGGCTGAAATCTTAACAAAAGTGACTCTGAAATCCTCACATGATCTGTCGTTTGCGCTTTAATTAGGATTCCGGTTACCAACTCAGCTGAGACAACTTTTATCATCAGGTATTTCCTTCAAGCCGAATCCACACAATCCATACTATCAAATGAAATACACACAGTCTTTGCTAAATACACAATAATCTCTAATATGATAACATGATTTGTGCCGCCTTGGCAATCATTTCATCTGTGACTTACACAGAGAGATGATTAGAACGTAAATAATTTTTATGGGAAATTTTTATAGCAAAATTCTCCTACCTAATCTTATCTATGAAAAAAAATCCAGTTTTATTGGCAATCACTATTTAACGTGCTTACTTTGAGGCATCAAGGCGACGTCTGTATTCCTTGAAGATCGCTGATGAAAATGGACTTTCCTAAATTAATATTACGTAGAGATGCTCTTGAAACAATGGAGGTTATATCTTAGGAAAGTTCGCTAAAATACTCCCGTATATAAGAAAAATGATGCTGAGTGGCTGGTGGGACTTTCTCAATCCTGGCCACTACGAGATGTTATATCTGAAAATACATTAGTTTTAATTCTTATACGTAGGTACACCGACTGGAATGTCTCCAACTAGCATCCAAAAAAAAAAGGTCCAGTATTGACCTTTTTAATTGCTTCAGGCTTTAAATTTCCTACGGGTGCAAGAAGCTAATAAATACAGATTGAAACAATATTTCAAAAAGCATTTTCATGTCTTGATCTCTTGAGATCTGTTGTTACGAGATGTTTAATGTTTCAAGGAACAGAACAAAGTTATGTCAACTCCAGTGTTAGAAAATTACGCAATTAAATAATATAGTTTTTTTTCCGATGTATTTTCAAGTTCGTACGTAGACAATGGGAACGCTTTTCGGAGAGCGATAGATCCTGCTAAATACTTTTGAGCACGGATGTTCATATATAGGTGAAAATAATACTTAAGCATGCCTGACAATATGTGACAGTTACATTCACAGACCGATTGTGGAAGTTAAATATACTTTAGAGCACTTTCTCTGAGATTGAGTCTTTTAATTATTAGGGAGTAAGTTATAAAGTGTTGAAGTTAACCGAACATCCGTTTGACTTTTACGCTGTTCATGAAATCAGTTTGGCATGGACATAATGGACTATCCTTTTACAGTCCTAAGTCCGTAACAATTTTGTTTGATGAAACGAATATTGAAAATTTCACAGAAATCCTAATAGGTTTGGATTCAGGCCAAATGAATCCCCATGGAGTAAGTTACAATTACTTATATATACCTATATGATTCATCTACAGCGTATGACCTAAATGAGAAATTGCACCCAATCAGCTGTAAGCTTTCAGAAACTTCTGAAAAATTTCTCCGCCGAATAAGAGGAACAATAGAGGGTGGTATAATATGCAATTAAACAAATTAATAGTTTATATTAAGTGTTTTCTTCATCTCCCAAGTATCATAAGCCGTTTATATAGACAATATGTATATGAATTTTGTGAATATATGAATGCACAGCTTCGTATACATATGTAGGAAGCCAGTAAAAAAGTAGTAAATTAGATATAAAAAGATAAACTAATTCATGAAACATGAACTCACACATTCAATATATGCAAAATATAAGGGAGCGACAAGAAGATAATATTTTAAAAGTATATTATACACTTAAAAATAGTTATCTATTTAAAGAATTTTAAACATTCCACAAATTATGCAACTAAATAAGATACACTACACATAAACTTATTAAAACATTGTTTATACATGAAGTTGAGAAGCTAAAATTGATTCAAAGACAAACTAAACGAAACATTTATCTCTTCATTACGCTTTTATATGCTTGTAGGGTTTGTTCATGACATTAGGATTTTTTTTGGAAGCAGGAAAGATGAAAAATTAACAACGCCTTCGCCGGGAAACGAACCGCGGACCTCTGGAATACCGGCCCAGTGTGCAGACCACTACATCACGAAGGCACTCTAAAAAGGTTGGAGAGAAATACCTTATATGTTATTAACAGTACATAAAGTCCAAAATATGGCTTTAAAAATAATACTCTTTTCACTTTGAGTTGTAATAATAAGTTTCTATGCTAGTGGATTTACACTTTTGCTCTTTTTTGGAAACCTATGGAAGAAACTATTACTTTTTGTACAGACACTAATAACATCTAAGACTAATAAGACTCTAAGACTACAGGCACTAATAAATATTGCACAAGAAGTATTTTTAACTTCTTACTACTTCTTCTTAACTTCTTCTACTAATAACATCTTAAAAATGCAACTGTCTATTTATGTATTAATTGTTAAATAGTGTCTGCTCTAAATAAGAAAATTTTTCTGTCAGAAGAAAAATAAATTTTATTCTTCACAGTACTTATTTAGTAACTGTCTCATCAATTAATCATACAATATATGTAAATTCAATAAATATACCTTACCCTAATATGATACAAAATTTATTTTATTTTCCTTTTAGCGACTAATTTATCAAAATTGAGTTTTGTTGCCTATGATTAGCTTCAGGGTAATATATTCCATAACAGCTCTTTATTAGTCTTTAATACTGTTATTTTTTACGACGCATGTCATTTCAAGACTTTGATTTATTAAGACACAATAACACGCCGAACAAATAATATCAAAAATTTGTTAAAGATTTACAAAATATGAAATATAGAATTCAAAATTTAAAATTTGGGCTTCCAGGTGCACATATTCGGATGGAGAACTACATTATGCAAACGTTGATGGATCTATTTACCGTCGTTTTCTCACAATGCATGCAGGTTCTTCGTTATTTCACTTCTTTAAAAATAATACAGGGCGATAACATTTGGGGATAACAATTTGAAAAGTAATATAACCGTTTAAAAAAATATAGAGTATTTATTCTATACAGCTGCAGAATATAAGGCGTTGGAAACATCTTTTATTAATTAAAATAATATGACAGACGTTAAGAAAAATTATCAATTGCGTTTATTATAAATTACATTTTCTTAAAATTATATCACTTAGATAGATTATTAGAACAAAATTAAACCCTAGGTAACCGTCAAGGGCAAATAGGTCACATACATGTTGTTAATCAATGCGATCAACAAACAGTTCACCGGTGTGATGCGCTGCAATAAATTTGGAAACATTTTAAATCAACGTTAAGCCGAATTACATCAAAGCTCGCGAAGGCTTTTGATTGGCTCTCGATCTCCTATAGCGTGAAAGTCCCATAGGTAGCAAATGTGTAGTAAGATATAAATTTTTAATGTTAAATTAAAGCATGCAGCTTCATGCAAAGTGTGTTGGTCACAAGTTACATACAAGTTCAAGGTCATTTATGATGAATTCATAGGTCGTCAGTGTGCTGTAGTTAAATAAATTTAAATTAGATATTTAAATTAAATCTAAGCATGCTAGTGCCAGTCAAAGCAATCTACCGGATGTGAATTATGAGTTGAAGGTCACTTCATGTGCCACCAGTAACCTACAAATCACAGAGCAGTCACTGTAAACTCATATATAACCTGTGAAGACAGTAATTTGAGAGATATTTAAATGAAAACTAAATTAAAGTGCACCAGTGACCATCAAGGCTATGGTTACCAGTGATTTAAGGCTGAGGATGACTTGAGCTCCTCCGTTTCATAGCCAAATGTAAGAGAGTGCAATAAATTTAGATATATTACAGTTAAAAATAAATTGCAGCATAACTGCGCTATACAAACTGTGATCATCCTCGACCTACAGGTTAATGTTTCCTTGTAAGGGATGATATTGTAGATTTAGCTAGATTTTTTTGAATAAAAATCAAATAGACTAAGGCTGTTGGTCTATAGATTGTTTGACAATTATTACGAGTTGACTGTCACATCTCCACATTGATCGACATCGGGTCATTAGTGTGAAACAATGAAATGAATTTAAATGAAAATGTACCATTGCTTATTAAGGTTGATTATCATCGGCAACTCACAAGTTGACAGTCACTGATGGTCAAACCATAAATCTCCAACCTGAGACGGGATGAAAATTCAGATAAATGTAAGACACAAATTCAAGCGGAAGGTTGCCTATGCCCAGCAAATGTGTCAAACACGCAATGCTTACGAAGACTAAAAGGTAAATCACCATAAAATTGGGAACAAAAGCAAAAAGTGTGGATAATTTTTTAAAATTAAAATGAGCCGTAATACCAGTTGCCATCAAACACATGATTACTGGTGACAGTCAAAGTTATCTGGCCACTGATCATCTACGACTTTTCACTCACCAGTCTAAGACAATGCAGTGGTTTTACAGTGGAAACACTTACCAGAGCAGGTCGGTGGTATATACTTAGTTTGTTATGACAAGAAACATGCCAGACATTTTACAAAAACTCCGCTAAGTTCGTTTCTAACATCAATAACAAAGCTTAGATAGAATGTTTGGGAAAAAAAACAGAGCATGAGAATCAGCATAAGAAATGTTGCATAAGAGAACTCATAAGGTACGGTTTTTTTTTTTTTTTTTTTTTTTTTTTTTTTTTTTTTTTTGAATGAAAGGGCTGCCATTTAATGATACTTAACTATGATAAAGAAAAAATAGTTACTTTATTAAACATTATGAATTTATACCTTTAATCAGTTACTGATATTTTTATTAATCACATGTTTGATAGTCAAGAAAAATATTGTCATATCTTTAATATTTGAAATATCATCCAAAGCTTTGCAGTAATACTTAACTTCGCATAGTACAGGGTTATCCAAATTAAACTTCCCCAACTCAGAGGCCTGTGCAGAGTGTTGTATGGGTCATAATGTGATGAAATTTTAGAAACAGACACTTCAGATCATGCGCTCGAGATTTATTAAACAAAACAAATTAGTACAAGAAGTTGCCGATAAGTGGCGCTGCAGATCAACAAAACATTCTACACATGTTCTATATGTGTGCCGTGGTTCTCCAGAATTCTTTCCATTCGCGAAGCAGTGCGTTCCACAGCGGAACGCAGTAAGTCCACATTAATTCCACGAACATGTCGAATAATTGCGTCTTTCAGCTGTGCCAAGATTGCTGGGTGTTCTCGGTAGACCTAATCCTTTAAAAATCCCCATAACCAAAAGT
Source organism: Stegodyphus dumicola (assembly GCF_044657685.1). Lineage (NCBI taxonomy): Eukaryota > Metazoa > Arthropoda > Arachnida > Araneae > Eresidae > Stegodyphus > Stegodyphus dumicola. The sequence continues at coordinate 173,992,734 of NC_140774.1, read as the reverse complement.
CGCATGGTGTGAGATCAGGCGAGCGGGGAGGCCAAGTTGTAGGGAAACAGCGGCTGATCACACGTGCATCGGTAAAAGTTGCCCGTAACACCTGTTGAACGCCACGAAGAATATGGGGAGGTGCACCATCCTGCATAAATATCGTGTCCTGGAGGTGGCCACGTTGTTGCAGTTCAGGGATCACAAACGTTGTCAACATGTCCTGATACCGTTTTCCTGTGACAGAGCAGGTTTTGAACCCTGTAGGAGTCACCTCTTCAAAAAAATAAGGCCCAATGACGAATGTTGCAGTGAAACCGCACCATACAGTAACCTTTGGAGGGTTCAAGGGCACTTGATGGATTGCGCGCGGGTTTTCACTTGCCCAAATGCGGCAGTTGTGCGTATTCACTTGACCATTCAGGTGAAAGTGGGCCTCATCCGTCCAAAGGATGTTCCACGGCCAAGCAGCATCGACTTTCATTCTGGCAAGGAACTGCAACACAAATGTTTCCCGAACTAAAGGATCCCCGTCGGACAGTTGATGACGACTATGGATTTTGTAGGGAAAATAACCGAGGATGATTCGACGCATTACACGCCAGACGGTTGTATAGGGCATATCAACAGCACGAGAAACAGTTGGCACACTGACAACACCATGTGGCAATTGGCTAGTAGGGTCCACGGCCGCCAAAGCAACCTCCTCTACACGGGCAGATTCCACAACCTGTCGTCCTCTACCTGGTAAAATTCCCAGCTGTCCCGTGCTTTCGAACTTCTTAATCATGTCTCGTAGAGCCCGTGGTGTCATTGGTCCTCGGCGTAAGATCTTCAGCCGACGGAATGCTCTTATCGCAGCACAGGAATTCTCGTCATTCTGGTAGAAAAGTTTCACTAAGAGAGCTTTGTCTTTCAAAGTCGCCATTGTGCATCAGCGAGCTGGAAAATTGTGTATCAGGAGCTACAAAAGTGGAAGACGAGCCTGTGTAAGGCCTGTCTTTCACTTTTGTAGGACTCGTGTTTTGGACACGTTGCGCAGAAGCTTTATTTCTGCAAATCACGTTGCTGCAATATGCACATAACTAGTGTTACAGCGCCACCTATCGACAACTTCTTGTACTAATTTTTTTTGTGCAATTAATCTCGAGCGCATGATCTGAAGTGTCTGTTTTTAAAATTTCATCACATTATGACCCCTACAACACTCTGCACAGGCCTCTGAGTTGGGGAAGTTTAATTTGGATAACCCTGTACATCAGCTCTATGAACTTAACAACAACGGCTACGTGTACTATACGAATATCTGTTACGAAAGAGACATAAAACAGGCGTTAGCATGTAATCTTCATGACACGTTCTTTCACCCTTCTGTTTCTCGTCGTCTTTTTAGAAGTCGTTTCTGAAGTTCCTTTTACTTCACGTTGTAGACACATGAGGAATTTTTGGAAGCGTGTAAGATGAAAAATGAGCAACGCTTTCGCCAGGAATCGAACCACGGACCTCTGAAATACCGGCCCAGCGTGCAGAACCACTACACCACGAAGGCACGCTAGGAAGGCGGGAGAAATACCTTATAGCGTTAGTGATACATCAGTGAAAGTGTTCGGTACCACAGGTGCAGTAAAATACCTTATAAGGACTGAATAAACATCGCACTGTGAGATACGCAAGGCATTTGATTTTTATAAAAGGTAGTCTATAAATACAATACAAGTTACGTTATATGAAGAACCAAAATAAAGTGAAATATAATAGTCCATACTAACTCCATCCAATTTAAGTATATCTAGTGAAATTGTTTCAAGATTACTTTCTCTTAAGTTGCATTTATTTAACCATTCACTACTACAGACGTATTTTCTAGAGGTTAAGTGGCATTTTAATATTTGTTTTGTACTTTTCGCTCGTTAAAACAGAAGGTGGTTTTAAAATTAGTAATTCTGGATACGAATAACAACTTAGAGCTTTAGAAATTTCTTTCGACTATAACTTCGATTTGACGCAAAATTTTACTGCTATGTTTATGTCTAAATATTAGCTTTTGAACCTGTATGCACTTTTTTTGTTCTGAAGCTGTTTCTTTTTCCATTTGTCTAATCTCTCTGTTTATGTTCTCTGTTTATGTATGAACATCTATGTTTTATGTTCAAGACCTCTAAATCTCAGTATTTTAATTAACTATGTTGTATCACGTTTCTTAACGTTGTATTTAAAGGAATCTTTATAGGATTTGAATCATTAATCTGTGAAGATTTGATAACTGTGCGTTGTAACAATTTCAATGAGATTTTTACAAGCATATTTATTCTTTAGAAAGTAAGTTTCATAATGTTACTTATAGAAATTATGTTATTCACCGAAATGTTATTTCTAAGTATAACTCTAGTATAAACGTAAACAAAAAATTAAAATCCAAATATAGTCTGAATCTTAAGCATCTGTCTAGAATCATATGAATCTTGGATTCAATGGTAACAATATGGCAATTCTGTCCGCTACCAATCCAAATGATACCAAGTCATCCTAATAGTTCCATATATAATAAAACATAAATAATAATAGCGAGAATACATAAGCTATCTCTTCTCGTCAAATGCTTTGTTGATTGAAGACGTATTCTAGTAGCAAGCAAATTATGCAGAACAGTTCGTTATTGAATAAAAGAAATGTTTGCAAAGTTTTGCTTCTTTCTTTGTTTGAATGAAAAGCCTACTTTTCCTCTCGTAAAGTTACCAGAAATAAATGTATAAGTCAGTCCGAAAAATACTGCTAGCAGAATTATTAAATAAATATTAAGAAAGTTCTCAAATCTAGATGTTGATACAACTTAATAAGGACCAAAATCTCAGGAATGAAATGTAATTAAAATTAACTCAAGAGAATTAAAGTCAAGCAGTCAAGTCAAAACAATGGCTTTCAATGAAGACTGCAATCAGTTATCCCCGTAGATAGCAGTAATTTACACATATTTTTCAATTTATTAAGTAAAACATTTAGTCGAACTGATTAGGCAAACGCGGAATTCCTTCATCTACGTATGAAACTTCTTTACAACTTCGAAGGGCCACAGGATTAAAAACATTGTTTTCAGCAGACTGCAAAAGAAAATTTCTAGATTCTGAGTCTCATATTTTGAGAATACTATTATTATAAATGACATACTCCGCGTCTTCTTAAATCAGAGATAAATTTTCCGTTTGTTCACAGGTTTAAGTAGAAATGAATCCCAAAGAGGGAAAATTAGCAAAAACGGTCAGTTAAGCTTAAATCCTATACAAATTAAACATATTAGCCTTGAGTCGTAAGCGCAGATATTCTTAAATTGCAATTAACATAAAATTTCAAACCCTACATTAAAATAGGTACTTAATAGTATTAAAAAGCTTTTTATTCTTTAGTCTAAAGCAAATGAAAACGCAAATTTTTAAGTAACTTTTAGAAAGTCACAAAAGATTAATCATCTAAATTTTTTAGAAAGTCACAAAAAATTTGGAAAGCAACATTTGGTTATTAATGTTTCAACATTCAAATCTGAATTTTTAGACATTACTAAAGAAACAATTTATTTATGAAATGTGCGTATTAAACTTTAAAAATTTTAACATCTGCTTCTAATGATTTTAAAAAAATGTACAGAAATGCAGAACTAATATATTTTAAACTATATGTTATCTAAACAGTACAGATACTCACTGAGAATGTACTGCAACTCTAAAGCAAGATAATCTTTTAGATAAAGCAATTCTTTAGCAAATTGTTTAATGTTTAATTTTGGGACTTTTTTTCTGGTTCATTGATTCAAACAGGTTTCAGAAATTTAAACAGCATTTCGAAATCGAATATAATTGATCATTCTCTGTGTATGGTCCCAGTAATGGCTCGATTCAGTTCCTAAATAATTTATCTTTTTAGAACAATTATCAACGTGTAGTTATTATAGATTCAAAACATATTTACTAAACCATACACACTGATATCAGTTAAAGTTTACGAATTTCTGAGTACATTTTGGTAGAAGGCTTTCTGTCGAACACAAACATAAACACTATTTTTATATGATTTCGGGTAAACAGCGTTTGCGACTTTACTTCTACATATAAGGCTATATTTAGTTTCTGTGTACTTCATTTACATAATTTTTTTTTATTTTAGCGTTGAAAATTTCAGAATCCATAGGTCTCATATTGGCACGAATTGTTATGTGTTAACAGGTTTTGAAAATAAATTGTAGGTATGAATTTGATCAAATCATTTATTGATGTAATAGTATTTAATGAATAACTAAGTTGTTATTTGAACTTGCATAATTTAAGTATCAGTCAAATGACTTTGACCAGGTATTTGTCGAAACTCTTCACACTGTTTAAAAACACAGAAACAGTCAGCTTGTGACACAAACTTGTGGGAAAAGATGGTTCAATCCTAAACCTAAATAAACCCAAAAGAAACTTATGAGCAAAATCCGGGAACGAAATTTTCTTATAAATGTGATGATGTGGTAAACACTGTAGATCTAGTTTACGTGTTTAATGCAGTATTTTATACGTATTTGCTTTACAAATCTACGTAAATATTGCGTTTTTATGACTGTTCAATATAAAGTACTTTTTAAACTTAGGATGAAACGTTCTTAAATTCGAGTCAGCGGTAATAAGCATAAAACTACTATGTTGGATCACGTTTCTTAATGTTGTATTTATAGGAATCTTTATAGGATTTGAATCATTAGCCTGTGAAGATTTGATAACTTGTAAATATTTTGACTTTTTCAGCTGTATGGGGCGTTATTTATTTGAGTATTACCCTAAACTCATACTGAGTAAAGAGGATTAAAAAGGATTAGTAAAGAGATTCGCTGTTGAAGCAGGAGATGTTAATGAACAATCTCATTTATTTAATTCTACAATAACATTAACAGCTATTGAGAGCATTAAACCATCAAAATTAAACAGTCATCTTAAATCCAAGTATTCTTCGTATTTCAATAAACTAAAAATATTCTATTTGTTTATTGAAGACATTAAAGAATAAAGGGAAACAATATTTTGAGAAACTTATGAAATTTAGCTAAAAATATTTACTTGTGCAGTACGAAGTTTCATGATGAAATCCGGTAAATTCCTTTGTCAAGCGACTCTGTCCCCGGAAGAATTTCTGAAATTTCAAAAATAGCTCATTTGTTAGTATATGTAAGATACATTTATAAATAAGTAAAGATGAAGATTTCTTATTTTGTTGGGGTTTGAAAGTATATACAAGAGGGAAAGGCATAAGCTGACGAATTTTTAAAACTGGAAGTTTAGAATGGAAAAAATTATTTCATTGAAGTATGCACTTTGATAACATAAACTGTATGCTACGTTGATAAACTGTTTAGTGAATTATCACCAAGTTTTTTAAACTACTGTAAAATCAAGAGGAGGTTGTATAAACCACTTTATTAACGCAAGTTTAGCAGTTGGCACTTGTGCTTAAAGAAGCCAGCACTTTTGCTTTAATCAAAATGTATTGGATAAACTTTAAATTGATGAAGTTTAAGTACGCCCTAACGGATTCACAGTTTAACTATCGCGCAATCTGGTTCTGACCGAAGTCGACGTAAATAAGCTTAATGATGAGAATAACTCAACGCCGTAGAGTTCTAAACGCTAGAGATAAAGTTAGCAACGTGGTCTCCTAGCAGGCAGAACACGCTCTGATTTCACCCTCCAAAGGTTTTTCTTTAAATCTTTACTTTTTTCTACTTAATTTGAATATCGCGCGTGCTGGAAATTTGCATTGCGTGTGTGTGGGGGGGGAGAGAAATAGAATGAGGCTTTATAGGAAAGTCATTTAACTTTAAGTAACGGTTTAGAAAATTCAAATGAACCCTATATGTTAAAAAGTAATTTTATGTCTCTTTAAATCAGTGCTTTCTGAAAGCAGTAAAAATAAATACGGAAAAAATAAGAACGGGAACAATCCCTACTGCATTGTTTATATTCATCTACCCTATATCGTCAATAAACCGGCCCGAATTGCTTATACGTGTTTGTGTGCTCATGGTCAAACTCATGGAGCTCATGGGACTCATGGCGGTTAAATTATAACAGATCCAGAGAGCAGCTGAAAGATCTGTGGTTCGAATTGCTTCAAGAGCATAGCTGATTAAAAACAATCGTTGTTTCTGCAATTTTGCTATCCATCAGTTAGGAGTTTTGTACTCGTATTAATTAAATTAGTTTCGCTCTTTCATGCTCTTAATATTAGTCTTGGAAAATACGTTGCAATCACTCGTATTTTATTCATTGTAATTTTAATTCGACGTATCTCAATTAGTTTTATTAAATTATTCTAGTTTGAGCATCATACTAGAATCAGCACATTCATTTTCTGTAAAATGAAACATAAACTATACTATAAGGTTCATTGATATTTTTTGTAATTTGCATTAATACACTATAATTCTCCCTCTAATAGTGCTAATATTTCTCTAGATATCAGCGTGTAACAAAATTTTTCCTTTCATATTATAAGACATAAGAATAGGCTGAAGATGAAAGAGATAAAGAAATAAACTGAAACTGCTAGACAAAATATCATATAAGTAATAGAAAGACAAAATAGAGATATATAGAAGAAGAAAGCAAGACTGGGACATAGAGAAGAAGTAAACTATAGAAAGTACTCTGAAAACTCCCTCCTTTCTGCCCGCCTTCGTGGTGTAGCGATTAACATACTCGGCGTGTATTCGAGAGGTCCATTGTTCGAGAATTATTTTTCATGTCTCCTGCTTAAAAATAAAAAAAATAAAATAAAATAAAAAAAAAACACTTAATGACTCTACAATATAAATCAGCATTTTCAGATATCTAATATTTTGCAAGGAATTTATTTCTTGAAGTGTTATTAATAACAATCTCAATGCCTGCTTCGCTTATCGGAACAAACAGGACCTTATTTCGCTTTATAGACTATAGTATAATTTACAGAATGTAAAATAATTTCAAAACCCAACATTTATACATTAATCGTGAATTGAAATTTCAAGAGAAACCATATAAATCTATATGTCCTCAAAATGTTTTATTTCAACCATGTATTGTCCCTTACTTGAGATCGCAAGCAAATGTTTGCTGACAGCAAAAAATGCAAAAAGTCCTCATTTGTATATACCAGAATATTCTGTGATTACAAAAACATAGTTATTTTCATCATCATTATCTTTAAGCCTAAGAACTGGATTCCTTTTCAGACACTTGCAATCAAGAACATACTATATTCATGTTTCTTTATAGAAACAGTAAAGTAATATTAGATAAAGCGAAAAGAAATGAAAAAAAAAAAAAGCCAAAAAATAAATCTTTTTTTAAAAAAGGGGAAAAAATGGAGATATAAGAATAGGTTGAAGATGAAATATATAAAAAAAATATACTGAAAGTGCTACACGAAGTGATATATAAGTAATAGAAAGACAAAATAGAGATATACAGCAGAGGAAAGCAATACTGGAAAATAGAAAAGTAAACTGTAGTAAGAACTGTAAAAAGTATAAACATATAGAGATTGAATAGAGGGTTCAGAATTCGAGACGTTGGTAGAGAGAACTTATGATCTAATTTATACAAATATGCAATGACCTCATTTTCCGAAGACGTTTCACAAACTAAAAAAGGATTTACGTACATATGATTTAACGTATAAATTCTTGATAGGTTAATATTCTATCAGAATGATAATTAAATCATTATGCTACTGTGCTTGAAGATAAAACTAAGTAAACATGTTATAAGGTATTTCTCCCGCCTTCTTAGCATGTCTTCCTGGTGTAATGGTCAGCATACTCGGTACGTATTCGAGAGGTCCAAGGTTCGAGTCCCGGCGAGGGCATTGCTCATTTTTCATGTCTCCTCCTTCGAACTGACCTAATGTCTTTACAATGTTTTCGTTTCAAGTAAACGTTAAGTGATATGTTTTCTTAATGTATTTTTAAGTAACAGTCTGCAAATTCAAAACAAATTATCCTGGTACAAGATACATAATATAAGAATTTAGAAACGTCTTTAATTGCTTAAAATAATGCAGCAAATAATAATAATCCGTTTTGATATATCATAGATTTAGTATATTTGTACGTTACACAACCTAAGTTATAAATAAATAAAGATTTGAACTAATAAGAAATTTATTTATTGTTTTTAAATGCTCAGCTCATTAACCTTCTGACGAATGAACACAATTCCTAAAAACATTAAAAAAAGACGAAAATATCTGAAAGGTTTCAGATTTTAAATTTAAAAAAATGCCCAAACGGGCATTTTTTTAACTTTCTGTGTGTTAGCTTTATTTGTTAAATATTATGTTGTCCGCATTTAAACCCTGTAAAATTCAATTCAACAGCAATGTCACAAAATATTTAAAAACAGCATATCTGTAGAATTTTTCATACAGAGTCTCGCGCCCTGGAGATAAAAATGTTTTTTCTTTGCGTACAGTGTTGCCATTCCTCGCTTTGAGTTTCTTAATCAAAAACTCATAAATGCTTTACAAAATATGAAATAGATAATAAACCAAATTCCAAATTTGGGCTTCCAGAGCCCATAATCGAGTGGAGGACTACGTTACTCAAAATGTGATGTCTCTAGGTACCTTTGATTTTTCACAGTGCAAGAAACATACATGCATTTTTGCAGATTCTTCATTATTTAATTTCTTTAAATATAATGCAGGACGATAATATTATTGCAGCAACAAAAAAAGTGATTCGCTGTTTATAGTGAATTGCCACAAAATGCTGTTTTGAGACTAGTAGCATACCTGGGCTATCGCCCCTTTGAGTTAAAAAAAAACTGTCACTTTTTTTCTGAGAACATCTATAAGTATCTTCTCCATACCTATGAATTAAATGAAAATTTGCTTTAAAATACAACATGGAATATTTATTCTCCTCTACCGTCCGAAGTGGATGCCACGACAATCCTATTAACAAAAACATTTGCCAATTTCACAAAAACTTCGTATTCACAAAAATGTTGTGAACGCACTATTCACAGATCTCATGGCGTTAAATAGCTATAAATTGAATGACAAATTACAGATCTTATATCAAGTCAAATGGCAACACTATAGAATCTAGCTATTCGTGAGAAACATGCAGAAGATAAGTTAAAGATCTTAAGTCTCGAAATGGTAATACTTGCCAAACAACATGGATGATAAATGATGCTTTAGCTTAAACTATGTAAAGTACCGGTTCGAAAATAACGGAAACACTTCGCTAAATATATTCTTGTTGAATATAAATTTTCCCTTACATTAGGTCCAATACCAATAGCAAGATTTATTTAAAAACTCAAAAATGGAAAATATAGGCAGAGACGTAGTAAAGAAAGGAAATAGAGTTGAATTAATATAATCGTTTGAATATAGTAATGATTCTTAACCAAGAGAGAGGAGACAGTGTTCAATTAAATGTACAGAAACTAGTAGTTCAATAGCAGTTACTAGACACTCTGAAACTTATCGCATACCTTTTTCCAAGAACTAACATTTTCTGCTTCTCCAGAGTAACTATGAATTCTAAAAGAAACACAGTTTGGCCATCTGAAGAATTGAGTAAATTTTCGTTTAAAGGTCGTTATATGATTTCAGTAAGTTTAGTTAAGCATAATCGAGGACCACCCATTTTTAAAGTATTTTTTAAAAGACTATTTGGTTTAAAGTATATTTATGTTGCGCTCTATTTTAATATTTGATTTTGAATTTCGGATTCGCATGTAATGCATTTCTTTGGAATGGTCATTTTACATAATGTAAAGTTTTTTTTTAGTCAATTATTTGAAACAATGTTATGTTGCATTTTTTCCCCAAGCTCTTTACGAGTGTTTAGGAGGCGTGTAGGGAAAATTCTGGTACATTAAAGATCACTTTTTTTCGGTTTTATATGAACTTCAATGCAATGAAATTTTTTTTTTTCGGTTTTTGATCTCAAATGAACCAGGTGAACGAAACACGTTTTCGAAGCATATTGCTCGACTTTTATGAAGCTTTAATTAATTTTTTCCTGATGAGTTCTGAATTGGAGTTTCAGTGAAAGGGGATTTATTATTATTATTTTTATTATCTTACATATTTTTTCCCTTTTGCATTCTTAGTTTTCATTTTTAGTTTTTTTTAGTTTTTTATTTTTTCTCTACTATGACTCTTTTTTTTTTAATTTTAAATTGTTTAAATATTGTGTTGAACCTCTTTTACAAAGATGCAATTATTAATATTGTTGAGGAATTGCCTTACTTTGACTCCAACTTGCTTTCAACTTTAGAAGCATTAAGTTTAAAATATAGCTATATAACATGGAGTATTTATTTGCTTATATGCCAATCAAAATATTTTTAAATATTTCACCTATCACGATTCTCATTTTCAACAATAACTGCAGAGTTATAACTTGTATTAGCAATGAAAATAATTTTCAGTAAATTTTGCCCTACTCCGCAAAACGAGATACGGTACTTCTAAAACGTAATCAGCTAAAGGATAAATCAACCGTATTTATTAGTAATCGGAACACTTTCATAAAATCTTCGCCCTAACGCATCGCGGATATCACCCCTCACGTTGCTATATCGGGAGCGAAGAGCGCATCAAGGGATTGCAAATAATCAAGACCGGCTACTTTTTCCCTTTAAATATATATATCTATATAAATATCCTTGCAGATACAGCCTCTCCCTATCGTTTTAGCTCTGACATCCTATGCCTCTTATGTGTGATTAATTCCATCCAATTTCATATTCCAGCAGAACACTTGTTTCAGCCGGTCATCAATAAGCACGGCTCAACGAATCACGGCGCTTTCGGCTGGAGGAAGACTCCCCCTTTGGATATCCGCCCCCCCTTTTCTCTCCTTGCTGTACTCTCCATTTAACTCCGATGCTACGTTGCCCGCCCCCCGAAAATAATAGCATAAAAAATATTCCATTCTTTTCTTTCCCCCTGCCCCACAGGGATGGGAAGATTTATCATTGGAATGCATGCAGATGAATCTAGGAGGAAAAGCAAATACTCCTGGTGCTTTAGCTCGCACTCATTTGTTTCTAAAAACGGAGGGGGAGGAGGGTTTTATTAGAAGCCATCGAAGCGCCCTCCCCAGCTTTTAAGCCCATGTTTGTCGAAAAAAATAATACGAAGGGGAAAGCGAGTCCAAAGAAAATAGTGGTGGCTTTCGGTGCTGATAGTGATCCCATTAAGAAATGAGGCTTATTATAAGAAGGGTGTTCCCGATTTTTGTGTTCCAGAGGGGTTGCACTCTCGTAATAAAAAGGGGAAAATGTTGACTCGGTCTTCGGGATTTAGTGAGTGCTCATCGTTCTGTCAGCTACCCTTCCCCTCTTCCATTGCCCTCTTATCCGTCCGAAGGGTAAAGAGCAGAAGGGGCATTTGATTTACGAGCAGGGCCCTTGGTGGACGAGGATTTCGACCGCAGTACTTCTCTGCGGACAATCGGGCGATCAGTCAATCTGCGGCATTAAACAACTATGATGCTTTGATCGGGCAAACTGGACCTTCTTAAACTGAATAAACTACGGAATGAAGAGAGCTGGAAGCACGGATCCTATTCGGAAGTCTTATGAGTGCAACAAAGCTTTAATTCTGAGAACGTAACATTTAATCCAGCGTACTAGTGGGAATTAATCTCTAAATGATGATAGTTTTTTCAATGACTTATTGGATACGGATATATTAGATACCAGATTTAAATCTAAAGCTTTTATAAGATGGATTTATTATTATTAGTCCAAAGTGGGCTTTGTCCCTGAAGGACAATTGTTTTCGTTTTGCGATTTTGCGTTGAATCACCACAAATGTCCGTTTCACTTTTCAAACTGTTGCCACCCAATGTTAGAGTCCTGCATTATATTTGAAGCAATTAAATAATGAAAAATCTGCATAAATGTATGTATATTTCCCGCATTGTGATAAAACAACGATACATAGAGCCATCGAATTTTGAATGACGTAATCCTCCTACAAATATGGGCATGTGGAAGACCAAATTTGAAATTTGGAATTTGTTTTATGAGCGATTTCACATTTTGTAAAACTTTAACTAATTTTTGAGTAAACTTAACGATTTGAAAGCGAGCAATGGCAACAATCTACCGGGGGGAGACCTTTTTATATCCAGCCCGCGGAGTTGTGTATCGGAAATTCTAAAGATAGGCTCATTTTAAAACTATTTTGCGACATTGCTATTGAACTGAACTTTATGGTTTAAGTGCGTAGAACATGATATTTAATAAATAAAGGTAACACACAAAACGTTAAAAAAAACGCCTCTTTGGACTTAATTTAAAATTTGAAACCTTTCAGATTTTTTTTATAATTTACATTTTCTATTAAGTAAATTCCAAAGAACAATGAAATATATTCGGAATATTAGTTATGGGGCTCTAATACAGAATTGTTTAAATCTAATAAACCGCTCTGCACGTTATAGTGGTTACCGGAAGTTTATTTCTAGCCCGGAACCAAAGATGTAGGTTTGACTCTTGCGTCATACACATGTGTCGTTTGCCTTTTTTATTGTGCGTGTAACATCAGTATCGATCTCTCCATGGGATGCACCCTGTGCAACATGTTCGAGGATGATACGTCTTAATACTTTCAACAATTTGGACTTGCTGAACCATACATTTTCTTAATTAAAAATATAAATGTCTTACATAATTTACGAAAAGGATGCCAACTTGAATTTTCCATAACATTGTGAAATGCAGTAACATGTGCATACTTAGTACTGTCTTTACATTGCTGTCGTAATCCTGTCCACAAAAACATAGGAAAGATTCAAGCTAATATATAATTATTTCTAGTCATCGAAGTTTCGTCGAAGTTTCTAGTTATCGTTTCTTCAATGGATAATCATTAATTTTATTATTCGGTCATCCCTTCAGATTGCGCATAATACAATATAATAAAAGTATAACATAGTTTCACCGCTGTATCATTCTTGTAGGTTCGGCTAAGATGTCAGAATCAATTTCTGTGAGTACTAGTGCAGAAGTGAGTACTAGTACTAGTTCCGTGAGTACGTACATTAAAAGTTTTTCAAGTAAGCATTAGATTGTATATTTAACATGGAAATTTTATAGATTAAAGTTATATGAAAACAAAAAAAAAATCTTTTGTTAAAGAACGAATATGTAAATACCCGAGAAAAATTTTCCTTTTTGTTTCCAATTCTTGCAATACAAGTGGAGCTTTTTCCTATGTACCCAGCTTTTGTAACCATGAGTCGAAATTGTAACTCATAGTATTTCGTTGGTCCCTGATCCAAGCTTTGCCCGTAGAAGTATTATTATAGGAGTGTGTTGTATTAACTGTGATTATAATGGAGTATCCAATCTCGAAATGTAAAAGAGGATATTAATATTTTAAGATTATAACACAGTTTAAAAAAAAGCCTTTAAATGTTCGCTTCTATTTTGTTTCATACAAAGCAGCAATTTTAAGGGCTTTTTTCTTCCAAGAGAATATTTCTTTAGTTCAACTTTTATGTGGTTTTATACTGGTTGGTGGATGTTTTTCCTTTAATTTGAATCTACAACTATTATTACATATTTTTATTATCACTTGTTGCATATTTATTTTATCTTCGAAACTTCTATTTCAATTAAAATTTTTAAATTATTTGTTTTTAAGAATTGTAAGGCACTTTATTATTAAAAATTTATTTTTAAATACAAAATTCTTTCCCAATATTTGATACCATTTCGTAGCAAGACATATATTTTATTTATGATGTTTTATCATATTAAACCTCAATTATATATCAACTATCTGTGGTCTCAAATCAATCTATGTTCACGAAAAATTTTAATATCTTTAATGAACTATTTGTATTCAGAGACACAGCGCACAAAAATTTGATAAAGAATAGAAAGCCATGCTTATATCCATATTTGATTGAAAATTTCAAACGCAATTTTACTTAATGTACTAATTTTATCTACACATATAGCCTTCATCGCTTCAAATCACATATCTCACTTGCAGTTCTATAAATTGCCTCTACACCCATTCTAAACTAGGAAAGAAGTTTACCACAACAGCAGAAAATCGTACATCCATATCGAGCAATAAATCAGACCATAAATATTAAAGGCATTTCTTTTCCCCTGATATCCAATCGTATTATCCCAATAAAAATATCCAGGAAGAAAACGGAAATATATCCCCAAAATAAAAAAGAGCCTGGAAATATTTTCTCCTCGTGTACATCCTATGATGCTTCCGAGGCGTACAAAATATAGTGACAGAGTCATATAAAACGATTCTCCAGCCATGATTCACTCATATCCTAAAAACCTCAAGATGATGCCTAGGGAGGGAGGGCAAAAGAGAAAGGAATCTGAGGAGGGCAACAAAATGCGGAAAGGCCAGCGCAAAATCCAGGAAATTCTCTTTTCGATGGATATATATTGGTGACAGGTTGTCAGAAAGAATCGATCTGACAACAATAACAAAACGGGGTGATTTTAAAAGTGATCTCTATGGACACTGACGTCTCTTTGGGAAGAGGAGTGGAGGACAAACGGAAACAGCCTCTGGGGTGGTAGGGCGCTGTTCTTCCAGCTGATATGAGTAATGTCCCGTGGCCATTCGTAAATCAACCAAGCCTTCGCTGACGGGTTCTATGCCGAATTTTTAGTTTCGCTTTTTATATTGTGTCGAAGGACGTTTGTTTCCAGCCAGTGGTTACGCATGCGAGAAGGAATTCCGTAAAAAGTGGTATAAGTCTATCTCTGTGGGCTTCAGAAAGCAAGTTTTCTTCCGAAATAAATTACATTTTAAGGAAATAAGAACTATCATTGCATAAAATTTTATGATTGCCTCATCATTTTCAGGAATTAAGAATTATCATTGCCTAAAAATTTATGATTGCCATGCCATAAAAACTTATAACATTCTCACAGGAAGATTCTGTTAAATGCCAAATAAGGCAAGGGAAAAATTATAATTATATTTAAATATATTTTCACACTCACTCATTTCACATCAGATGTTTCACAGTTTCATTTTTCGTTGTTTTCCTAAATAAACTGTAAAAACTCTGCGCCTTTCTCTCTGTAGGTATTTCACCATACTTAAAAATACTAGATTCTTAGAATGTATTCTTGTAAGCAGTAATTCTTTCAAGGTGTCACACAAAACCATCAAGAATACTCAGTTTTGTTTCTTACTGTTGTTTCATTTATTTCAATCGAAAACATGGAAGAAACCAAGCCTCTTTTCGCTTTCAATTGAACTTCTGCATCGGAATAGGATAATTTTACTTCTGACAGTGGTATGTAATTAACTAAAATTATTTGCTGTGTAAAGGTTAATTAGCAATTAAATACACATTTCTTGGTAATAACATCCAGATATTCCATAAATTGTAATCAAATTGGACTCTGTTGCAAAGATAAAGTTTTAGCGGCTAAGAAGTTACAGAGTTGTAAATCCTTCATTAACGAAGGCAAAATGTTCCCTCAACGAAGCTAAAATAATAGTTTGAGGAAAGATTGTAAAAGAATTGCATACATGTCACTTATAAATGATTAGTATACAAAATTACTCAGTGAAAAATTCGTTAATATTAACCAATCATAGAAATGGATAAATTTTTGAAAACAAACTTCAGATATCTGATATAAGCACCGCATGACTTCCCTACACGGCCTATTAAATTATACACATTTTTTGCAGCACTTCGTTTAAACTTAGTTTTTCGAATTTCCTTCGAGATATATTTCTAATTCAATCAATTCAGTTCTCGCTTCGCAGCAAGACAAAAATACATAAAAATTCAATCTTCATTAAAATTTGTAAAATACAAACACCAAATACTGTTAAAAACAGTTTAAAAACAATTCTTAGACTTAAAATTTGAGTTTCTATGGAAAAATAAGCAATTCGTGAAGTTGGTGCAGCAAATACTTAGTTCAATATTCTACTTAAGGGTTTCAAATGCAAACCATATGTTTGCATATTTAAGCCAAATGAGGCCGCCATATGCGGCCTCATTTGGCTTAAAGCCACTTAAACTTTTAAATTGTTGATAATTCTACAACCATTGCATGTAGACTAACTAAATGCATAAAAAGACCTTAACCGGGCATAAGAATAATATGATTCAATCACTTTTAAAGCAAAAAATGCACATTTTACCAACATATAACTGAGCTCAAAGAGACGGGTAATAGATTAGTGATATATATACGTTTGCTGTTACAGCTAAAAAGCTGATTTCAGGGGAAAAGGGAGGTGTTATGTTATATCAGTCCCATATGCAAAATTTCAGTATTCTACTGCCATTCATTTTTGAGTTTTGCGAGATACATACATACGTACAGACGTCAAACAAATTTTCTTCTGAATCCATTTGGAATCCATTTTACAATCTGTTTTGGAAAAACGAGTGCTTTATTCTATCCATATGCATAGAGGTCATGGGAAATTAATCGTTCAAATGGGTTCATGAGCGGTCAAAATGGATATTTTCGTTGTATGGTACCCGGAGCTTTTCGCGATTACAGTATTTTCTTTATTCGTACAAGGAAGTAAAAACGACTGGACTGGCAATGTGTCTGAGCTGACGCAGAAACTAAAAAAATGGATTTACAAATCATTCATCAAGGCATTATAGTGCGTATTTGAAATCCTATTAGATTAAATTGAAGTATCTTACGAATGTATAATTTTAACATAGGCAAAAATGGAATTGGAAAATATATAGTCAATGACAAAGAAAATTTAACTCTCATATAAAACAAAATTATCTCAGCCAGGTGTGTGACCGTACAGCAAAGTGACCATGATCTGAACTGTACTTTAATCTAAATAAACACAAATTTCAAGTAATATGAAGTATAAACATAGAATTGAAAAGATCCCCCAAATTTATGATTGAATGATTTGTTAAAGTAACTATATGGGTGTTTACAAAACCGTATCAGATGTTTTCTTAACACATTTTAACAAGAACAGAACAATATCGGATATTTTATTAGTACATATTGATAATGAAATATTTTTAACTCATTTGCACAGATATAGAAGAGATATATGTGTAATATTGTAAGAAAGTTAGTTAGTAATGTTACTGACATCATTAAATACAGCAATGAGTATGATCAGTTTTTCGATTAAGTTGCTATTATTTTAATTTACTCTATATGGATATAAGTCTAATTTTTATGATTTAGGTTAGCGGAAGTGTTTGGTAGTTTAATGAGTGAATATTCCAAGAACCTTCCAGCAAATATGCAGTGAGAAAGTTAAGAAAATGAAGCTAATTTTTAGTTTGTAAAAGGATTATTTCTAAATAGCTTTCTTGGAACTTTTTTCATTGTACTGGTAATAGAATATTCATGTTTTCCTTCGTTACCGAATTTAGCTCTGTGTAATACCTACAGCTAAATCAATACTGATATTTTAATTTCTTTTATGTTTTCAGTTTTGTGGGTGGCAAAACCTTTTTGAATCCTTTTTACTTCGTATGAAGTAAAAGAAGTATTGTAATCGCGAAAACTTTTAGACATCATTTTTCAAGTACGAGTAATATATCCATTTTGACCGTTATCGAATCTAATTGAACGATGTTTTTGCTTGTCTTCTGCACGCAGGAATAGAATAAAGCACTTTTTCCCCAAAAGTATAATAAAACGGATTCAGAAGGGATCTTTTTTATGACGTCTGTACGTAAGTATCTGTGTTTTTATCTCGCATAACTCTAAAACAATTAGCTGTAGAAACGTTGATATTTTGTATATGCGACTGCTATGCGATCCAAATGTAAATATGCTTTATATGTCGCGATCAGCTGCACCAAATGTGCATATATATATCCGGAAATAAAATCAAGAAAATATTCTCAAGAATACTTAAATTTTTGTGTTTACCAGGCTTGAAGTAAATAAAGAAAAAAGGCCGCCTCTGTGTCATTTGCTGAAACATTTTGGTGCTAAACGAAAGCGATATTTGAAAAGGCTTCATAGTGAGCACGATAACAAACTCAGAGAATTTCTCGAATTAAAATTTAAATCATATGAAAAGCAAACACCGTTTTTAAAAATACTTTTCTGTGAATGAAAACGGTTTTTTGCTTCTTACAACGTTTCGTATAAAGTAACTAGATTCAAAATGCCTGACACCTTTGGTGAAGAGCTTATTTTGCCAGCCGCAACTGCGATTGCAGAAACTATGCTTGGAGATAAATTTCTCAAGAAATTTCAGTCAAATGATATTAAATGATAACTATTGCCTGTCGAAATGGTTAATGTAGCTAAAGATGTACATCATTAACGCTTTCAATAAAATATGGCATAGATTGTTTTCAGTGCAGCTTGATGAGGCAACAGATAGCAAAAATGATGCTCATTTCATTGTCTAAGTGCGGTTTTGTGGTGGTATGTAAGCAGTTGAGAATTGCTTCTAATACTATTTCTAATATTAAACCTTCTTTTTAAACTCTTTGCTCTGCAAGACAAGCCAAAGGGAGTAACTGATAACTATTACATTGTTTAAAAATTAGTCTTGCTAAGTTAATTATTACATACATTGTGCGATACTGGTGCAATCCTTTTTATAAACATATTATATCAGCGTAAATGTGTATTTGATTTTTTTATGTCAGAATGTATTTTATTTTGCTTTCTTTTCAGTAAATTAAACAATGTTTTAATAATATTTTTTCGATGCTCTCGCATCTTAGGTAACATTTATCATTATTTTTGTTTTATTCAACATTATCATTATTTATTTTATTTAACACTATTTATTTTATTTAACATTATCATTATTTATTTTATTTAACACTATTTATTTTATTTAACACTATTTATTTTATTTAACATTATCATTATTTTATCATTAACATTATCATTATTATTTTATTTAACATTATCATTTATTTTTTTTTTATTTAACATCATCTAGATAACATTTAATGTTATCTTTTCCTCTAGAAGGAAGCACCCTACAAGTTGAGAATCGCTTATTTAATCGAATTTTTGTGAATATCTCCTATAAAGAATTCTGAAAATATTCCAAATGAAAATGTGGCTTATTGTTAACTTTACTTCCAATTTATTCTTAAGATTACTTATTAGTCTCTGAATGTGAATGAATAAAAAATAACAATCTTTATATCTCTTTACTCTAACTAAGAGTAAAATTGCTAAATTGCTAAATAATGTACATTCTCACATTCATTAAAATTTAGTGATTTTACTTCCTTGTACGAAGTAAAAAGGAAGTATTGTAATGGCGAAAAGTTTCAGGCAATATATTTCAACGAAAATATCCATTTTGAACGCTATCGAATGCAATTTAACGATGTTTTTGCGTGATATCTGTACGTAAGGACACAATAAAAGACTCTTTTCCACCCAAAAAATTATAAAACTTATTTAAAATGAATTCTGAAGAGAATTTTTCGTGGCGTCTGTACGAACGTATGTACGTACGTACGTATCTCGCATAACTCAGAAAGGAGTAGCCTCAGAACGTTGAAAATTTGTATATAGGACTGCTATAACATGTAAATGTGCACCTCGTATTTTCGTTGCCATCGGCCGCACCAAACGTATATAAATATATTTATATATATATATCCACTCTGTTACCCGGCTCAGTGATCTCAGTTTCTTTACTCTTATATGTTTGTAAATTGTACATTTTTTGCTTTAAAATGATTGAATTATGTTGTTTTTATCTTCCGGTTAAGAAGTTTATGCCTTTCGTAATTCTGGAAGCAATATTTGTACAATTATCAACAATTTAAAAGCTGTTTAAGTGCGATTAAGTTTTAAATAACATGGCGGGCATATTTGTTAACATTTGAAACATCAGAATTGTAGATTTGTTGCCAATCTAGAGAGACTAAGCTTCGCAACACAAAAATAACGCCTTCATTTATTATTGCGAATTAAATCATGCTTAATGCTTTCTGGAATTTTTTCGAGGAAATAAGTGTTTAAGATTTACTTCGTAATTTTTAATGCAGATATTTTGAGTTTTTATGTATTTTTGCCTTGTCGCGAAGTGAGAACTGAATTAATTGAATGATAAATATTAAATCGTCTGTGAAAAACTGTTTCTTTTCTGTTTTGTTTGCTTAATTTCTTTCATACATCGTTTTAGCTTTATTATAGTATTTGAATAGAACATGTGGCAACGATAATTCTTCAATTGATATAAATTTTGTGCATTAAGAGTGGCGTTATAGTAAACAAATATAGTGAATTTTAAAGAGTGCATTTATTCTATGGTGGTTTATGCGCTGTCGACGAAGTACATTTAATTCAATCCAATCAATTTAAATGAAATTCAAGAAAAAAATGCGTATAATTTAATATTCCGTACAAGGAATTAATGTGGTGTACACATCAGATTTTTTAATTCTACTATAGCTTAACTCCGTTATGTTTGAATATGTGGTTAATGCAGTGAAATATTACTTCATAAACTACAAAATAGTTCCTAAAAACAAAGTAAAAAGAATAGAAATACAATGCATATTTTGGTAGCAAAGATTTTCAAATTCAATCAATAAGTCTTTCAATGGTTTACAAAAGAGAGAACTTCTGAAAAATTTAGAATATACGTAAACAAAGGAAAATTAAAAAACTGGAAATTACTTCGAACTTGCAGAATACAATTATATTAAACATTTTTCTTATGTTTATCATTGTCAAAAATAATTAATCAATAATTTCGTACATGAGCCAAAATATTATTTACGTCATTTTTCATCGTGAAGTAATACAAATTAATATAAAATCACAATGTAATATAAAGTCGCAATATCAAAATAATATTAGGTTTCGAAAAAAGAATATAAATTTAACTAATTTTAAGAACATTATTTTGACCAAATCAGCCATCTATGTCTCTTAGTGATCTATAAGGAAAGAAATTTTGGGGAAACTTAAGATATTCACTTACTAAAAGGCAAAGTAAAGTACTAGCATATTAGAACTTAATTTAAATTTCTGAAAACTAAACCTATTTCATTAAATTTATCTCGTGGTTACCTGTGATCAAAATAATAAATCATTAACTTGGTATAGAAGGGAAAATAATATTTAATTTATTTTCGAACGCTAAGCACATAAATTAAAATTAAATCCCATTAAAAATATTGCAATTAATTCCGAAAGTGAAGTGAAAAAGTAATTTTAGCAACTTGGATAAAAGTGATTGCAAGATATAAGATAATTTAGCTGAGGTAGTAGCTAAATTATTCAGGATTACTAATGCATTTTGATACTAAGCTGAGTTTTTAGTCAACAACGTAAACATTATCTAACAGGTAAGCTTCAGTTATAAACAGAAAATTTAATAATGGATGTTATCTTCATTACTAATGTATTACATCATTAGTTATGTATTACATCATTTAAAGGATTAATTTTGGAATCCAAAGAATAAAAATATCAATATGTAATCGTTTAAAATTATTAATTATTTGCACAATTACCTTTCCAAATAATAGAAGATATTACAAGCAATTTTGGAAAAAACTCTAAGTATCAAGTACTTATACAGAGGCTGTTCACACATTTTTTACACGAAGTATATTGTATTCACAAAACTAAGTTACATAAAATTCTTGTGTTTTAAATGTTCTGTTTGACATCCCTGATTCTGAACTATCTTTCGACACCGCAATTTCCAGGGTAATAATGCCTTTTGAAGTGGCAGAAGAGATATTCTATCCCATTCCTCCCGAACAGCTTTCCAGAGTCCTGCTAGGGTTTTGGGACAACGTTTGGATAATGCAGTTTTTAAAAGTCCGAAAGCACAAAAATCCATAGGTGACACATCGGAAGATTTAGTAGGGATATCAGTGAAGGGTATGGCCTTGATACCAGTTTTTTGTTCCATTTCCTTTAGGAAATTTACAGTGGATTTTCATGTGTGACTGCTAGCTTTGTCCTGATGGAGTCTCACAGATGGATGGCACTGTGGGTAAACCGATGGTATTTCATTCAGAAAAATTGGCGATAAAATATGTTCCTGATAGTATTTGGAGTTAATCTTGACATTTTTTTTGCACTCTCTTTATTTTTAACTTGCCATTATAAGAAAAACCAGCAACAATCATGAATCCCTCAGAAAAACTTTCTTTCGATTCTTTTAACCATGTACTTAAATTTTTTTCTCCCCTTTTATGATAATAAATTGCTCTTTTTTTGTTACAATCATTTAAATACACCCATGCTTCATCTATTGTGAGAATTGTTTTCCATTTTTCTTTGGGTAAGTGTTTCTCATATAGAATTCTGCAGCGTGTCCTGCGTTGAGTGATATGCTTTGGAAGAAGACGATGCACATTGCTTTTTTTCGCTTTCCTTAAGATTTAAATCAACGTTTATCATTTTGTTATACACCGAGCATTTTAATGATTTTGCAACTGTCCTTTGACTAGGGGGATTTTCTTTTAACATTAAACAACGTACCTTTGCAATAGTGGAAGATGTCCCCTTTTTCCCCCTGGCTACTTGTTTGGAATTTTTGTCCCACTTGAGGCTCTAATTTGACGCTTTTTTCCTTTCTTGTTGATGATATTACTTATAGACGCTTTAGATATCACAAAACCATGACTCTCACATCGTTTTTGGATAACGGAGTGTGCATATTTCTCTTCGGAAAGAGCATAAATGTAGCCTTCGAACCACTGCTTTGTTAAATTCACAATTTTGAATAAAAACAAAACTTTCAAGCCACAGACGATAATTTTGACTTTTAAAAACATAGTATAATAAAATTACTTCTTTTGCAGCAAACGATGTTTTATTACAGTTTACCAAAATCGTCTAAAAATGTGCGAACAGCCTCTGTATTATTACTATTTGTAATCTATCTCTTGTCATGACAAAAACTTTGTCATATTAAAAGCTTTAAAACTGATTAATTCAAAAAGTTATGTAACCTATCTGTTAAGAGTAGCTCTAATGTATATTTTAAAAATACGCACAGAAGAAAAATGGTCCTTAAAAAGTTATTTTTTATTGCATTCTAGAGAGCATTCTTCATGAAGGGAAATTATTTTGTGAGATCTAGTTTAAAAATTAAATAGTTTTCATAGTTTTAAAATTAATTTATATTTCATCAGTTCTGTTCAACTAACCATCGGTATTTAAGCAAAGTTATTCTATGTATTAATTAGAACGGGTACTAATTTCACGTTATGTATTTAGGATAATTTTTATGGGAATAGTTTAAGGTAAACTGATTCCTTTAGATAATAATACAAAAAAGGTTTTCATCACTACTTCCTCCCCTTAAATTTAAACAAAATCTATCTTAAATTCTGATTAATTATAATTTTTATTTCGAAATGGGAGTTATTATCAGTAGCGCTCTTAACTTTTACTACCCCTAAAGTGAAAAATAAAACGTATAATAAAAATTAGCATAGTAATGCTTTTTATGAAATAAAACTTATTCTGTCATGTTTAGGAAGTATTTACACTATTTTGCTGCAAAGATTTGGTCAACATGTGCACTGAAGATTTTACCTCTGCTCCTAATCTGAATGTAAGTTTCTCTGCCAGGGTACTATAATTGCGGAGAAAACAGTTTACCAGGTGAATCTGAAACCGCGCATCTTGCACACTGGTGGTTATGAAAACGCGGCCGCTAATTTAAGAAGTAATGATATATTACTTTTTTTGTCTCATTCCTACAGAAATTTTAAACTCTAGTAAAACTGGTCTCTGTTTTTTCTAGTATTTAAATATTAGGGTAAAAAAGTTAAACCTATATATGAAACAAATCAAGAAACGAGAATATTTTTAACTGATAATTTGAAAGAAGTTTTAAAAATCTATTCGGTTTTAAATTCAGCATCGAAATAAAAATTTTGGGGAATTAATTCATCAA
This sequence comes from Stegodyphus dumicola, assembly GCF_044657685.1. Taxonomy (NCBI): domain Eukaryota; kingdom Metazoa; phylum Arthropoda; class Arachnida; order Araneae; family Eresidae; genus Stegodyphus; species Stegodyphus dumicola. The sequence continues at coordinate 173,968,836 of NC_140774.1, read as the reverse complement.
AATCCTTATAAATTTTTCAGAAAATACAATTAAAACGTTCTGCGAAAATAACGATTTTGTGTACAACTTATCGGATTTATTTATTGCAAACTTCTTTTTTTAATTACAAAGATTAGAAATCTCATGTCATTAAAAAAAAAAATATTGTGACTTCACAAAAATCTTAGAAATCTCCATTTATTTTAAAGGTAACTAAATAAATCTATAAAGTTTTGAATAACATGAATAAAATTAGAATTAAATAAATGTATGAAATTACTGTAGAAAACATCGTTTATTTCCCTGCACCTTTCACTCAAACCATTTTTCTTTTGAAAATGTCTTAAGAGTGAAGAATTTTTTACGCTGCATGTATTTCTTTTTTCTAAAAACATAGTGCAAAAACATTCAACAGTATAAATATATATGCACATTTCTCGCTGCATGTTCTTATACTTCTACAGGGAAAAAAATCCGAGCTTTGGGGCTAGGAACTGCAGTGTATGGTGCTGTCGAAATTCCTGTTTTTTATTGAAAAATTCTCAGAGGTTAACTATAAATTCAGAAATATGCTATATTTGATACATAAATTCTTTTCTCTAGTCTAGATTCTAGAACAAGTTTCTCTTTCTGTGGCCAACATTTGATAAATTAGTAAATGAAGATCTGTGACCTTTTTTATTAGGTACTTTAATTTTGTTTCGTCTACGTCTATATCTTGTAGTTATACATTACCAACATCAGTTTAAAATCAACGAATAATTATTTTGTACTTTATAATTTTATATTCAATCATGTTTTTTTTATTTTTCATGCATCCATTCATACATTTGTCAAAATGAACATTAGCACTGAATTAATCTAGTTTCAAATTCCAGAACGCCTACATTTCATCATTTCTAGAATTTACAGCTACTGAAAGTATCTACTATACACGGAATTTATGTAATCCCTGTGAAAACAGTGTTTACATGCTTTCATTATAATTTGGAGTTTTTTGAATAAGCCTACAATCGAGAAAATTAAACGTATTACCTTGGCTAAATATGTATAAAATTTCGATGATAAGACTGCACATGTAGTTGGTTTTTTGTTATTAAAACGTGCTTTAAAAACTTCAATTCAAATAAACTGAAAAAGATTATTTCATTTTGATAAACTTCATTCTGTCAAATTTTCATCAAAATTATCTTGGGAGGGGGAGTAAACGTGGGCACTTTTATAGAAAAGGCAGTTATGATTACATTGCATTCAGGAAGTTTTTCTTTGATCGTTTTGATTTAAAATATGTCATATAGACAGATAGCAAATAACTGGGAATGCTTCGTAGGCTGGAGGGATTATTTCAAAATTTCAGTCCCTTTAATTAAACTCAAGTTACATGAAGTTTTTATGCATTTATTTTATACATTTTAACTCATAGAATAGGGAATAGAATGGGGAAGATGGAAAATCACTATCTCTGAACATACAAAATTTATTGCTTTTAAAAAGCGTGAAAACAAAGGAAATGATGTCAGTTTTTTTGTTTCTTTTGATGCATTCCAATCTATGTGATGGCAAACGATTCCCTTGAACGGTAGCACAGTCGACGCGTATTCGAGAGGTTCAAGTTCGAGTCCCGGCGAGGGTATACTTTATCCCGTATCCAGCATAAAAAACACCTAATGACAAATAATGGAGCCCGAACTAAAGTGTGGTGGATGATGGTGGTGGTTTACTACCAGGAGGGTGGTTTACCCCCAGTGGTGGTTTTCCACCAAGATTTGGCGATTGGATCGCCTAATCCCCAGTCGCCCTGTAAAAGGGGGAGTATATAAGGCATTTTCTCCCTCCTTTTTGTATGTCTTTGTGGTGTGACGGTAGCACACTCGGCGAGTATTCGCCAGGTTCGAGTCTCGGCGAGGACATTTCTCATTTTCACGTCTCCAGCATCAAAATAAACTAATGACTCTACAAAGTATTTAATTTAATGGAACCAGCATATGATGGTTCCATTAAATTAAATGGATTAACATAGAAAATGCATATGATGTCCTGCATTTGTAGGAATGTGTATTCCTTTGCAAGTTGGAAGATTTAGCTAATCAATGCGTAAAAAATATAGATAAAGAATATTCAGATATTAAAAAATACTTGTTAAAGATATTGGCTGTTACAAAAAAAAATGACACTGTTTTTTAAGTTTTTTCTTTCAATGCAACCAACACAAATTTCTAACATGCCGTCAGTCCCTACCGCTGAATTTCCTAATCTTATTCATCCTCTTCACAAAAGAAAATTGGGGGAAAGGGCAAAAGAACATAGGCTATGTCGCCTTTTATTGAAAGTGAATCTCATTTTTTGTTCACCACGAACCCTCTCGTAGAATCAAGATCCTGGTTTTCCTAAAAGTGGCTTCGACAAGAAATATATACGACCTGAATAAAGTCAAGATAAAATGGGGACCTTTTGTGATTGGAAGCCATTGCCCGATCTTGAGTAGTGTTGCTTGCTCTTTGATACGCTTTATAGGGGGGAAGAGGACTGGGGAAGCAGTCATTCTCAGCGGCAGTAACTCTTGCCCCTCCACGGGTCTTATGAGCCATTTCTGGGGAGGTACTACGATCGCTTGAAACGACAAAATTTATCCGCAATAACACATATCTTTTGGAGTTCTTGCTTGTTCTTCTGAGAATGGACGGCCCGCTGTGCTTCCTGCTTTCTTTTCCTTTTATTTTAGTCTATCTAAGCGATCATAAATCCGGGGCCAAACCAATAGCCGGATATAAATTGTCTCTATGGACCGCCATCAAATGTAAAGGCCGCATGTTCTGCCATTTCGACTCCTGTTTCCTTGTCATGAGGCGACCCCTTCCTTTCCCCTGTGGGTGCTTTTCCCACCTTACCTCGGTGCTACGCCAGGAAGGAATGTTAAAATAAACTATCATCCATGTTTGTCCATGATGTTAAGTGCAGTTTATCTTTTTGAAAAGCAACAAGATTTTAATTTTATCTGTTATCACTAAAATGTGTGCATGTGTTCAAGAGCTGACATAAATTACTTTAAATGTATCAAATAGAATTTTCTTTCGTGTTTCCACATAATATTGGACAATAATCTTTTAACCATTTAACCATTTACTATTTCTTGTTTAACCTTATGATATTAATATTTATTCTTAGCAAAACACTTTGTGTATTTAAAAAGGTGTTTTATTTATGATTACTGGAAAAATATAATAAGGGTGTTTTAGATATTTATTCCAATAACCGCATAGGTTCCGTAAATCAAAATCAAAATTCAAAAGATTTTTTAATGCTTCGAAAGTCGCCAAGGTAACCATATAAAATAATTAGTTAAATAATATTTTTTTATATCTATCGTTATTGTAATCTAAAATAAGAGGCGTATTCGGAAACTAAGTACCGTTTTGAAAAAATAGTAAAACAATTTTTTCGAATCCAATTTTATTTTTACATGAAAATACATGTCTTAAACTATTTTTCAACATAGTTTCCGCCAATGACCAAACACTTGTCATAGCGGGTGACCAGTTTTTGTATACCATTGTCAAAGAAACTTCCCGCCAGTTTCGATAACCACGACTCCACAGCATTTTTCGTGTCATCGTCAGATCCAAAGCGCTTGCCACCAAGCTCGCGCTTCATGTGCAGGAACAAGTAATAGTCGGACAGCGCCAAGTCCGGGCTGTACGGCGGGTGATCGAACTGCTCCCAATGAAACTGTCGAATTAACGATTGAGTGACACCAGCAGTATGGGGCCGAGCATTGTCATGGAGCAACACAATTCCTTTACTGAGCATTCCTCTTCGTTTGTTTTGAATGGCCCGCCTTAGTTTTGTTAAAGTCTCACAATATCGTGCCGCATTAATGGTTTCACCTCTGGGAAGAAATTCAGTAAGCAAAACGCCTTTCCTATCCCAGAAGACAGTGCACATGATTTTTTGTGATGACATTGTCACACTCCATCGATTTTCTTTCGATTCTGGTGTGAAATGACACACCTAAGTTTCATCACCTTTCACAATTTGGTTTAAAAAGTTTTCTCCCTCATCACTGTACCGCGTGAGAAATGTCAGGGCACTACCAAGTCGCTTGGTTTTGTGAACATCAGTGAGCATTTTTGGAACCCACCGGGAACACAGTTTGCAATAATTCGAGCGGTCAGACACAATTTCGAACAAAACAGTACGTGAAATTTGTGGAAATGCCTCTGAAAGAGTTGTCATTGTGAAGCGTCTGTTCTCATGAATTGCTTCATCAACTTTCCTTACCAAATCATCGGTGACAACAGAAGGCCGACCACTCCGAGCCTCGGCGTGGACATTTGTTCGACCTGCATTAAACATTCTTACCCAATTTCTCACCATTCCATCACTTATCGCGTATTAACCGTAAACTTCTGTCACTTGACGATAAATTTTGGCCGGTTTAACATTCCTCGCGTTCAAAAACTTAATCACGGCACGAATCTCACAGTCAGCGGGAGAACTCATTGTGTTAAACATTTTGAATGTGCACAGCAAACTGAAAACACAACATAGAGCAACCAAAATGGTGACAATTGAAAGTCAGTGAACAAGAAAGACTAGTGCGTATGCGCGGGACGCCTACCACAGCGCTGCGACGGCGCTAGAATGAAACGGTACTTAGTTTCCGAATACGCTACGTAATATTTAAAAAAATCTGTTTTCAAGACTAAGGTTGTAATATAATTGCGATTTTCCTTTCATTTTTCATATGAAGCGCCACTAAACGTTGCTATATTTCGAACATCTTTTTAATATTTATTTTTTCTGAAGATGAATTCTCTATTAAAAACATTACACTTTTAAGTGTTTCCCAAATTAACAATTTGGCATTATGTTTGAATTTCACTAACAATATTCTATTTAAGTTATACCTTTCCTTTTACCTCATTTGCCGAAACGTTCGCTCATTCACAGGTAGCGGTAATAGGTGAATTTTATAGCCTCTGGTTATAATAAACTACATATTGTAATGTAAGAACAGTTAAGAAAATTTTTATATTTGTATCCAGGTCCGTGCGACTGGTAATGTTGTGTTATTTTAATTTTAGTTTAATCCTCACAAGCAACGAGATAGAATAAATTTAAAGTATAATTATGTCTGCTTGCTTGAAGAAGTTATTAATTTTAGCTCTGAAACCTCACTCACAGAATATAAGTTAAGTTATATGACCAAAGTTAAGTCAGCCCAAATGGGTGTTACAAGAAAGTTCAAAGATTACTGTTCCCGACAACAGCGAATCAATATATATACATAATCTTATTTCTTTTCTTAAATTCTGCGCTTTTACCAGATATGCCATTATTTGCATGAATTTATTCACTCTGTAGTATAAACACGGAGTCTAAGGAAGGAATATAAATGTAACAGCAGGAACATAAAGGGAAAACAGCATTTATAGCATTTCATACTCTTAAGTACACTTTCAACGTTCCCTTTCATTTTAGATAATTTTTAGCCTTTTGAGGCCGAGGCTTTGGTAGCAGTAAAAGCTACCAAAGGATGGGGAATCTTGAACCGAAATCTTGCTTTCCCCCCTTTAAGAAATCACCTCCTATTTGCAACAAAGATTCTTGTGTATAGTTTAATGGATTCTCAGAGGAGTGCATCTATGTCGCAAAAGGAATGCCTTTGAAAGAGATAAGTGGCTAAAACCCCAGGGACGTCAAATTTGACATTTCACTCCACATTTCAGCCTGGAAAATGGGGGAAATCGACATGGCCACTAAAGTGGACAACCCCGTCTTTTCAAAGAGAGTATGGCCACTATAATGGCCATCCCGTCTTCAAAAGGTTAAAAGTCATTATTTTCACACTGTGAGATTTATTTTAATTTGCGCTAACCAGTTATTTTATGTTCTGCGTCTTTACTATTACTGCTCTATTTCCATTTTCCCGCCAGAAGGCAAATTAACTCACGTGTATTTAAATGTGAGTTTCAGATGGTTTAGATTAGAGATGTGCAAACGTTTTCGGTCGCGGGGCCAAAAATCGAAAATAAACGTTTGGCGGCCCAAGATAAATTTTTGTAAAATTTTGAAAACAATGTACAAGTATTATAATTTAAATATGTTAATGAGATGAATGAAATAGCGATTTCATTTTTAAAATTTCCTTATATTGAGGTTCGAAGTGAGATGTACTGATTCTAAGGAACGGGGCTAAGTGCTCATCTGTCAGTCTACTTATGAAATAATTCTTTCTCAGGTTCATGGTTGAAAATACTTGTTCACATATATCAGATGAAGCAAATACAGTACTTATTTTCTGGGGGTGAGATATTAATTGTGGGAAAATTACTTTAATGATGATTAAAACTCTGGCATATTTAGAAACAACTGCTTGAGATGATTGTTAGATTACAACTCAATTAGTTCAAGCTGCAAATTCTTTGCTTCACTATTTACGGTGAAAGGCATGGCAAAAATATCCAAATCTGTCTGAATGGCGCTAAAATCTTGAAATCTTGAAATGTAGTTTTTTTCCAAGCCATCTGCATAATTCTTTTCTTTTCGTTTACTGAGGGTATTGAATTTAACCTCGAGAAATGAGATAAATCATTTTTAGCTAATTGCTCAGCAAAAAGATTTAAGTTTTAGTTAAAAGCTTTGAGATATGCCCGGATATCGTCTATAAAATGATTGCTGCCTTGCATCTTGACATTCAAAAACGCAAAGTCCAAAAGCCATTCTGTATCTTCTAAGATTTCAAACTTCACAGAATACTGTTTCTCATGGAAGAACGACGCAATGTCGTTTTCTAGCTGCAAAACTCGCTCGAAAACCCATCCTGCACTAAGCCACCTTACTTTCATGTAATGTAGTGCATCAGAGTATTCAGATTGCACAGACTGAAGAAAATCTCCACCTGTGAGTAGACTACTTCACCACGAGATCGAATAGTGTTTACAAGCTTCACGACTGCATTAAGCACGGGTTTCATATTCAATGCAGATTTACACAGAGCATCTTGATTGATTTATAACACAATGAAGAAAAACATTATTGTTCCCGGGATAGTTTTGATTAAAGAGTCCAAGAAATCCAGACTTTTTCCTGTCATATTTGGAGCTCCATAAGTCATCATATTACATATATTTGTTATAGGCAAAGTTAAAAAGTTTTCAAAGTTTCACCTTTCCTAAAATTCACGAAAAATATCACATCCCGTTGTAGTTCCCTTTAAAGAACACATGCACGCGAGTTCCACAGTAATTTCATAGTTCTCAGCGACACCTGTAATAAATAATACTAGTTGAGCAGCATCATTTATATCAATGTTTTCATCCATAGCTATGGAGCAAATTTTAAACTGGCCAATCTTTGACTCTAATTGTGATGTCTAATTTTTATCGATGGCTTGGCTTCGATTCTAGAAATCACCGTTTTTCGAGATAAGCTTACAGTCTCAAAATTATTTTTCTTATGTGGACATAAAACATCGCAAACTTAGAGCATGCATTGTTTAACGAACTCCCCATCATTGAAAGCTTTATTACTTTTAGCAATATTGTATGCTGCAATGTAACTTGCATGTGTAGCTGTTTCTTGGATACTGTTTACCTTTTTGAAAAAATGTTGTCCGCCTGATAATTTTATACAAGGGCTTTCTGCAATTTATTTTCATTCATATTCGGATACCGCTTTGTAATTGGAATTCTTATGCTTAGATGTGAAATGACGGGAAATGTAATATTCATTGGAGACAGACACAGCTTCATTGCAGATGAGACACACTGGTTTATCTTTTACAACTGTAAAAAAAATATTTACAGGCACATTCATCATTAAATGCATGACACTCTGAATCAACTTTACGTTTTAGTAGCCATTTCGGGGTTGAAATAGTTTACGAATAACCCAAACAAGCACCAGCTACGTTATACTTCTAATAATTTCACCGCTATTAATAATGATGCTATATGTTTGCAATCTTTCCATACGCAATAAATACTATTAGAACTCGCGCCAAAGGAAAGCGCCGCTGGCTGCAGCTTAAAATGCGCAGTCTGTAACATGTGAGTTCTAATTCACCTACATTGGATTCCCATTTGACTGCTCCCCGAGAAGGAAATAACTCTTGTTGGCTCCAATCTACAGCTATAACTAACAAAAAACTTCCGTTTTAAACATTATTTTAACGCTTTTAACACTTTAGCGATTTAAAGCTGTCTGTACTTGCTATTTCCGTGGTTTTATGTTTTGTAGAAAAAAAATAGGAACAGTAAAAAGATCATCAGTATTTTGAAAAAAACGAAGAAAAAAATAATATTTAAACAAAGTAGAAAAGGAGATGGATACATAATATATAAATACATATTTCTTTTAATTTGCCTCGAACCGGGAAATGAAAATTATATCCGCGGTCCGTATAGAACCTTCGGGCCGTAGTTTGCCCATTCCTGGTTTAGACAGAGCCTGTTTTGCCTAGTGAAGGCCACGTTTCTAAATTTTCTATTCTAACATAAGAGTTCATATCTTCGGCTGTGCATTGTAACTACCGATGGTATTTAACCCTGAAGTTATAAAATCCAACTTAGCGTTTAAATTTCTCTGCGTAGACTTTGGCTAATACTTATTTAGTTTTATTTTGAATTTCTATTTTGAGTTCTCGTCATAAATGCTGGCTGTAAGTACTAGGTAAATAATAAAGAGTCTTTACATCCTTCTCAAGCCTCTGTATTACTTTCTGAAGATTTAGCGATAAATCGCTTGCAGTCTTATTGAGGATTAGCCACAAGTTATAACTAGTACAGTCTCATTCTTTATACGCACGTTCATATTTCAGTCGTTCATGTATTTGGTGGGTATTTTGTATATCAATGAAAAATAAGAATCCTCATTGCTCTTGAAATACCTCAACGAATTTGGTATACCTAGGGGAAGAAAACCTGTTACTCATCATAATGATATTTACCTTTTTCGGAAGCAGAAATAATTAGATATTTTAATATTTAAAACTGTCAATCTTAAGTGTATAACTACAAAAACAATCTGCAGCTTCTCTTAGTACATTCTTATATCCTTTAAAAATTTGTAAATGGTAACTTGAAGTCTGTTAGTGTATCACTTTCTGCATAGTCTGATTTAAATTAAATCTACCTTTAACAAAAGTAAATAAACATAATATTAAGTAAGCTAGCTCTCATTGAAATTTTAACAAACTGGCAAATTCTCTTAGAGATAATATGCTAATTTGTAAAGCAAAGCAATTAAACTCGATAACACTGAGCTGCATACAATATCTAAAGCAAAAAGTTTTTTAAATTCAGTGACGCTTTATGATTCTCATATATTTGTTATATAGTTTTTCACACATAAAAAAACGAAAATTGAGAATTTACTGAAACTTTTTTAAAAGGAGGTAAATAAAACTAATTTTTGGAATTTTTTTATAATTTTTATGTTTATTTGGCAGTCAACCCTAAACCGGTTTTCATACACTAAAATCTTAAAAGTTATGAAATATATCCTTATTATAAGTAAGAAAAGTTAGTAAGGAAAGATTACTATTGCTTGTCTTACTAACGTATAAAACATTTTGTATTCTAATATATTATCTCATCATTAAAGGTTGTAAGGATCTTAAGTTTTACTAACGTTTATTTTATTTTAAATTTTTACTATCACTTCTTATTTTCTACTTCCGGCCAGAATTATAAGCGTTAACGTATTTATGCAAAGTTTGTCTGGCGAACGCCAAGTATTTAAGTTGTGGCTTTTTGCCAAGCGAGAGAGAGGAAGCAGTTAGTCGAAGCAGGCCGCTTACCTTAGAAGTTTTACTCAGCTTCTGATTGCCTTCCAGGCCAGAGGTTTAATCCTCTTGATAATTTTAAACGTATTGTAGTGTTCACAGTTCTCTGTATTACATACGGCTTCCTGTTAATATAAGGCCAATCTTCCACGTTTATTATTTCAAAGTTAAGTTAGCGTTTAGTTATATTTTTATATTCTTACGTTTAGACCACAAGTAGTGGGTCTTTGTATTCCGAAGTACGGAAATTATTGTAAATAGAGAAAAATAAAGGGTTTTGTATACCCTTCTTGTGTATCCTGTCTACTTTCCATAGTTATTCAACATAGCTTTAGTAAGCTCTCTGTTCCGAGTCAGGTCCTTGCATGTTCCCGAAGAAAGTAAGACGGAACATTGAACCTGATAAGGTAACAACATGAATAAAATTGTTAAATAAAATCAGCAATCAAGATTACAAATTTACAATCAAGATTTATCAAAGCAAATAATAAAATCTTTACGTTAAAAACAAGAATCGAACTGTTAAATAAAACAAATAAAAATACAAACCAAATTAAAGCTTACAACGCGAACCAAACTAAAATATTCTATATTTTTCATTGTTGCTGTAAACATATTTATCCATTAAAACATTTCGCTGAATAAATTAATAAATAAAAATATCTGAAAGCCTTCAGATTTTATATTACGCCCAAAAGAGCGCGCTTTTTATTTACGCACATACATGTTTCGAGAGTATTTGGGTTAACGTTCTTTTGGGTTAAAAATATAGAAAATTTGAGCTAAGAATTTCAGATGGGGATTCTCGCGCGCTGAAGTTAAAAATGTCTTATTCTTCCAGTGTTGCCCCTACTAGCTTTCGAATCGTTAAATTTGTCAATAAAAAAATTCATTAAAGTTTTACAAAATAAAAAATACAAAAATTCGAAATTCAAAATTCGGGCTTCCTAGTGCTCATATTTGGGTGGAGGACAACGTTTTTCAAACTTTGGTGGCTCTAGGTACCGTCATTTTTTGACAATGCGAGAAACATACACATATTCATGCACATTCTTCGTTATTTAATTTCTTGAAAAATAACATAATTAGATAATATTTGATGATAAAAATTTGAAAAGTGATACAGCCTCTTATGATGATTCAACGCAGAATCCTTTTTCGAGATTAATAACCCATTTAGGCTAACGCCCCTTGTGGGCTAATAAATAGAGTTAACATGTTTTAACTTTAAAAATGGAAGTTTAAAACGATACTTCTTGATAAATTTTATAGTTCATTGTTAAGAGTTGCAGTTTCTTTTCTCAAATGAATTTTTTAATTTTCATAGCTAATTTGGCATCTCTTCTCATTCTTCATCTAGGGCAAGCCCTTGTCCCTGATTTATAAAAGTGCTAAAGATGTGTTATAAATGTTTGTTTGTGCAACGAATAAAAAGAATCCTGATTTTTCTATTGATGAATTCGAAGCTAGCTATTTTTGAAATGTTTTCTCAACATTTTAAAAATGATTATGATCAAACATTTGGTCCAGTAATAAAGCTGGGAACTATCTTTTCAAGTCTCAGTATTCCAGCTAACAAGAAATTGAATCTTACTCAGTTTCATGTTTGTGCAACATCCTTATATGGAACTCTTAAAGAATCTATATTCGTACAAGAAGAAGAAAGACATAGCGATAGTTCTAACGAAATATGTAAGCTGAAATGCTGTTTCAAGGACTAAAACGAGCACCACTTTGCTTTAATAAATATTTTAGAAACTTTGTGTCTTTGAAACCTCGTTTAAACCTCTCACAGCTGTGTTTTGGAATATAAATATAGATATCAAATCTATACACACCACCTGGCCACTTGGCTTGAGAAAGTACCCCTGTCCTTCTTATTGCTTGGCTTCAAGACAAATAATGAAGGTGATTCTTGCTTGTATATAGGAAACAAAAGTGGGAAGCTGCTAATCGTCTATTTAAAGCAAATGGCGCTTGCTTTATTTGGTAGCATTAACTGACCAACATAAATCTGAAAATGTCATCAAATAATTGCAATTGAGACTCAGAATCACAACCAAAGAAGCAGTATACTTTCTTGGACAGGAAATCAAACACATTGAAGAAGAAGCAACAGAATTAGTCAGCAAGCTTAAGCAAGAAAGTTTTCAGAAATTGGAATAGAATAATGCAAGGCAGTGTCAACGCCTATCCTGACACCTCCGTAGAACTAACTAACGCCAGGTAATTCAAATTGTTCCCGGACATGCTTATCTGGCCAAGCATCTCCACAATTGTGGTCTTGTCGAATCTCCTCTCTGCCCAGCTTGTGGAGAAGAAGAGGAAACATCTATTCACTTCCTGGGACGATGTCCGGTGTTTTCTGTCCCTTAGAAACAAATCCCTTGGGTTTCCCTACATCAGCTTCGATCAGGCCCTTCTATACAAAGGGCTGTCTGGCATAATAAGGTTCCTCATGTATACTAAACACCTACACGTAAGGTGAATTTGAAACCACAAGAAACAAGCAATGAGACGCCCTGGGGGGTAAAAGAAACTATGCAGGGAATTCCCTCTCACAGCTGTGTTTTGGAATATAAATTTACATATCAAATCTATATACACCACCTGTCCACTTGGCTTGAGGAAGTACCTCTGTCCTCCTTATTTAATTTATTTTTCAGACTCATCATCGCACCCTTATTTGGTCAAGAGTTTGTGTTTGGTGGTTTGGGAGGGATTTAATCGGCTCTTCATCCAATTGAGATGTTTTAATGATTTAACCGACCTCCTGAATTTAGATATGGGATCTTTTACTAATACTATATATTTGGCGGCAGTTTGGGATCTTATCTACTTATTTACTATTTACCTTTCACGGGAATAACCATTTAAAATCTTTGTTTTAAATGTTAAAATGGCGGAAGAGTAATGGGCAACATTGCCTAAGCTCTTTTCCTTCTTTTTATAAGAAGGGTGAGTGAGTGAGTGAGTGAGTGATTATGGCGCAAAAACCAGAGATGATTATGACGCGCCAAACACAAGATGGGATGATTACAATTGATGTCATTAAAATTCAATAAATAAAAAAAAAGTAGATAAATGTACCAAATCCAGAGGATGAAGTCATATAAACACAAGTTAAAAGCACATATTAAAATTCAAGACACAGTCTTCAAAACAAATTACATTAGGTAATAAAATCCAATCTCTTTTAAATAATAAAATAAATTACAATTGACCTCTCTTCCGATTAAACGGTCGAGAGGTAAGTCACAGCTATTAAAATATTTCTGGCGAAGACTATTAAAACAGGGACACTCAATTAAAATATGACGAACAGATAAACAAACATTACAATTAAAACAAACAGGCTCATTTTCAGCTTTGAGAAGATAGTTATGTGTGACTCTAGTGTGACCAATTCTGAGGCGAGTCAAAAGAACGTCCTCCTTACGACTTCCAGCAAAATCCCAATGCTCAATTCTAGGCTTGACGTTTCTCAGCTTGTTGTGATGCTGAACATCCCAAATTTGCTGCCATTTTTTTCGGACCTTTCCCTTGATGACACTGCAGATATCTCTAAAAGGGATAAGGCGACTGGACAGTTCAACAGCAGATTTGGCTGCGATATCTGCAAGCTCATTTCCCTTTATTCCAGAATGTCCAGGAACCCAGCAGTACAGGACTTTATAACCTCGAATCGTTAAATTTATATGAATTTTGAGAACATCCACTACCACAGGATTCTGAGTGTTGGGAAAAGCTTCCAAGGATTTAACAGCACTATACGAGTCTGTGTAAACTATGAACTTTTTGTGGCAGAGCTTTGAGATGTACAAAAGACCATAATATATTGCAGTTAGTTCAGATGTTAGGACTGAGAAAGCATGGTGCAGGCATCTGCCCTCTATGTAATTTTCAAATACAAAAGCCATCCCGACATGATCATTTGAGACACAATAACACGCCGAATAAATACTAATTCAGAAGTCAAACAACAAAAATCAGCGTTAATTTACAAAACTTTCACAGGACTAGTTTCGATGGTTTTACCGAACCATCATCTTCAGCTGCAAAACCGCAAATGAACAAGATAGGAAATAATGTTTAGATAAGATAAGAAAGCCTGGACAAGAATAAGCAAGTGGTGCCATCTGTTGGCGAAACCAGAACTAAAACATAATTTCTCTAAAAGCCGAAGGCAAATTTGGATTGGAATTAGGATCGTTAACTAGAACAGAAAGATTTTTATGAATGTGAAATGCCTCTAGAAAATCCAGTTCTCCAATGGAAGATGTTTTTTGAATAATTTTGGCAGCAGAAAAATTGAAAGTGTGATTTTCGGACCAACAATGTTGAGCAACAGAAGACTTCTGTGTTTCCTTTTTTCTAACATATGCCTCATGTTCTTTGACGCGAAATTTTAAGGCTCTCTTAGTTTGGCCAATGTAAATTAAACCGCACTGGCAAGGAATCCTATAAATACCCCAGGAATTCATATCCGGAATGGGGTCCTTGAGTATAGAAGTTGGAATTTTATTGATGGGAGAGTAAACAACCCGAAAGTTAAATTTCTGCAAAATATGTGCAACTTTATAGCTAATTGATGGAAAGAAGGGAATGACAACAGAATTTTTATAATCTCCTAAAATAAGAGTGTGGCTTTTAGTGTGTTGAGATGAGAATTTTTTAACTGCTTGATTAATAATGTTGGGTGAAAAGCCCCTGTCAATAGCTATTGCTTTTAAATAATTTAGTTCTTCATCAAGGGCTAGTTTGGAGGAGCAAACTTGAAGAGCACGGAAAACATAGGAATAAAATGAAGCTAACTTTTGTTTAGTCGGATGACATGATTTAAAGTGTGGTGGAAGGCAAACCGATGAAGGTTTACGGTAAACTGTAGTACTGAAGTTGGATGTGTTACGTGTGACCAGAATGTCGAGAAACGGAAGAGAATTGCAAGTCTCAAGTTCAAAAGTGAACTGATCCTGCTATTCAGTTCAAATAGCTATAAAGCTATAAAGTTCCATCAATTAGCTATAAAGTTGCACATATTTTGCAGGAATTTAACTTTCGGGTTGTTTACTCTCCCATCAATAAAATTCCAACTTCTATACTCAAGGACCCCATTCCGGATATGAATTCCTGGGGTATTTATAGGATTCCTTGCCAGTGCGGTTTAATTTACATTGGCCAAACTAAGAGAGCCTTAAAATTTCGCGTCAAAGAACATGAGGCATATGTTAGAAAAAAGGAAACACAGAAGTCTTCTGTTGCTCAACATTGTTGGTCCGAAAATCACACTTTCAATTTTTCTGCTGCCAAAATTATTCAAAAAACATCTTCCATTGGAGAACTGGATTTTCTAGAGGCATTTCACATTCATAAAAATCTTTCTGTTCTAGTTAACGATCCTAATTCCAATCCAAATTTGCCTTCGGCTTTTAGAGAAATTATGTTTTAGTTCTGGTTTCGCCAACAGATGGCACCACTTGCTTATTCTTGTCCAGGCTTTCTTATCTTATCTAAACATTATTTCCTATCTTGTTCATTTGCGGTTTTGCAGCTGAAGATGATGGTTCGGTAAAACCATCGAAACTAGTCCTGTGAAAGTTTTGTAAATTAACGCTGATTTTTGTTGTTTGACTTCTGAATTATGATCATTTGACTTTGATCCATCTGTGTATATAGGATAATAACTGCTATATTTCTGCCTGTGCTCAGCAAAGAGTTGTCTGTAAACGATCTCGTTAGTGCTTGCCTTCACGTGATGTTTGAAAACATCAAGAAGCTGAATCCGTACATTTTCCCAAGGTGGGATTTCAAAATTCTGTACTGCTTGGGGGCACATATCAGAGAGGGAAAGTTCCTCAATGACCGGGCGAACTCTCAAAGGAAAATTCTTTTTATAAGAAGGAAGCGCAACCATTGTTATGTTATGTCAACACCTATCCTGAAGAAAAATCTAATTGAAAAAAAAAAGGGAAGATAAGGCAAACAAATAACTCTTCTCTTAAGCAGAAGCTTTCATGTACCTTATATTAAATACAAGACCAGGTTTAACGAATTGTATTGAGATTCTTTCCATCACCATGAAACTCATCCAAAAGATCACTGAATCAAAGAGAAACATGTATTTAAATATTATAATAGGTTTCTTTTACTAAAGTTGTTACATACATGAGCAACCACAAACCAGGAATACTGGAGTGTTGTGGTAAAGCAGATTTCGAAGGATATTAGGAAACAGAAAAACCCATAAGCGGTTGTAACGGTGGTGGTAATTTTATAGTGGCAGAGTTAAATCATGTAACTAGAGAAAGGCAGTCACTTGCTGCAGCAGTTGCAACTAATGCAAGATAACTGCAGCTAGTGAGTTTACTAGAACAATGATCGTGAACCGTTTAAACTTGGCATGTCAAAATTCGGAAAAGCCCTGGTTAACTTTGGTGCCCTGTCAAGAATCCTCCGTCAGCCAAGGATGCACTCAAGGTAAGCCAATTATATGTTGATAATAATGAAGCCGCTGGCAAGAGACAAATATTTTTTTAATTTTGCATTTTTTTCTCAGTCGAGGAATCTGACAGTGCGTGGTACGTGTCACTTATGACACGGGTGCCACTTATGACACGAGTGCCATATGTGCGCCATGGTCACATTTTTTTGAAACAGCTGTTTAGTGATGTTACCCAGCTACATGAAGTACCAAAAATTCAGGTAGATAAGACAGATGCATAATATAGACTTCCTTCATTGAAATACGAAACAGATTGATATCAAACACATTTTTATACAAGTGAAAGTTCTAATTTAAATTCAGATCGTTTATTCTTGTGATCTTATGGGACGTTTGTGACTTTCTTAGTATTTCTTATTTTTTTGACAAGGTAAAATTTTTAAGTTTATTAAATAAAGAAAGTCATGGTAATAATGTATTGGTCATATAAAAAGTTTCCGCTTTTTTTTGCCAGTAGATGGTGTTGATGCCTATATATCCGGCATCACTCACCTGATTGTCTGAAACGAACATGTGCTTAAAAGGTGACATTCAGCTTCCATTGTTTGTGAAAATAGTTTCCTAATTCGTTGCTTGTGTGAAAAGTTGTATTGATTTGAAAATTAGTGAAATATCTGAAGAAATACGCTATGTGATGCTTTTTACTTCCTTGTACGAAGTAAAAAGGAAGTATTGTAATAGCGAAAAGTTTCCGGCAGCATATTTCAACGAAAATATCCATTTTGACCGCTATCGAATGCAATTTAACGGTGTTTTTGCGTGACATCTGTACGTAAGCACAGAATAAAAGACTCTTTTCCTCCAAAAAATTTATTAAACTGCTTTAAAATGAATTCTGAAGAAAAATTTTCGTGGCGTCTGTACGAACGTATGTACGTACGTATCTCGCATAACTAAAAAACGAGTAGCCTCAGAACGTTGAAATTTTGTATATAGGACTGCTATAACATGTAGATGTGCACCTCGTATTTTGGTTGCAATCGGCCGCCTCTAAAGTATACAAATATATATATATATATATATATATATATATATATGTATGTATCCACTCTGTTACTCGGCTCAGTGACCTCAGTTTCTCTACTCTTATATGTTTGTAAATTGTACATTTTTTGCTTTAAAAATGATTGAATTATGTTGTTCTTATCTTCCGGTTAAGGTTTTTATGCCTTTCGTAAATCTGGAAGCAATATTTGTACAATTATCAACAATTTAAAAGCTGTTTAAGTGCGGTTAAGTTTTAAGTAACATGGCGGACATATTTGTTTACATTTGAAACAGCAGAATAGTAGGTTTTTTGCCAATCTGGAGAAACTAAGCTTCACAACAACAAAAATGGCGCCTTCATTTATTATTGTGAATTAAATCATGCTTAATCTTTCTGGAATTTTTGTGAGAAAATAAGTGTTTAAGATTTACTTCGTAACTTTTAATACAGATATTTTGAGTTTTTATATATTTTCGCCTTTTCGAGAAGTGAGAACTAAATTAATTGAATGAGAAATACTGAATCGTCTGTGAAAAACTGTTTCTCTTTTGTTTTGCTTGCTTACTTTCTTTTATACATCGTTCTAGCTTTATTATGGTATTTGAATAGAACGTGTGGCAAGGATAAGATAATTCTTCAAATGATATAAATTTTGTGCCTTCTGAGTTATAATATGAACGAAATATTAAGTGAGCCTAGCGCCAGAGTGTCGCTATGATAAACAAATAGAATGAATTTTAAAAAGTGCATTTATTCTATTGTGGTTTATGCGCTGTCGACGAAGTAGATTTAATTCAATCTAATAAGTTTAAATGAAATGCAAGAAAAAATGCGTATAATTTAATATTCCGTACAAGGAAGTCATGTGGTGTACACATCAAATTTTTTACTATAAAAAAGGGGGAAAGGCTGCAAAATCATGCCGAAACATTTGTGAGGTATATGGTGAGAATGCCAGGAGTGGTTTGCCTGATTCCGTTCCGAAAGTTTCGATATCAAAGATGCACCTTGCTCTATTCGGCCAGTCACTGAAAAAGTCGATTAAAATTTGCAACTGGTGGAGCAAGACCGGAAAGTAAGTTGTCAGGAAATAGCAGAGGCACTAAATATCTACTACATGACAGTTTGGAGTCATTTGAAAAGAGCAGGTTACAAAAGGAAGCTCAATGTTTGGGTGTCGCATAAATTGCAACCTGGCGAAACCATCAGTTCGGTCCTGTACTGCGCAAACTCGACCGTTTGATCGAAATAATACAGAAAATGCGACCAGAATTGGCCAAAAGAAAGGGCCAGTCTTCCATGAGGACAATGCGCGGCCACACACATCTTTGATGACTTAGAAAATATTAACGGAACTTGTTTGGGAAGTTTTAATGCATCCACCATATACTCCGAACCTTGCATCGTCTGACTACCGTTTTCTTTGATCTCTGCAAAACTATGTTGATGAAAAAACACTGGCCTACCGAAGAGCCGCTGAAAATCACTCGCTCAAGTGTTTCGACGATAAACCACTGACGTTCTATACCGATAGAATTATGAAGATATGGAAAGAAAAATGGCAAAAGATCATATATAATAATCGTCAATATGTACTTGATTAAAACTGATTTTCAATAAAGAAAATTTTTGTTCGAAAATGTACCAAAAACGCGCGGAGACTTTTTATATGACCCAATATAATTTAATTTTTAGGATTTTTGGCAGTACAGTGCTTTGTGTTATTTAATGTTTGTTGAATATGAAAAGAAAATTATTAAGTTGTAAATTTCCGTTTTCCTCTGTTATTTTTGTTAATTTAAAAAACACTTTTTACTTCCTTGTACGAAGTAAAAAAGGAAGTATTGTAATCGCGAAAAGTTTCAGGCAGCATATTTCAACGAAAATATCCATTTTGACCGCTTTCGAATGCCATTTAGAGATGTTTTTGCGTAACTTCTGTACGTAAGAACAGAATAAAATACTCTTTTCCTCCAAAAAATTATAAAACTGCTTTAAAATGAATTCTGAAGAGAATTTTTCGTGGTGTCTGTACGTACGTACGTATGTATCTCTCATAACTCAAAAACGAGTAGCCTCAGAACGTTGAAATTTTGTATATAGGACTGCTATAACATGTAGATGTGCACCTCGTATTTTGGTTACAATCGGCCGCACCAAACGTATATAAATATATTTATATATACATCCGCTCTGTTACCCGGCTCAGTGATCTCAGTTTCTTTACTCTTATATGTTTGTAAATTCTACATTTTTTTTCTTTAAAAATGATTGAATTATGTTGTTCTTATCTTCCGGATCTTCCGGTTAAGGTTTTTGTGCCTTTAGTAAATCAGTATGCAATACTTTTAGAATTATCAACAATTTTAAAGTTGTTTAAGTGCCGCTAAGCCCAATAATTTTCTTGATGGCGGCCATTGTTTGTTTACATTTGAAACAGCAGGATAGTGGATTTGTTGCCAATCTAGTGAAACTTAGCTTCGCAACAACAAAGATAACGCCTTCATTTATTATTGCGAATTAAATCATTCTTAATCCTTTCTGGAAATTTTTTCGAGGAAATAATTGTTTAAGATTTACTTCGTAATTTTTAATATAGATATTTTGAGTTTTTATCTGTTTTTGCCTGTCGCGATGTGAGAACTGAATTAATTGAATGAGAAATACTCAATCGTCTGTGAAAAACTGCTTCTTTTTTGTTTTGTTTGCTTAATTTCTTTTATACTTCGTTCTAGATTTATTATAGTATTTGAATATAACATGTGGCAACGATTAGCTAATTCTTTCAATGATATAAATTTTGTGCATTCTGAGTTATAATATGAACGAAATGTAATACTGGTAAATGAACCTAGCGCCAGAGTGTCGCTATGGGAAACAAATAGAGTGAATTTTAAAGAATGCATTTATTCTATTGTGGTTTATGCATTGTCGGTGAAGTAGGTTTAATTCAATCTAATAAGTTTAAATGAAATGCAAGAAAAAATGTGTATAGTGTAATATTCCGTACAAGGAAGTCATGTGGTGTACACATCAGATTTTTTAAATGATACTTTACCTTATCTTTTCTGGTTTTACTAATAACAATAGAGTTTAAAATTCTGAAAATTACCAGAGTTAAAAGTGTCAATTTCTAAATTAAATACTGTGTATTTGAATGTTTCAGAATCATGATTTAACGATCAGATCTTCGGCAGCATTTTTCTCAAAATGTGTATTTTTTATTTATCGGGTTATTTTTACAAAGTCACCATTATGGTTTTTGATATTTACAAAATATAAATGTGTAATCAGTCTTCGTTCTGATAAAATTTCACTGTGAAGTATTCCAAAAGTTTTAAACTTTTAGAAAAAAGGGTCTTAATTTATTTCCTCTAACCATTTTTATTTTTTATAATTCTTTTGAAAAGTCATATTATTTTAATAAGCTATTAATTTATATATAAAATACTGTTAATTCTTTTAATATAACTTTTAATATACTATTAACTAATAATATCTACTTGTATATAATATTAATGAATAATTTAATATTTATAAATTATTGAATAGATAAAACGATTTAGGTACGGAACGCAAGATCCGCCCGGAAAAAAAGTAAAATTTTATGTTTAATTTAAGTACAAGGCTCTTTCCTCAGCTACTCTAACTTTCCTTCTCAATATTCTACACAATTTTTTAGGCAAAGTCTCCGACCATTAGCAAACTTTAATATATAAACAAAAACTTAATCTCTCAAAAAAATTATTAATTAATGGTTTACTTGAGCAAACTTACAAGCTATTTGCTTTAATGAATTGCACCAGCAAAAACATGTTAAAGAAAAAAACTTGATAATGGACAAGAAAAAGACTGAGTAACAAAAAACCAAATATGAAGGGGGGGGAAGTGCCCGGTGCAATAAAATGCTTTAAAAAACTTACTGAAAGTCGAATGTAATTTAGTTTGCTATGCCTATGTCGCGTTAGTGAACTTTACAGGCCTTTTGTCACAGCACCGAAAACAATATCTTGCAAAGCAGGGGGTGTTGTTGCCAGATGGTGCTACCTAATTGTCCGCCACAAAAAGGAAAGGGGGATGAAAGTAAAAAAAAAAAAAAAAAAGGAAAGAAAGAGAGAGGGAACAGATAATGTCGTATCTTCTATCGACTGAAATTTCTTCCCCAATTTTTTTTCCCTTTTTTTTTTTTTTTTTTTTTTTTTCATTATTGTATTTCTTCTTTCTCTTTTTCGTATCCTATATCCCTTTTTCGTACATTGCATCTGCTACAAATGCGCGTCACACCTTGTGCAAATTCTTTTTTTTTTTTTCGTTAAATCCCTGACATTTTTTGTACATGTAAGGAAAAAGGGGAGTAAAAGAGAAAAGAGAGGGTGGTTTTCATTCTATATTCAGCTGCATAAGTATCCGTCTCGTCATTTGCAGAAACACTTTCTCCTTGTTATCAAGGGAAAGGAAAAACGATTTGTACTTTGTTTCGCCCTCGACGTTTTTCCTCTCCGCACCGCTGTTTAGTTACTTATTTATTTTTTGCTCGCTCTATACACGCTTCCTCTGCTATTCTTGCTTTATGGATTTTTCCTCTCTATTTGTATCTGATTCAGTAACCTCTAAGATTCCCGTCGCAGCGCTACTTGAGAAGCGCTTCTCTTCTTATTGGTTGTAACTTAAGAGACTTTATAAAAATCCCACATTAGTTTGTGGAAAGAAAGGTATGCATCATGTAGATGAGTTTAAAGAAATTCCATTTTTGTAAACCATGGCCTAATGGCTTTCCAACAGCAAAACTTTTTATGGAAGTATAGATTTCGTTTTACTTTCTCCAAAGATAATTCAAGTTCATAATGAATACAGTTTCATAATTATGATTTTTAGCAAGTCTTAGGTTATCTCAATCTAATTTACGCTATAAAGCATTTAAGGGGGCTCATGCACCTTAAACCCCTTATGATCTTCGAATATGTGACTGTTGCAAGAATTGAGATAGTTTATTTATTTAAAAAAAATTACTTCCAACTTTTTACAGCTGACTACATAATATAGCTGCTTTGAAAAGTAGTAACCAGAAAGTTTGTGTTGCCACAAATATTTTTGTATTTAATCCGCTTTGTGACAAAATATTTCGTCATATTTCCACCTCGCGCGCACGATATTTTAAAAATGGCTGATGGTACATACTTGAAATTGGATGGAATTCTTTATATGGGCACTATCTTCTAACTGAACCAAAAGTCTGATGAATATTTTAATATCAAAAAATTTTATGCACGAAAACATTACAGATTTTTTTAATAAAATACATTTTATAAACTCAACTCCAAATAAAATAAAAATTTAACATGAAATTCTTAGAATTTCTGGTTCACAATAATTTCCAAATGTTATAAAAGCTGTATATTAAATATGGAATTAAATTATGCAACAGAATGTTTTAAATGGTGCGCGCAAGTTGGAAACACTACGAAAACTTTTGTCACGAAGCGGATTAAATTATAACAATATTTGTGGCAACACAAACTTTCTATTTAGTATTTCACGAAGCAACTATATTATGTAGTGAGCTGCAAAAAGTTGTTTTAAAATTTCTTTTAAAATAAATAAGTTATCCCAATTCTTGCAACAGTTACATATTCGAAGATCGTATGGATTTTAAGGTGTATGAGTCCCCTTAAGAATGCACTGCAGAATTCCAGTTGTTATGTAATAGAGTAATAATTGATGAGTAGGTTTCAGTTGAAGAGCTTCTAGAGACATTAGGATTGTTTGGAAGTTGGAGATTTGAAAAATGAGCAACACCTTCGCCGGGAATCGAACCGCGGACCTCTGGAATACGCGCCCAGCGTGAAGACCATCACACTACGAAGGTGGAAGAAATACCTTATATTCTCCCCATTTTAAAGGACGACTGGGGTTTTATAAGACCCAATCACTAAATCCTGGGTGTGGAGAATCATCATCCACCATCCGTTTAGTTTGGGCGCCACTGTAGAGTCATTAGTTTAATTTGAAGCAGGAGAGATGATAAATGAGGAAAGCCTCCTCCGAGAATCGAACCACGGACCTCTGCTCCCAGCGTGCAGACCACCCCACCACGAAGGCATGCTAAGAAGGCGGGAAAAATACTTTATAAGCTAACTATAATATGTAATTTAATCTCATTTATTGTACCAGCTAAGTACTTTGAGACCAAACTTCAGTTGATACATTATAAAAATATAAAAAAACCAATGAAAAACATAAACATGCAAATGTTTAGTCTAAATTTATAAATCAATATTTAAATTATTTTACGAACATTTTAAAATTAACAAATAATTTTAATGACTTTTAAGTATTAATTTTATTAATCTATTTCTTCTCATTTATTATTACGATTATTGTTTTAATGCTGAATATTAATAATTTTATTGCTATAAATTAATTATTTTATTTTTGTAACCTAATTATTTTTTTTTGTTCTTTTAAACTTGAATTTCCTTATTTAATATATTATTTTTAAACAAAATTATTGCTTATGAAAATTCTGCTTTGATAACTGAAAGATGAAAAAATATTTAAAACTTCATTTAATTTAGTAAAAATAATTATCTTGTGTAGATAACTAATAATAATTAAAACCCGTTAGGCGTCTAAAATAATTAAAACATGAAAAGGTTATTTCATAGTCGTTGAATATGATGTAGAGTTTTTAGGTTTTTTTGAAGAAGGAGTACATGAAAAATGAGCAATGCCCTCGTCGATCCTGGATCTCTCGAATACGCGCCAAGTGTATTACCATTACACCACGAAGGCATGCTGAAAGGAGGGAGAAAATATTTTATAATGAAAAACTATTTTATAATTTTTATTCTAAAACTGCTTACCTCGTTATGGAAATCTTTTCATTACTTACACATGCAAATGTGTTTGAAGGAGAATAATTTAACATTATGCATGTATTTATTGGTTCTGTTATCCTGTGTCTGTCATGATTATTATGTTTTCAGGAATACATTGTCGATCAACGTTTCTACGAATAGCAGTATGAAATCAGAATTCACCAAGCCGCAAGACCTAAGAATTTAAAAATTCGCAAGTAACTCAGAAGGAACACAGAATCAAGTGCTTTGCTGTAAATTAATCATTTCACTGAATCAACTTTGAATTAGATGTTTTTAAATGCACTTAATTTTTTTTCATTTGAGTGTCATTTCCCGTTCTCAATCAGCGAAGCGAAAAGTAAGTCTTTTGAACTTCAAACATGATGAAAAATAAGTTATTATTATTGAAACTTTTCTTTCTGAAACATGTCATTTGATATACGATAACATAACACAAACGAGTCTAAGGCTTTTTAGTGACCGCTTATAATGCGATGATATTTTAGTTTAGGATGATTTAAAACATGTTCGAGCAAAGTTAGAGAGCCGTTGACTTTGCCTATCACTGATGACTCTACGTCGGTACCCACACTGATGAGTTTGCTGAAGTCTAATTTTAGATTTTCTAGGCATGATTTTACTTTTCCAAATATGTCTGATCCTCTTGTTTTATCATCATGTGACTCCAGACTGGCACGTTCTTCAAAGACATTAAAATTATCCATTCCTCTTATAAAAATGCATACTTTACTTGCTAACCTGTGTGTTAAGATATGTTTGATATTCGCTTTCTTAGCGTGCCTTCGTGGTGTAGTGGTCTGCATGCTAGGCGCGTATTCCAAGGGTTAGCGGTTCGATTCCTAGCTAAGGCGTTACTCATTTTTCATCTTGACTGCTTCCAAAAATACCTAATGCCTCTACAGCTATAACAAAATGCTGTGAAATTTATTATCTATATGAATGTAACTAATTCTAACTAAGTAGTAATAAATGCAGGGCTAATCTTTAGAATATGGTAACAGGTAGTTTGGCGACATTTTGGTAAGGCGATAAAGGTTACTAGCTAGGACTTTAGCAATAATCTGAGAAGTACACAGTTCGAATCACAGATTATTTTGTCTCAGAGAAATGAGAGATCATGAGACATGTCATGTGACATTTTCCGGAAAATTCCGATCGTGATTTTAGCTAATAAGCACTTAGAAACAATTTCGTAGCTAAAGTGCAGAATCGCTCACTTATTTGTTTGGCGCTTTTTACAAGAGTAAGAAGAATTGGATTTTTGTCAATTTTCTTTGACTTTTTAAGTGAAAATAGATCGGTGTGTACATGGATAAAGTCAAGAGTGTGCGCAATGCCATTTTTGTGCAATTGTGGGATTTTTTTTTAAGTGAAAATAGGTCGACGTGTACATGGATACCGTGTATGTGCAATTCTTGAAAACGCGGCAAGCAGTTTGCGATTGTGCACTTTCTCCCAATTTCGCACCTAATCTTCGTCATGATTAAGCATTTTGGTTCCATAAAAGTTCTAGTATAAGCGTAATTCGGCTAGCAGATTGTTGGAAAAAATGTTGAGTAAAAAAACAAAAACAAAACAAAAAAAAAAAAAACATGCCTTTACTTCGTGAAAACAAAATGGCTTCCAAAACAAAACTAGCAGGTTGCTGTAGTAGGGTTGGTCGCCAAATTTTCGCCAAAAAGTCGCCAAGTTAACATAATGTAAGGATTCACCAAATGCAGCCTAATACATGGTGACATAGAATAACAGGAATTTTTGAAATGCGTAGTGGCAGCCATGAGCAGGTGGCAGTACTGCAGAACAGTGACCTTGAGCAAGTAAACACTCCGCCATTTTAATAATCATGGATCAGTGGAACGGGGAGCACACACATATCCTAATTATTCACAAATCATTATGAAGTTGATGAGTGTCCTTTACATGCCAGTAAGGTGACAGTATGTTGTATTGTTATTTCATTACATGGAATCATGGGACCTTATTTTTTTGAAAATGAACAAGGGATCACAGTAACTGTCAATGCGGATCGTTAAGTGGAGATGTTACAACCTTTCGTTACACCTGAACTGAACAATTTTCCACACTTTCAAGAAACCTGGTTTCAACAGGATGGAAAAATACCACTCACTGCATGACAATCAATCGAAGCTGTGTGAGAATTGTTCGGTAACCGTGTGCTCTTAAGATTCGGTAACGTTCTCTGGCCCACTAGGCCGCCAGATTTGTCCGTTTGTGATTTTTCTTGTGGGGCTATCTCGAGAGTAAAGTGTACACGACTCGACCAAGGACTCTGGATGAGTTAAAAGAAAGAATTCAGGATGAAATCCCAGCTGAGATGTTGCAGTGGTCAATAAGGAATGAATTTCAAGAATGCTTTCGTACAGAAGAACGACATCTAAAGGATTTAATTTAAAAAAAATGATAAATTCTATTAATTTTTCTTAAATGGCAATCTTATACGGAATGAATAATGAATGTACAGTTTTTCAAGCAGAACTTCTGTGCATTTATCTTGCCGTCAAATGGATCTAGGATCATGGGACAACATCCTCAAAGTACCTTATTTGTTCTGATTCTCTTTCTTCTCTTCAACTTTTGAACAGTATTACCAGCTGCGATAAATTAGTTATCGAAACCCTAGTAACTGTTAGTTCACTTAGAATTAGAGGTATTGATATCTGCTTTGCTTATGTGCGTGCTCATCATGGTTTCTACGGAAATGAAAGAGCTGATTTTTTAGCTAAAGATGCCTTAAATTTACCCAGTGATATCAACATTAGCATTCCAAAGAGTTATTGGAAGTCCTTTCATTATAAAAAGCTTTTAGCTATGTGGAATGAGGAATACATTTCATCTTGTAATGCTGAAGTCACCAAAAAGTTCCTTCCTTCTATTTACCATAGACTGAATTCCGAGTCTTTCCTCTCGTTAAATTTGAATTAAAAGTAAAATTTGAATTAAAATTAAAAGTGTCTCAGTTTTTATCTTGTCACGGTAAATTTGCAAGTTATCTGTTTCGTTTTAATCTACGATCAAACAATTTATGTGAATGTTCAAAAAGAGTTCCTCAGGATGTGGAACATTTGATTTTCTCGTGCCCTATATTTGATGGCCCTAGATTATGCTTACAGAACGATTTGAAAATGTTCGGAGTGACTTGGCCAGTGAACTTATCTGTTTTCGTGAAGTCCAGACTGCTGTTCTCTGCTTTTGTTCGCTTTATTTATACTTGTAATTTTTAATGTTTATTTATACATGTAACCTTTAATGTTCTAGTTAACTTACTTCTGTAAGCCCCGTATTGTACATATATGGTGCACGGGGAGTCTGTATGTTCTCAAAGGAAAAAAATGGCAATCTTAATGTTTCAATTACTATGAATAAAGTGTTTTTCTTTCATAACTCTTGGTTTTACTGGAGTGTTAAAAATTTCCCGTTTTTTTCTGTCACCCTGTATAATCAACTGTTTGGGTTAAATCTTCCTGATCTAAATGTTTAAATATTTTTGCTATTAATTCTATAATATATACTACCATGCATCAAATGTGCCGTATTGGATGATTATATAACTGACATTTTAGTTAGTTTTCAGTGAACTGTGGTGTCAAGTTTTAAAGCACAGTTTTTGCGAGAGCGTTTTCTGTGTTTGTGTAGTAGTTTTTCATTTTGTGTGATACCATGTATATAACTATGATTTAGTTTTCTTTTTCAACATTTTTTATAGTTTTGTACTTCTCCGTGTTTTTTCATTCCTTTTATCCATTACAGTGTTAAATTGAATGACCAAAGGAAGAGCAGAAAAGGATAGTAAGCGTCAATTTAATGAATAGTGGGAAAATGTATAGTAAAGTCCTCAGCTAAACTGTTTTTATTGCTTGTGCATTTTGTTTTTTTATTCCTTGTGAATATTGCATTTTCTTATAATATAGGATATAATTTTAATAGAGGCTTAAAACACAGCATTAGGTTTACATAGAAGAATAAAACCTTGTTCTTGGGTATAATTTGCGAAAAGAATATGTGACTAAGAAAAAGGGAAAAAATCAGGGAAGACAAAATATATTTGCTAAAGTAAGTTGTAAAGACTTAGTAATGACAGAAACGTCATATGAAATAACGTTAGCATTGGCGAGAAAAAATTCCTTTTCTGACGAAGAAGAAATTGTTAAGCCTTGTCTCCAAATATTTGCACGCTATCTTGATAATAAAGGTGTTGAAAGGAAGGTAGAAAATTGCTAAATCAAGGCAGAGAGGTATGAAATGTATCGAGGAGCCCTTTCAGAATACATCCCAGCAATTGGAAGACCTTGTCCGTTCTTTTACTTTCTTTTCTCTAGCTTTGTAAGAATCAAAGGCATGTTTGATATTGCACACATTTAGACATTTTTATAAGAAGAATTGATGATAATTTTAATGTCTTTGAAGAATTTGCCACCAGTCTGGAGTCACTGCATCATAAAAGAAAAGGATCAGACATATTTTAAAAAAGTAAATTCACTATTAGAAAATTTGAAATTAGATTGTTGCAAACTTATTAGTGTGGGTACTGACGGAGCGCCATTAACGATGGGTAAAGTTAATGGCATTGTAACTTTGCTTGAAAATTTTTCTTAAATCGTCCTGTACTGAAATATAATTGCATTACACACGAAATGACACAGCGTGCCGAAACTTTAAATATGCAACATATCATGTCATCGGTTGTGAAGTGTGTTAATAAAATTAGAGCAACAGCATTAAGCAGACGAGAATTCAGAGAATATTATAAAATGTTTCCCCCAATTGAAATATCTTGGGCTATTACTCGACAACAGACTTTCTTGGATGCCACATGTCAGGAATCTTAAGACTCGAATTAGCATCCTAAGCAACAACATGAGACGCATGACTTCACATAAATGGGGTATCTCATCTAAGCTACTAAAAATTTGGCATAGAACCATTACAGAAAGAGTAATAACTTATGGAGCAGCAATCTGGGTGGCGAACTTACCTCTCATATGAAAAGATCCCTGCTCTCTATTCAGAGACAGCAGCTACTTCAAGTATGCAGGGCCTACCGTACCACGTCAACACTAGCCCTACAACAACTAGCAGGAATTCCTCCCCTAGATTTGATAGTAGAAAGGGAGGCAGCTATCGTAAGGGTTACCAGGCTGGGTCAAATTTCAACACTCTGGGGTCATAGTTATCACCACTCGGACTACGAGGAGCAAAACAACTGCAATAACTTTCATCCAGCAGCTTTTAATCTCTCTGACGGTATCAGTATAAACGACCAACCAATTCAGAGGTACAGTAATAACCTTTTCACAGATGGCTCCAAAACTGAGAACGGCACGGGCAGCGCCTTTTGTAGACTAGAAAATGGAGTTGTAACATTCGAGTGGAAAAGGAAATTAGGCTCGAATAACTCGGTATACCAAGCAGAGCTTCTAGCTATCAGTGCTGCAATTAGATATGCGAACACATGTCAACAGGAGAAATTCTCCATACTCAGTGATTCGGCATCAAGTCTGGCGGCTATCGCAAGTCAAAATAGCCGGAGTCCATTGGTATACAGAATTCAGAAACAGCTTCTGACAATGCCTATTTCGCAAAGACCCACTTTAAAATGGGTTCCCGCTCACACAGGGATTCAAGGCAATGAAGCCGCTGACCTACTGGCCAAGCAGGCAGCCAACTGCACAGATATATTAGAAAGACCAACTAAACTTCCTTGGTCTCATATTAAGTGAACAACTTTGACAAGTCTGCTACAAAATTTGCAAAGTAGATGGACAGAGGCAGAGGTAGGACGAAGGATATTTCGCTTACTGCCAAAAATTAACATGGAAATAAAGACCCACTGTGCTAGCCTAACACAGTTCTTGACAGGTCATGGACCATTCCCAGTATACCTGAACAGATTCAGACTTAGGGATACTCCTTTCTGCGAATGCGGAGAAGAAGGCGACACGGACCATTATTACTTCCATTGTGTACATACAAGAACCTGGCACTTGAAGAAACCAGCGGACTGTGCCTGGGCAATGTGGACGACTAACACACTCAAAAACAGAATAGCCCTTGATAAAATAGAGAAAATCTCAGAACATTGCCTAAGCAGAAACAACCGTGGATAATATTATAATGTTTCAAAAGTTCAGAACTTAAAGCAGATAACCAGAATAACGCTTAGTGCCTTGCAGTTAACAATATGTAAAAACTGTTATTAGTTTATAATATTCAACCTTGTTACTTTGGAGTCTTCCCCGCCGTGATGGTATATAATTCCGTTTGGTATATGTCCGTGGTCGGAAGCCATCATAGCGGTGCACTCACTCACTCAGAGAATATTATGAATTGTTAGATTTGGAAGATGGTAACTTTAAGCTTCATCTGTAGTACGTTGGATTTCTAAAGGGCAGGTTCTCAGTGGATTTTGGAAATTAAAAAATGTTGTTTCTAATTTTTAGAACAGGGAAATTAACTGCTTGCTGAAATATCCCTACTATTTGACAAAAAGTGGCTATTTTATTTGGCATTTTTAGATGACATAATTAGTCGGCTGAATGATCTAAATATAAAACTGCAAGGAAAAAATAAATTATTCCTTAGTTTAGTAAATAGCATCAGTTTTTTTAAAATGAAATTAAAACTGTTAATCTCTCAATTAGAAAATAAGGATTTGAGTCGAATTCCATGCTTGAAAGAGCAGAGCGAAAGTCCTGAGAATAATAGCAATTGGATCACATATATTGAAGAAATCGAGATTTTGCAAGGGAAATTCGAAAGTCGTTTTCAGGATTTTACTAAATGAAGAAATTTCATTTCGCCTTTACAGATCCATTTTCACTTTGTGGGACATAATACTGATGTTTAGTAACATACAAACAGAACTGATTGGCTTAACAAAACAAAATTCATAATGAAATTTGATCAATTTTTTTTCATATCGAAATGCTTTTGACGTAATTAATTTCTGGCGTTCATTTCCCAGACCTAAGAAAATTTGCAAACAATTATATGTGTCGCTTTGAAACGACAAACATACGTGAAGAAACATTTTCATTACTGAAATTTGATAAAAAAAACAAAGCAAGGTCGGGAATAACTGAGTAAAATTTGAAGAATTCTCTGCTGCTATCAATAACAAATTTAAAGCCAAACATTAAATGACTATCAAAATGCAAAGAGGCTCAAAAGTTTCATTAATGATAAATAATGTTAAGCACTGCTATAGATAAAATTTCACATATTACAATAATTAAATCACTTAAAAAAAGTTAAATTGTGTCTGTAAACATACGTCTGTATAAACTCTCTATAACAGTGAATATACGATGTTACAAATAGTGGTCCAGTTATAAGGTACATCTGAATTCGTCTGTCAAAAAACTGGCACATGGTATGCAAAAGGTTGACCGCCATTGCAATAAATGAAATCTGAAAAAATATTGCCAATCTCTGTAGTAAGTTAGAATTTAAACCTAATAAAAATCGAAAAAATACCCAAAGGGGGCGTTTTATTAACGTTTTTTGTGTTACCTTTGTTTATTAAATATCATATTCTTCGCACTTAAACCTTAAAATTCAATTCAACAGCAGCAATATCACAAAATATTTAAAAAGAGCCTATCTGTAGAATTTTCGATAGATAGTATCACGCGCTGGAGATAAAAATGTTTTTTTTTCGTACAGTATTGCCATTGCTCGCTTTGAAATCGTTTAGTTTTTTAATCAAAAATTCCTTGTAGTTTTACAAAATATGAACTAGATAATAAAACTAATTCCAAATTCCAGATTTGGGTCTCAGATGCCCATATTCGAGTGGAATTTTTTCACAATACGAGAAACATATATACTTTCATGCAGATTCTTTATTATTTAATTTCTTTAAATATAAAGAAGAGCTTTAATATTTGGTGGCAACAATATGAAGAGTGAAACGCCGGTTTATAGTGGACGACGCAAAATGCGGAAAGGAACTTAAAATCTCTTCTGTGACAATTGACCCTTTGGACTAATAAGTGATATTCGATCCCTTGCAAATCTATTTGATATGTAATTTACAGTCATTCCTGGAATATGAATCTAAATATGTGCCCATAAATAAGTATATAAATTTAAACCGGCGTTCTGTGTATGCTAACAATTATTGAAACAAATTCAGTTTTGTCTGGTGAATCGAGTGAAAAATCCCTCTTTATTGATAGATTCTCTTTTCTTAATCTCTTTTATTGTCGTCAAAGGAATTTGTAGTTTCCCATTTATTGCTAGAAAAGAAGGAGAAAATATTTGGTGAGTAGAAAAGGGAGCATTAAAAAGAAGATTTTAATCACAACATGGTGAAAAACCAACTGGAGTATAGATTACCGAGTTTCTTCCCCACCCATAGAATCATATTTATTTGACACTACACTAACCCTTCTGTTTTGTTTAAAATAAGCTTCCTATAAATCGCTCGTAGTTCATAGATTATCCAGAAAGTTAACAATTTCAGTTGTGTTTTTATGAATTTATTTCACTTCAGGGAATAATAAAGGAAGCAAAATTTCATTTCTAAATACTGGAAGTCAGAAGCTTTATTTCTATAAGAACTGTAAGAGTATTTAAACGAATAGTTTTAGTAAATTTATTATTAAAGTGTTCGATGAAATTTTGCAACCTAGTAATTATCTCTTAATGCCCGTGCCGTAGAAACAATTTATAAGAGAAAAATGTTCCTAAAACTGGGTCTTAGATCAGTGGTACTGAAACTATGGCTCGCAACAACATTTTTGCGAAAAAATTTATACTGGGATCACAAGGTGAATAAAAAATCTTAACAAATCTAAATTGATAGAATATAACTAAGGGTCAACTCTGTGATTGGGGTAGTAAAATTGTTTTTGGGGGTCTTTTGCACTTTTATAGGGTCGCATTGCCATAAAGTTTGAATACTACTGATAATAATCACCATCGCTTGTTTTGTTACCAATTTCTGTTAGCAGTATTACTTAATTATTAATTAATAACATTTACTTTTCTACTTTAATATCGCAATTAGCCATTTTCGTTAAATTAAATAAACCAGTTAACTGTGATTGACGAGTATACTCGTTATGGAGAAGCGACACGATTTTGTGTATTGACGAGTATACTCGTCATGCGTATATTATGTTAATGAAATGGAAAGATAAGAGGGAGGTTTATTTAGTAAGTACTGTACATAATGAAAACGTGATAGAAACAGAGAAAAGAAAAATAATAAAAAAGAAACCGGAGCTAGTGATTGATTATAATAAAAAAAAGGTGGAGTGGATATGAGCGATGGAATTATCATAGCGTACTCCACAGCAAGAAAACGACTCAAAAAGTACTACAGAAAGATACTTCGCCATTTTTTAGACATTATGTGTCTGAATGAATTCATTTTATATAAAAAAAATAATGGAACATGATCGCGTATCAACTTTTTGCTCAAATTTATTGAAGACACTTTTGCGACGTATCCAATTGAAAGAAATAAATCGACACAAACTCGGCCATTTAGCCCTAATAAGCCAATTAGGCGGGAATCATGTTTTGGATTATATACCCGGAACATCAAAAAAAAAACAACCCTACACGAAGGTGTTCGCATTGCTACAAACGTAAGATCAGGAAGGAATCGCGTTACTGGTGTTCGATTTGCAAAGTCCTATTGTGTATAGTAAGTACCCTGTTTCGCTGAATATCACACCACAGCAGGAATTTAAATACTTACTTTTATATGTATAATGTTTAATTTAATTTATTGCGTTTTAGTTTAATATGTATGTAATATATGCTTATGTTAAGCAAATAAGTAAATATTACTAATAAAACTTTCAGTTTTATAAAATAAACCCATCTTTTTCATCCAATATCTTACCAGAGCAGCTTACTCAGTGATTGACGAATATACTGGTCATGACTCAATTCTGGCGACACAAAAGTTAAACTTGGAACGTAATATCACAGTTAACTGATAACTCAGTAATTAACTTATCAGTGTATTAACTGTGAGTTAAGCTTGTAACGTAAATGAAAAGTGGTTTCCCATAGTAAATCATCCTCGAAAGCATCCCTTCTTTTAGGCAGATAGCTGTAATGGGCTTTGCCGTAATCCAAATAATCCACACCTAGTCGAATTTATAATCACCAGTTATTTAATTTATCGGAGTTTATTTAATCAACAAGTTACTGACTGTAAAAATATTGAAATTTTTCGTGAGCACAATATGAAGTAAGTGATATTTTTACCTATGTATCTAATGTAAAATCAAGGAGGAAACTTAAGCATTCAATACCTAGAATTTAGTAAAAATTAAGGCTGAACATAGCAGTTAATAGAATTTTAAACTTATATATCTTAACTCTTTCTAATATTTTTCAAACTATATTTTTTCATGAAAATCTACTAATACATCCGTACCAAAGATAATAATTAAATAAAGGCTTTTCATCGTTAGCAATATAAGTTCTAGACAACAAGAAATTTTAGAATTACCATGTTTTCTTTTCTTCCACGGTGTTTGGTACAAGGGCGCTTTTTTCTTGTTTTGTATCCTTCGCGACGTTGTCGTCTTCAGTGTTTTTGCCGCAATGTGAAGACACCTTCTGTACAGTAAGAAGCATTCAGCAATTTTATATGTAAAACACTATTTATAAAGAAATTCAATTCGACTTTTGATCAGCTAAGAAAAAGAGGAACTTGTACTTTCGGCTTAAATAACTTCCTTTAGGGGTATTAATTTAGAAGTCAAACAACAAAAATCAGTGTTAAATTTTGAAATTTTCACAGGACTAGTTTCGATGGTTTTACTGAACCATCACCCTCAGCTGCAAAAGCGGAAATGAACGAGATAAGATATAGTGATTCGATAAGAAAAGATAAGATAAGAAAGCCTGGGCAGGAGTTAAGCTGCTGGCGCCATCTGTTGATGAAACGAGAACTAAAATATAATTTCCTTAAAGGCTGAAGGCAAAGATGGATTGGAATTAGAGTCGTTAACTAGAACGGAAAGATTTTTTTTTGAATGTGAAATGCCTCTAGAAAATCTAATTCACCAATAAAAGATGTTTTTTAAATAATTTTGGCTGCAGAAAAATTGAAAGTGTGATTTTCGGACTAACAATTCTGGGCAACAGAAGACTTCTATGTTTTCTTTTTTCTAACATATGCTTCGTGTTCCTTAGAGCGAAATTTTTGTTTCACTTGTTTGTTGTTTGTTATTGTTTATTGTTTGACTTAAATTAATACTTGTTCGACGTGTTATCTTTTACGGGGACAAGTAATTATCTAATTTTCATATGAAGACCAGCTTTCGTTTCTGAATGACCTAATTTGTTATTTTGTAAATAATTGTATTTATTGTTTGAGTTAATGCGCTACAGAAGGTTTCATATTGTAAAAACTATTAGGTTCTTGGAGATGGAAATGTTAAAATAAAGTATGATCTCATTGAGAATTGAAGCATAAATTTTCATTTGCCAGTCTGAATATACCAGTAACCATATCACAAAAGCATGCACGGGTGAAATGCTTTAGTTCAATATATCTCAGTTTTTGATAGGACGATTTCAGGCCATGAGATCCTGTCGACCATTATCGTGCACAGCACTTTAGTAATCATTATTCAGAATGTTAGATTTTTTTAGAAACGGATAACATTAAAACATTAAAATGCAACCTCGCTGGGAATCGATGTACGGATACTCCATTCCACGAGCTGAAAATGCTAATCACTACCATGTTGATGAATTGTGAAGGAAGAATGTCATAATTCAATACAATATCGGCTTTAAACCAAAGTAAATTGAAGCAAAATCAACCTATATATACATACAGATTATCATCTGTATTTGTGAACAAATGTATTGTTTTCAAAAAAAAAAATTGCTGTGGGATTTTTAACGCAATAAAAAATGAAACCTCAAGAGTTAGAAGTTCATGATTAGCGCTCAAATTTAACTTGTATTTTTCTTAATGCTAAATGGAAAATTTTCTTTGTATTTCATTGCCTTTCTTTTCCAAATACCCAAAACATTGGTAAGAAAAGAAGTAAGGGACAAAAATAAATTTTTCTTTTAATCTCGCCCAATTCACCAGGTCCACACACACACACACACACACATATATATACGTCACCGTTCTTATCAATACTCAGTAAATCTAGGCTACTGACACTTTTTTCTCTTTCCTTTGGCCAGTGCAAAAAGATCTGCGGTCCGCCGCTTCAGCACTGTCTAAATCACGCCAAACTACCCCCGAAACCGGCTGTGGGTCCCTTGATCTATGGGCCCGACGATGGCACTTTCTCCTCCCCATACTTCTACCTCATGTGCTTCCATGCTTCCAGCCTTGTTTGAACAAAAACGGGGGAGTTTGACTTTGTATATGAGGATCGACAAGCAAAGAATCAATCAGGAAAATAGACCTTTGGGTCAGGATAGTTTTCGGTAAGGGATTGTTCATATATTTAATATTTTATTCATTTTAGAGGTTTAACTTGTATACTAGAAATACATAACCATAGGATTGAGTAATAGGCAAATTTAAAAGTGGCCCTCGCATCGCATTACAAAGATACAAAGATTCAAATAGTTGTCAGTACCTCTGTTAAACTTCTGTATATAGCACAAAATGCTTAATAAAGTTAAAATGATATATGACAAGAAGTAATCGAGTCAGAACACGGAATACTAGTCGAAGCTTGACGCGTGGGACACATCATTTCAGAACTTGTTGAAGCTTTTAATATTTGCTGTTCTTCAGTGCCAAGAATATATTATGGGAGGCATTACTTCTCACAAGATACAGTGCAGTGATTGGCCGCTAAATATCCAAACGTCTTAGAGTAAAAGGTGTTATTGCTAAACGACATAACATAAACGATACTAAGTGAAATGACTGCGACAGTTAATAAGGGATGCATTATACACAAGTCTGTGAGGAATGTGCACAGAAATGTAGAATTGCGTGTGTATGGCAGAAGACTAAATCGAATGCCTTTACAGCAACAGCTTCAGCGCCTCACATAGGCTCGCGAAATCTTGCCTTGAGCCCTAAATGACAAGGAGATAAGTTGGTACGATTTTTCATACCAGCCTCTCTTCTGTCAATCATCCATTTTGGTAAAAGTTAGTGGTTGGATTGGGTAGTATGAAGCCCAAGGAAGCTAGGAACCCAACTATCCAAGAAAGTATTTTGCAAGCTATTAGTGTTCCCTAACGGAATGCAGAGCCGAACCAGAAACGAAGTTTTAAGCTTTTGACTAGAAATTTAAAAAAAAATCTATTCAAGTGAACAAAATATGTCATAAATAAGGTAAATTTAGCATTTAGAATTTTTTTGACAAATGGTTTTCAAGCCAAAGGCTGGGATACATACGTCCCAGCCGTAGTTAATGATGGGACACATATGTCCCACACGTAGTGATTTACTTGCTATAAGTACACCTATTATTCTGGAAAACTTTCTTATATTAAAAAGATTTTACATCGTATGATACAGGGTGAAGCATTCTTTGCATAACCCAACATTACATATTGGGCAACTCATATTTGTTCTTTTCTGTATGTTCATTTGTGTACAACGAGCACAGAGAAGTCTTCGTTTTCCAACTACTGGTAGATGATCCCCAACATTCAAGAGATTCTAAGTACTTTTTATGCCAGCAGTAATTTTTAAACTTTTAGTGGGGTATATATATCCCATTAGTAGTCAAAAGGGTTAAAGATAAACACTAAGGAATAAAATTTAAGTGTGGCAAAATTTTTATAATGTAAGGGGATAATAAGGACGGTTAAACTTTTAGAATCTAGAAATGCTCAGTCAAATTTAAGAGTCACAGAGCGGGCGATAAAATGCCTAAAGCCGGCCCTCATGGTGTAGAACGTGGTGTAGCCCTAGCATGGACTAGATTGTCAGGTCAAACCAAATTAATCCTTTTTACAAATGGTTTGAGGAGCATTCTGGACAGTTTCAGCACTTGATTTACCGCCAGGCTACATGGACCGCCAGGCAAAAGCCCGCAGGACAAAGGTGGGATATAATGGCGCGTATGATCGTGGACACAAGGTCACGCATATAATCGGGTGCAAGATTTAGCGCGTACCATAAATAAATTCTTATAACCAACTATTCTGATAACATGGCTAAACATCTCTCTTGGAGACTTCTTTCGGCCAATTCAGCTGCATCTATCCGTTCTAAAAACTCTTTAGAGAGGTGTAAGTCTTTCACTGTGTAAATCTCAGTTACTGTAGAAAGTGACGAGTCTTAAGAACTAGATAGCGAATAATCGCTCAAGTTCGGGTGACAAGAAACAAGATATAAGGGTAACTAACCCTTTATTATTCCAATAAGATTTAACAAAACTCCGCCTGGGAGTGTACAAACAAAGCCGACACTTGGGCTTCAACTTAAGAGACTAAGAATTAAACTAAAACTAAGATTAACTGAAAACATATAGCCGAAGCTATCAAGATTCAAATCGAGTTGGTCCCTTAACTTATTTGACTACGAACCTTAGCATGGGCCTGAGTACGGCCGAGCGAAATAACAGCTTTGAGAGAGAGAGTGGCCAAAATGGCAGACGCGCGTAAATCAGAAACTCTGATTCTCTCTGACTCTGTAAGTAATTTCTTGGTTTAAATACCGCTCCTCCTCATTAAATATTCAGCAAGATTCCAAAACTACGTTCTGGCCGGAAGTAGTTAGTTGAAATTAAAAATCTGACAGGAAAGGAACTTAAAATTTAACTGTTAATAAAATAAACATAATCCTTACGGAGGTATTATGACTTTAAGCATATCAGTATATAATGCAAATGCTTTGCAAATCTTTGACAGAGAATAAATGAAGTCATGACTAAATAAATGTACGAAATTCTGTTTTCATGAGAAGTGTTTGGTATAGCACTTCCTGAATCTGAATGTTTCACATGAGTTCATTTGAGATTCTTCGGTTTATGCTTAACAACATTTCAAATCTAAATGTGAGAAGCAAAATTTTAAATTAGACGAAAATTTTAAAAATTAAGCCAGTTGTTGGCAAACTGACTAAATTGAAGTTAATATTTGAGAGAGAGAGAGTCACGAAATATAATTTACAACTCACTCAGAGACCGGATAACAAGATCACGAACCACTGTTAATTTGAGGTAGTTCATTCAGTTACCCGTAAAAGGCATGGACTTTTGAATGTTTTTAACCAACTGCAACAAAAACATGAGCAGGTTTTTTTTTTCCTTAGTCACTTAAGTCCTCTTGATCTTTGCATCACATCAATTACTAGCCAACTAACCAAAGGAAACCTTACCGTTATTCTGGCAAGTTTTAGCGGCAAACGTATCCACGTCATAGTACCTGCCAAGGTTATTTATCTACTAATGCAGAGATATCGTAGGGCATGAAGTGATAGACCAAAGGACTTTCTAAGACTAGAATACGAGCTTTGAATGTGCTGAAATTAAAAAAGATCGTAAAATGCTATATTTCAAAGAATAAACAAACTATAAGCATTATTTTGGCAAGAAAAAAACTACCATGATTAAGACAATCTTTATGAAAGAAATAGATATGCAATGATGTTTGAAATGCATGGACTGTCTCTTATGTGGTTGTTAGAAAGTAATCAGAAAGGAATTCTAATTGGTACATATATCATTGCAGCTATCTTAACTTGTCTCACATAGAAATGCATTCTGATTGGTACCAATAACCTCACAGTCGTCTTGATTGGCTTTTGCAACTAAAAGAAATGAAATATAAAATTTTGGCATTTAAGGAAGGATGATTTGAAAATTTCAATTCCCTGTATCGGGGAAGAAAATAATTAAAATAATAAAGCTGCTAATGCATCGGACCTAAACATAGCGCACCATTTTCTTGTTGAATAACGAAAAATCATAGCACGGTTTATTTAACTTGGCAACGTTATAAAATTCATTTAATCATATTTCTAAAGAAATGGTGACCAGACAGGTAAATTAGAAATAAGCAGTTTTGGTTATTGCCCCAAGCAGGTCTCAAAGAGCCTCGCAAATGGGATAATGGTTAATGACTGACTACCGTATCGAAGGGCCCGGGTTCAAATCGCGGATAAAGCATGAATATTTGTAAACGTACAGTATCTTTGGATTATGAGGGCGCGCTAAATATATGTTGAGCCGAAGGTCCTCTTGTGTGGCTTGATGGTAAAAGAAGAGGACCGACCCCCCAAGGTACACCCATTCAAAATTTGGGTGAAACTGGTCGAAATCGTACTGTCGCCCATATGGTGCCCAAGCTCTTGCCAACAACAGAGATAAGCTTGTATGCCTTGCCACGATGAATTTCGGGAGCTTGTTCTGACGAGGTTGGACAACTGAGATTTGTCACGACAACAACAGTTTTCAAAGCTGAAGCAGCTTTTCAAACATTTTTGCAGAAATCACCAAAGTTATTTAAAGTGCAAATATTAAATTATCAAACACAAATTTAAACAAGTAAATATAAAACTAGAAATTCTAGTCAGTCAACCAGCTTTCCTGCAGCGAGTCATACCTTTTACTTGTTGAAGTACAAATGAAACCAATGCGCTTAAAATCTTTCGCAAATCTCGCAGCAATACCTCTTGGATAAAACAAGGTGCGGGGTGGAACAAAATACCAAAAAGAAAAAAAAAGCCAACACAATGAGGCGGTCGTATGGCCCATTTGTTCGTGTTGACTTATGCAGGGGAAAAGAAGAATCAAATTCATGACCTCACGGGAAATAAACCTATCGCTGATACTCTTAATCAGCAAATCTCGATTGTCCCCCTGATGATTAAAGTCTGCCTGATCTCTCATCCTCCCTACTGTTAATCCAGCGGCACTAAACGACTTGTTTTTTTCAGCTGAGGGGAGGAGAAGGCTGTGAAAGGCGATTATCTCTGCCTCGTTTGCTGCATTTTAATGTGAACGAAGAGACGTCTAAATCAAGTTAAAATGCTTGCGCCTGTAGAACGAGTCAATAAGTGTTTTCAAAAGGTGATGAACTGTTCGTAATTTGATAGCTGCTCTTTGCTTTTATTATAGCTAAATTTTAATAATTTATTTTAGCTTTTAATTCATATCGTGGTATTTTTTATGCTTTTAGACAGTCTCATAGTGATAGATGGAGGATTTCGCAGGAGTTATATGAGAGGAGTCCCAAAAGTTAAGGGGGCTCATACATCTTAAACCCCTTATGATCTTCAAATATGTGACTGTTGCAAAAATTGAAATAATTTATTTATTTTAAAAGCAAATACTTCCAACTTTTTACAGCTGACTGCATAATATAGATGCTTTAGAAACTAGTAACCAGAAAGCGTGCGTTGCCACAAATATTTTTGTAATTTAATTTTCGTCATGTTTTCACCTTGCTCGCATAATATTTAAAAAATGGCTAATGGTACATACTTGAAATTGGATGAAATTCTTTATATGGACACTATTTTTGAGCTGAACCAAAAAATGTGATGAATATTTTAGTATTAAAAAAATTTATGCGCGAAAACATTACAGATTTTTTTAATAAAATACATTTTATAAACTCAACTCCAAATAAAATAAAAATTTAACATGAAATTCTTAGAATTTCTGGTTCACAGTAGTTTCCAAATGTTATAAAAGCTATATATTAAATATGGAATTAAATTATGCAATAGAATGTTTTAAACTGTGCGCGCTTGAAACTTGACGAAAAGTTTTGTCACAAAGCGGATTAAATTATAAAAATATTTGTGGCAACACAAACTTTCTGATTACTATTTCAGAAAGTAGCTATATCATACTGTCAGGTGTAAAATGTTGGAAGTAATTGCTTTTAAAATAAATAAATTATCCTAATTCTTGCAACAGTTACATATTCGAAGATCTTATGAGTTTTAAGGCGTATGAGTCCCCTTATGTGACTTCTTTTGAAGGGATTTTTCCAAACTGCTTATTATATTTCTAAAATTATGAGATTTTTTTATTGGATTGCACTTGCACTTAAATATAATCCCTAGTGATAAAAAATTGATTATTTTGTGAAATTTATGCAAAAATCTGAAAATTTTACATCGAATGACAAAAACGTCAACCATCACTGATAAGAAACTAATGATGATAAAAACATATTTTGACTTTATTTTATGTATAACTGTAACCATAAGCATACAGTGAAGTAGAATAATTGGAAAATACTAATTCTAGTAATGTATGGTTAAATATAATTAGAAGGCATACACAAAATTTTTTTAAAATGTATACACTATTGAAAAAAAATTACAGAATTTAAATTCTGTAAGACTAATTTTTCAACTCTTAGTCTACATCATGCATAATAATATACAAAATCTGTGTGTAAAATTTCAAGTGATTCTATGCTTAACATTTAGAGTTATCATGGTTGTCGTGAATATAAATCATCAAAGAAGAGATTTATAAAAAATCGCATTTAAAATTTTCAGATTAACGTTACGTGACATATATACACAACTACTCACGTTGTCAAACGAAAAATTAGAAAATTCATAATAAAACTACTTTGCACATTCTCCAGACTAAATGAAACGCTTAAAATTATTTAGTTAACAAATAACTTAAAAAAGGGGAAATTTTCATTTTTAATTTCCTCATTAAACTTTCCCTTCCGTTTCGGTAATGCAGTTTAGATATCATTTTGAAAGAGTATTTAATAAATACGTAT
The DNA here is from genome assembly GCF_044657685.1 of Stegodyphus dumicola. Classification (NCBI taxonomy): domain Eukaryota; kingdom Metazoa; phylum Arthropoda; class Arachnida; order Araneae; family Eresidae; genus Stegodyphus; species Stegodyphus dumicola. The sequence continues at coordinate 173,926,009 of NC_140774.1, read as the reverse complement.
ATTTAATAATTTAAAAATAAGCAAAGTTAAACATTTTACATATTAACATAATTACGTTTTATATATTAGATACTACTATTTTTTATTATTATTCTATTCTCCCATATGATAATTATATGTGCTTATATACACAAGAGTTCCCATGCTTTGATTTGAAAATATCGCATTAATCGTAATATATCTTCTAATTATATTGTTTTAAATTCACAAATGAATGACTTAACAATCACAAAATGTTTAAAAGCAGCCTATCTGAAAATTCCCGATAGAATGTTAAGTGTTTCCATTCATTTCCCTTTTATATTTGCTATACTATTTCTTTAAAAATAACGCATAGCTTTATCATTTGGTGGCAGCATCTTTTCATCTGAAAAGTGATTCAACACAAAAGGGAAGCGAATACAAAATTGAGGATTGAGGCCAATACATTCAACTGGGTCATAACCAGAGCTCGTCTTTATAATGAGCTTATTCTCTTTGCATTTAGCATTATTCAAAATAACATATTTAATACTTATAATATGTTGTTCTCAATCATCACATACCTATTTTAAATGCTAAATTTGAGAAGTTTTAGATTCTCTCATGATAACGTTTTACGAAAGTCTGTTCAGAGCTTCAAGTAAAGTATCAAATGCATTTTATCAGTTTTAGTCAAAATCTAATATATCGTTTTCATTTTTATAAAAGTCTTAAGTGCTAAAATTGAAAAGTTTTGGACTATACAGGGTGTTTATAAAGTCCCCTACACATTTTGATGTTTAATAACTCATGAAATAATGAAGATATAAACAAACTTATGGCATTTATTGATGGAATAACATATATTTTCCTTTTCAGGTTTGAATATCTTTACTTTGTCTAAATATCTGTACTTTTCTAAATATCGTCTCCTTGTTAATTGCAGTTTTCTCTCTTTTGTTTTTGGCATCTTTCTGGCATTGTTAATCGTCATAATGTGCGCATATGGGGATCTGAAAACCCCCATGAAAACCGTGAGGCACAAAGGGATTCCCCAAAGGTTCATGTGTGGTGTGGACTAATGCACGACCGAGTCATTGGGCCTTTCTTGTTTACAGAAAAGACGGTTTCATCAGTCGTATTCTTAGAGATGTTGGAAAATTTCGTATTTCCACAGCTAGAAAAGTTTCAGCCACATGTCTTTTTACAACAAGATGGTGCACCACCTCATTGGGGTACCATCGTTCGTAGTTCTTTGAATGACCATTTTACAGGAAGATGGATTGAGCGAGGAGGTCCAATTACTTGGCCACCCAGATCACCTGATATAATGCCGCTGGACTTTTTCCTTTGGGGATTTGTAAAGGACAGAATTACAACCGCAATAGCCTCCATGGGTGCCGACATGCTTTCCGGTACCTGGCGTGAAATTGAATATCGACTTGATATTCTCCGTGCGACGAAGGGGCCACACGTGGAAGTTCATTGACAAGAGTCATGAAACTTTTTGAGTCGATCTAACCATTTATGTTATTAACTTTAATCTATCTTTATTATTTTATGAGTTATTAAACATCAAAATGGGTCCGGAACTTTATAAACATCCTGTATTTTAATATACTTTTGCATTGAAAACTGTTGTGGGCTTCAAATAAAGTATCACTTCTGGTTGCTTAATTTTACCCAAATTTAAATTCGGAAAACAGAAATTTTGGAAAGTTTCATATAAGAGTTATCGTAGATGAAAATATCTTCATACACATACAAGCATACAGATATCGTTGTAAAATTAGTCAAAACATGTTCCTAATTCATGCTTACCCACTGAAAACTTACCATTCAATTTTTGGAGGGAAAGCATTACCTCACTTACCTTTATTTATATATAGTTTGATGAAAGCTATAAATAATAAGTTCCAATTTTTCTCTTTAGAGACTCTATCATGTGCATTTTTTGGGCTTAAATGTAGCAGTCTAATGTAAATAGGCTTTTGTATGGGTTCCAAGTAAAGCACCATTTTGGATTGTCCAATTTTACTCAAAATCCAATCAACTCTTTTATACGAATAAGGAAAGGTAAAATACGCAAAGCAAAACATTTGAGAAATTTGATATAAGAGTTATTGCGTACAAAAGAATTGTCGCACACATACAGACATACAAAAACTATTATAGAAATAATAAAAGCGTGTTGTGGGGACCTTAATTTGTGTTTATTCATTGAAAACTTGCTGTAGAATATTTGGACAGAAAACATTACCTTCCTTACCTCTGTACGAACCTTACCTTGGCAGGAGGTAAAAATGTTTGCTAAATGTATTTTGACGGTTTTGGCCCAAAGGGGCAATTTCCCAGAAGGGCTATTAGTTTCGTTTTGGCATTTTGCGTCGATTCACTATAAACGCAGTTTCACTATTCAAATTGTTGCTACCAAATATTAGAGCCCTGAATTATATTTAAAAAATAAACAATGAAGAATCTACATGAATGTATGTATGTTTCTCCCACTGTGACGAAACAACGGTACCTAGAGACATCAAATTTTGAATAACGTAGTCCTCCACTCGAATATGGGCATTTGGAAGACCAAATTTGGAATCTGGAATTGGTTTTATTATCTATTTCGCATTTTCTCAGACATTAAAAAAATTTTTCATTAACAAACTCAGCGATTTCAAAGCAAGGAATGGCAACACTGTACGGGAAAAAAAATTTTTCTTTTGTCTCCAGTGCGCGGGACTGTGTATCGGAAATTCTAAAGATATGCTCTTTTTAATTATTTTGCGATATTGCTGATGAATTTGATTTTATCGTTTAAGTGCGAAGAACATGATATTTAACAAATAAAGGTAACACACAAAACGTTAATAAAACGCCCCTTGGGGCGCAATATAAAATCTAAAAGCTTTCAGATTTTTTTAATTTTTTTTTTTTTTCTTTGTTTAATTTTTTTCTTTAGAATTAAAGTCTTTTTTTTATGCAATTAGCATTAAAAGTAAGGAGTTCGTCCAATCTATAAAATCTTAGAATCGAAATTATACAATATACTTTTCGATGAATAATTCGGATAAAGCGTCGGACGTTATTAGTCCAAAGGGATTTGAGTCCCGAAGGACTATTACTTTCGTTTTGGCATTTTGCGTCGGACTCCTATAAATGTCGGTTCACTTTTCAGACTGTTGCCACAAAATGTTAGAGTCCTGCATGATATTTGAAGAAATTAAATAATGAAAAATATGCATAAATGTATGTATATTTATCGCATTGTGATAAAATAACGGTACATAGAGCCATCGAATTTTGAATGACTTAATCCTCCAACGAATATGGGGATGTGGAACACCACATTTGAAATTTGAAATTTGTTTTATAATCAATTTCCTATTCTTTAAAACTTTAACGAATTTTTGATTAACAAACTCAAGGATTTCAAAGCGAGCAATGGCAACGTTATGCAGAAAAAACATTTTTATCTCCGGCGCGTGAGTTTTTGTATCGGAAATTCTAAAGATATGCTCATTTTAAAACTATTTTGCGATATTCCTGTTGAATTGAATTTTATGGTTTACGTACGAAGAACATGATGTTTAACAAATAAAGATAACGCACAAAACGTTAAAAAAACGCAATTTAATTTGGACGTAATTTAAAATCTGAAACATTTCAGATTTTTTTTTTTTACTGATATTGTTTCATTTTTTTAAATGAACCCTTATTAGTTACTTCAGAATTTATCTCAGTTTTACAAACCCAAATAATCATATTATTAATTTCAAATGTTTTAAATCTTAGTACCTTAGAGAACGCTTTATTTAAGCAAATTAACTTGCAACGGAATGTGTATGGATCGAAGTCTCTGTCTCTTAGTTTATCAGACTGTCTAATACTTTGAAAGATTAAGATGTAAAAGAGTAGAGAAAAAGGAAAATGAAACCTACGAAATTCCTGTCTATTGGTTTCTCACCAGAGAAGGAGATTCTCGGATTCCATCCCCTGAGATGTTCAGTGCCAAAAATCATGTCGATCTGGTGGTATAGCCATGTTTTTCGTCGCTGGTTCCTAGATTTCTAAGTAACTTCAAACCAACTACAGGCCTGCCCATTTATGAAGCCATTCGCATATATGTTTTACGAATGGACATGAGAAGTGAAGAAATAGGTAAAAAAGATCATTTCAAGAACTGCCACAAGATTCTGGTAGTTCTACTTATTGAAACAGTTCTGGAATATATTGTTTCTCCATTTATTTAATTAATTTCCCTTTGATTTCAATAATATACTGTTTCCTAAGATACAAATAAGTCTTGATGATTTTGCCATGATAACTGACTGATTTAATAAGAACAAAAACGAATGGTTTGTCGGTAATTCGATGCTCTCTTAGCACTTAAGCTTTCAAATCTCAAATCGCAGGTAAATACAGTTGTAAAAACTTAAATCAAAATTGATCAGTAAAGTGGTACCAAAAAGTTAAAATACTTTCGAAACTGCATTGCACCGTAATGTTTAAAACTCCAAAAACCATACTAAATTAGATCAGGCCGAAGCAAAACTGGAGCCATATCCCCAAAAAAGCTAACCAATAAACATATCCTTTCCCTTTGATCCCTTTGATTTCAATAACACACTGTTTCCTAAAATACAAATAGGTCTTGATGATTTTGCCATGATAACTGACTTATTTAATAAGAACAAAAACGAATGGTTTGTCGGTAATTCGATGCCTCTTAGCACTTAAGCTTTCAAATCTCAAATCGCAGGTAAATACAGTTGTAAAAACTTAAATCAAAATTGATCAGTAAAGTGGTACCAAAAAGATAAAATACTTTCGAAACTGCATTGCACCGTAATGTTTAAAACTCCAAAAACCATACTAAATTAGATCAAGCCGAAGCAAAACTGGAGCCATATCCCCAAAAAAGCTAACCAATAAACATATCCTAATAGAATTGGAAATTTTTATATACAATAAGAATGTGTAAACTCTTTTCTTCGAGGAAAGGTCCACCATAAAAGGAAAATCCATCCAAGCATCAACAAGAGGAAACAAGAACAAATAAAAACAACGCTTTAAACGGTGGCAGCGAGAAAGCGGACATGAAAGAAACAAAAGGGCCGCAGGAGTGACCCTTTGGGCGGCACCCCTGGGAAGGGTGGAGGATCGGTGGCGTTCTTAGAGAAACATTAGCGGCAGCATTGATCGAAGAGGCAGGGCACTGGCTGGCAACGCCACCTGGACGTCCAAGGAAACATTATGTGGAATTAAATCTCCATTGGGAAACAATTTGCATCGAACATTACTGATCGGAGCGTCTGTGCTAAGCGTGGCCTATTCTCCAACTTGGTTCCCCAAGATTTCGTATTCGCCAACCTACATGCATTGCCAGCCGTTTTTGCTAATGCAAGTAAGGGGAAAGAAAGCGTTAGAGAAGCAGGTGGTTTGCTTTGACTTTTGTTTTCATTTATTCCTTCTGCTTCTCAGTGACATTGACGGCGAATGTATATCGCAGAGTGTGGAGGAGGCGGATTTAAATACCCTGGGGAACATTTCATGTAATAGTTCGAAGTAAACCATTTTAAGTTGTTTTTAAAAAACTCAGACAAAAGAAGTATGAAACATGCAACCCTGGGGATTTACAAAGACGTAAAAGTATCTAAAATAAATTATCACCTCAGGAAGAAAACGAATTATAATTAATTCATTAGTTACATTAAGTGTAATTATACCTTTGGTTATGTTCCTAGAAATAAAATCAATAACATTTCATAGATTTTATTGCTTCAAATAGCTAAGAAAAATGATTATCAATATGATTATTTAGAGACAAAAGTTGAGCAAGCAGGCGACTTTGTAATATGAAGTATATACAGGGTGCGCATAAAAAAACTTCCCCTAATGTATGAACCCCTAGCGGCCCACCCGCTCAGCCAATAGAAATGAAATTTCAAATATTGTTATTTGAAGGTGTGCACTCGAAAGTGTGATGATACAAACTCTTACTGTAAGAGTTACAGTTACAGGTAAAAGCTAGGCCAGCACCTACGTAGTACCACAGTAATTGAGGTATTGCTGAACTTAGTTAACTGTTAAGCTTTCCACCCAAATTTTGAAAGAGAACACCCCGAGGGGTGGTCTAAGGGACTCCTGCCCCTCTTCCTCTACCATCAACCATTTGAGAGGACTTTCTAAGATCACTGATTTCTGGTATTATTAGAATACACAAATCATACTGAGAAGAGCTGTTCTTGAAACGTTGAACAGCTGATGCTTCCTAAAGTCTAGATGTGTGTACTACAAATGTCCTTTCTAAGGCGGAAGGTGTAACAAGCAAGTCCTTAGAACTCCCGTCCATCAGCATTGCGTAGTGAAAATTTCGAAATTTTCGAATGGCAACAGCCATTTTTTTCCTCGCAAATTGATCAGCGCATTGAAAAACCATAAAAGGCGTTGGAACGATACACGTATGTTGAAAATTGCCAGCACAAAACATTTGCAAAGAAGATCATTCTAAAAAACCAGTGACAACACAAGAGAGGTGTTGGAAAAGGGAAAAAACCTTTATTGGAATGAATGAATGAATGAAATTTTATTAAAACATTAGTTTTCAAAGTGTCCACCTTCGCCAGACGATAACGCATTAGAAGTGGGAGATTATTGACAACAACGAAAAATGTAATGTCATAAGAGGAATATATATAACTTCACGCTTTATTGTATCTTTCAATTCTGACAAATATCGTCAATATGACATATACACTTTAAATTTAAAATAAACTTAGTTACAGAAATCCATTGGAGTGATGTACGGGATTGTCGTGGCTATGTAACTGCGAAGTTACAGGAGATGACTCAATCTCCAAAGTGCTGTTGCAGCACTTGTCCAACACATGTGGCGACGTGTGCAGAAGCACCATCTTGCATCCAATGTCATTAACGATATCCTCTGCTGCAATTCAGGAATAGCCGTAAAACATGAAGTAATACAGATTCATCCTGCAATGTTACGTTCGTCATTGTTGTCAACAATTTGACAACCTTCAATAAGCGTTCACTATGACATCTCCTGCGAAGGCAAGAGCGCTGAAAACTTATAATTCAAACAAAAGATTTCTTTTCCATTTCCTCTCTTGTGTTGTCATTGGTCATAGAGGCTCCGTTCAGGCAGTGGTATAAATGTCATACAGGCATAGATATAAGGCATAAAATGCGGGAGTTCCTGTCATACCTGCGAGACAGGGTCTAAGGCGTAGCCAATTAGAGAAGGTAAATTTGCGCATGCGTGGATGTGTCTACCGCTTTTCAGCGCTCACTAGGTTTCGCGCTTTCGCTCTGATTGGTTGATTCTTATACCAAGTGGACATAAAATTGAAAGCTTCAAACTTTATACCAAAACCCAAAACCAGCTTTTGTGACGTAGCAAGGTTTTGGTTACCTAACAACGAGGCTTAGCTTAAACTTAGTGTGATATTTACACCACCGTTTGAAAGGAGTCTTACAACGCAAACGTTTTATGCTAGCAACTTTCGTCATATGTGTATCGTTCGAACGCCCTTTACGGTTTTTCAATGCGCTGAACAATTTGCGCAATAATAAAAATGAGTGTTGCTATTCAAAAATTTCAAAATCATTTCAATGTAACAATAACCTTGAAAACCTTGGTGTTTGAAAACGTTACACTCTTGAGCACATAGCTTCAAATTGCTATCGAAATTTCATTTCGATTGGTTGAGCCGATAGGCCGTTAGGGATTCACAAATCGGGAAGATTTTTATGCCCCCCCCCCCTGTATTTAAGATCAATATTTAAGGATATAAACCCTATAGACATTTTTTTCGAATATCCTATATAAACTGATTGTAGCTGAAAGTTATGATCTTTTGAATAGGGCACATAAAAATCAAAATTTCTTCAGCCTCATAGTTAAATATAACTTATCGACAGCTAGTTATGCGCTCCAGATAGCTGAGCTGGTAGATCGCCTGTCAGAGAAAAACAAAACTCCCGGGTTCGACTTTAGCGGCTTTTAATAATTTCAGTTTAGTCCTATGCTCTATTTTATTTCTTCTGCTCCTCTAACTAACAAAAACTTTTTTCAAATTCTGTTGTACCAATCAGGAGCCATGTGTATAAAAGATACGAACACAGACAGTTCGACAGATCTCGAATCCCTCTGAATGGGCTGGTTGCATGAGTTCACGATTTACTTATGTGTAGTATGAAGATATGCAAGTTTTCCTTACAAAGTTCTAAGTTCTCCACGATGATATTTCTTCCCTTAGACAAATGGCTGTTGTATATGCTTAGCCGTAAGTTATTAAACAAATAAATATAAATGCTGTTATTATGATATATTTCTACGTCTTTCCACGATAATTAACATAAGAAATTATTTAAAGTGTTTCCATAAAATGCCGTCTAAAGATACCTAAAGATCTGAACCAAATTATAAAGTACGTAAAACTCGGTTTGAATGTGCAATTTTTAGGATAAATTAAACAATAAAACAGCCTTCATTTTGCGTATTTTTCTATAATGCCGGACTTTTAGAACAGGTTAAACACAGAAATTATCTTAAAATTACATTAGGAATTACCATTTTAATTTTTTAATTTTTTTTTAAATCTTCTTGCAAGATTTATGCGGTTCTAATACAGTTATTTTCTTGATTTTATGAAGTTTAAATCTAAAATAAAATTTCGATAATTTCGATATTGTAAGAAATTTTCACTTTTTTAATAAACGGAGCATTATGTTTTTACTATTATATATACTTAAAAAATGTAAGTTGCTTGGTTAAATGTTTTCCATATTTGAGATCAGCAAATCTGCAACACGCTGTTTAAAATAGCCTTTGAACTAATGCCTTTACTTCCCAATAAAATCTCTAGCTTTGCATTTATTTTACAAAATGCCAGCCGAGTTTAGAATATATGCAAGAGTAAGATCCTAGTCATGCCGATCGCTGGAGAGAGTTGCCTCTTCGACAGCCGATCTACTCGGAGTTTGCGGGGACGGTCGTTGCCTTTCTCATTCCATTGATAGCTTTCGGATTAATTCGCTTGTCCTCGGATGCCGGACTCAGCGCTTTGGATAATCATATTGCACTCATGCACCTAATCAAATTAGGTCCAAGAATGGACCAATTTCCGACGTACCGAAGGAACAGCGGACATTTGTCATTGTTAAGGGGGAAAAGACTGCTTTCGGATGTGGGGGCATGTCATCTGTCTTCGGGTTGCCAGTTTGTGGGGAATTTAGCGCGCCAATATGATGCCCAACCGATACTAAATGGCGAAACTTCTTGCTCAAATATACACACTATATACCTGCTTAGATTTATATGGTATATAAATGCTTTTTACAATTAAAAGAAGCATAGCATACCTCAAATTAATAAAGAATGCTAATTAACAATGCAATCGAACAAATTCATGAAAGTAAAGCCCCCAACTTTGAAATATTATAAAATTCAGTTTCCGTTTTGCTACTGACCACGAAAATAGTCTCCCCGATCGGTACAATAGTTAAGACGCTGACTGCCATGCCAGGTTCCAACTCCGAAGAGGCATAGATGTTTGTAAATGTATAGTGTCTGTGCGACATGGGGGAGCAGAAAGCTTCCTCGAGTGGTTTGTTGTTGGAGGAAGAGAATGGTGGCTCTGAGAACCATCAAAACTGAGACAGAGGTGCACAGTTGGTTACAGCCGAAAACATCGCGGCAAAAACATCGCAGACGAAAACGTCGCGGAGAAAACAACGCAAGGCGAAAACGTCGTGCTACAAAACATCGTGGGAGAAAACATCGCAAAGAGAAAACATCGCAGATCTAAAACATCGTGGTACAAAACATCGTCGTCGAAAATAAAGCGCTTCAAAAACTTCGCAGTTTAAAAACATCGTCGTCGAAAATATAAACAAAAAATAAAGTATCTACAAATTATCGCATGACGATAACATCGCAAACATGCTTTTTCAGGCTTTAATAACTATACATGGATATTCCCGTAATGATTTGTGAGCACAAGATGGAAAGAAGGATAATTTTTACTTTCATATTTTTTATTAATCAATAAATTTTTGCTGAGAAAATAAAAAAGAAACTTAAGCATAGAAAATTAATGCAACTTATAGCATTGAAGAGAATTTTAAACCGACATAGTTAACTAACAAAGGCCATTAATAAATCATTTTTTGTAAAGTTTTCACTGGTAATTTTTCATGAAAAGTATAATGTATAAGTTGCATTTAGTTTTCTATGCTTAAGTTTCCTTCTTACTTTTTCAGCAATAATTTATTAGTTAATAAAAAAAATGTGAAAGTAAAAATTATCCTTCTTTACATCTTGCGCTCACAAATCATTATGGGAATATCCATTTACAATTATTAAAACCTGAAAAAAGCATATCTGCGATGTTATCGTCATGCGATGATTTGTAGATACTTTATTTTTTACCACGATATTTTCGACGACGATGTTTTTAAACTGCGAAGTTTTTGAACTGCTTTATTTTCGACGACGATATTTTTTACCGCGATGTTTTAGAACTGCGATGTTTTCTCTTTGCGATGTTTTCTCCCACGATGTTTTGTAGCACGACGTTTTCGCATTGCGTTGTTTTCTCCGCGACGTTTTCGTCCGCGATGTTTTTGCCGCGATGTTATCGGCGGACACCGCACAGTTATTGCGGCGGGTTTCTACCTGGAGGACCAGTGGTTGAAATTCTTGTGTACCTCCCACTTATACGTATATCACCTGACTATGATGGCTTTCTTTTCCTGAAAAGACACAAAATTCTTTGGAAGTGAATACCAAATGCGACTTGGATGTGGAATTTTAACTAAAATGAATGTGAAAAGGACGATGAGTTTTACTTTTCATCTTTTTATTGAAACTACAGTCAATCACTTTAAGATACGAAAATTCCTCAAAATATAATAATTAAAAATAACATAGATATGCAATCTGACGGAAGTTAATTCATTTGAATTTTAAAATCTTTTGAAATTTAGTAAATAATGGAAGCGAACGCTTACTACTCTGTTAAATGTATATTACAGTTTACTTTAATACAGGCTTTCATATATTGCTGATTTACTATATATTTCTTAATAAGTGCCAAATAAATGTGTGATCCTGTGCGGGCAACGAAGGCAGTTATGTTTAATGTTACCTTAATTAGTCACCTATGTGTTAAGCTAACAATAATATTTCAGTACATGATTTTGTTGCTATGTCTTCCGTAATTGTCTTGTCGTTATTTTAAACTATAGTAAGTGTACAGTTAGGTTTCGCCCTAACGCAATTTTATTAAGAGATTACCATGAATGACCTGCCTTCAAAACAGGAAAATATCTTTTCTCAGCCTTGTTCGCAGCTAAAGCAAATGCTCATAGAAAATTCAGAAGCTTCTTTGTATAGGAATCTTTAAAAGAATTATTTTATTACAAAGGAAATTTATATTGCAAAGAAAGAAAATCATTCAATTATATATATATATATATATGTGGGAACTGTATCTGTAACTGGGTAAGATTATGTAAAAAGCGCCATCTAGATGAAGGCGCGGAGAGACGAGAGCTGAATGATAGCAAGGACAGACGTGTCCAAAATATGTTGACCATTATTTCGTTTACTTTTCTTTTCATTTTAATGTAAATAAATAAACTATTCTAAGTGTGAAATATTCTCGTGTGAACTATTCTCTTACCATTCTTTATATATAATGTATTCTATTTTGATATGATTTCAAGTCTGGACAGACACAGTTAGACAAATTGTAAGCTTCTGTTCTAATAAACTGACGTGCTGTGCCGGATGTAATTTTAATCGAGCATTTATAATTTATTTAGGTAATATAAATAAAATGTTTGCAACAGTATAGAGAAGACGATTATCAGTTTATATCCATTAAAATAAGTGACTTATTATTCCTTTTTATAACATTACAATATTTCAGTTTAAAAACGTGTACTTTATACCTCATGATAAAAAAGTGACAATTTCTTTCCTCTTCTCCTGTTAAAGATTTCTATTAATTTCAGAACATTATTTGATATTAAGTGAGATTATCTCTCTTAGCTCATCTCTGTTTTTAGGGATACTTTCGTGAAGGAATTTTTAAGGAATAGTAGACCACAATCATAAAACAAACGGAAAAAAAGGAAAGAAAAACTACAAAAACGCCATGTATTTAGCTTATTATTTTTCAAGATCTAAAACCATAATAAACTGCTGGCATTTAATAAAATTCAATATGTATTTTTCCACTAACAATCTTTATTTAATCAAAGTTTATTAGGCTAGATACTTTTTAAGACTAGAGTTCCTAGATTTAAAGCCGAGTTCCTTGAATGGTTTGGTTTAGCTCCTATATAATAAGCATATGATATATCTTATTTATTCAAACATTTCAGAAATAAAAACCTCGTAAAGTTAATCAATAACTGAGATCTGTTTAAACTTTCACTTCACTGTGTGTCTCCGGAATGTCGTTCATCGTAAGATATGATAATTTCATACAGTAAATGATAAAGCTATCATTTTTCCCATTTAAAATCTTCATACTAATTTAGGTCACTTTCATTACATATACTATAGGCACTATAAAATATGTGTTATGGCAGAACTGACAGATTCTCTCTTTAATTTCCAATTAAAATAACTTAAACTCAGTTAAAAACATCGCTTTTTACCCAAGGTTTCCGATTTGGCGAGGTATTGTCAATAGTGAAAACCTCGCCAATGTCTGAAAAATCTCGCCAATGCCTCCTTTCTGTATCTTAAAAGGAATTAAGCGGCCGCAACGACCGTTTCACGTAGGGTCATGCCAAACTTCTATACTTGTGTCACTTAAAGCAACAACAGCATCCATCGGAGGCAACCGCTAATAATTAAATTGCAGCTTTAATCCCGGACAGACTCATGGATAAAGCATAACAGGAATACATTCAATAACAACGGAGGGGGAGGATCCTTTATTGAATTAAATGCTAGGAGGAAGTTTCGCTTTCCATACTAGCATGTCTCTCGCACTTACAGGGTGTTTAAATGCTCCCTTTTCGCAGAAGAGAAGGGGCTGGGGTTATCCAAGAAGCGGTTTCTGGTTCATTAATTTATGCATACGTTTGAGCAACACTCTTCGGGATTAGTATCATGGGGTGATTCATAACTGCACAAGTGATCCTTAATGCCCCCTAGATGCAATTCAATTTCGGAAGAGTGATGGGCAAGTTCCATGAATTATGAAAGACGGCTTTCACTTAGCTATAGCTTTCACACAGGAAAATTCAGTTATATTTGTTAATTAAGCATGTTTTGTCAAAGGATGTTTCCTAGCTTTCGTAACTCGCTCAGCGATTTTTAAAACTCCAGTATTCAAAGATGTAAACTATATTAAATTCATACAAAAATTCTGTACTTTATTTTTGAGTATTTATACATTACCATTAAACAAGAAGCTACATGTTTTCCTCACTTGAATTCGCAATAACTGTGCAAAATGCATGAGCATAATAACTTTTAGTTTATTTATTTATTTAACAGACTCAAACATCTACAAATTATATGAATATATAGCCAAGTATTTTAATATCTGTTAAACAAATCACACAAATCATGATTATATATATATATATATATGTATGTGTGTGAAAGAGCGCATAAACTATAGTTTAAACTCATTTTTTCAACTAACTGTTTTCGATAAGAAATGTTCGATCCCAAAGTTAGAGTAAGAACTCCTTAATTATTTTAAACATAATTTTTTAACTAACACTGTAGAGTCATTGTTTATATAACATATAGTTGTGGTTAGTTGGAAGCAGAAAAGATGAAAAATATGCAACCGTCTTCGCCGGAAATCGAACCACGGACCTTTGGAATACCGGCCCAGCGTGCTACCGTTACACCACGAAGAGGAAGTGGGACACGCTAGGGAAGTGGAAGAAATACCTTATATACGCCCCTTCTTAAAGGGCGACTAGGGTTTTAGGGGACCCAATCGCCAAATCCTGGTGCGGAGAATCATCATCCAGAATCTTTTTAGTTCGGGCGCCACTTGTAGAGTCATTAGGTTAATTTGAAGCAGAAAAGATGAAAAATATGCAACCGCCTTCGCCGGAAATCGAACCACGGACTTTTGGAATACCGGCCCAGCGTGCTATACCGTTACACCACGAATGCACGCTAGGGAAGTGGGAGAAATACCTTATAACATAACCATTTATTACTTCCTTATACGAAGTAAAGGAAATATTTTAATCACAAAAAATGGTCAGGTACCATATTTCAGTGAAAATATACATCCTGGTCGCTCTCCAATCCATTTGAACGACGTTTTGTGTGACATCTGTACGTGCGGACAGAATAAAGGACTCTTTTCTTCAAAAAGGATTGTAAAAGGGGTTTAAAATGTATTCGGAAGAGATTTTTTCGTCCCGTCTGTACGTACATATGTATGCATCACACATAATTCAAAAACTAATAGGCTCAGAACGTTGAAATTTTGCATATAGGATTGCTATAACATGTAGTTGTGCACCTCCCTTTTTAGTTGCAATCAGCTACACCAAAACTTTAAATTAAAGCTTTGAGTAGCAAATTGAAGGTCTATTTAAAACAGTTTAAACGATACCTATTCTTGTAGTTACAACAAGTAAATTTAAGACAGTTTTGAATCATAAATAAGATATAAATATAAGTAAGCGTGAAAGGAGGAAACATTTATCAAATGATCATTTGCAGAGATGTTAAAATGTAAAAAAAACTTTTTGTCCAAAAAAATTTAATAGTTATATGACCCTGAAATCGACGTCTTCGCCAAGTTGTCTTTCACTCTTCTCCCATATGGTACAAGTAGTTTGAGCCATATTCTGACATCCTTCTTTTTATTTCCAAGGTTAATTTCATACATCAGAGAACCTTATTTGTTTAATAACCTTTAATAAGATAAGAAATAACTTGTTGATTCGAACACTCTTTGTACAAACTCGATATAAGAAATAAAATTTTGTAAATATTTATCAAACCGTGCTATGTCATCAAAACTCTTACAGTTTGAAGTCTCACAGTTTGAAGTCTTCTAGAGACATTCACTAGCGTACTAGTTTTTATTTTAAAACGTGTTATATTTGTAGACGCTAGGCAGTGAAGAAAAAAATTAACAGTGCATTCAGATAAATATGTATGTCTTGCCCAAAATAATGGGACAGTTCTATATTTTCCGTTCTGGTTGACCGATATTGTTCTAACATAAATATTCTGACACAGAACTGAACTTTTTCTGAATTTATGCCAAAATATTTTGTAAAAATCTGAAGAAAAGTTTTTAAAAGTTTAGCTCCTCAATGTTAATTGAATTTAGTATATATTTATTAATATTTTTATTAAACTTACTTGATTGCTTCTTTCATAGTTCGCAATTTAGATTCAATCCTAATAAAATTCTCAGATATTTTCCGATTTATTTTTTTAATAATATTCATACATTTTTCAAAAATATTTTTAAATTACCACCTATAAATTTTTTACCATCATCTAAATGTAGATCTATTTCTAAGAATACCTGAAAAACATTAGATTTTTTTATTCAAAACTTCCAAAGATGATCATCAGTTATATATTGGCGCTTTTTTTAAACTTGGCATATTTGAATAAGCAATAATAGCACCAAATGTGCTTTACACACCTCTTTAAAATTTTTGAAAGGATAAACAATGCACCTTTTTTTTCCGCTCGTGCACAACGAATAAAGGGAAGGGACAAAAGGTTATTATAAATTAAGAATTTCGCCAAGAGAATTATTCTTGGCATAAACTGAAAAAAGTGCGCCAAGATAAATATTTATATATCTCGATGTATTTCTCACCAAATTTTGCGAAATTTAATATTTGGACATAATATGAGTCGCAGAATCAAAATATAGAAAAAAACTCTAGATGTAATTTCAGGGAAAAAAATCTGATTTTTCATCAAAATAACTATATTAGAACAATGTTATATATATCTATCCTAAGTCGCACTTTCAAGACAGAAAAAGCGTTAGTTAAATTTCGCCAATTGGCCAAGTAGAAATTGAGATATAAAAACTGTTTCACTTTTTTTTTTTTTTTTTTCCGGCAGAGTTACATGTAACTCAGGTTTACCTTTGTCGTAAATTATTTTCTTCCTTTCCAATTTTACTTTCAATCTCTTTGAATCTTTTTTTGTAAATAATCCTCATTCATCAAAGTAATGAGGAAAATATTTTTTGTGGTACAACAGCAAAAAGAATTTTATATATACTTGTATCCCTTACACTATTATAAAATTTAGCATTGCATAAAAATGGCTTCTGTCTCCAAATTCAAAAATAAGTTTGTTGAAGTTGTCCGCATAATTTACTTCAATGAATATTGAATAGTATTTCATTTAGTGGAAATATCAGTAAATTTACTTCAGAATCTAATATATAAAATTGTATTTTGATCTGCAAAAACAACCCTGTATTCTAATACACAAACATAAGATGAAAATATGTTTTTTCGCTGTCAACACTGTTACCACATTTTGAAGCTCAAAGTGCTTTGAAAATTTCTTGCATTGTCTCCCAAAAAATGAAAAAGCATTTGCTAAGATCGGAACAATCATTGTAGCTTTATTGACAATCAAAATATGCATTCTTGCCAAAACCCAGAAATAAAGATAGAAGGAAAAAACATAAAAAAAGAGAGAGAAGAAGAAAGGTTTACCACACGTTGCACCAACGGAAAAAATTCTACGCTAAACTTATCTTCGCCGAAACGTTTATTTGTAAGTTAAAACCAGAAATCAAACTCCGTTTTAAATCCAAAACGTTTTTCCTCCTTTTATTGGGATTTACAAAAATAAAAAAAGGAAAAAAAATGGTTTCCGAAATATATATATTATATGAGGGGAAAAGGACAGGTTCGATTTTCAAACAAACGGGAGAAAGTACCAAAAAATAAATAAAACGAGAAAGAGAGAGAAAATATTTGAAAAAAATGAAAAATTCAAAAGGACTGACCAAAAGAAATATGGAGCTTCAACTATCAACGAACGAACACACATAAACTCACACCCACTTTCTCATCTCTCCTTTAACCCTCCTCCCCCATTCCTCTGTCTATGTCCCTCTCGCTTTCTCTCAATATATATAACTTCTTATATATATTTGCAGACCCTTGAAATGAACGTCTTTTTAGCCAATCCATCACTGGACGTCATTTTTTATTTTGTTCTGTCGTATTGTTTGCACGGGAAGTGGAAAAAATTGGTTTTCGTTTTTTTAAAAAGGTTTAAAAATTGACAGATAGAGACTTAAGTTCATTTGCTCGATTTTATTAAGGTTTATTATCTTCTTTCAGAATGTTTAATTTCAAGCAACCAAATTGTGTTAATAATTTTGATTCGATTTCGCTGAGGCTGTAATTCTAATTTAAGGGGACTCATACACCTTAAAACCCATTAGATGTTCGAATAGGTGACTGTTGAAAGAATTGGGATCACTTATTTATTTTAAAAGCAATTACTATCAACTTTTTACAGCTGACTACATAATATAGCTGCTTTCTGAAACAGTAATCAGAAAGTTTTTGTTGCAGCAAATATTTTTATAATTTAAACCGCTTTGTGACAACATTTTTCGTCATGTTTCCAACTTGCGCGCACAGTTTAAAACATTCTGTTTCATAATTTAATTCCATATTTAATATATAGCTTTTATAACATTTGGAAACTACTTTGAACCTAAAATTCTAAAAATTTCATGTAAAATTTTTATTTTATTTTGAGTCAGGTTTATAAAATGTATTTTATTAAAAACATTTTTAATGTTTTCGTCCATAAAGTTTTTCAATATTAAAATATTAATCAGAATGTTGGTTCAGTTAGAAAGTAGTGCCCATATAAAGAATTCCATCCAATTTCAAGTATGTACCATTAGCCATTTTTAAAATATCATGCGCGCAAGGTGGAAACATGGCGAAATATTTTGTCACAAAGAGGATTAAATTACAAAAGTATTTGTGGCAACACAACTTTCTGGTTACTATTTTCCAAAGCAGCTATATTATGTAGTCAGCTGTAAAAAGTTGGAAGTAATTACTTTTAAAATAAATAAAATATCCCAATTCTTGCAACAGTCACATATTCGAAGACCATAAGGGGTTTAAAGTGTATGAGTCCCCTTAAGTTTTAATGTAAACCTAAGCAATTATCATATGCCCCGTGAGAACTGTAGTCATCTAAGTGGTTAGTACGTTCATCTTGCAAGGGAAAGGTTCGTGTTTCGAATTCTAGATAAAGCGTAGTTAATGACGGCTTGTCGAATCATATCCAAGACACTCGACGGATTTTCCAGATGAAGTCTTTTGGAGAGTTTATAGTGCAAGCATCGAATGCTTCAAATGTGGACCGCTTTAAAATCCTCAGTTTGTTGTTCGGTTAATGTTATTTCTTCGTCTTCTTCGTACTGTAAATTTGAAACATATTTCCATATATCAGTGCTTGACATTCCGTCTACGGCAAACATTTTATGCAAGTCCATTCCTACCATATCATCTTGGACTCGTTTCATTGTATTATTGCGTTGTCGTCACCGATTGCTGTTGTTGTAAGCGAAATAATAAATTATCTTGTCAATAATGGCTTCTTTCTCTAGAAAGGTTGCATCATATTTAGAATTATATTCTTGGAACTATTCTAATGAGTAAATTTTAAATTTTTATACTGTTTCTGGAGATCTGACTTCTTCTACGGATGGGGTGGGGTTATGGAACTTTGGAAAAAATTATTGAAATTTGGTACGTGCCTTCTACAGAACAGCAAACGGTGGATTAGTTTCAATTGTTCTGTGATCCTGTCAGGACTTGTGTTTCTCTTTATTTGCGTTGGAAACATGAATGATCCTGAATAGGAACAGGGAGCTTACTCAAGCTATGTTCAAGAAGGTGTGAAGTAGACAACACAAGCAGCAGGGGTTTAGCTAGAGGGGGGCAAGGGGGGCATATGTCACCGGGTGCAGAATCCAAGGGGCGCCAAATTGATGTTACGACATTTTAGAATTAAATGTTTTCCATCCTTGGCAAGCAGTAGGGGACGCGAAATCTTCAGTTGTCCCTGGGTGCTGAAAACCCTAGCTACAACTCTGACAAGCAGGTAGGGTATACGAAACCCTTTATTTTCAATACTTTACAGGTATTTCCGAACTACGGAATACAGAGACTAACCACTTGTGGTCTGAGCGTAAGAATATAAAAACTACTAACTGAAACTCTAACTAAAAGCTAACTTTGAATTAATATACAAATGCCTAACACTAAGACTGGCCTTTATTTAAAAAAGATACGTATGTAGTACGCCGAGCTGCTAAAACTACGATATGTCTGCAAATATCAAGAGGGCTAAACCTCTGGCCTTAAAGGCAACCGAGTGAAAACTCGTAAAACTACAGTGGCAAGCGGCTTGGTTCCTAAAACTCCTTCTCTCTCGCTTGGCAAAAAGCCACAACTTAAGTACTTGGGCGTTAGCAAGACAATTTGCATAAACAAGTTAAAACATTTAATTCTGGCCAGAAGTAGAAAATAAGAAGTGATAGTACAGTTTTAAAATAAAATAAACGTTAGGAAAACTTAGGATCCTTACAATCTTACCATCAAAAAAAGTAAATTAATGAATACGATATAGTTAGCTATACATTGCCAACAAACAGTAATAGACTGCAATAATTACCAGCGAGAAGTTATTTCGCCAAATCTGATGATCACTGGTCCCGGAACTAAATACGCGGTGGAAGATAACTCATCACCATCTGAATCTTTACTTAACAAACCTAATTTACGCGGATTTAGTTTCATGCCTCTGTTCAGTCTCCCTTTACTGGGAAGAATGTAAAAGATTATTGCATCCTTCGTGAATGCTTTAGTAGGTAAGTGGTTAGCATGACAAGCTAGAAAACGGAAGTCCGTGGTTCAAATCTAAGCTAAAGCACTGTTTTCATATTCCCTGAATTAAAAAACCTAATAATCAGTCCCTTCAGACTGGTTAAAATTTAACGGTCTGCCTTAAATTACAGTGCATCCAAAAGAACAAGGATATACGAAACAACTTTATAAGTAAGAGTAACTTTTTTTGCCAGCAGTTTACAAATAATTGTGATACAAAACAGAAAAGCCGCTGATTCTATTACAGTTACATTAGATGACGTAAAGCAGCCAGTAATTATAACGTATTTGACGAGCTCAATAGACACTCAAAATAAGCTAACTACAGAAATTCAGATTCAAAGCTTATTTATCAAAATGTTGGCATTTAATTGTCAAAAAGGACTCAAGAGAAAATCAACATTCTCTGAAGCAAATGATAATCTTGTAAAGAAGCATTAGTTTTAAACTGACCAGTTTTGTTCAGTTACTTATCTTTTCTATCTTCCCTCATTTCCATTTTCTGCCAGAATGATGTTTCAGTTTGGCGTGATATGCAGAGTAGGGTAGAAAGGTCATCTGTGTTACTTCAGAGCGTGTTCTGCCATGTTGTTTCGTTGCTTGATATTTTCTGTCCTTGCATATTAACTGCCGGTTTGTCTACGTCGGTGGCATGGCTAAGAGCCAACTCTCGACAATTATCTCTGCGCAGCTTGGGCTGATTATTTAACTTAGTTTTAATTTTTTATTTCTGTTTTGAGTTGTAGCCACAGTATTGGTTCAGTTCGTAAGCATCAGGAGTTCTGTCTGTAAATTCTTTCTTGTGTTGAATAAAAGGTCTTTGGTCTTTTCACCCTTCCTACGTCTTAACATTGATACAGTTTGAACTTAGCAAATAGTCGCTTTTACAGTTCAAGTAATGATCTAGCCAGCAAAGTAAAGCTAATTTAGCTAGAATCTTACAGCCTTCACTAAGCATTAGTTGTAATTAAAATAAAGGGTACAATTCTGATATACGTCCTAATTTCACCAAATGTGGCAATATGTGATCTGCGCTGGTTTTAGGTGCGATTGCGTGTTATATGGCAACCTTATTTTTAGTGGCTGTGCAAGTAGGGATTTGTGATTTTATTTATTTGTGAATCATAGTAGGAATTTTCTGCATAGTGTGTCTGGCTGTCACATAAATACGATAGTGATTACGTGGCGGCATGTTAAAGGCGGTATGAAATTGATATTTCTGATGTTCGAAAAAGCATTAATTCATGGTAAGTGCATTTTATTTTATTCTTGTTCTTATTTTGTTATGTTCATTGTTTTTAGTATGAATTTCTGTCGTTATTGTTGTTTTTTTAATTGTTTGAAATTTATTTTAGTTATTTTAGTTTATTTTGTTGATTAGTGCGTAGTGTCTAGATTGCGCAATTCGCAGATGTTTTTTAAAGTTGAAACAGAACGCTGTGTACATGGTATTCTTTGAAATTTGTTGTTGTTATGTTAATTTATTAAAGCGAGGTGTGCGTAGTTCGTAGGTTCGTTCGTGGCCTAGATTGTGCCATTCGTAGATGTTTTTTTTTTTTAGTTAAAACACATCGCTGTGCACATGGATTCTTGTCAAATATTTTTGGTTAGAAACTTTACGTTTTTGCTACCTAAATTTTTGTTTTTGTTTCGTATTTTTAGCTTAAATTGTGTGTTCAAAACGTGGTTTTTGCATGTGCGAAAAATTACGTTTTTAGAGACATTTTAGGCTTAAAGTTCGAAATGTAGACAAAAAATTTAGATAGTAATATGGCAGCGTGGAGCTTCGCCAAACATTTTTGGCGAGAAATTTGGCGACTTGAAGGCGCATATCAGAGTAGTTCTAAATGAAGCTCTATTTAAATATGATACTCGAGTAACTAAAATTAGCACTGAAATTTTAGAATGGACGAATCACTGGACGCGAAATGAAAAGAACAGGTGAGCCTTAAAAAACACTAAATAACCATAATTGTCAAAAGTGCATTCAATAAGAAACCTAGAAGACAACTAGCAATTTTTACGAGTTATTATCGCAAATCTGGAGGTGGCTTTTTTTTTTTTTTTTTTTTTTTTTTTTTTTTTGACAGTTGTGAAGAGCCTCTTTTAAAGTAGCAGTTTTGAAGAGCCTATTTTAAAGCAACAGACCATAAAAAGCATGTTTCAAACATCGATGCTCTCCCTGGAAAACCAATTACAATCTGAAAACTTCTAAAACTGTCTGATATCTTGAGAAGTTGAAGATGAAGGTCAAAAGAAGTTAATTTTTTAAATTAAAATTTATAAAAACGTTAAGATTAAAAAGAAATGGCTATCGAACTCTGATTTCAAACTGTAATTTAATACCTGAATTAATTCTAAGAGAAACAGTTGAGACAGGCCTAATAGTTTAAGAACAATGCTTCCAAAAATTAAGCACATTCAACATAAAATGTTGCATTTAAGATGAGCGTTTTTTAACCAAATGGGGAAAAAAAACTAATATGATGTTACTACATCTTAAATCTAGGATGTGGATATTTGTACACTTAATTAATAAAGATTTAATTATACAAGGCATAGCTGTGCATTTAATTTGCTGGATCGCTTGTGCACGAGGCTAGCAACAAATATTTCCGTCAAGTACCTCCTGTTTTGTAGGAACGCGCAATCCGCAAAATGAAAATAATGAACTCCTCTAACATGTTTCTTTATTTGTAGTACTTTTTTTAAGATAGAAGAAGATTAAACCGAAAACAATATACAGTAATTTAAATAAATTTCATTCTCAAATGGGGGTAATTATCAAAATTTAGAAATTATTTTGAACTTATAATTTTATACGCTCTTTATTATTATTTTTAATTCCCATTTTCCTTTTGATGGAACCTTTAGGAAGGGTTTAGAATGCAAATTTTTCTTTATGAAGTAGAAGAGTAGTAGATACTAAAGAATTTCAGTGTGCATTAACTAAATTAATTGTCCAAAATTCTCAATTAAGCGAGAAATAACAGGCATGTATTTGGAACAAAAGTCACTTTGCAATCAGTTCATTCGAATCAATCAAGCTTCAGGTCTATGTTTGTTGAAAATATTTAAAGCATTTTTATACTCCTTGTCATTAATACTATTGTTCATACAGATCTTTCAGCGAAAAGCAGAAAATACCTTTAAATTTTTATGACAATTATAGGAGAGAAATTTAAACAAAATTCGAATTTAAAAGCAAATAAATATTAAGGGGACTCATACACCTTAAAACCCATTAGATGTTCGAATATGTGACTGTTGCAAGAATTGGGATCACTTATTTATTTTAAAAGCAATTACTACCAACTTTTTACAGCTGACTACATAATATAGCTGCTTTCTGAAACAGTAATCAGAAAGTTTTTGTTGCAGCAAATATTTTTATAATTTAAACCGCTTTGTGACAACATTTTTCGTCATGTTTCCAACTTGCGCGCACAGTTTAAAACATTCTGTTTCATAATTTCATTCCATATTTAATATATAGCTTTTATAACATTTGGAAACTACTTTGAACCTAAAATTCTAAGAATTTCATGTTAAATTTTTATTTTATTTTGAGTTAAGTTTATAAAATTTATTTTATTAACAAAATTTTTAATGTTTTCGTCCATAAAGTTTTTCAATATTAAAATATTCATCAGAATGTTGGTTCAGTTAGAAAGTAGTGCATATATGAAGAATTCCATCCAATTTCAAGTATGTACCATTAGCCATTTTTAAAATATCATGCGCGCAAGGTGGAAACATGGCGAAATATTTTGTCACAAAGAGGATTAAATTACAAAAATATTTGTGGCAACACAACTTTCTGGTTACTATTTTCCAAAGCAGCTATATTATGTAGTCAGCTGTATAAAGTTGGAAGTAATTACTTTTAAAATAAATAAAATATTCCAATTCTTGCAACAGTCACATATTCGAAGATCATAACGGGTTTAAGGTGTATGAGTCCCCTTAAAAAAATTCAATTTGCTGCTCCTGCTCCTACATAGCGCTGTCTTCCTGTAAAGAAACACAGCCAGACATATATGGATCACAAACCATAAAGGCATTTTCTCTTTCCATCACTATTCCAAGCTTCCCTCTTTCTCCAGATAACCGAATTGGTGCATCCCGCTTGAATGCCGATAAAAACAATCGGGCAAAATAAAGCTTTAAAAAAAGATCTCAGGATAAACGATAAAGAAGACGGGTAAAAAATTCCGACAGCGAATATCCAAGGCAACAGGCTCCAGTAAAGACCTCTTGAGCAGAACATTTGCAAGCGTTGAACGACGACCCCTGCCATCTGTGACCATTCCTATTTTGGCTCCGCCTCGGTAGCGAACGATCATTTCCCGCGACAAACGCAATCCACCACCCCTTAGTCGGGGTGGAGTAAGGGATTGTGGTCCGTAGGTTGTCTTTTCCCAGCCAAGACGTCATAAAGCTCTTCTTTATTGTCAAAGAGAGAGTTGGTCATTTTTCTGATGTCGCCAGCGGGATTGTTATGACAGCAGCGACTGCGGTGGAGGACTCTGAAGGCGATGTGACTAAAATTATTTTGGGTATATAAGCACTAGGTAACGTAAAATTGTAGAAGAAAGGAAGGCTTAGGCTTAGAAGCTAAGCCCGGTAAAAGCATCGAGGCTCAGTGCTTTGAAAATTTCCTAATCGCTTTTTAAATTCTTGCTCTAAAACAATTGAAGTATGAAGAAATTAGCAGCATTAATAATTTATTCGTGCTGCAGAATAACGACGCGTCGCTCATACATACCCGAGCTGATTAGGTAATCATGCTATCGAAAAGCGTCGCAATAATTTCCTTCGTAAATTATTATCTTTATAAAGTGTTACTAACTGAACAACAACATTTGTTGGAGATGCAGCTCTACGAAATGATTTCTATTCCGATTAATTTACTTGAAGATAAATATTTTGTAGAGAGAGTAATATAAAACGGGAAGGAAATGAAGGATGTCTTGAAATATGTACGAGTGGTGACAGGTTTCTGTTTGGCATCTGAGTCCAACTGTTCTTGATTGAAATTCGGTTATTTAAGTGCGGTATTATATATATTTCGCACTCGGTGTGTACTCGAGAGATCCAGGTTCGAGTCCCGGTGAAGGTATTGCTCATACACACCCTGCCCAATGAATTAGAAACCTCTGAGATTTTCATTTGAATGCGTGCTAGGGATGAAGTATGCAAATTTTATATGACTTGGGTTGTAGTTGGAGTACAAGTAAGATGTAAGAGTGCCTTTCACGATGAATGAAGTAAAATAAGCTAAACGACAGATTTTTCACCATTTGAAAAGGGGTTATTGTTGGTGCCCGTTTGGTAGTAGCCTCGATTTCGAAGACAGCAAACCTCTGGGTTCTTAAAAGCAGCCATATCAAAAGTTTTCAAAAGCTAGAATCAGAACCCACATTCCTTTTCTAGAAGAAATAACTGCGGTTCGAGCACAGTTTTCCAAGAGAGTGATCGGTGTCGTCTCCGACGAATTGTACTGCATAACAGGGACTCTGCTGTGCTTCAACTGGCACAGCACAGATCGTCAACCAAGGCTCTTCCCAACAGATTTCAGCTAGAGTCATGTGCAGAGAATTGAAGAGGATAGGAATGCATAGTCGGGTGTCTGTGAGAAAACCACTCATTTCTGCCCGACATGCAAGAATTCGTTTGCAGTGGTGTCACACTAGACATATGAGGATTCGAAACTGGTAATGCGGCCGGATGAATCACGCTACACCTTATTTTGCACTGATGGAAGCCGTTGAATTTGGCGAGAACCCCATAAAACCGTGAATCCATCTTGCCTTACTGGCACTGTGCAAGGTGGTGTATCATGATGGGAGTATCATGATATGGGGCATATTCTTCTGGCGTAGAAGTGGTGCCTGGTGTTTCTCGAGGGTAAACAAACAGCTACAAGATATCTAGATATACTGGCAAATCAAGTGCATCCTGTAATGTTGCATATTTACTCTGATGGCGACGGATACTTCATGGACGATAATGCAACTATACATTGTCCCAGAAGTTTTCAAAATTTGTTTGCTGAACTTCCAACACCTTTCCTAGCCACCGCATAGCCCGGATCTTAACCCCATAGAAAATGTATGAGATATGGTGACTCCTCTTACATCTAATTTGCAAGATCTAAAAACCTGCATAGCCAATGCATGGTATTCTCTGGATGTAAATGCACTCCAGAAGCCTGTAGACTGGATGCCCAAACGAATCAGAGCAGTTATCCATGCAAAACATGGTCCAGTAAAATATCGATCTTGGGTTTCTAATTCATTGGCTAATGTGTGTATTTCCTGTCTCCTGCTTCAAAATAATCTAACGACTCTACAAGCTTTAAAATCATTTCCTAATATTCAGAATATTGTCGTACCTAATATCCTGAGTCTAAATCTAAAAGTAAGGGTATTTCTTTAACTGTTTATTTCCAGGATATGTGAGTATAAAAGGTAACGATCTGGCGGGAACCACAGCAAAATCTACAGTTCATTTGTCGAATCGGCTCGTCTCCTTTATTAATATCAGCAAAGTCATCAAAAAACAAAAAAACCTTGAACAAATGGCAGCCAATCTTCGACATTCAGCAAAACAACAAGAAACGTGAAACCCAGAGTACAATATTAAGAGAAAACTAGAAACCGGAAGGAGGAGGTCTTATTAACTCATCTTAGAGTCGGTCACTCTCGGGTCACTGTTATATTCTAAATATGGAGAGTGAATATGATTTTTCTAGTTATAATGTAGTACTGTCAGTACGACATGTCAACAGCCTCACCATTGGTTGCGCTCACTGAACACTAGGAGTTCGACCTGCTTTGGACGCAAACTTAGACGAACGGGCTGGCTGCATGGTTGGTTTTCGTGGTTTTTCTCCATGTATAACGACAATACGAGTTAGGTTTCTTCAAAACGTCTACCACAAAGGCATCCTATTCTTAGGAAGACAGCTTTCATGGTTTTTCTGTATGCAAATAACTTAACCATATTTTAAAAGGTTTTGATTGAAGCATTTTATTATTGTTACTTTCCTCTTGCTCGAATAATCAGGAAAGAAGTCAATGATAGTTTATTTGTGTTTAAAGGCACGGTTCTTTAGTATTTAAACGTATTTTTGAAGTTATTTCTTACCATCTTAACACTGTTACTGTATTCTTTGTATGCTAATAAGCCTCTCTATCATCTAGCTGCCCAACCGGTATAGTAGTTAGTGAAAACTATACCAGCTGACTGCCGGTGATTAGTGACGGTAACTGCCATACCTATTACCCAGACTGAGAATCCAGGGAAAGGTATAAATGTTTGTAAGCTTGCAATGTCTGTACCACAGGTGTAAAGGCGGCATTCAAATTCACTGCGAGCCGGTATCTTTTCGGGAGATTGTGACAGAAGAAGAGGGGGAGAAGACCTCGGATAGTCCCCCCGGGGTGTTCTCCCGCAAAATCATAGCGTATATATATATACTAGCAGCTTCGCTGCCAGCCTTCGTCTGGCTTTTAAATGTACCGGGAAAATGGCTGAATGGAGCACCAAACGTTAAATTTAAAAACTGCGTAGAATTTTACTCTGCAGAAAAACTTCATAAAAAAATTATTACGTCTCAGAAAATTACAATGAAATAAGCAATATCCCTTAATACAAATATTAATTATCCTAATAAATAAATTAACCAACTTCCCTTTGAAAAATCTTAAGAACTCAAATGGTATAAAGGAGGGTAAGAACTTTGTTTCCTAAAAAAATGGCTCAAAACTTTTCAATATCTTAAAAACAGTGAAATGAGCAATAAATAACATAAAAGAATACAAAAAACAAAAAATTCTGAAAAGCAAAGTATAATTAATGATATTTTATATTATATTTTCTAGAGAAAACAAATTACAATGAAATAAGCTATATCCATCAATATAAATATTAATTATTCTAATTAAAAAATTAAGCAACTTTCTGTTGAAGAAAAAAATCATGCAAAACCTTCCAATATCTTACAAACAGTGGAATAAGCAAAAAAAATAACACGAAAGAAACTCAAAAAACAAAAAATTCCGCGCACAATTTTACTCTGCAGAACAACTTTATAAAAAAAATCAATAAAAATGTGTTCTATATATAAAAAAATGACAATGAAATATGTCAATCTCTTAAAAACAGTGACATAAGAAATACGATGAAAAATTGTTGCCAAACCCATATTTGTAAAAGAATGAAACTATTCAAAATGATGCGATTTCATCAAAAATCTATCAACAACAATAAGAAAGAAAAATTGTTGCCAAACCCATATTTGTAAAAGAATGAAACTATTCAAAATGATGCGATTTCATCAAAAATCTATCAACAACAATAAGAAAGAAAAATTGTTGCCAAAATCACATTTTTAAAGATGTGAGATATAAGAAGTGTACTCGAAAGCTTCATTTAAAATTTTTTTGTAAAAGCAGTCGCAACGATGAAAGTTCAACGTGTCCAAAATTCAAAGAAAAATAAACTGTACATTTTTAAAAATAAACTTTTTTAGAAAAAATCCCGTTGAAAAGGTGTTAAGCTCCCTTTGTTAAATAAATTCGTATTTGATCGATTTATTGAAACACGAAATTTATTTTAAGTTCATAAAATAGCTAAGTGCCTGCGTTTCATGACGATGCGAAAATGGAGTGTGAAGTGTAAAATCTCGCTTTCCTATAGCCCATTATGTCTCAAAATGACGCGATTTGGTCACAAAACATAAAATAAAAAAAATTCGAATTCGAATTTCGAAAAAATCGCTTCAAGCTGCACTGGCTCTTGTCTAGATGCACCTATGTAACAAATTTCGTAGCCGTGAGTCTATTAGCTTACGCACAGCACTAACGAAAAACACACAGACAGACTCTTTCTTTTATTAAATGTAGAGATACACACCTGAATACATAAAGAAAAATAATATGAGGCTAAAAATTAAACACAAAATTTTTATACCTGTCCTGCGCTATAGCTGCATGATTGAAGTACAGTAAACTTAACGCATTTAAAGTTAAAAGTAAATTGCTATCAAAGCAAGGCAATTTCTGAAAAATATTAATAACCTCAACAGTGCATAAGAGGTTTAACACAATATCTAAACAAATCAAAATTAACAATAAGAATTCATAGTAGTACAAATTCGATAAATAAAAATGCAAAAGGTAAACAATATACAAGATAATACAATTTAAAAATTAATATCCTTTTACTCAAACTCCAATTCAAAAAGGGGAAAATGAACTAAAGTTTCATGAAAGTCGATTAATATGTCTCGAAAACGTATTTGGTTCTCCTGGTTCATTTGAGATCAAAAACCGAAAAACAATCAATTAAATTTTCATTTAAGACTTGAAAACTCATATAAAATCAAAAAATCGAATCTCAGATGTACCAGGATTTTCCCTACACGCATAAATATTTGGAAAAAAGAATAAAACAGAACATTGTGTCAAACTGACTACTCAAAAATCCATAAAACTTTACATTATGTAAAATGACCATTCATAAAAACCAAACTGGTCTAAAAAATCACTATAGGCCTTTATTTTCGCAATCGTTCGTCGTTGTTGCAGAAGTTACTGTTACGTCGTTGTTACTTCCAGTTACAGAAGTGTTTTAAATGATGAAAATATTCCTGTTATCTAACTTTCAGTGCGGTCTCACGGTTCCTATGCCTATATATGGGAAATTTTTATACTTGTAATGAAAAAACAAAATTGTAAGAAGTTTGATTAATGTACTACAAAAATTGACCGAAGTATTTAATTTTGTAATTTGTGATTTTTTGGTGTCATTTTCAATTTACCTTGAGAGATCGATTAATAAGACCTTGAGAGATCGATTTAGACTAATTCAAGGAAATAAGTTTAAATGAAGTGCAGCAAAAAACTTGTATAATTTCATACGCCCTGCAAGGAAGTCCTGTGGTGACCACATCAGTTTTTTAGTTTTAAACTGATGCAAACTGTAGAACCAAATAAAAATTTTGAAAACAAAAACTTCTTTAAAAAGGGATAATCAAAAACTTATTTACTCTAAACAAAGTCTTCTAACCTTACCTATGGTCATCATCAGACTCAAAGTCATTGAAACGTCAACTTGTTGAATTATATCTTTAAGTTTATTGCAACATTCAACTTAGTATTCTTCTAAAGCATTTTAGTCTGTGTTTTACTTATTTTTAATTAGTGTTTTTCCTAGTTGGTGAAATTTATGATGTGAAGAAAAATTCATCAGAAATCAAAAAAGTGGCTAGAAAGGAATAATATTTAACTTCAATTTGGATTAAAGACAATGTAGTTTTCACGCTTAGAGCTCATTGTTCTTAGATCCTGTGTAATTATTCTAGGTGACTTACTGCCTGATGTCTGGCGTTCTGAGTTCTCCCTATTGTTCTGTATTTCTAGAATGAAAACGCGCCATTTGCAGTAAGACTTCATGAAACATTTAATTCCAAGAATGCAGCACATTAATTTTTCACCAAGAATTCATCACAGAAGTTCATTCTTACAATTTCCGTAACTTCTTTACATATAAAGTCGGTACAAATGCATATTTTTTATTAGAAACTAGCGGAAGTACCCGATGCCAGTTAGGTTATATTGAGATTAATTTATTATTTTACTCATGACATCATTTGAAACTTCGCAAAATAGCATAGTAAACGTCATAAGGAATATGATGCGTATCTGTAATGCATAAAAATTGCCAAAGAAACAAAGTAATATTCAATACATGCACCACAACTGACAACGTAATCAGAAAATCATATGGAATATATGTTACGGTGAAACTCCGAAATCTGGAGAATGTCGACTTTCACCGGTGAATGTCAACATTCACATAGTCTTTTGGTGTATGTCCGAAATATTTTCCAAATACTCTTATTTCTGACTTACACCGGTCAATGTCGACATTCACCATGTACTAATTGTGAATGTTGAACATTTAACAATATTATATTTTCTTCTCCGTAATTCAGTCGCGAATAAACGCACTTGAGACTCGAAATAAGAACTTAAGAACATGAGAACCTAAAACACACAATACATTCAAAATGAGAAAGGAAAATAATAGAAGTTAAAAACTTACTTAATTATACAGTACGTTCTAAATGAGAAAATAAAATAACAGTCATAAAGAACTTACTAAATTACGTGATTCAAATCTTATTTATTGCAACAACTTAAACTATTATGGCACTTTATGAGCTCTCTTTTCGACTTTCACCAGAGCATATCTGTGATTGTCGACATACACCGGTGAGGGTCCGAATATACAAGAATGTAGTGAAATATTCGGTCTTTCACCAACGTATTTGGTGAATGTTGATATTCTCCGGTGAAAGTCGACATTCTTCAATTTCAGTCTTTCACTGTAACATATATACCCATATGACACATGGAATTGCCATTTGGGTCAGCAAAAATAAAAACAAATACATCATTATTTCGAGCAAAATGAATTGTTTTGAGAGATATGGATCCAACATAAAAATTTCGAAAGAAAAATAAACTAATTCTCTCTTTCTCTCATTATATCAGCAACAATGGCACGCAGCCATTGTTGCTGATTACTTATGTATCACTGTTGCCATTGTTGCTGATATCAGCACTGTTGCCATTCGGAAAAGTGAGGACGAAAATTAGAGTTTTAAGAGTTTTTAATTAATACCTCTGACTTTAGCTAAGTGTTTTGAAAAGTGATTGTCGACATACACCGGTGAGGGTCCGAATATACGAGAATGTAGTACAATATTCGATCTTTCACCGACGCATTTGGTGAATGTTGATATTCTCCGGTGAAAGTCGACATTCTCCAATTTCGGTCTTTCACTGTAACATATATACCCATATGACACATGGAAATTCTGACTTTAGCTAAGTG
This sequence comes from Stegodyphus dumicola, assembly GCF_044657685.1. NCBI lineage: Eukaryota > Metazoa > Arthropoda > Arachnida > Araneae > Eresidae > Stegodyphus > Stegodyphus dumicola. The sequence goes on along the minus strand of NC_140774.1, from coordinate 173,894,197 downwards.
GACGTCGACCTTTACCAGGACCAAGAAAATAGAATTGTATAAAGTCTGGTGACGATAGCTATACTAGCGACTGAGGTATTAGCGAATAAACAAACATACAGACTGTCTTCTTTATATACATGGTGTCCGCCGATAACATCGCGGCAAAAACATCGCGAACGAAAACGTCGCGGAGAAAACAACGCAAGGCGAAAACGTCGTGCTACAAAACATCGTGGGAGAAAACATCGCAAAGAGAAAACATCGCAGTTTTAAAACATCGTGGTACAAAACATCGTCGTCGAAAATAAAGCGGTTCAAAAACTTCGCAGTTTGAAAACATCGTCGTCGAAAATATCGTTGTAAAAAATAAAGTATCTACAAATCATCGCATGACGATAACATCGCAGACATGCTTTTTTTTCAGGTTTTAATAATTGTAAATGGATATTCCCATAATGATTTGTGAGCGCAAGGTGTAAAGAAGGATAATTTTTATTTTCACATTTTTTTATTAAGTAACAAATTTTTGCTGAAAAAGTAAGAAGGAAACTTAAGAATAGAAAATTAAATGCAACTTATAGATTATATTTTTCATGAAAAATTACCAGTAAAAACTTTATAAAAATTATTTATTAATGGCCTTTGTTAGTTAACTATGTCGGTTTAAAATTCTATTAAGTGCTATAAGTTGCATTAATTTTCTATGCTTAAGTTTCCTTTTTATTTTCTCAGCAAAAATTTATTAATTAATAAAAAATATGAAAGTAAAAATTATCCTTCTTTCCATCTTGCGCTCACAAATCATTATGGCAATATACATTTACAATTATTAAAACCTGAAAAAAAGCATGTCTGCGATGTTATCGTCATGCGATGATTTGTAGATACTTTATTTTTTACCACGATATTTTCGACGACGATGTTTTTAAACTGCGAAGTTTCTGAACCGCTTTATTTTCGACGACGATGTTTTGTACCACGATGTTTTAGAACTGCGATGTTTTCTCTTTGCGATGTTTTATCCCACGATGTTTTGTAGCACGACGTTTTCGCCTTGCGTTGTTTTCTCCGCGACGACAATGTAGAATTAAATTGATAATTTGTTTAAGACAAGTTTCCGAAGAATTTCTTTTCTATCGGTGCATTTATTTCTTTATATCTGTGCAATAAATATGCGGTGATGTCAGGAAATAAACGCAATTGCGTCCATCTGAGAGATGCGATGGTGGGGACTAGCATGCGCAGAAGAGCTAATCATCCAAGCTAACGACGCCAGCCATCCCAATTGAGAAATGTCTCCTCAGCCTTTATATATTATGTCAACAACATCTCATGAATCAGATCATCCTCTCGTTGAGCTGATTACGGGCTGTGAGACCGCGGTAACAGATCCGTCAAAATCCGGACCGATGAAGCGGCAATCCGATCAGGAGGGGCCGGATGACGAAGGGGGCCCTATTCGGCCAAATCCTTTCTGACACCGCAAACACGGGGAGACTGAGCCTATCTAAGTGTTTGCGCGGGGGTTTTGCATAGGATTTATCCTGAATAGGGAAGAGGAATATATCCTTCAAAGGGATTTCTCCCGAATCACGACGGTCTATCTGTTCGATAGATCGTTTGGTTAGGAAACGTAAACTCACTTTATTGGTATATTAGCGTTACGAGATAATAGAGACTTGTTGGAAGCAGATGTTTAGAATGGCATAAAAAACAAGTTTAAACAGAAACTTTTTTAAACTTTTTAAAGTTTGAGAAGTCAAAATCAAATAAAAAAATAAAAATACAGGATTTGAAGATAATTAATTTTTGCTTACAGCCATATAACATTTCATTGTATGTTCGTAATCTGGCCAAGAAATTTAAAGTAAAAACAGGGTTCCTATCTATATAAAAGTTAAATGTGAAGAATAGTCTTTTCTTGAATATTATTTTGCGTCGTCCACTTTAAAACAAAGTTTCACTTTTCAGATTGTTGCCACCAAACATTAGAGCCCTGCATTATATTTAAAGAAATTAAACAATGAAGAATGTGTAAGAATGTGTGTATGTTTCTCTCACTGTGAAATAACAATAGTGCGTAGAGATATCAAATTTTCAATAGCGTAGTTCTTCACCGTAATTTGAGCATCCGGAAACCCAAATTTGAAATTTGTTTTATTATCTATTTAACATTTTGTAAAACTTTAAGGAATTTTTGATTAGCAAGCTCAACGATTTCCAAGCGAGTAATGACAACACTGACCGAAAAAAAAATCATTTTTAGCTCCAGCGCGCGAGACTGTGTATCAGAAATTCTAAAGATATGCTCTTTCTAAATGCATTGCGATATGCGAAAAACGTGATATTTAATAAATAAAGTTTGCACATGAAACGTTAAAAGAGTGCCCCTTTGGGAGTATTCTTTTTGGTGCTACTTTGGTAGACGGTTGCACGGATTTTGGCGATTTTTTGGCGATTTTCCTTTGACGAGTAATACAACTTATGGTAAACCCATTGCTGGATAAGTTATTTATGGTAACCGATACTTTGTTGTCATTTTATTTAAAAAATAATGCGTTTTATTGTGCATAAATTCCGTGTTTAAAATATTATTTACGGCTTTTAAATATTAAAAATCTATTTAATTTTGCATTTTTATTTGAAATAAAAATGTTATTGTTTATCATATTTTATGAAATTTTATGTTGTGGATGATGTAATCAATGACGTCACCTTACTTTAAAAGTAATTCGTTTTAATATGTATAAATTTAATCTAATGTTTTAAACATTATTTATGGCTTTTAAATATTAAAATACAATTTAATTTCGCATTTTTTTAAAAAATTATTTATTATGTATGAATTTTTAAATAATTTTAATTCTAGCCGTGAAGTAATAAGCTCTCTGATTGGTTATAGAATATTTGTGCATTAACGAGCTGTAATCAGCTCCCTGATTGGTTACTCACAATTTGTGCATTTCCGCGCCGTTTTAAAATTTAATTCATATTTTCGAATTCCTTCAAAGATGTCTTCAAAGATGTTATCTAAATTATGATTCTGAATTTTTGGTGGTACAATAAACATTAGCTTAAATACTCAAAAAAATGTAAGTACATATTTTTCTTTTATTTTATAATTGTATACTTCAATTTTTGTTAAAAGAATTAATACACTATTTTCAGAAATTGCTGAGATAATTATTGTCCATATGTTTTAATGTTAATTATATTCTATATAACATATTTTAAAGTATCTGAATTTAATAATATTCTAATTCTTTTAAATGTTGGTATGATGGTTTTTAATTCGATATTCAATTTCAGTAATATTTTAATCTAATTAAACGTTGGCCCAATGTTTTTATAGCGGTGTTTTTATTCTCTTCTTTGCTATATGAAAGTAATAATAACCTAACTTTAGTATTTTATACTCATAGTAAATGTATTTATTTACACTTGCCTGCCATCTTAAAAAACGACATTTTCAACAAAAAATTAATCCATTACTTTTAACAATATTTATTTATTTATTTGTTTATTATTTATTTATTTATTTATTTATTTATTTATTTATTAAGTTTCGAATACTTTACTAAGCGTAAAAACAACGTTTTTCAAGATGGCTGACGTTTGTAAAAATCGCGCCAACAATTGCGCCAATGTAAATCGCCAAAAATCCGTGCAACCGTCTACCTAAGTAGCACCTTCTTTTTTTCTTTTTTAATAATTTTGAATTCGAGAAAATAATTTATGTCCTATATTGGTTTAAAATTGGAATCTGTCTGCAAAATATTAAGGAAACTGTCTACAGATGTCACTACAAGAACAAAGCGATGAAAATGTTTGCATAAGAAAAGAATAATCACCTCATCTATTTTCAGTAATATTTAAATGCTTTTCGGTAGCAATTAAAACATAAATACATAAATTGAGTAATCCATGAAACAAATTTTTTTATCTAGAGATGACATTTTATGACAAAATTAATTTTAGAAATGAAATTTATTGTTTTCTTTGAATTCTCATTTGATAAATATTGAAATTCTTACTTTTTATATTCCTTTTATATTCTATTAAATATATGGCTTTTAACTTTCGATTTTCTTATACGTTATATAATTTATTAGTGATACTCAATTTTAATTTATATTCTGTGTCTGAAAATATGTTTTTTCTCGAATAAGAAATTGCTTGGAAAATAACTCGATAGTTTGAAATCAAATCAAGCGATCTTCTATTACTAAATAAAAGGCTTTAAATAAAAAATATATATGAGCAATGTAGAATCACTTTTGCAAAAATTATAGCAAATGTATATGAAATTGTATGCATAGAAAGCTTATTTACCCTTAACACAAAAATTAATTAGAAAAAATTTGATAATCGTAAATTTCATTTCTTTTCTCTTACATGAAAAATCTCTTTTATGTATTAAATTAAATCTGAATATAAGGATTAAATCGCAGATTCATTATTAAACACCTAAAAATAAATCGCTTTAATTTCTTCATTGTTTAAAAATCCCCTCCCATTTCTTTTTCTGGAAAAACATAAAGTATTGCCACTCGAAAGAAATATTTGCTGGGAGTGAGTAAGCTATTCAATGAAATAGATACACAGTTACATCTTGAATAATTCTTTTCTTTTAGTAAATTAAAGCATAAGTCTTTTCGTTGCGTTAATTTACAATGGAATAATATCACAGTAATTTTTTTATTATTATTATCTGACTTTGGTATTTCAAAAAATTAATTTTAAATATAATATTTAATATATATCTTTAATTTTTGGGTGACTAAATCATAATTTAAGAAGCCTCTCGTAGTTAATTATTTTCGATGTCAAATTAATTCTTCATATTGAGGTTTCTTTTTTGATCTCATAATTTTCATACTTTCTTAATTTTTATTTTTATTAGTCCAAAGGAGCTTTGTCTCTAAGAAACTATTGGTCTCGTTTTGCGATTTTGCGTCGAATCACTCTGAATTCCCAATTCACTTTTCAAAATGTTGCCACCAAATATTATTGCTCTGTATTATATCTGAAGAAATTAAATTGTGAAGAAGCTGCATAAATGTAGGTATGTTTCTCGCACTGCGATAAAACAACGGTACCTAGAGTCATCAAATTTTGAATGGCGTAATGCTGTTGCGAATATGGGTATCTGGAAGCCCAAATTTGAAATTTGGAATTTGTTTTATTATCGATTTCATATTTTGTAAAACTTTGAAAGAATTTTTGATTAACAAACTCAACGATTTAAAAGAGAACAAAGTCAACACTGTACGGGGAGGGGGGAAAAACCTTTTTATCTCTAGCGCGTGAGACTGTGTATCGGAATTTCTAAAGATATGCTCAATTTAAAATTATTTCGGGATATTGCTCTTGAACTGGTTTTATGGTTTAAGTGCGAAGAACATGATATTTAATAAATAAAGTTAACATACAAAATGTTAAAAAAACGCCCCTTTGGACGTAATTTAAAATCTGAAACCTTTCAGATTTTCTTTTATTTATTTATTTATTTATTTAATCTTTTTATTTACCTTATGAAACTTTCATGGAAGACTTTTAGCGTTAGAGGGTAATCAGGCGTTGCTAATTTTTCATCTCTTCTGCTTCCAAAAATTACCTAATATCTCTACATATTTATTACATAAATTCCAGGTTTATGGACACATTGTCTACTAATCTGTCTGGATTCTATAGGATCTGTATGCAAAATATTATAGAAATTGTCTACAGATATACTTACAAAAAAGTTAATAGTTACAAAAAACTGTCTATATATTTCTGGCAACGAGAGCTCGCTCGGAATCCCAAAAAGATGAGCTTTTACAATAGGAAACGTAATCGATGCGATCGTAATCGATAGTGATCTTCAAGCAAAATACAAAAGGAATATTACCATAATTAGTCATCTAGTGTTCAGATAGAAAACTGCATAGCATAAATAATATTGCATGGATCAGAAGAGAAATCTTTAAGAAGCAATATTTAGGAAATATCAGCTTAGAAATAAAAAAATGATTTTATCAAATGTCAGATTTTAGATGCGTTAAACTCTAATGTTCTTTCAATACGAGAATTTCTATTTTAAATGATTTAACCAGTCTAAGTTACTTAGATATGATAAATTCAAAATTTTAATTAAAAAAATCTAATGTGGGCATGGCATGATTTCCTTGTATGACCTGTTAAATTATACACGGTTTTTTTTTCTGCATTTTATTTAAACATTTTCCCTCGAATTTCATTAGATGTATATTTCTCATTCAATTAATTCAATTCTCACTTTGCGGCAAACCAAAAATATATAAAAATTCAAATATTTTCATTAAAAATTGCAAAATACAGAAAAACATAAATCATTAAATACAGTTAAAACAGTTTAAAGAAAAATTTTTTACAACTAAAATTATAGGCAAAAACAAGTAATTCGGCCAGCGGGTAAGAAAGCAGATTTTTCGGTTCACAAACCTGAATGTTTGCTTTTGCTCCCACTCGACAAAAGCACATTAAAGGTGCAGAAACTGACTTAATTCACTATTCTACTAAGATATAAACAAACGGCGATTCGTTAGGCTTAACTCGCCACTTAAAGTTTTAAATTGTTGATAATTCTACAACTATTACATGCAGATAACTGAAGGCACAAAAACCTTACCGGAACATAAAAACTACATAATTCAATCAATTTTAAAGCAAAAAATGTACAATTTGCCAACATATACGAGTAAAAAGAACTAAGCCCACCGAGCCACGTAACAGATGGGGAATATATGTATATTTATATAAGACTGGTGCAGCTGATTGCTACGGAAAAGGGAGATGCACAACTAATGTTATAGCAGTCCCGTATACAAAATTTCAAAGTTCTACGGGTATTCATTCTTGAGTTATGCGAGATAAATACATAAGTACGTACAGGCGCCAAGAAAAAAATAATCTCTTCTGAATCCATTTTAAATCCATTTTGCAATCCTTTTTGGCAAAAAGAGCTCTTAATTTTGTCCGTATATATAGATGTCACGCAAAAAACATAGTTTATATGGTTTCGAGAGCGGTTGAAATGGATATTTTCGTTAAAAAGTGATACGCGAAATTTTTCGCAGTTACGATTCTTCCTTTACTTAAGGAAGTAAAAACTACCAGCTTTATATGTACTTAACATTGGCAGCTAAATGTACTCAATTATTTTATCAATTAATCAACCATTCTCATAGAATAGTTAAATTAATTTATGTTTGATTAATTATCTATTTATTAAATAAATTATTACATTTAAAATACTAGTTTAAGATAAGATAATCATTTTAATGAAGTACAAAATATATTTTATCTTTTTTTTACAGAAAAACAAGTTAAAAATATACAACAAGTTAAATCTAAATTATTTCTTTCCTTTAATATTTTGCCCTTCACCAAACTCAATTATTTTTGGAATTTTACTAATTAAGTGTATTTTAATAATTTATTAAATTTAAGTGTATTTTAGTAATTTATTTAATTTAAGTGTAATTTAATAATTTAAGTAATTTTATTTAATTTAAGTGTAATGATGAAGTATGCGATAACCCACTTTTAGTTATTTTTTAGATGGCACCACTAAAATTAGTTTTGATTTTTAATTATGTCTTTTAGAGCCGTCTGCATTACTGTTAGTATCAGTTCTGACGGATTGACAAAGTTCTTGTCAATCTTGCAAATGGTACTAATACTCAAGCAATTGGATTGTGCTGAGGAGATTTTAAAGCTACAGATTGGGCACAACATGCGCAGTTTTCCTACTGCAAATACTTCTACGTTACCTAGCTGAAATAAAGATGGAGACTTTTTAATAAAAGTTATGAATATTTTTGGCCATATGCGCGACATTCGTAATGTATATTACTCAACATCTCACGGAAACTGCCCCTTTAAGGTCACTGCTATTTTTGTTTTGTAAAATTGTAAGGAATTATATTTTAATGAAATTTAAAATTTAATAAGTTCTTAATTATTGCAATCCTTTTCAATTGTGTGGTCTTAATTATTTATATTTAAAAAATTGTTTCAGTGGTGCCATCTAGGGAATTAATAACTAACTAAAATCGGTAGCTTGCATACTACATTATTACCGCATTTTATATAAGTTTCTGAAATTTTCCATTTCCATTTAGTTAGAGGGAATTTATGATTATTGGGAATAAAATAGTATAAAGAAATAAAGTATTTCAATAATTCTTCGGCATGTTTTCAACATCGTAAAATTTCTTTATGTTTGGTTCACTTACGTCTTGTTCCCATTTATTGTTTCATATAAAATGTATTTAAGGTTCTCATTCGCCAGTGTAACTCAGACTGCCATCAGTAATTATCCAAGCAATTCGTGTGAAATTCTGTATCTTATTTTTTATAATTTCTCGGAATTCCTCTTCAAAAATTCTAATCCGTGCTTGAAGATGCACACGATGCTAATGTTAATGGAACGCTTTGAAATCGTGGAGTTTGTTAATCAAAAATTCGTTAAAGTTTTACAAAATATGCAATAGATAATAAAACAAATTCCAAATTTGGTCTTCCAGCTGCTCATATTCGAGTGGAGGACTACGTTGTTCAAAATTTGATGATTCTAGGTACCGTTGTTTTTTCACAGTGGGAGAAACATATTCATGTAGATTCTTCATTGTTTATTTTTTAAATATATTTCAGGGCTCTAATATTTGGTGGCAACAATTTGAATAGTGAAACGGCGTTTATAATGAAAAGACGCAAAATGCCAAAACGAAACTAATAGCCCTTCTCGGCTAACGCCATTTGTGCTAAAAATAATCAATTAATGACTTTTGAATTCCTATCATAGAGATGGAGGTCCAAAAGTGGCCGATCGTTAATGTCTTTGAACGCTGGTAACTCGGTCCGAGGTTCGATTTCCGCAAACGGCCTGGCCGCATGGCAATTTTCGTGGCTTTTCCCATGTGTAACATGCATACGAGCTAGTTTTCCTTAGAATGTCCTCCAGTAACGCATTCCCTCCTTCCGTGTTGTGTCTCAGGAAGAAGCACATAAATAATAATAATAATCATAGGTATGGAATGCAGAAAATTTTCTTTCATTTTGGTTTTCAATTTCTAAGAACGAAAGTTTAAAAATTAATTTACTTCCTTTCGTAGTATTGTATATTATTTTTTAAATAATGCTAAATTATTTTTGTGTGTTTCAATGCATAAATAAAAATGCAATTTTAATTGATTATTTGCAAAGAAATTCTTTTGTTAGCGATTATTTCCCCATTTATCTACTTTGGATAAAGCGAATGATGGACGAAAGAAACACCTTTAAAAAATTTTTAAAAATTAAAAATGCACTTTGTATTTATTGTAACTTTGTTTGTTTTCAGATGCTTTTCAAAACTATTCTGTTTCTTCTCTAACAACATCTCCTTTATTACTATTAGATAGAGTATTTAATATAAGTCCAATAATACGAATTCTCAAAAAATTTTCTCGCTAAATCTCTCACACTGAATAATAGTGCCTGTTCCTATTTCATTTCAAATGTCTAATACAATGGTTTAAATTTTAAGGGTTAAAATATGAGTTAGGGTAAAGGGAGTAAGAATGCAGCTCTATATGCAGCTCTATATGCAGCTCTATATGCAGCTCTTTATAAAAATGCTTCAAAAATGTTAGAGACAGCTTATAAAAAAGTTGTTTTCCTTGGAAAATTTGAAATAATTCTCTTTCGTTATGTAGTTCTATAACTTACTGATTATATGTAACGTTTTCAAGCGTTTAAGAGTTAAAAACATTGCAGATCATCTTTAAAAAATTTAACAGAAATCGATTGATCAATAATGGACTTCCGCACTAATAAAAGAAAATAGCATAAATCTTTCTCATTAATCATATTCTTTGACAGAGTTACTTACTTACTAAATTATATCCATTTAGGATATTGTTCTTTATTGTGATACTTCATTGGGTTCATTTATAAAAATATTCAAATCTTACTTTTTCGAAACTCTTTTTCCCGAAACGTGTTATAGAAGTTCTTGAAACTAGAAATTCTCTGTAAAGCCAGTGTAGACAGCTAATAAACGGAGGTATCGAATTTTATTCGTGACCAAATTTCAGAATCCCTGTACGTTAATAAAACTCGTATTTATTAAAAGTAGTAGTGCAGATGGAAATTTTAGTCGCAAGTTGTCATTTAAGATATGATTTCGTTCCTTATCCGTGATATAATTATTATTTTATACTCTTGTTGTTGTTGTCTTGTCCATATTAGATGGAACAATGGTTGCCAGACCCTACTCCGAAGAGAGGTTGGACTTCTATTTTCCACCTCCAGTTTTGAGGCAGAGCGCCCCGGGGGGATCCGGGAGAACGAGATCCACACGAGAGAACTTTCGACTCGCTGCATATTTAGAGTGCCACCATGCCGCAACGACACTATATACATTTACAAACATCCATGTCTTACCCGGGATTCCAACCCGGGCCTTTCGGTACCGTACTAGGCTCTGTTTCGGAATATATATGTATGTAAGTGGGTATTTGGTATTTATATGTATATACATATAATTTAATTGTACTCTTCTTCAAGTGCCTTGCATGCACATGTATATTTCTTTGTACATTGTTGTATCTTCTTCAAGTGCCTTGTATGCACATGTATATTTCTTTTTTGCATTTTATAAATGTCGTCTGCTCAGCCGGGGCTGCGGCCTGGCAGCTAGTGGTTGACTTCTGCCGAGTTGGTAACAAATTCTGCATGGATATATCTATACCTGGGTCGGAAGCCAACTCAGCGGTTTACTTCCCTAACTACTGTACCGTCTGGGCGACACTTCTACTCTTAGTTATGAACATTGACTTCAGCTCTTAAATATAACATTTATATTATTAACATTGTTTACGCCCTCAACCGCGGTAGCAGTTAGTGACGCTAACGCTAACTACTGTACCGAAGGGCCTGGGTTTGAACCTCGGAGAAGACATGGATGTTTGTTAATGTATAGTGTCCAACTGCATGAGGGTACTCTAAATATGCGGCGAACCTAAAGTCCTCTCAAGAGGTTAGTGGTAGAGGATGAGGAAGGAGAGATCCTCGGACCCGTACCCCCCCCCGGGGGTGCTCTCCATCAGAATTGGAGGCGGATCTGAGCAAAATCGTATTGTCACCTGTGTGATGCTCAAGACTGTTGCCAGCGACAGGTGCAATCTTGCATTGCTTGCCACAATGAATTTCGTGGGCTTGGTTCGATGTTACCGTCAGACTATAGTAATAAAGGAAATGTTTGTATTTGGGGGGGATAGATGGTGAACATTTCCTGCATTTGATAAATCTATGATCTCTGTTTATGTCATACATTTTTATGAGACAACCTTTAAATCTGCTATTATTAAAGTGCAACAATCAGTTTGGTATTGGTGCGGTTTATTTAATTAGGGCAAATTACTCGAAGGCTATCTGACTAAGAGGGGATGCCTTTGTAGAAGGCTTTCTAAGAAAACTGACTCTATACACATTACACAATAACAATCAGAAGTTCGTACCTGTTATATCGTATCTGTATAAATGTTTACACCAATAATAAAGAATAATATAGAAATTCAATAACATTCAATAATATAGAAATAAATAGGATATCTCTGCTTATATAAATAACTAGTGTCACTACTATTAAAATAATGTTTCTTTTTTGATTTCTTTAAATCCATGGTGACTGCACGTCGTAGCAAATCCTTCGTCACATTCTCGTTAATTTATTAATTTTACTTGATTGTATAGGCTTATGAATCGCTTCGTTACGATTTAAGCACGATTATGATGTGATTCTATCTTTTGCGATATGATTTTATGCGCGGTATATTGATTTCGTAAAATTCTTATTTCCTTTTATAATTCTATTTACAAATTCTAACAAACTAATTAAAGAATAAATCTTCATTTTAAAACAGTATTTTGCTTCCTAAGTCAAATATAATCGGCATTAAATATGCATTATCCAATCGTTTGCAATTCTTTATTATTTACTTCGTCGTCGCGGAGCCTTTATCACCATAAATGCCAACACCAACCTACGCAAATGACTGAACCTTTATCTCTATCTTTCTAAAAGCAGGCTATCTCGGCAAATACCTCATCGAGCATCGTCTTATCTTCGTAATTCTCGGCTTCCCTTGGAACGCGGCTTCGTTGAAAACTCTGGAAATTTCCTCCCGGATCAGCTTAAAAGTGATTGAAATCAGACAGAATCGGGCTCTTCTGTTTCACTTAATCTCCTTCATAAGAATTCGCCGCGCAGAAAGTAATTCCTTAAATAAACGATCGCGTCGATAGTGCCCGGGACCCTGCTCTATGCTAATAAAAGGAATTCTAAGAGGGTTTTCCCGTTATCTTCCTTTGGTGGAAAAGCGGGCGCTCATTTTCTTCCTAATCCTTGCTTCTCAAAGCAGGAGACAGTTTAATTCGAGAGAGATAGTGTAATGATAATCGCCCTCTAGCAGCGAATCACAATTTCGTTGTGGAGCCAGGGGGCGAGCGAAATTCCCCGCCCCCATCCGAGGGTGGTTGGTGTGGGGGTGGAGGTCTTATCGCATTATTCTGGCAAACGATTAAATCCGGCCGCCTTTTGTTGTCGAAGCTCATTTGCTCTCATTTAAATGCAATCGTAGGAGCGAGGTTCACACGTCGGGAGCGAGCGTCGAAGGGGATTTTAATTTTGTTCATTTTGTCGCTTTATTTTTCCAGAGCGTATGCCTTCTTTTATTTATGGGGCATAAAGCTTCGCGGATTAAAAAGAACCGAATGAAAGAACGGCGGTGGTACGTACAGGACTGCAAGCTGTTTCGTTGGAACAGGAGATGTAGTTACGCGCAATTGGCTTCGGCGACTTTTCATCCGTTACAATGAGGCGTGAAAGCCCACACGTTCAACGTTCAAGATATATATTTGTTTTAGAATACTAACTTTTACAATAAGAATGGCTTGGAATTTGAGCGCTGTCCGTCTATGCTTCCTTAGATGTGTTTACGTAACAAATCATTGCAGTTCCTACATTAATAGTAGATGTGAGTTGATCTTCGATAATAAGGGTTAAATATTTAAATCTTCAATAACTTGTGAAAGAATAATTTTGGCAAAGGGATGGATTTGGATTCAAAATATCAGTGAAACAATATTAAATCCTACAGGAGTTAGCATATTCATAAAAAGAAGTACACCATGTTCTTGACTTATTTAACTCGAAGAGTAGGGGGAAAGAACACTGCATTTAACTTATGAAATAGGGCAGTACCGATTGTTTAACCCTTTCAGGGGCGCAATGTTATGATTTTTTAAAAGTTATGAAAAAGTAAGCATAATGAATGACATGCAATGATCCTATAGACAACATAAATGAGTTTAAAAAAAAAAATTTCATCCCCCTTTATGGAAAGTGGACCGGTTGCGCCTTGAAACCAGCGCCCGTCTAGAGCATTTAAGACTAAACATTTGCTTATTTATCTTTACTTTGCTGAAAAGTATCTGAACGTAACCCAAATTGCAGATTATACTAGTAAATTACTGAACAACTAATGAAGTAAGCAATATTTGCATAAACACGCATTTTTAGTTATAAATAAAAAATTTAAAACAGGAAACAAAAAAGTATGAGACAAAAAGTAACTAATAATGCACTAAATTACTTGCATAAAACTATGAAATATTTAAAAAAATTATGTTTAAAACTAAGAAAATTATATGTAAAAATAAAATAAATTAAGATGTATACAATTATTTTACTATGAACTAGAAATATGAGAAAAGCGACCGCTAAGAGAAGCATAATAAAAAACGCAACTGTGAGTGTTTTTCAGTGTGCTCTGTGTCTCTGTAAAAAATAAGAAATGTTTTTCCTAACTCAAAAGCTCCATAAATCCTCATCTTTGAAGCCACTCAAATGAAGATATGGTGCAACTGTTTACAGCAGTGATCTGAAAGCAATAAACACAACTGCAAAAAATCTCGCGACTGCGTCATCTGATCCTTTCTTCGATATCCCAGAGGGGCGGTGGTTTCATACTGAAACCGCAATGAAAACATTCAGAATTAAAAGGGTTCCATTACTTTTTTTTTTTGTGTGAACTAAGGACATTTCATTAATCATTGATGCCTGCTTATAAAATATATTGTGGAAAAATAAAAAATTTTTGGGTTTTTTGTTTTTAAAATGGGTCAAAAAGAGTAGTGTGCAAAAGAAGCTATTTTTGAATGATTCGTATCAATTAATGGATGCCCAGAAAGGTTTGCTGCTGCCATCTGTTATCAGCTTTAAGAAGTAATTTAATTTTAGCAGCGGTTTTGAGGGGGGGAAAAAAAACAAATTTTCTAAATTAAAAAAAATATGTTGAAAATGCGGTTTCAAGGCGAAACCACCGTCCCTGAAAGGGTTAAATCTCTTTGACTTCTTAAGTCTGAAAAGTATTTGTGAAGTGATACGTCAGACCTTTTACATACTTTTATAAAGAGCAAATTTTTAAAATTATTGATATCATTGTGTATGTATTATAAATTACTTTAAACATGTGTAGGAAATGAAACGTATTAGTCCTAATCCACCACCTATTTGCATTACCTTTAGATCTAAAACGTTATCCAGAAGATAATGAGGGTGGCGAAAAATATCTGCATTCAGCAAAGGATCTCAATAGATTTGTTTATACAAAAATATTGGTCTAACTCAGTATTTCTCAAATTGTGGCTCGCGGACCACAAGTATTTCTCAAACCCGGCTCTTCCTAGATTTGAAAAAAATATCCTGTTATTTGTTAATGAAATTAACAATATTTTACTTCCTATTCTTGCTGATGACTAAGTACACTGGTATATATTTCAAGTGCATTCTCAAAACTAAATTAACTAAATTTCTGTTTACAAGGTCATTCTTTGACTGTTCTCAGTTCCCAAGTCAAATCAAAGGGATTTGAGATGAAACTTAGTTTTTGGATTAGTTGTGTAAAATACAGAAATGGTTCACCATTACAACCTTAGAATCTCTTTTAGAAGAAAATTAGGTGCTCTTCTGTAATCGGGACCGGATTCAGAAATGTATGTATGTATGCACATGCACGCAAATGTATGTGCGTATATGTGTGTGCTTATACATATACATACATACATGCTAAATGATATACATGCATACATGAACACATATATCCATATAAAATGCATGCATACATACATTTCTGAATCCGGTCCCGATAATAGAAGAGTAGCGAAAATTATACCTTTAACAGAAAAGAATTATGCAATGACATAGGTTCACATTTCTAAACTCTGAGGTCACAATTTAAAATTTATTTTCCGAGTGGTAAATATAACGAATTTTCATGGACACTTGATCCTTGCGATTTTGAAAACAACAAGCTATCATTGAATGAAAGAGATTTAGCATTCATTGAAGGAATGATTAATTACACTCTGAAATGACGTCGAACTTACAATGAAATTAAGCAGAAATATCATATATTTCAGTACCTTTTACCCGTGAAAACCGAATATACTATACTGAGTTATGAAAAGGTGATTTAAAAATTATATCTCAGTTTGCTTCTGCGTATATGTTTGTAAGGTTTATCCTAAGTTTATAATAATCATTTTTAAGTTTTGCAAATCAAAAGGAGTGGTATTTAAGTCGAAGTTCCACACACCTCGGGAGAGAGAATCAGAGTTTCTGAATAGAGCGTGTTAGCCTTTTGGTCATGTCTCTCTAAGCTGTTGTTATAGTTCGACCGTCTCAAGCGCAATCCTGGTTGGCATTCTGCCAAAACACATAGACTCGCCCAAAAGGGGCGGTATTACTTGTTGCGACGTGAAAGGTCTTTTCTTCTCCGGAAAGAGCTATGCTGGAGGGAAAGAAATTCCCCATCCTTTCACCCTATTTTGAGAATACAGTAAGACCCCGCTTAACGCTGTTTCGTTTAGCGCTGTTTCGGTTTAGCGCTCTTTTATTTCAACCCGGGGATTCTCCGAAATTGTGCACAGCGCTAGGTTTCCAAATAACATATCCGAAACAGTGTAGTTGTGTTTCTTGCTTGGTGGACGCATTTTTATCATTTGAAACATTTGTTGACATTATTGTAAGTTTAAATTTGTATAATGCTATAACGATTAATACAGTGACAAATATTATGATCTTTAGTTTTTATCATGGGTGATTATAAAAAACAAGAAAAGAAAGCAACCAGAAAAAGCATTTCACTGGAAACTCAAATGCAAGTGATTAGAAGATTAGATTCTGGTGAACGTCAATCTCAAATTAGTGCTGCATTGATTTTGGCAACTCCAACAATAAGGACAATTCTTAAGAATAAAGAAAAAATACTGTCATCGGCAACTGCAACTACGTCAAGCTCTGCAACTAGAATTACCCTTTCTAGAAATAACATTATAGAGGAAATGGAAAAACGACTGTCTATATGGATTGACGACGAAATTGAACGCAATATGCCATTAAGCCAATCTATCATAATGCCTTCTTAACAAAAAGGCAGAAAATTGGAAACCCAGAATAGACTGAATGATCTGACTGAGAATTTTATTTGTTTTTAAAAGTATATGCTTTTATATTGTTTTTATTTTTGTAAGAAATAAATGTTTTATTTTATTTTTATTAAAAAAAAGCATTAATAAATTTAATGCCTAACCATTTTTTATCCGTCTTCCCCTAACCCCATTATTTACATGTTAAGATAGCCTCGCTTAGCGCTGTTTCGCATTACGCTCTACTTCGATGGAACGTATCCTCCGCGTTAAGCGAATTACTGTAATTCGGTCCGAATGGCGCATGCGTGTTTGCGCTCATGGTCGCGGATGAGAGTGGTCGAACTATACCCTCGGCCGTATTACGTGCCCTTAATAGCTTCGCTAGATAATCCGATGTTTAGGGGCCAGCTAGTTTAGATCTGTGTTAGCTTTGGCTAAATCTCTTTAGTTAAAATTAAGTTCTTATATTTTTGAGTTTAAGCCCAAGTGGAGGATTTGTTGTACGTCCTAAGAAAGGGACCGTCTACACACATTTAGTTTGAGCAATAAAGGGTAATTAACTCTTCTTGAGTTTTACGTTTCTGTTTCTGGACTTAAGCGATTATTAGCCGTTCACTATTCTCCTCAACACTTAGTTAATAGATAAAAGGAACACTAGATGTTCAAGAAAGGGTTTTCACCCCTGACTCAAATAAGAACAAAGACCGAAATCGTCTTGATGTATTTAAAATTTTACCAGCACGAATCCAAACATAGAATAGTTAAGCAAGAATAGACTCATCCATGTCATTAGTATGAGTAAACTTGCCAACACGCATTCAAGTATGGATTAGATGAGCAAGAATATGCAGACTTATTCATGTCATTAATAAAAGTACTAATATTTATTCAAATGTTAGTTGATAACATGAAGATTATCCAAAATCTGATAGCCTTAAATTATTGAAAACAAATAAACTAATCTTCTGTTAGATTATTGATTAATATCCATATCAAATTAAAGGAATTTGGATTAACTGTTTTTTTTAAATATAAATATGCTGTTAGGAACATATATTAAAACAATTCCAACCGCAATGTAACCGGAAGGTAAATTTTAAGAGATTATTACCGGAACAGCTTAAAAGTCACTAAAGCACTAAGTCACAATGACTGCAAAATATCTCTATTTTAGCAGTTCATTGTCATCTTCAGTCACCGAGAAAATAATTTTCAGTTCTTCTATAGACTTCTTCAAATCTTCTGAAGTAAGAACGTTCATGAACCAATCAGTTTTCCTGCTTGAAAAGAAGGGAAAAGCAATTTTTTAGCATCAGTTTTCAGTGAATTCTTCCTTGCCTATATGCCAATGATCTAGATTAATATACCCATTCAATAGTGTCCAAAGGTCGCTGAAAATAATCTTAATATTCATGTGTTCGTTAGAAATTCTTGAGAGTGTTTCTTTTCAAATAATGAATATCGGTACCTGTATACACTGGTATGCAAAAATTAAGGACGAGACGGTATTTTTAATATAACTTTATACAAAAGCTTTCCAAATCAACACATTTAATACCGTAAGATCCCCAATACGTAAGGACATGAGTAATGTAAGCAACACTTACTAAAAGAGAAATCAGAGGCATAAAAAGTAGCTTTATTGAAAACGTAGCATAGAGCGCAATGCAACTGAAGGCCGAAGCACCCCTGTGATGGGTGTCCAGCAAGAAACATCCGGTATTTAATAGGGGACATGATCTCCCCTGACTGCTAGGCAGGTTTCACAGCGTCTGCCCATGCTGAGAATGAGGGTGTCAATAAGTTGTTGAGGCATTGCTGCCCATTGTCTTGCAGCGCCAATCGAAGCTCCGGAATCGTTACTGGTGGTAAGGTACGAGCTGCCAAGCGTCTGCCTAGAAAATCCCATACATGCTCGATGGGATTGAGATCCGGAGATCGTGCCGGCCAATCCATACGTTCAATATCCTTACTCTCTAAGAGCTGTTCGGCAGCTACTGTGCGATGACGGTGCATTGTCGTCCATGAAAAGGAACTGCGGACCCATAGCGCCTCTAAAAAGACGCACATATGGAAGAAGAATCTCGTTACAATAATGGGTCCCGTTGACTGAACCTGCGTCGAAGATGTGAAGGTCTGTACGACTACCAAGCATGATGCCTCCCAAATGAGAACACCGCCGTTCGAGGGATTATTGCGGCTTACCCGCTCTCCCCAGATGAGTATGCGATGAGAATCGCTACTCAGACTGAATCTGCTCTCATCTGTAAAGAGTACTCGTCTCCATTCATTGTCTCTCCAATTCCGGTGTTCCCGGCATCACAGAGAACGCCTTCTCCGATGGGCAGGCGTTAAAGGTACACACCGTACAGGGCGTCGTGCAAACAGACCACCACCGTGCAGTCTTCTGGCCACGGTAAAACGCGATATCGGTCGTCCATTCGCCTGTGTCGTGTGTCTAGCCATTTCTCCCGCAGTCTGCCGCCTGTTTCTTCTGGCCTGTAAGGCAATATACCAGTCATCTGCGGGTGTGGTTCCTCGTGGGCGACCACTACTAAACCCCCGGATAGCTGTTCCTGTAGTTTGAAATTGTCTCCAAAGTCGTAAAAGGATGCTGTGAGCAATTCCGAACTCTGCAGCCACACTTGTCACACTGCGGCCTTCCTCCAACTTCCCAATGATTCGACCTCGGGTAAAAGCATCCAGATGTCGTTTAACAGATTGATTGATCTTACACCGACAACATGCTTTATACTACTCAGACACTCCCTCATTACGTCTACCTGCATATCTGCGCATGTGCTACCGTACATCACCTTACTTAATCTCCTGATTGGTCTTTCTGTCCGCTCTGCCTCTTCGTTCAGCTGATATACTAATTTTTCGACTTCGTCCTTAATTTTTGCACACCAGTGTAGGTTGCCAATTCGATCCTGTCTAGCAATGCATATGCATTCGAAAAACTTCCACTGCATTGCATACCCATTCCCTTTCATAAAAGGAAATTTTACGTGACGTAAGAGCAAAGAACATTGTATTTATTAATTAATGTTAACAAAGTTAATAATAATAAAAATGTTTTGCAAGCATCTTACTAAGAAAACTGAACGCGGATATGATGAACTGAGAAAGAGACTGCAAAAAATAGAAGGAACTCTAAACATATGCTGTTACGCTGCTTTTAAAATTTTTGTAATTTTGCTGTTGAATTATAAGTGAGAAGAAAATGATGCTTAATAATAAAGCTAAAATGGCAAAAACAAATGAGTTTAGCAGAAGTAATGACAACAACAAACTGGTATACTGCGAGCTCAGCGATAGTATAAAAAATCTTAACAAATTCATTTGGGGATAGATAACATCTGAACTTTTTCAGATTTTTTATTATTTTTCGTTTATTTATTTCTTGAAAAGTGAAGCTGACTTCGTTGTTATGCTTCAGTCTTTATGAAGCTTTGAGTAAATCACAAATGTACGAAGGATTTTTTCAGATTGAAGGATGGCTATATGTCAGATGAAAACTGTTATGATTTCAAAATCCTTTCGTAAACAAAAATGAGAAAAATATTGAGAATCTCGGAATAAGCTACTACTCAAAATCTTCGAAATGTCGTTCATTAAATTTTTGAAAAAAAAAATCTTTCTGTTCACTAATTCTTGGAGGAGAGCAACATGTGACTTTCATCTCACGCTACTCGCCAAATATTCTTGCTCGGTACGGCTTTCTCTAGTTTCACATGTTACGAAAACTCTAAAAAATCAAGCCGGTGAACAAAAAGATCAACTCAATGATATATGAAAGAGTTGAAAGAAAGAATACGGCTTGCTTTCATTAATATTCCGTGCTGAGTTCCGGAATTATTTCCATAGGCAAAAAAACATTGGGTAAACGATGATGGTAGAAAATACTTTAAAGGGGTCTAAAATATGTAAGTGTAAATTATAATATTAGTGTTTAGACATAATCTTGTTATTTTTAGTACCCTCTTGTACATAAGAACACCGCAGCCCAACCGGTATAGTGGCTGCCGTGCCAAAGGGCCCGGTTTCGAATCCCGGAGAAGGCATGGATGTTTGTAGTATCCGTGCGGCATGGAGGCATTCTAAATATGCGGCTAGCCGAAAGTACTCGGGAGGTTGGGGTTAAAGGGGTGAGAGACCCTCGGACCCGTAGCCCGCCCCGGAGTGCTTTCCATCAAAACTGCGGGCGGAACTGAGTTAATTGTCATCTGTAAGGTGCTCAAGACTGTTGCCAGCAACAGGCGTAAACTTACGATCCTTGCACGAGGAATCGTGGGCTTGGGCTGAAGTCGAAAAAGTGAGCATTAGAAAAAAAAACAAAAACAAAAACAAAAAAAAACAAGAATGACCAAATAATTTACTTTTATTGGCATCCTCATAATAGTATACTATTGTCACGTATTTAAAGGACACAGATTGCCTCTTGCCTTAACTTCTATAGTTCTGTAGAGACATTAGGTATTTTGTTGAAGCAGGCAAGATGAAAAATTAGCAACGCCAGGCAGCTCCTTGGAGATAGTTTTCACGAGAAGACAGCTTTCTGAAGAAGAAAATTCTCTGTTTGTTTGGTACGCTCGCGCCTAACAAACAGAGAATTGTTCGCAGCACAATAGAATACGCCCTTCTGATCTCGTGGCATTACTTTAGATGTGTTGATTCATCCCTGAATTCGCATGGGAGTCCGTTTGCCGAAAGGAACGTTCTTGAAATGTTCGCGTCGTGTCTTTGCTGGAACCAAGTAAAAAAGTTTAAGCCTAACTGTCCACATACGTGTGTTACATGGATTACACGGACTGTTTACAAGGATTGCACGAACAGCAGTGAGAAGTGTAGAGCTTTTCAAGGTAAATTAGCACCATTTTGTATTTCAACTTATAAAGAATTTATATTAGATATATATATTTATGTAAATATGTTTATTTTAGTCTAGATTTTAGATGTATCGGAATAGTTTTTACATATTTTAACACCTTAATGTGTCATTTTGTGCGGACGCGTCGGGAAATTGGAACAGAGAATTGAGACTATTAAAATTTTCCAAGACACTTTGTCTAAATTAAAAAATTTTGTAGCGAAAAAGTTTCAATTGTCTGTTTCGGCGAAACGCGTAATGGGGTTAGCTTGATTCGACGTTCAAACCAAAAAAATTTCCCTTGAAAAGCCAGTTTGGAAGTTGAGTTCGGCTAATTTACCATTTTCCGCTTACTTTTTTATCTGATTTTGTTTTTTTAATGTTTTACCTGTTAAATGGTTTGATTTTCATATGTATTAATTTTTTTAAAACGTGTTGAACTTTTTGGAACAACAGCTCTTGGTAACTTTTAGGCGAGCTTACTACAAATTCTAATTTACTTATTTTGCAGCATATTGCGCAAGATGTTTTCTAGACCAAATTGGTCATTCAGTATTGTAATAACTACCTTACTTGATACATTATTTATGTAAATAAACATACAAATCTTTCGGGATTTTAATAAATGTTGTGTGACAAGTAAGTTAATAGTTATCGGCAGTATATTTCTATTTAATTTTGTAGAGACATTAGGTTAATTGCAAAAGCCGGAGAGATGAAAAATTAGCAACCGCCTTCGCCAGGAATCGAACCACGGACCTCTGGAATACCGTTCCAGGGTGCAGAACCACTACATCACGAAGGCACGGTAGGAAAGTGGGAGAAATACCTTATGGTTCATACGTACTACTTCTTGATGTCTGTTTTAAAGTTGAATTCTCATTAACATTTATACAGGTAGAAATACATATCGCAATACAAAAAAAAAAAAAAAAAAGTAAATCCAACCTATAACATTCGTTAGCAGGTGTGCTCCTCGCGTGCTATCTATCTAAAGATACTGCGCCCCAAGCATCGTTTTCGAAGGAAAGATCTCATATGCGAAATCCAAAAAAATATGCATGAAATCTTTTAACATTTATACTACACTGCAGGTTAGATATGTAAATAAGTAATTATTTTATCATATGATGTTGCTTCTCAGATAAATATTACAAATTCATACGATCGACACGGAAAGTGCTTCATCCCTATGGCTAAAACGAACAGAAATTTAGAATAAGACTCGAGATAGTGAAGCATGAAAAATGAGCTTCACGATCTCATAGCCTGGCATTGAGGAAAAAAAAAAACAATTCCTCGTCCGAGGAGGCGGAAAGAGTAATGTTTACTGTCCTGAATTATTTGCAACGACAAGATACTAAGAATTTCTATAGGATAAAGCGATTTTATATCGCAGAGAAAAACAAAGTCCCTTTTTCCTTCGAGCTCTTCTCTCTAGATGTGGCGCTGTGTGTAGACGAGCAAATGATGCGAGGACTGGTAATCCAAAAAGACTCGAAAACTTTTCTGTAATTTGATGGAGACCGAAGATTCGAGCAAGCTGTTCTTCTCTTGCCCAAAAAAGGAGAATAAAAAATAAAGAAACGTTGCAAGAGAGACTAATGCGTAATCATTTTACATCTGCGAAGAAGTAAAGAGGGACACTCTGGATAGCCAAATGTCTTCCAGCAGTTCCTAATGGAATTAAGTGAAGAAGAGCCTTGCATATGTATGCGACAAGAAAGCGACCATTGATGAAAATCACTGCAAGAATGCCGAGAGAAAGAGAGCGAGAAAGAAAGAAGGAGGGAATGCATAAAACAACGACGGAATATTGTGTCTCCAGAAGCATGGGGGGTGGGTAGAAGGAATGGCAAAGATATCTTCCATCAAGCTAATGGATCCTGCGAGTCGGGCTAAAAAGTTAGGAGTGCGATTTTTATCAAGCTAAAGAGGAGAGAAGAAACCTTTCTTCTTGATGGCAGATGCATATGATGAGGCAAAAGTAGATGCATATATGCATCCGCAATTCGCCATCCGCATTTAACATCCGTACCCTTCTTAGTCTTTCTGTCGTTTCTGACTGCCTCGGGAGACATGTAAGAAACCAGAAATACTAGACTGACAATGGCGGCCATTTTAGTTTGCTTTTACATTTTAAATGCCGAAGATATTTACTATATCTTTTCAAACAAAGCAATTAAATTTTCATTTAGTTTAAATGCTTTATTAGTTTTAGTAGAATTCAAGCACAGATATTTATTGTTACTTATGCTCACTTGTCTGAAGTAACATCATACCAAGACCAACAAATTCCTGGTGGCAAGGTGCACTCGTATACACCTGTTGTTGGGCGCAGCCTTGAGCACCATACTGGGAAATTGGGATATAGCTCAGTTCCGCCCCCTAAATTTGATGGAAAGCACACTGAAGGAGGGAAGGGTCCGAAGATCTCTCACCCCTCTTCTCCTCCCATCAACCTCTCGAAAGGACTTTCGACTCCAACACACCACACGGGCACTATACATTTAGAGCGCTCCCACGCCGTACGGACATTATACATTTACAAACATTCACATCTTCTCCGGGATTAGAACCCGGATCCTTCGGCATGGTGTCCGCCGATAACATCGCGGCAAAAACATCTCGGACGAAAACGTCGCGGAGAAAACAACGCAAGTCAAAAACGTCGTGCTACAAAACATCGTTGGAGAAAACATCGCAAAGAGAAAACATCGCAGTTCTAAAACATCGTGGTACAAAACATCGACGTCGAAAATAAAGCGATTCGAAAACTTCGCAGTTTAAAAACATCGTCGTCGAAAATATCGTGGTAAAAATTAAAAATCAAATCATCGCAGGACGATAACAATTCCAATAACGCCCATGCTCAGGCTTTAATAATTATAAATGGATATTCCCATAATGATTTGTGAGCGTAAGATGTGAAGAAGGATAATTTTTACTTTTACATTTTTTTATTAATTAATAAATTTTTGCATAAAAAAGTAAGAAGGAAACTTAAGCATAGAAAATTAAATGCAACTTATAGATTATATTTTTCATGAAAAATTACCAGTAAAACCTTTATAAAAATGATTTATTAATGACCTTTTTTAGTTAACTATGTCGGTTTAAAATTCTGTTAAGTGGTATAAGTTGCATTAATTTTCTATGCTTAAGTTTTCGTCTTATTTTCTCAGCAAAAATTTATTAGTTAATAAAATTGTGAAAGTAAAAATTATATTTCTTCACAGCTTGCGCTCACAAATCATTATGGGAATATCCATTTACAATTATTAAAACCTGAAAAAAGCATGTCTGCAATGTTATCGTCATGCGATGATTTGTAGACACTTTAATTTTTACCACGATATTTTCGGCGACGATATTTTTAAACTGCGAAGCTTTCAAACCGCTTTATTTTCGACGACGATGTTTTGTACCACGATATTTTAGAACTGCGATGTTTTCTCTTTGCAATGTTTTCTCCAACGATGTTTTGTAGCACGACGTTTTTGCCTTGCGTTGTTTTCTACGCGACGTTTACGTCCGCGATGTTTTTGCCGCGATGTTTTCGGCTGTAATCTTCGGCATGGCAGTCAGCGACGTTAACCACTATCCCGTTTGGGCTGCAGCACAGACATTTGATACAATTTAATAACCTACGAAACGCTTCGAAGTTGAGAATATATAGCAAAGTCGACACGTGATGGATTGCGTGGCTTAACGTGAGTGTAGCGTCATCAAGACAGAAAACATTTTAAGCTGAAGCTCTTTCAAATTAATTTATGTTTCAAATAAGCAAAATTTCTAATTATTTTTTATTTTGATACGCAGATTTTTTTTCTCAGTAATTCACATGGGAATCAGAATTTATTGCGATGCAAAAATACATTGAATGGTTTTATAATAAAACACGTTTTTAAACAATTATAAGTTCGAAAATAGTAGCATATTTTTCATTGAAGATATACACTCTTCAACACTAAATAAGCGTTCCGTAACTATTTTTTAATCATCTCAAATTCCTATCGTGAAAACATTGTCTTAAAAACTTGCAAAATTTCTTTGTTAGACGAAATTTAAAGTTCACCTTTCGAGTTTTTCTTCCTTATTAAGGAGCATCTGCACATTCATAGGCTCCGTTTTGCATAAAACTTCTTCCTCGATTATTAGCCCTGTAGTACCAAAACCGTTAGTTGTATTGAAATATTTTTCATGGTCTGTATCTTTGCTTTCTAAGTTACTTACAGACATTTCCTCCTTCAGAAGAGTGAAAGAAGAGTTTTCAGAAAGGGAGATAAACTTATGTAAATTTAAACGGACACCTTTTTTGATAATGAATATTTAGAGAAGGTTCTTGCCATAGCAAAATATATGACATAAAAAAGTCTTGAAAAATGTTATGCTATCCAGCGCTGATTTATCTGAGAGTTAAAATAGATATATTTTAGAGTACTAACAGTCGAAAATGATAAAGAAAAACAGACGAATGTTTTCAGTAACACCTATTTTAACAAAATGGCTTTCAAAAACTTAAACGATGAAATCGAGTTTCTAATACATTAGTTTCATCACGCACAGTAAAAATATAATAAAATTATCCAGCAAAAAATCTCATTCAGTGCCCTGCTCTTATTTACAGATAAATTATATAATAAAATTATCCAGCAAAAAATTAAAAATATAATAAAATTATCCAGCAAAAAATCTCATTCAGTGCCCTGCTCTTATTTACAGATAAATTATGTTATACTTCATGACTCAGATTATAGTATAATCTTTAAATTCAATCGTATATACCTAAATCTGAATTATATCGTAACAAAACTCCACTAGATTACTAATACTAGGTTGAAAACCCCAAATTGTGTTGATATAATCATAACAAAAGCGGTATTATTAGAAATTCGTGATAATGAACATTTAGGCAGATATTTTAATTAAAATGACCATAATTTCTATGCGAAAGAAGACACAATGTTTGCATATTCTATCCATAAATGCATCGGTCATTTCTGTATCAAGTATTAAAGATATTTGTGGCATCCAGCAGATTGTCTTCTGCAGAAAATGTACAGAGTTCCTACTGAAGCCGAAGTAATAAAAGTTAAAATACCCCTAAGAATGAACTCTGATACAAAATTTACTTCTAACAAATTTTTGCTTAATTATATTCTATCTTTATAGTCGAATATCTCTGATTAACAACAACATATTAAATTGCCCTACAGAATACGTAATTCGAAAGAGATACAAAAACTCAGAATGTTTTATCTTGCTAATTTTCCTAAAACAATGCTTTACTGCTTTCTGAAAAATGCTTTTCTAAAACAACGCTTCACTTCTAATCTTCGAGTCATTCTAATCATTAATAACTTAGCATTAATATAAGAACTGTCTCCCTAAAAGTTGTTCTAATGTCCTTCATTAACTTAAATGGGCATCAGCTAAATGTTCATTTTGTAGTCAATTTGGTTCCATTTCTGTAGGAAATAAATTACAGGAAATAAATTTGGTTCCATTTCTGTAGGAAAATACTACATTATAATTTAATTGATTATAATTGATTATTATTATTATTATTTAAATAACAATAATAAATTATAATCAACTAAAGACTTAGCTTTTATTTTCTGCATTTCATACAAAATATCATTTTCTGATTTGACCTTAAACGTATTTTATATAAATTATACTATAACCATATATTATAGAAGGCCGTTCGTAATTTATAGAAACGATTTTGATAACTACTATTTTCAGGCATAAATGGTGTATTTTTTGCTTCGCTTTGCCTCTGTCTAAGAGGCTTCATTGTTGGCTATGGCTCCAATGCGAAGCTTTCATAAGTAGACAGGCCCACCAGCGGCCGAGCGGTAAAGTCGCTGAACACTGGTAGTTCGGTCCGAGGTTCGAGTCCCGCGAACGGGCTGGCTGCATGGGCGTTTTCGTGGTTTTCCCCATGTGTAACGTGTATACGAGCCAGTTTCCCTTAGAAAGTCCTCCACGAAGGCATCCCTCCTATTAGGCAGATAGCCCTCGAGGCTTTACCATAATCACACACACACATAAGTAGACATTTTCGTATACCCGTCATGTCATTTTTATGTCACTCCTCTTCAGTCATTTTCCAAGTCGGTTCAGGGATATTGGATGCCGTTTTCTTAAGACTCTTTTCAATAAACCGAAAGCGTAAAATCCATAGGTGAAACCTCAGATGGTTTTTACAAATATTTCAACAAATTAGGTACATTTTATTCCTGTTTCTGATATTTTCTTTGCTAAATAAGCGGCGGTTGACTTAGAGGTGTGACTAGAGTCTCTATCCACGTGAAGCTCAATTTCGTGGATGTCCTTTATAGTATATAGGGCTGAAATTTCTTCAAAAATTGGATCTAAAATAATCTGCTCACATTATAGTGAATTCAATTTAGCCTTACTGAGACTTTTTTGAGGCTCCAGCCAATGTTACCACAAATTTCCATTTATCTGCAACTAAGTGTTTTTCATGTAATTTTAAACAGTTTAATTTTCTCTCCGCAGTTTGGTTTCAGTGCAATGGACCTTTGAGCCGATGAATTTTCTTTCAGGTTCAGCCACGTCACTTTCTTGGTATTTATTCCAGCTCGAAAAGTCTTAGCATGCCGTTTTGCCGATATTTTTTCATTTTTACTTTTATCTAGACACTTTTCCGCTGTCATATCTAATATTTAAAATATTCTTTGACATGCTATAACCTCGACTTTTACATACCGCTTTACAATTTGTCGATTTGAACATTTTTTTTTTTTTTTTTGAAAAGTGCATTTATATAACCTTCGAAACATCTATCAATTTAAGGCGGCATTTCAAAATAAATTTCTTATTCTGCATTCCAATAAAGACAAAATAATAGCAGATGCCAAATCTTATATTGAATAGAAATTACGAATCTTTATCTCAGAATGTAAATGAGAAAATTTAAATAGAAATTGGTTTCGATAAAGTGCGACCACCTTCTGTACATATCCATAATATTCATTATTCCATCCGATACTTACATTTATTTCTAATTTTTTATATAAGTATTTGTGCAGTTATATTTTATATGCTAGTCCTACATTTTCAAATAAATAATTATGTTACACAGGATGAGCGAAAGTAAAGGAAAAGGAGCTTATTATTTGCATATACTTAATTATCATCAATATATTATATCAGTACGCAAGGCCAAGTTTCCTGTCATCACAATAAGTACGAAAATACATTTTAAAGCAATTCTTCTTCAAGAGGACTATGCTCATCAGTGGTCGAGCGGTAAAATCGCTGAACACTGATAGTTCCGAATGCAAATGTTAAATCTCGGTTCAATTCCAAGCGAACGAGCTGCCTTCATGGGTGTTTTCGAGGTTTTTCCTATGTGTGACATGTATACGAGTCAGTATCCCTTAGAAAGTACTCAACGCATACCTCTTCTTAGGCATACCTCCTCTTAGGCAAATAGCCTTAATATGCTTTGCCATAATCAACTACACTCATGTCCATAAATTAAGGATAACGCAAAATCAGGCAAAGGAAGAGTTAGAAGCAAAACAAATTTGACTTATTTGTAAAGCTTATTTATTAAACGAAAAGTAAAGAGCAAAAAAAATGCTATATGTTTGATATTATTAAAAAAAAGCAATTTTTTCTCCCTGGAGCAAATTACAAAAAAAAAAAAAAAAAAAAACTATTTACAAAAAACCAATATTACATGGTTGGTATGATTGTTAATACATTGTATGTCTCCCAGACGATGCAATACAGTCCGTACAACGCCTAGGCATGCTGAGTATCAAATTATCGATCTGATCTTGGGGGATATTACACCACTCAAAAAGCAATGCTCTCCGAAGTTCCGGTAGACATGTAGGAGGAGGTTAACGGGCTGCGACTCGTCGGCCAAGCATGTCCCACACGTGCTCTACTGGATTCAAGTCTGGTGAGAATGCTGGCCAGTCCACACGGGGGATATCCTCCAATTGAAGGCATTTGCTTACGATGTTAGCACGGTGAGGACGGCGTTGTCATCCATAAACACAAATTGTGCGCCCATGGCGCCCCCGAAACAAACGGAAATGCTGTTCCAGAATGACGTCCCGATAGATTTTGCTCGTCATGGTTCCAATTTGAACAGGCAGGTCAGTTCTGGAACGCAGAATAATTCCACCCCAAAGGAGCGCTCCTGCACCACCATAACGGTGTCGTTGAATGATGTTTTCTTGGTGGTAACGGGTACCTGGAGCTGTCCATATGAACGTCCGGTGAGAAACAGGCTGCAAGCTAAACCTGGACTTGTTGGAAAACATCACACAAGCCCACTGTTCCGGTGTCCACAACGCAGGCTCTCTACTCCAGGCTAACCGCAGGCGACAGTGAGTTGCAGTAAGTGGAACGCATCTGACAGGTCTACGAGCATATAGACCAATCTGCCCTAAGAGTCTGTACACGGTCTGCCTTGAAATTGTCGTACCAGTGGCTGAAGAGAGCTGACGAGACAGGTCTGAGGCTGTGCTCCGTCTGTTTCTTTTGGCAGTAACTGCCAAATACCGGTCCTCATTCGGCGTTGTAACTCTGAGGCAACCTGTGCTGTAACGTCTACTCACATTACCATCATCTTGGAATCGTTGCCAAAGCCTGGAGATGACACTCTGGGAGATTCCAAGTTCGTCTGATACTTCCAGTTGAGTACGCCCACATTCCAGACGGCCGATAATTCCGCCACGTAAAAAATCATCCAACTGCGTCCTTTGTGTCATAACTATTCGGTTATTGCACTGAAATGCTTATAAAGCGCCTGCGAAAAATTTTACTTCTTTGCCTGTATTCGTTATATATCACTCTCTTACACTCTCGTCATTGTGACGTACCATC
The DNA here is from genome assembly GCF_044657685.1 of Stegodyphus dumicola. NCBI lineage: Eukaryota > Metazoa > Arthropoda > Arachnida > Araneae > Eresidae > Stegodyphus > Stegodyphus dumicola. The sequence continues at coordinate 173,863,959 of NC_140774.1, read as the reverse complement.
GGCGTCATCTGGTTACTTCCTGAGATTTGCATATGATTCTTGAAGATGTGTGTAGTGATTTTACAGGTGATGTATTTATTTTAGAGTTCGATTTCCGCGTGACTCCGAATTATCCTTAATTTATGGACATGAGTGTAAATCAAACCAAACCAAAAGGACTACAGTCTCTGAGACGCAGTCAAACTTTACACTCCGAATTTTTGAGAGTTGAAATGTTTCAAGAGAATTCAACGGTGCTTCTACGTTCGAAATACCATAGTTGTAAATAAATAATTCTTCTGCACATGCAGCAAGCGAGGATGCTTAAGTCTGCTGCGTGCAATAAAAAGCTGAGCTGTAAGCAGGACGCATTACTGTAAAAATATTTCCTGTATTACGTTTGTGTGTTTTCAATAATTTTTTTCGCCTGAGTTTTTTTGCAGTGTGTTTGATTAAATACACAATTCTTGCTGACTACTGCGGTCTTCAAGAACAGCGAAACCTGAAAGTGAGGTTATGATGCTGGCAATTGGAATGAAAAAGATATTTTTTGGGTACCAGGAAAACTGTACACATGTGGCAGATACGACGGCGATGTCTAAATGCTTAGGTGAATGGCATGCACCATTCTTAAGAGCTTAATAAGCAACAGATATTTCTAAAGCTATGGCAACTTTGAGGTATTATTGTGGAAATGGTTAAATTTCTCTTAGTTGTGATATATGTTGAGGAATTAAATAACTGGTGATAAAGTCTCCAGTATTATTTATTGTAGCATAGTTACTTTAAGAAACACATCTGCAGCTAGCTCTGAAAGAGACTTTAAGGGCAGCAAAGGGTTGATGCGGTAAATAAAAAGAAAGCTAGAATCTACAACTTTGTGATGCATGGTGAGGTTACCAGATTTAATATGAAGAGATCTTTCAGATGTGAAAAGTCTTGGCAATGTGTTTAACACAAGGGACTCGTGCTTCAGAAAATGTTAAATATTAATGACACTGGCTTCTTCTGACCGAAATTAGCTAAAAGAATCTCTGCTATAAAATAAGAGAATATAATACTATGATACAAGATTTTAAAAGATATTACTACAACCCAGAAGTTAACTTTTGATTCCGTGGTATAATATGAGGTTTTTAAACCGCAGACCTCGGTTTAACTCAGGGATGGGCAAACTACGGCCCACCGGAAGGTTTTATCCGGCCCGCGTACAGAATTTTAATTTGCCATTCGAGGCAAATTAAAAGAAATATATATTTATTCTCCTTTTCTACTTCGTTTAAATATTATTTTTATTCTTCCTTTTTTTTTCAAAGGACTCATAATCTTTTTACTTTCTCGGTTTTTGTTCTGCAAATCATAAATCGACGGAAATAGGAAACGCAGACAGATTTTAATGGGTAAAGTGTTAAAAGCAGAAGTTCTTTGTTAGTCATAGTTGTAGATTAGCGCCAACAAGCGTTATCTCTTTCTCGGGGAGCAGACACATGGAAATCCAATATAGGTGAATTAGACCACACTGGCAGACTGCTCATTTTAAGCTCCAGCCAGCGGCGTTTTCTTTTGGTGTGAGTTTTAATATTATTGATTGCGTATGAAAGGATTGCGGACATATAGCATCATTGTGAATATAAGCGAAATTATTAAAAATATAGCGTAGCTAGTGCTTGTTTGGGTTATTCGTAAAATATTTCAACCCCAAAATGGCTACTAAAAAACGTAAAGTTGATTCAGAGTGCCGTGCGTCTAATGATGAATGGACTTTTAAATATTTTTTACAGTTGTACAGTGATAAACCAGTGTGTCTCATCTGCAGTGAAGCTGTGGCAGTCTCCAAAAAATATAACATTTCCCGTTATTTCATATCTAAGCATAAGAATTTCAATTACGAAGCAGTGTCCGAATATGAAATAAATTTAGACAAGAAAGTAATTTTGAGACTGTTAGCTTATCTCGAAAAACGGTGACCTCTAAAACTGAAGACATCGATAAAAATTTTACGTCACTATTAGAGTCAAAGATTGTCCAGTTTAAAATTTGCTTTATAGCTATGGATGAAAGCACTGATATAAATGGTACTGCTCAATTAGTATTATTTATAACAGCTGTTGATGAGAACTTTGAAATTACCGAGAAACTTGCGTGCATGCGTTCTTTAAAGGGATGTGATATGTTTCGTGAATTTCAGGAAGAGCCTTAAACTTTGAAAGTGACTATATTAAATATATGTAATATTACAACCGATGGAGCACCAAATATGACAGGAAAAAAATCTGGATTTCTTGGACTCTTTAATCAAAGGTAAAGGTAAAGGTAAAGGTAAAAGTATGGGGGACACCAGCGATGTACCATAGGTCAACTGGTAATACCTTCCCATACTAACTCTTTGAAAAAAAAGGGTGGCGGTGAATTGCAAGTTTTATAAGAATTTGCATAGACTGAAGCTTTACAAAAGGTCTAAAGTTTGCCTATTGTGGTACATCGTGCAATTCCACAGTACGCCCCGCATCCAGTATTTATTAAAAATAATGGTGTAGGGCATAAGTAGATTACAAAATAGTAGGAATACAATTTGAGATTCACAAGATAAATTGAACATCTGATCACTCTTTAATCACTCTTTAATCAAAACTATCCCGGGAACAATGTTTTTCTACATTATTTAATGTTATACATTAAGATGCTCTGTGTAAATCTGCATTGAATATGAAACCCGCGCTTGATTCAGTCATGAAGCTTATAAATACTATTCGATATCGTGGGCTTATTCCCTGGCAATTTTGAGATTTTCTTTATTCCATGCAATCTGAATACTCTGATGTACTGTACTATACGAAAGCAAGGTGGCTTAGTGCAGGATGTGTTTTCGAGTGAGTTTGACAGCTGAAAGACGACATTCTGTCATTCTTCCATGAGAAAGAGTTTCTGCGGAGTGCGAAATATTAGAAGATACAGATTGGCTTTCGGACTTTGAATTTTTCACAGATCTTCTTTATCATATGAGCAACTTCAATGTCAGGATTCAAGGGAAAAATCAATTTATTGACGATATCTGGGCCCATCTCAAAGATTTTAAACTAAAACTTAATCCGTTTGCTGGACAGCTAGCTAAGAACGACTTGTCTCATTTTCCGAGGTTAAATTAAATACCCTCAGTAAATGAAGAGAAGCTTAAGAATTATGAAGAAGGTTTGAAAAAACTGCATTTTGAGTTCGAACGCAGATTTCAGTGCCATTCAAACAGAACTGAATATTTTTACCATGCCTTTCAACGTAAATTATGAAGCAGTGAGGTTAGATTCGTAGCTTGAATTAATTGAGTTGCAATCTAACAATCATCTCAAGCAGTTGTTTCTAAACATGCCAAAGTTAAGAGTTTTATTAATTATTATCCAAATTTAATATCTCACGCCCAGAAATTAATGCTATGTTTGCTTTATCTTATATATATGAATAAGTGTTTTCAACAATGAACCTTAGAAAGAATTATTTCAGAAGTAGGCTGACAGATAAGCATTTAGCCTCGTTCCTTAGAATCAGTACATCTCACTTGGAACCTCAATATAGGGAACTTTTAAAAATAAAATCGCAACTTTATTCATCTCCTTAACATATTTAAATTGTAATACTTGTATATTATTTATAAAATTTTAGAAAAATTTATCACCACTTACTGGCTTCAAGGACAGTAAAGCAGCAGTGACGCAGTTATTACCTCATTGAGAGATCTCACCATCAGACTCTAGCAGGAGGTAAGATAACATCGAGTCTCGCACAAATGCAAGAAGAACTCGCAGCTCCTGACACCTTAGATGACAAACATATTTGAGGAATACGTCACGCAACATCAAGACCCTCATTAGCATGTCTCATAGTGCAGTAAATGTCCAAGTGGGCACGTTCATGAATTCGAGCCACATGCTATCAAAAGTAATTATCAATCACATTAACGTTAAGGGTTCACAACTACGCTTACAACAGGCTCGCGACAGCCAATCGTATTCCTCTTTATTATCTTGGAGTAGTTCTGCTGCAATCTGCTGCAACCAGTCTTTGCTTACACGGAAAATCTGATTGACATATTGGCCCCACTTTGCCCTGCAACATCTTTTTCTCGTTCCGCAGATCTCATTTTGGGCTCCAGGTCACTTACAAGTTTCAAGAACATCCAAATAGTGATTATCATCTTCATCACAAAATAACGCCACATAGGGCGGCAACAAGTGGATTGTAGCCGGATACAGCATTTCGTTCGCCGTTAAAACATTGACATCTTAGTGTTTGAATTCATAGCATGCTTGTCACAGAGAACAAAGATTCAGGCGACACACTAGCAGATCAATTATGATTATCAACCTTTGTTCCCGTTAGATAGGTTTGGAAATTTCTCCGATAATTTCTCAGCGTTGTACAGTAGTACATTTTTTTCTGTTATAAATAAGACCAAGTGGTTAAGAGCGCTAAACACTGATAGTTCAATCCAGGCTCAAATCCCAGCAAATAGGTTGATTGTATGGGTGTTTTAGTAGTTTTCTTTATATGTAACGTGAATACGAGACAGTTTACCAATTCTCCACTAAGGTGTCCCTCCTCTTAGACAGTACTTTATTCTTTGCCTTAATTTAATATATTACCACCGACAAATTTCCACCTCTCAAACCAATTGGCTGCGTCACAGCAGAGTATACGAAACGCTGAAGCATCATTCTTACAAACTCAACGGGCTCGCTAGAATTACCATTCACTATCTAGCGAAAATCTTGCCTACCAAAGGAAACTCTTGAGAGAAGCTTTGCACTGACTTCAAAGACATTGAGTGCTTAAGCTCTAAGCATATTTCTAGCTCGATGGCTTGAAGTATGTGTCACATCTTCAAGAACTTAGACCTGGATCTCACATTAATAGAACAGTAATGAAATGTCGAGCTTCGCTCGTCGCAACATCTATCAGCACACGTCACCAACCATAACTGACAACAGCAGAGTCATTTTTTTCTGCCTACCGAATACAGATAGTACCAAGAGACAACCAAAAAATACTTGAGTCTTAATATGATTATCGTGCTGCTTTGTCGTAATGCTAACAGAGATTGAAAGATTTATAATTTAATGCTAACAGAGATTGAAAGATTTGTTTTCGTACTCCTTTTATATCTACACGTGACTAAGAGAAAACGATGTAGTAAAGAGCAAGCTCGTGTAAGTGCAAGGTGAATATGAAAGCATAAGTTACCAATCAGAGTGTAACTTCATGAGAAAAAATATTGCTTCTATAAAGAAATATCTCATCGGAAAGAGCCTACCGTTGAAAACTCATCTGTTGTTTCAGAATGCATCTTGCTTATCCTCCAGGCTTAAAACAAAATTTGGTGAGTGAAACCAGAGTCAACAAGATCATGCATTCTTGTTAGCTAATACCTCTTTTTCAATCTAACCCATATGTAAATACGAAATTTTAACATATTTCACTCCAAACCTATATTTAAGATGTGGTTTAGACTGATCATGAAGCAACTGGCCCTTATGAGACTTTCAAGACCATTATAATATTATCATTATTTTTAAATAATCAAAATAGCATAAAAGGACATTTCTTTACTTAATGAAATCGACTTGAAAATTTTATCAACAGCGTCTGTGATGAACAGAAATATGCCTCAGAACAAGTCCATGTTTCTGAACGAGAGTGAAGAGAATATGCAGCAGTTAATAGATGATCATAAGACCTAGCTATCCACAGAAGACATTCTGCACCTTCACAAATAGCAACAAGAAATTTTTGGAAAATTTTCTTTGGAAAAATAATAGGGAGTCCGGAGCTTAGTGATTTAAGTGAAGAAAAAGGAAAATTGTATACACAAATTTTGAAAGCCATATGTTAGTAAGTTGGCTTACCAATATGATAATTGCTGATTTGCAACTGATAGGTCAAAACTGATGCCGGATTTGAGATTAATGTATATCAGAAAATTGGTATAACTCTAAATTTATGTATACCGATAAGTTTTGGCTAAGTACATGAAATAAGCTTATATATATTATTGGAGAAGGTCAAACAACGAGAATCAGCGTAATATTTGTAAATTTTGTAGTGCTAGTGTCGATGGTTTAACTACAGAACCATCTTCCTCAGCTGCCTAAGTACAACTGAACGAGGTAAGATATGGTGATAAGCTAAGATAAAAATAGCTCGAAAGAAGTTAAGCAGTTGAAGCCACCTATTGATAAAACAAGAAAACTAAAACACAATTTCCTTAAAGACTGAAGGTAAAGATGGACTGGAGTTAGGTTCATTAACTAGAACAGCAAAACATTTTTGAATGTGAAACGCCTCTAGAAAATCTAATCCACCAATAGAAAATGTTTTATGAACAATTAGAGTTTTTAATAATTTCTTGTGATCATTTTCAACACTTTCTTGTTTTCTTTTCATTATTTTTTTCTTATGACAGCAGGATTTGAACTGAATAAGTTCAACAGCTCCAGCATTTGAGTATTAATTTGATGCACTTGACTTAAATTTAATATGTCCTTTATGGGAAATTAGAACCGCTGAAAATGGTGTCCATGAATATGAGAGAGCATTCTGTAAGTTATGAAACACTTCTCGTATAATGGTCCTTAACTTTGTTGTATTTAGAGGTCTGGGATTTCTGTATTCCTCAGCGCAAAATGTAGCACACAGGTGTGTTCTATAACGTCGAGGTCCACTGGCATACATGATTATGGTAAGACTTGAGCATTGCTCTAACAATAATTAGTCTCAAATCTTGCGTGGTTGCTCGTTTTCCTATTAGAAAAGGCCAAATTTATCAGAATGAATAGGGAGGGGTAAACCTTATAAATTCATAACAAATCCCTTGTCTTTACGAAGTATAGACTCGGCGTCTCGTTATGAATGTGGGATCCTTGGATTCATTATGTAAAGATAACCAATTCTCATGTTATACATGCATGTGGGCAATTAGGCTTAGAGCTTCCACATTGTTTCACAAAAAGAAAACCCACGGTAAAAGTTCAGGAAGAAAGGTTATTTCAGTCAAACCTTAATGTCGTAAGATCAGACATTCTATTGGAAAAATTCAAATGTGCACGAGTATGAAAGGGTGTGGGCACCAAACAAAGTACCTTTTGCACTTTGTAGATAACTGCAAGGCTCGTGGAAACGAGTTCCTCACGAACTGTGTGAGAAGACAGCGTGTTAAGATGCTTTATTTGAGGATTTTGATAGTAAGTAGTTCCTTCGTTGTATCTTAGTTTGAAACAAAGTATTTTATTATTTTAATTTCGCAGCCTTGGTTTTCGGAAGAGTTTGTGATATTACAATAGAGTTTTCTTTATATGCAGTCGTTTCCGTCTGCCCAAAACAGTTGGAGATATAATTGGCCAGACTATACTGCCCGTTTGCGTCTGCCCAAAACAGTTGGAGATATAATTGGCCAGACTATACTGCACGTTTGCGTCTGCCCAAAACAGTTGGAGATATAATTGGCCAAACTATACTGCACGCTGCCAGTCATCAAGGATCCAGTATCAAATTTCCGATGATAAGGCGAATTGCATAACTCTATAAGCATTTATCTGGAGTATTTTGGTTACGTATTTGCTCCTAAAGCCTATATAATGATGAGAATGTTTAGTTCTCGTCATAACTGAAGCCCCATTTTCTGATGTTTTTTTAAGGATTTAACGATGATATTTACTTGAAATGTGGCGTATGTGAAAATCGGAAGTGCTTTTTTTCCGCCAAAGTGATATAATCCATCTCTAGAACTTCACGATCGTATAGAAAGTCGTTTAAATAGTAACAATATGTCATTCTTAAGACGAAAGGTGTTCTAAAAGATTCTGCAGATGTCTATTACTCTGTACGCGGCGCAATGAGAGCTACCAGTAATACACACAGTTTTTAATATTACTATACATTATTCTGTATAAGTTCAATTTTCAGAGCTACAGCTGTACTGTTTCTTTCTACATATATTTAGATACGTACATGCAGATATGTATTTAGATATATGAAGAGAGATCCCTTCGTATGTACTTATATGTACATACAAATTATAAAATTTTTCTTTGTGTTTGAAGAATAGAATTTGGAAAAATTTTAAAGTAGTCATTATTTACAAAATGGCCGATATCTTGAAGAATCAGGAGATAGAGATAAAAGCTTAATACTTAATTTCGAACGATAATGAAGTATTCTAATGGTACTTTACTAGTATACAATTAATGGTTCTATACAAGTATACTACGTACTAAAACATTCAAAAATTTAATTTGCTGCAGAAATTAAAACGTTTTTTTAAATAGTTACATGCTATAATCTCGAATACTGAGTTTTAAGAAAAATTATCAACAACAATAAAAATTAAAAACCAAAATAAGTATATCAATTTCTTTTACTACGCAGTTTGTTGTGATTTATCTCATTTGTCTGAAAGTAACATCAAATCAAGTCCATGAATTTTACCTTGGCCAACAGGTAAAGGTTGCGCCTGTTGTTGGCTAGCTTCCGGCACTATAAAATGCCTAAAGCCTATAATTCTATAGTTAATTATCAATTATAGGTGACGGTACAAATTTGCCCAGCAAGTCTCTCAGATATGAAAGAGAAATCTCTGACGAGTGCGTTAGCTGGCTTTTCTACCGCCGTACAAACAGGGTGGGGTTAATTTAATCTAGCTTTATCTATTCCTGAGTATTATGCGTGTTGAGGAAGGGAGCTGAAGGAAAGATTAAAAACGATCTTTAAATAAAAGACAAAAAATTCGACAGAAAAGAAAATATATTTTTCAATAAATATCTCTTTTTCGGATTGTAATAACTAAACTGAATCCACGTAACTATTCATCAGATTTTAATTTCTCAGCTATAGAATTGTTAGCTTACCAGACTTCATTAAAACTTTTTCATGTAGCAGACCTTTTTCTCATTAACAAAAATAAAATTCATTATATTTCGGTGTCTGTTATTACACATTATACAACTTCTTTCGGTTGAGAATTTTGAAATGCAGACATATTTCATTTTATTGAATTTATTCGCAATTACTGTGCAATTTTTGACAAAAAGATCAAAGATTTTGGGACAGTCTTACATTGTGCCGGCCGATCAGCTCCAAGTTTCTTCCTTGTATCCTGTGCTATAAAGCACCTTATAAAAATTTTGACAATAATTCAGATCTTTCTCTTTACTATGCTGGCAGTTATTATGGCAGTACAAAATTATCCCCGATTATTTAAATTTTAAAAAGCATATTATTAATCTACTTTTTAAATTATCCATATGAATTTCTCTCTCACACTTTTGTAATGTAGTAAACATTCGTCTAGTGTCCTGATTCCGTAGATGGCAACTTCTAAAAATAAATGAACATCACCAATGACCATTATAGTAATATTTTCTAAAACTGTGGAGAATATTAATAAAGGTAAGTATTTTATTTTATTAAATAAGTATTTAAGAGAGCAGAAAACATGATAAATAATCCATGACCTCGTTGGAATTTGAATTACGGATCTTCCGATTGCTAGTCGGACATGCTTCAAATTACACCACGAAGGTAAGAGATAAGGAAACAGAAAATTCTTTATACTACTCCTATTTAAAGAGTTGCTGGAGAGGAAAGCAACCAATAACCAGATCCAGGTTACGATGAGTTATAGACCACTATATTTTAGTTCCGATGTAGGAAAATTATTTGAAGTAGAAAATACAAAAAAAAACAAAAAAAAAAAAAAAAAATCTGCTATGCCTTTTCCAAAAGCGGAATTGTGGGCCTTCCAAATGCTAGCCATAGGTGCTTCCGATTACTTCAAGAAGACACATGAAGGAATGCAACAGCGACCAACAAATGTGTAGTACGGCAACCAATAAAACGTCTAATTTCATGTATTGCATAAATCAAAGAGTGGCACTTCCGGTTCTTATTTAATAGAAATTTAGCAGAAAGCTATTTTTATGGTAAAAAAATAGTTAATTATAAATTCAATACAGTTAATTACATAGCAAAATCGTTTTTATGAAATAAAGTAGTGTTAATCGTTATTTCGTTGGAGTTATTGTGACAGAAAGCCGTTTTTTTACTTCCTTGTACGTAGTTAAAAGGAAGTATTATAATCGCGAAAACCTTCAGGCAGCATATTTCAACGAAAATATCCACTTTGACCGCTTTCGAATGCAATTTAACGAAGTTTTTGCGTGATATCTGTAAGTAAGGACAGAATAAAAGACTCTTTTCCTCCAAAAAAATTAAGAAACTGCTTTAAAATGAATTCTGAAGAATATGTTTCGTGGCGTCTGTACGAACGTATGTACGTACGTGCGTATGTACGTATCTCGCATAACTCAAAAACGAGTAGCCTCAGAACTTTGAAATTTTGTATATAAGACTACTATAACATGTAGATGTACACCTCCTATTTTGGTTTCAATCGGCCGAGCCAAACGCATATAAATATATTTATAAATATATCCACTCAGTTACCCGGCTCAGTGATCTCAGTTTCTTTACTCTTATATGTTTGTAAATTGTACATTTTTTGCTTTAAAAATGATTGAATTATGTTGTTTTTATCTTCCGGTTAAGGGTTTTATGCCTTTAGTAAACCTGTATGCAATATTTTTAGAATTATCAACAATTTTAAAATTGTTTAAGAGACGCTAAGCCTAATTTGATGGCGGCCATTGCTCTTGTTTACATTTGAAACAGCTGAGTAGCGATTTTTGGCCAATCTAGAGAAACTTAGCTTCGCAACAACAAAGATAAAGCCTTCATTCATTATTTAAATCATGCTTAATCCTTTCTGGAATTTTTTCGAGGAAATAAGCGTTTAAGATTTACTTCCTAATTTTTAATACAGATATTTTGAGTTTTTATGTATTTTTGCCTTGTCGCGAAGTGAAAACTGAATTAAATGAATGAGGAATACACAATCGTCTGTGAAAAACTGTTTCTTTTTTGTTTTGTTTGCTTAATTTCTATTATACACAGTTCTAGCTTTATTATAGTATTTGAAATGAAACATGTGGCAACGATTAGATAATTCTTTAAATGATATACATTTTGTGCATTCTTATAATATGAATGAAATATAATACTGTTAAGTGAATCTAGCGCCAGAGTGTCGCTCGGTAAACAAATAGAGTGAATTTTAAAGAATGCATTTATTCTATTGTGGTTTACGCGCTGCCGGCGAAGTAGGTTTAATTCAATCTAATAAGTTTAAATGAAATGCAAGAAAAACTGCTTATAATTTAATATTCCGTACAAGGAAGTCATGTGGTATACACATCAGATTTTTTAGTTAGTTAAATTAATCGATAATAAAAGTAGTTATTCGTTAGTAAAAGTAGTTTTCGTTAATTTAGTGAAAGTTAATCGTTCATTCAGTATGGTTTTTGTAGCAATAAAATTATTAAAAGGAACAAAGTAATTAATTGTAAATTCAGTGTAATTATTTCTTTATTTAAGTAACAGACTATGGTAAAGTGCAAGGAGATAGTCTACTGAGAATCGCATCATTTATCAGGCAGACTTGCATCAACAATCAGCAATGAAGCAGCTTTCATCGTTTGATTTATCACACTTCTGTACTATTGATACTAACATTTTCAAACCTGGCAAACCTCTAGTTACCGTCTGGGTGGCTGTCTAAATAATCTAGATCTAGATGGTTCAAAGAAAAAAGAAGAAAATAAAAACCTGTAGAGTCATTAGGTTAATTGGAAAAGCCGGAGAGATGAAAAATTAGCAACCGCCTTGGCCGGGATTCGAATCACGGACCTCTGGAATACCGGCCCAGCGTGCAGAACCACTACACCACGAAGGCACGCTAGGAAAGTAGGAGAAACACCTTATAAACCTAATAAAAATTGATTCATAGGAATATTAACGTTTAGACAAAAACAAATAAAAATGCCATACAACATAAAAAACATAACACATAAAAATATAAGCTACGAATTTAATTATAACACCATCTAGCATCAGGCCAAGTTAAGAAATCTTTAGAGAAGTCGGATAGCTTAAATAGAATCCTGCACGTTTTTATACACATTAGAAGTATTAAAATTAAAAAATGTATCGTCTCTCTTTCCCTAGCGTTGATGGCCAAGACGAAATGTTCTTCACCACCATCTTGTATAGCTAAGCTTGTGCCCCATGTCTTCAGATAATACCAGCAGAAATACACAGCAAAACACTTATTTCTGTCAGCTTCTAGTTGAGATCCATTTAACGCTAACAAAGTGCAAACATTACTTTTACATATGCTGGAAAACTAAAATATTCATGCGTGTCGGTTTGTTGCGATATTCACTTCCTCAAGGAGCTGCTCCTTAGGGGAGCTTACTGCAGTACCGAAGGTCCAGGTTCGAATCTGGGAGAGGGCCTGGATGTTTGTAAATGTGTAGTGCCTTTGCGGCATGGGGGTGCTTTAAATATATGGCAGGCCGAAAGTCCTCTCGAGAGGTTGCTGGTAGAGGAAGAGGATGTGGGAAGCCTTGGACCCGTCCCCCCCAGGATGCTCTTCATCAAAGTTGGGTGGCGAAACTGAGGGAAGTCGTACTGTCACCTGTATAATGCTCAAGGCTGTTGCCAACAACTGGGTCAATCTTGCTCACCTTGCCAACATGAATTTCGTGAGCTTGTTCTGATGTTACCATCAGACACGTGAAATAAGTCACACCAACAACTTCATTAAGGAAGAGTGAAATCAAACTCGCAGCTCAGTTGTATGTCTTGAAGAAGAACCAAGAAAAGCTAACTGTATCCATAACTTGCTGCACCTGAGATGAATTAAAGCTATGTGATAGTGCAAATAAATTAAAGTCATTAAGACTAATGCTAATTGCATCCTGTTAATACCGAATTTAATTGTGATTAACGTTATAAGTTGTTCTTTAATTTGTGGAAACTCTTAAAGATTCCAGTACTATGCCATAATTATTTCATAACGAAAAGGGCACATAATTATTTCTATAGCATTTTTCAAATTTAGCTTTTAAAATTGAGGAATTAAACCAAAAGTCGTAGTAAAATCATCCACGTTCTTACCCATTCTAACTCTTTTAAATTCGATAAAAATTATCAGAATAAATTATTTATTTTATAATTATTACTTTTTCATTATTTTTGTAATAAAATTTAATTGCAAAAAATAGTAAAATAATTTTTTAAACTATTACTTTTGTAATTATTTATTTTTAATTAATATTTTTTTTCTGCAAAGGTAATCATTCTTTGTCTGCATGGAAATAATAAATATTGATTCGTGGTTCAAAATGGCTGCAGTGGTAGTTTGATTTGTACCGGAATCTTATTCTGGACTAATGGTTGAAAGACGCATTTCAGCCTATACGGAGCCGATCTCAAATTATTCAGTTTCTTCCCCTTTCTCTGTTACATTTTTGTGATTTTTTAAAAGCATCTTGCATTTGACTTTTTATTTTTTGACTTTTTGAAATGTCGTTATCGGAAATAAAGATGTCTTACCGTCTCTTTGATGACGTCTCCCGGAATTAATGTATTTCCATTTTATACCGGGAGGTATTTAAAAAACATGTTCAAAATACGATGCGCAGAACTCATTCTTTCATTTTTTTTAAGAAAAGTTACTTCTTATTTGATTAACGTTCTGCTGCTTTTATGATAAGAGACATTTTTTTTTTTGCTTCGTGAATTGTAAAAGATAGATATTAATGCATATTTATCGCTTAAAGATGTAACAATTCCTCAATGAATTAAATAGTGCGATTTCATTCAAAATTCTTTCGAAAATAGTGTTTATTTTAAATAAATTAAGCATAGCGATGTTTACGATGACAGAAGGAAAGCTTAGGGGGCCAAAATTCTTTATTGAATTTCGTTTAGGAAGCAATATGCTTAGCAGCATTTTTTTAAAACAACACATTTGAAAGGTTTAGCAATATTTTTCAGCCATTATGCATTTTACACAAACATATCACGTTCAGAAATAAAAAAATGTGGCACAGTAACAGTTCTCTGCTTTTATTAATTAGATTTTCCTTTATAGAAATTTATTAGAAGACGGAAAGTCATAAAATGTAACATTTATATAAAATGAATATTATAATTTTTAACTTTTAATTAAGTTACATGCGTGCGATCAAAGAATAAAAAACCAAAGCTTTGAAAACAGATCTTTCACTTAAACATAAAAAGTTATATAAATACAAGTTGGATTCTGATTTAAGTCTAAAGGGGCATTTTCTTAACGTTTTGTGTGTTACCTTTATTTATTAAATATCATGTTCCATAAAATTCAGTTCAGTAGCAATGTTGCAAAATGGTTTTAAAATGAGCATATCTTTAGAATTTCCCATACATAGTTCCGCGCGCTAGAGATAAAAAGGTCCCCCCCCCCGTAAAGTGTTGCCATTGCTCACTTTGAAATCCTTGAGTTTGTTAATCAAAAATTCGTTAAAGTTTGACAAAATATGAATTTGTTAATCAAAAATTCGTTAAAGTTTGACAAAATATGAAATCGATAATAAAACAAATTTCAAATTTCAAATTTTGTCTTCCACATGCCCATATTCGTAAGCAAATTACGTCATTCAAAATTCGATGGCTCTATGTAGCGTTGTTTTATCACAATGCGAGAAATAAACATACATTTATGTAGATTTTTCATCATTTAATTTCTTCAAATATAATGCAGGACTCTAACATTTGGTGGCAACAGTTTGAAAAGTGAAACGAATATTTATAGTGATTCAACGCAAAATCGCAAAACGAAAACAATAGTCCTTCGGTAACAAAGCCCCTTCGGACTAATAATATTGTTTTATGTTTACCAAAAAAGACTGATTTTTAAGAAAGTTTCGAGATAAAATTGGAGAGAAGAGTAGGATTTGCAACGTTAAAAGCTTTCTAAACCTCTTCTAAACTAAAGAGACAAAAATTTTAGACTAACTTTTCGACACATAATCATCCAGTGATCAGCTGGCAATTGAATGCTGGTAGTTTGCGTCGGTTTGTCAACTAAAAATCCTGGTAGTATGTGATTTCGAAAATTTTTTCGTATTTAATATAAATCCCAGACAGCTTCTGTCAGTAAATCCTTAACAAAGGTTTCCTTCCTTTTAAGAAGATCCCTTGAACAAGCTGGCTTCACGGACGTTTTCGTGGTTTTTCCCATGAGCAATGTATATACGAGTCAGTTTCTCTTAACCCTTTGACTACTACGGGACGCGTATTTCACAAGTGAACATCTGTGTAGCCACCGAAGGAGTGGCTTCTAGGATGGACCAATGGGCATCCAGTAACATTTCTATCATGTCACATGACCTTTCGCGTGCTTAGTAAGAAAAGCCATAACTATGCTTTTAATGACCGAAAAGACAAAGTAAAAGTAGTTTTGGGAAGCCAAATATTATAAGCTTTAAAAGGAAAAAATAAAACTTTCTGAAGTATTTCATCAAAATTGACGATTAGAACGTAGTCGGGTACTTTGTGAGCGAATAATTTCGCTTATTATGATTTAGTTTAATCCTTACCTCGGGCCTTTTTCTCTCTTTGTTGATAACTGATCGAAGTGACGGTTTACCATCAAATTATTGTTAAACAGTAATATATTAAATAAAACTGCTAACAGTTACCCGTCAGGAAACCAACTGAAATCTTATAGCAGGCCATCAGCTTGATCCACAATAAAAATCTTATCATATTTTTACGTCGTCACACCCAAATCTCTTTCGATAACGTAAAAGTGAAAAAAACCAAATCAAATCTTTATTCGAAACTTTTAAAAAATACCTTCCTGTTCTTAAAAGCTACATATAAGTTTAAAAAAAAAAGGCAGCAAGAGGGCCGGAAGGAGATAAAATCGAACTCGCGGCATTACCTCTATTTTACCGATTACAATCGATGGCTTTATGACGTTGGTCTCACACTCTGAATGATGTAAATCTCTCCACCATGTGCCGCTCGCCCGAGTTTTTACGATTCCGGCATTGCCAACCGTAAGGGGAAATAATTCGTAAAGAAACATAACTTCCTCCACCCACCATTCCTGCTTTTTCGCGCTGTTAAAACCAGCTGCGCTATCCCCTGGCCTTCTTTATATCTATATCGACGTATATTTTGAGAGGCTCTGCGTTTAGCAAGGCGTAAATCGTCATTAAAATGGCCGCGTGGTTGGAGCTCTTGTACAGACAATAACCACTCACCTATATCACATGCTAGCGCGCGCACACCGATATATACCCATCACGTGTTTTTCTTTTTTAGCTTCGGTTTCTTTTCCTTTATTTTCCCGTCACTTTGCAGGAAGGGGCGCATCAGCAAGGGGCGGTGTTGGGCTCAATGAAACGTGGGACTTTAACAGCTCCGCACCGCCCATTTCCGAGCAGCGGGTTCAATCGGGCGGCCGTAATGGGGCGGCTCCTGGCCCGTGATTAACGGTCAACAATCCGTGTCACAACGCGTGTTTCTACAGTGTAAAGAGTGAAAATTAAATCCCATGTTACGGAATACACCGTTTAATCGCGTCACCGTTTGGAGACTTTGAAGTATGTCACATGCCGGGAGAAGGGGGCTGGCGAAGAGTGTGGTAGGCGGACTCCTTGCAGACCAGTTGCTCGGAATGGGGCGCACTCAGGGACAGCAGCTGTGGCGCGCCGCCGCCGGGCTGCAGAATTAATTGCCCGAGTAATATAGTTTTCGAACCGGGCGCAGTGCCATGCAAATGAGTTTTACGTCTAATTAACTATGCCCCGTTTTCGTTGTGCTTGCCGCTCTTAACTGCGTCATTTAGAGAGATCGGACTCGATTTTCTGTTTATGGGGAATTGTTTAAAATTCTCTCTCTCTCGCTCTCTTGTGAAGGGCATTTATTTCGCTGCTCAAACAATCGCGTCCCATTTGCAAATGCAGAACGATTGGGGCCTTAAAAGCCGTTTCTCCCGATCTCTGCCACCATAAATCTTCCCCCGGAGAAAGATTCCCGGACTTAATTAAAAGGATACGACGGAGACTGGCGGCGTTCGTTTGCCGATGATTATTCGCCCTCCAGATTGCAACATATCGATTAATCATCGGAAATTTTCTAAGTAAAAATTGCCTCAGAATCATTGAAACGGCTGATTCGTGTTCTGGCCAATTCTTCTTCGCTGGGTTCGTCAATACAAAAGGGCAATTATGTCGTCTTTTATAGCAGTCTCAAGATTGGGAAAATCAATTCACATACTTGCTAAAAGACTTAAGCTCTTTCCCTCCCACTTGGAGTATCAGATTCATTGTCAAATATAGTCTAGCAGAGTACAGAAGATAACGATGAAAAGCAATTCTAATAAATTAATGTATGCAGTTTTACGTTTGCCTTACATGTTAGCATGCTAAATAAAGGTCAAATATTAAACTGGAATTAACATATTCAGTTAATTTATATTCAGTAGAAGTCCAAGCCGTAACAATAACAAAAGAAAAAGCAAAAATAATCACCTTCACATAAATAAGGACTTTCAAAGAGTTATCATTCTAACTAAAAATTAAAAATAGTATTTCAGTTTACTAATTAAGAAATAGCAAAAATTTCCATCTTTAATATTCATACTCGTAAAAATTGATTACTATAAATTAATTTCAAGACAGCAGTATGGCAGCTAACACTTTAGATTTAAGTCTTACCACACTTAAAAATGGAGCTTCATAAATAACACAATGCATTTAGGTTTGTTTCTTTGGTGAGACAATCATTAACATCCACTCTCAATATATCATTTATCTCTTCCCCACATTTAATTCCAGCATTTATGTGAAGAATGAGAAAAAGCGAAAATAAATAACTCGTCTGTGGAATTTGAATGCCTAATTTTTAAAATAAAAAGACGTTTTAATCAAACGATTGTTTATTGCCTAAAATAAATCATCTGTATTACTTTAAAAGTCAGAAATTAAATGAATACAATTGTTATATTCATTCTAAAAACTGAGTTTGCGTCGTTGTTAATTTAAGTTTATACCTAAAATAAAAATATATTTTCAACGTTAATAACTTTTAAAAGTAATCTTTTGTAACAATGGAAGGGAAGAACAATTGACTTCAAATTTAATTTGCTGCTTTAAAAATTTTTTAATCTGATTTTAATAAAATTCTCTGACTTTCTGTTTCAAGGAGCTTTATATTCTGCCCCCTTTTTTTTTCCTCCTTGAAAAGCAAAGTTTCGTGCTAGATTCTTTTAACAAACATAGATTTTTATTGAAATTTATATAGGAATGTGATTAACTTTTGCTTAAGTAATTTCTTACAGCTTTAAATATGATTGGATTATTGGATTATTTAATTATGGCAAAGCACACGAGGGCTATCTGCCTAAAGGAAGGGATGCCTTCGTGGAGGACTTTCTAAGGGAAACTGGTTCGTATACACATTACACATGGGGAAAACCACGAAAACGCCCATGCAGCCAGCCCGTTCGCGAGATTCGAACCTCAGACTGAACTACCAGAGTTCAGCGTCTTTACCGCTCGGCCGCTGATGGGCCCCTTTAAATACGAATAGTAAATTCTAATCGCACAGCTTCTTAAGAAACCAAATGTTTCCTTGTTGGAAATTATTTTGTAGAGTCAAGGGATGAAAAGTTCAGACTGGGACGTTTATCGGCGATTTTACTTGAAATTAAAGAATATGAAATGGACGTAATATAGGATATTAAATTAATAATAATAAAACATATTTTTTGTTTTGGATACAATATTTCACATAAATCTTCAATTTTTATATTAATAATTATAAAACTATTAATATTAATCCCACTTTTGCTATTTTTTGTGAATATTTATATATTTATATATGCAAGATAAAAAAGTATAAAATTGTAGAGACATTACGTATTTTTGGAAGCAGGCAGGATGAAAAATTAGCAAACGCCTTCGCCGGGAATCGAACCACGGACCTCTGGAATACCGACCCAGAGTGCAAAATCACTACACTACGAAGGCATGCTAGGAAGGCGGAAGAAATATCTTATATACTCCTCCATTTAAAGGGCGACTGGGGTTTTTAGAGGACCTAGTCGCAAAATTCTGGGTGTGGAGAATCATCATCCACAAACCTTTTATTTCGAACGCCACTATAGAGACATTAGGTTAATTGGAAAACTCGGAGAGATGAAAAATGAGCAGCCGCCTTCCCTGGGAATCGAACCACGGACCTCTGGAAAACCGGCCCAGCGTGCAGAACCACTACACCCCGAAGGTACCCCAAATAGGTGGGAGAAATAACCTTATAAAATAAACTTTAATTTTTTACAACTCATTAACTGAAATTTTTAATCCGATTAGTCACACTTTTAATTTTTGGGACAGAAAGAAGAAATCCTTTTTATTCTTGAAATAGTAACATAACTATAATAAATCGTTATGAGCTGCGGAATTTCAAGATTAATCCTTGTCATATTATTTATGTGGAACTCTCCTGATGCATGTACTTCCGTAATATAAAATACCTTTTAGTCTATAATAATATTAAACACTGTAAACCAAAAGTTTAACTAACCAATAGAAATAAAAGTGGAAACACAACTTCACTAATATCCATATTGGAATCTAGGCATTTCTTTTCAGCATCTCTAGCTTGCTATCCAACGTTACTCTTTTTTGTTTCAAATACACGACAAAAATTTTTCAACGTGCATTTTTAATCATTAAAGAACAGGTGCCCATCTTTTCGGCGTTAATCAGTGTATATCTACTTTGAGAAGGAATATACGTCTGCGTAAAGAATATGTGGTTACAAACGAAAACAGAGGGAAAGAAAACGTTATGGAGAAAATTTGCTAGTTTTACAAACGAAACTAATTACTGTGCATTGAAACAACTATAAAGCAGACAAAGTCAAAAGCATATTATGTATCAAAACTCTCTTTACTTTTCTTTCCACTTAGGTATCAGCCGAAACAAATCACTAAATTAACCTCAATTTTCCAGTTTAAAACTACCAAATAAATCAAGATAAAAACACTTACTTGTATTTTCTAGTTTAAAACTGCTAAATAAATCAAGATATACTTTTTTTATCACATTTCATTTCAGCCACCGCATATCAATATTTTGTTATATGAAACCAATAAAATCCCCACTGTAAAAGAGTGAAAATACTTTCACACTAAGGAAGTAGTGCGAGTAGGTTCTCAATTTCTATATTGGTATTTTAGAGGATGATCTGCCTACTTGAAGCTACGTTGTTATATTGACTAAATAGCAATTTGATTCTGTGACGTTGAGTACTTCTAGCAATTAGGCTTGTAACTAAAGAGAATGACTCCCAAAAAACAGTACAGGTTGTAATGTTGCCCGCTTCCAACCTGCACGCAACAATAGTGGTGACTGCTGAGAACTGGAAAGTAGACAATGTCTTGAGAAAGCTTTAAATCCCTTTTTATTCAACTTTAGAAAATACAAATGCGTGCTCTTGACGCTCACAAACTACGCCGACCCGGCGGTAAAATAAAAATAAGAAACTAAAAAAAAAGAATAGTAACAAGTGACTAACTACGAGGCTCTCTAAACGTAACTAACCTCACCGCGTTCTAAAATACCGCTGATAATTCAGCAAACTTCTGAATATTACGTTGAAAGATTAACAATCTGCCGAGGCAAGCACACAGGCCGAAACGCGTGGTTCTTCAATTTCTAACTAGCCACCTCCACGCTGGTGAAGCAAGAAAGCACACTTTCGAACTCGTTTCCCTTCTATTTAACTCAGACTACTTCCGCTGACAATTTGAATCCTTGCGCGTTCTACTAAAATTTACATACTCTGGCATTGGCAATTCCAGGGAAAAGTAAGGCTTGACAGGAAAGATAGTTTAAACTTAAAATAAATGTTAGTTAAAATAAATATAAACCCTACAAGGTGACAAAATGCGGTCGTGGACACTTAGAAGACAACCACTTAGCCGATGGGACACTTAACCGACACCAGTTAGTCGACAGGACATTTAGCCGACAAGGGCACTTAGCCGACAGGTCATTTAGCCGACACGGACACTTAGCCGACAGGACATGTAGCCGACACGGACAGTTAACCGACAAGACATTCAGCCGACACGGACAGTTAGCCGACAGGACATTTAGCTGACACACAGAATTAGCCGTCAGAGCATTTAGCTACGAGTTAACTGTCAAAACATTTTGTCAACAGGACAATAAGCCGACAGTGATGTTTAGCTGACGCGTACCCAATAATTATTTAAATTTACAATCAATTACAAAATTTCTCGACTTCTCCGTAAGTTCAATATCTAAGTTAATTTTTTCACCTATCAGTAAAATTCAGTTTTCGATTCTTAAAGATCTCATACGTGCTTTGAATTATTGCGTTAATTTAGTATTGTTTGATATGTATCATGCTGTTTAGTGTATATTGGCCAAATTGAAAAAGCGCTGAAATTTCTCGTCAGAGAATAGGAATTAAATTTCGAAAGGAAAAAAAGAATTTTTTTAACCAAGTACGACGGTCACTTAATTACATTTTAACATGGGATCTTCAAAAATTATCCGTAAAGCTTCTGTTATTTAATCAACTTTCACATCATTAATAATTTTCCTTGTTTACTTAATGATATTAATTTTCCAATCTTGCTCTTCCAAATGCTTTCAAATTTCTAATATCTTTACATTTCATTAATATTTTATTCATCACATCATGTTGCATTCTTTCCCTTACAAAATCGTTTGGCTCCTTCCACTAATGAAATTTCCTTTCCCTGTCCTATGAAGCGATGCAGTCGCATATGTAGGTATCCAGCTATTGCCTTACCCTGTATATAGCAAGTGAAATTACTGAGCATAACCTTTTTCTGTGCTAGTACTAAGTTCAGGAGATTTGAACGCGAAGCATTCAGATACCATTTGATCGAAGTAGGAGGTGATGAGCAATTATATTCGTAGGAAGCAATTATAGCGATTTGGCGGATACCGTATAGGGATAACTTGCTTGTAGGAATATCGTGCGAGAATCCGCAGTGAGGTGGGATCATTCATTTCGCGTTACGAAGCGCAGTTACTGGAGAGACATCGTAGGCTAGACTGAACTGGCTGCTGTCTTCAGCGTAGTAGGAGTAGACCGTTCTGAAAAATCTGAATAATGCAATAAAAGTTATTGTTATGAAAAACGATATGTAGTTTAGTTAGGTATTCAGTAACTCTGCGGTAGTGGTCTGAGTCATAAACTGTTATGGTCATTGTACCTCCACTTAGATTTCCACGATATTTTTTGATATTTAATTGCTCTTCAAAATCTTCTTTCATCTTATCCCAATCCCCCGTGAAGTCTGCTAACACTATAGGGGGAATGTGTCCTGCTTTTTTGTTGGTTGTAATAAATTCACCTTCCTCTGCTTCCATATTGTCTTCAGGGTTTAGTTCCTCGAATTTACTTTTTTTGAGCTGGTTTTTCTATTTCGGAATTTGATAGAGTTCTCTTATGAGTTATTCTAGGGGTTATGTATCCTTCTTTATCTATTGTTTCATAAGAAAAAATTGAATTTAATTAAATAAATTTAATTTCAATAAATAATTTTTTGCACCATTGCTGCAAGGAATGAAATTTAAATTTTAAATTTAAATTTAAATTTTAACAAACACGTATAAAAGTAAAAATGCAAATTTAAAGGAAAAAAAAAGCAAATTTAAAGGCAAAATAATTTTTAAAAATTTTTTTTTAAATGTGCAAACATATAAAAGATTTAATTCTCGAACGAATCTACAATATCATTTAAATTCAGAAGAATAAGCAAATCAAGTGCAAAACCAATCCATGAAAATAAATTCACTAATTTAGCAAATTAAAATTAATCCAAACAATTTTTTTTTAAATGCATAAGTGAATGACTGTTGAGCAGGCAGGAGACAGACTTATCAAGGGGAAGTTGCCTCCAAACCTAACTCTCCAATCATTCAATTCGTGTTTCGTCATTCATGCAGGCAAGGGTAAAAGTCAAAACCAAAAGTAAAAAGTGAAGAATGTCCAAAAAGAAATACCAATAAAGTGGTGCCCTTAGAAATTAGCATTTAAGAATTAAAGTTCTAAAATGAAAATACTAGTGAAGTCTTTTGAGAAACTAGCAAGTAAAGTCAAGTATTAAATTAAACTTTTTTTCAAAAAATGAAATTTAAAAAAAAAAATATTTTTTATAAAAAATAATCTAGAAACCAATGTCTTTTAGAAACCCTTGTCTACAGAAACCTTCCCGACACGAATATGCATATCAATAAAAAGAAACTAAAAAAGAACTAGACATAATCCATATAACCCAATAAGAAACAAAAAGAACTAATTCACAATTTAAAAAAAAACAAATATATACTTAAAAGTATAATTTCATATCTAGAAAATACTTAAATGCTGCATAAAAAATTTTGAAAAATACTTAAAGCAACTAAATAGTAAGTTTTAATTCTAACTTACCTACTATATGAGCGTTGGGGTCTGCAAAAGTGTTTTTAAAGAGAAGTAAGTGTGTTCTTCAAATTAATTGTATAGATGGCGCTTATGGAGGTAAAGTTGAGTGCCAAGCTGCTATCTTTGTTATATTAAAATTTTTTTGCAAGCATTAATATTAAAATATATAAAAATAAATCTAGAAAAAATTAAATTAAAAATTAAAAATCCTAAAAGTATGTAATTCAAGTTTTAATTTTAACGATCAATTATTCAGGGAGTTAAGTAGCTGAGCCAATCAAGAGATGTAAGTTTGCTTGAAGTAAAATAGAGTTAAGTGGTATTGTGAATTAATAAATGTAAACTGTTTGTAATGTGAAATGTGTGTTCTGTTGAAAAATTGTGTAAATATTGCTAATAACGTTTAAGTGAAAAATTTTTTGTGGGAAAATTGCAAATAATTAAAGTAATGAAGTAAAACTGTAAAGTTTTTTAATTTAAGTTTTAAAGTAAAATTTAAAAAGTCTAAAAATTTCCCAAAATTTTTTTAAACGAAGTCCTTAAAAAACCTCTAAAAATTTCCAGAAATTTCCCAAAAATTCCTTAAAGAAGTTAATTAAAAGTTATATTAAATGAAAGAAAATATTGAAAGTTTAATGAACTTGATTTCAACTGGAGATCAAAACTTAACTAAATACTGGCTTAAGTATGGAAAATTAGAAGAAGATTAAAATCTTCACTCAATTCGGGCTATAATTGAGACTTTTGAAAAGAGTTGGCCCTTTATTAGTAAAAGGAAAGAATCCAGTATTGATTAAATATACATATTTACAAATTTATTTACAATAAAAATTTACAAGATAATTTCTTTACTCTTCTATATCCTTCATAATCCTCCAGGTAAGGTTTAAGGTAATGTTATCATATCAAAAAGAGCCAAAAAATTATAAAGTAAAGTTAATGCCTGCCTTTTTATACAAATTAATAAATTTTGGTGGTACTTGGTTATCAACTTGAACATTAATTAGCTTATTATTTCTTCCTCTAAATCGTCTATTTCAGTACATATATTTTTTATTTTGATTATTTGGCTGTGAAACGTGTTTTCTATTGCTTTTCTAGAGATATTAGAGTTTCAATTAATTAGTTTAATAGTATGAAAATGGAAATTCCTTCTTTTATCATATAATTTAATTTTGCTGAGTTTAGTAATTTGCAGGTCTAGGTATTCAGTAGTATCTTGATTCGTATTCGTTTTATTAAGTGTTAAACTATTTGGGTAAATTTTGAATTGCTCAAAAGTAGAATTATTATTGAAAGTTATAATATCATCTATGTATCTAAAAGTATGAGCAAATAGCTTTAATTCATTTTTATTTAATCTTAGTTGGAATTTATATTCAAAAGTAAAAAGAAATAGGTTAAAACGTGTAAAACAGTTTGCTCCCATAGGAATTCCTCTTACTTGCTGAAAGATCTTATTATTGAATTTAATGTAGTTATTTTAAATAAATTAAAACTTACTATTTACTTGCTTTAAGTATTTTTTAAAATTTTTATGTAGCATTTAAGTATTTTCTAGATATGAAATTATATTAAGTATATATTTGTTTTTTTAAAAATTGTGAATTAGTTCTTTTTGTTCCTTATTGGTTTATATGGATTATGTCTAGTTCTTTTTTAGTTTCTTTTTATTGATATGCATATTCGTGTCGGGAAGGTTTATGTAGACAAGGGTTTCTAAAATACATTGGTTTCTAGATTATTTTTTATATAAAATAAATTATTTTTTTTAAATTTCATTTTTTGAAAAAAAGTTTAATTTAATACTTGACTTTACTTGCTAGTTTCTCAAAAGATTTCATTAGTATTTTCATTTTAGAACTTTAATTCTTAAATGCTAATTTCTAAGAGTACCACTTTATTGGTATTTCTTTTTGGACATTCTTCACTTTTTACTTTTGGTTTTGACTTTTACCTTTGCCTGCATGAATGACGAAACACGAATTGAATTATTGGAGAGTTAGGTTTGGAGGCAACTTTCCCTTGATAAGTCTGTCTCCTGCCTGCTCAACAGTCATTCAGTTATGCATTTTTAAAAAAATTGTTTGGCTTAATTTTAATTTGCTAAATTAGAGAATTTATTTTTATGGATTGGTTTTGCTCTTGATTTGCTTATGCTTCTGAATTTAAATGATATTGTAGATTAGTTCGAGAATTAAATCTTTTATATGTTTGCACATTTTTTTAAATTTTTAAAAAAATTATTTTGGCTTTAAATTTGCTTTTTTTTTTCTTTAAATTTGCTTTTTTTACTTTTATACGTGTTTGTTAAAATTTAAATTTAAATTTGTTTAAATTTAAACTTCTTTATCTATTGTGTTTTTATTTTTGATTCTAGATTTTTGACTAACAGTAATATCAGATTGACTTGTTTCCTGTGTTGGATTATTTAGGGTTTCTTTTTGTTTCATTTCATTAATGTATAATTCTAAGATTTGTATATCCTTTTCCATAGCATTGACGTGAGCTAAGTGAAGTTCAATCGCATTATTTGGATTAAATGAATTTTGATAAGAATGAAACTCAGAAAGCATAAGCTGCTTAAGTTTTTCTAAGTTATCACTGGTAACTTCCAGATTTCTGTGATTACACACAGATTTGATACGGTTTTCGATCGCCTCCTTGTCTATGATACACATGAATCCTAACTTTTAACCTAATGGCAATAAGAATAATGAAAACATACTTATCATGAGCATCAAGAAGAAACGACAGCAACTCAGGATCAACTTTAGCAGTGAGAGCAATGTCTTTTTCCCTTTCTTCACAAAATCGCAGGAATAAAGCAACGCCGTAGACAGAAAGAACAATTTCTCTAATCATCAACAGCAACAACCATTCGACGTATTATAACTCAGAATGCATAAAATTTATGAGTTTTGGGTTGGTGGCATGAACTGCTAATTATAGAGGTCGCAAATAATTTATACCTTTGGTCTTAAAAATTCACTTTTTTTAATTGTTTTTAATAACAAAATAAAATATATTTGCTAAACTAACCCTCACTGCCATATGTTTCCATAAAAAAAGTATAATTCAAGAATGACAGTAATTTTTATTACCTTATTCAGATTTTTCATCACAGGGAAAGGAAATTTCATTAGTGGGAGGAGCCAAACAATTTTTTAAGGGAAGGAATGTAACACGATGTGATGAGCAAAATAGTAATGCAATGTAAAGATATTAGAAATTTGAAAGCATTTGGAAGAGAGAGATTGGAAAATTAATATCATTAAGTAAACAAGGAAAATTATTAATGATGTGAAAGTTGATTAAATAACAGAAGCTTTACGGATAATTTTTGAAGATCGCATATTAAAATGTAATTAAGTGACCGCTGTACTTATCTAAAAAATTCTTTTTCCTTTCGAAATTTAATTCATATTCCCTGACGAGAAATTTCAGCGCTTTTTCAATTCGGCCAATATACACCAAGCAGCACGATACATATCAAACAATGCTAAATTAACACAACTAAAAATTAAAAGCACGTTTGATATCTTCAAGAATCGAAAACTGAATTTTACTGATAGATGAAAAAAATAACTTAGATATTGAACTTATGGAGAAGTCGAGATATTTTGTAGTTGATTGTAAATTTAAATAATTATTGGGTACATGTCTTGACAGTTAACTGTCCCGTAGCTAAATGCTCTGACGGCGAATTCTGTGTGTAGGCTAAAAGTCCTGTCGGCTAAGTGTACGTGTCACCTAAATGACCTGTCGGCTAAGTGTCCTTGTCGGCTAAATGTCCTGTCGGCTAATTGTCCGTGTCGGCTAAATGTCCTATCGATTAACTGTCCGTGTCGGCTAAATGTCCTGTCGGCTAAATGACCTGTCGGCTAAGTGTCCGTGTCGGCTAACTGTCCCTGTCGGCTAAATGTCCTGTCGGTTAACTGTCCGTGTTGGATAAATGTCCTGTCGGCTAAGTGTCCGTGTCAGCTAAATGACCTGTCGGCTAAATGTCCTGTCGGTTAACTGTCCGTGTCGGCTAAATGTCCTGTCGGTTAACTGTCCGTGTTGGATAAATGTCCTGTCGGCTAAGTGCCCGTGTCAGCTAAATGACCTGTCGGCTAAATGTCCTGTCGGTTAACTGTCCGTGTCGGCTAAATGTCCTGTCGGCTAACTGTCCGTGTCGGCTAAATGACCTGTCGGCTAAGTGTCCGTGTCGTCTAAGTGTCCGTGTCGGCTAAATGTCCTGTCGGGTAACTGGTGTCGGTTAATTGTCCCGTCGGCTAAGTGGTTTCCGCAGGGCTTAATTTCTAAGATTAGAAGTGCCGGAGCCCTATGGAAGAACGTCAGCAAAGAAGAACAAGAGTAAATAAATAAATATTAAACTCATTAAACTCATTAATAATTTTATTAATAGTTATTTAATTAATGTTTATAAATTTTTATTTAATCAAAAATTATTATATAATTAATTAATTATAATTTCATTGATAATTATTAGGTAATTAATTATTATTTATTGAAATTATAAGAGTTTGAAGTAATTAAGTAAATAAAATTAAATAAAATGTAAAGAGCTAAATTGAAATTTAATAAGCGATTTCTAATATAATTTTATTGTTAAAATAAAATTTTTTAGATAAAATTTCTACTGAAATTGTTATTCAATTACATAAAAGAAGTGCCGCAGCCTTCTTATTCAGACCTCCGGTGCGTTCCGGCTAGAATTATGATTTATTACGAAAACTGAGAAGCATCCGGCCCAATTTTAGCTGTGATCGTAGGGGGGGGAGTCCTTTTATCCTCACAAAAATTTTATATACTTAAAGTACAGCTGATGAAAATTCCAGGCGAAACAGAATGAGGGTATGAGTGGATGGAAACAAAAAATGAGGGAAATCTTGGTGAGAGAGACCGCGGCTCTCTGCTGATATAATTGTAGCCATCAAGCACATGTGTGTCAGGAATAAAATGAAACCTGAATCTGACTCCTAAGGATGAATGTAAAATTGCTGGTTACGCTTCCCCTCCCATTAGTGGACACTGTGGGAAGACGATGTATAGGACGTGCTTAAACAGTTTATGTTAGTATTCAGTTTATTGTACTCACTGTCCTTAACGCACATTTAAGACCAGAAATTTTCCTTCCTGCGAGCATAACTGACTGTAAGCATCGATAACAATACACTACATACGATAGCATGGCGAGAAATTTACGCTCTCCTAAACAAACTCCCCCAAATTAAGAGAAAGAGCCCTTCTTAAAGAGAAAGGTTTCCGCATGTGAGTGAGGAGACTTTACTTGAACGTCTTATGTTCTCATGAGTTCGTATTTCTAGGGAAATAGAGTATTGCAAGGTCTGCTTATTGTTAAACTAAAACATTACGAAATCTAACTTCCCCCCCCCTTGAAATTGTGGTTCATTTTTATAAAAAGAAGTAACGGAGCTCATCTTATTTAGGGCTTCGGTGCGCTCCGGCTAGAATTGTAATTTATCTTAAAAATTGAGAAGTACCGGAGCTCGGCTCCGGTGAGCTCCAGCGCAATTTAAGCACTGGATTTTCAGCTAAGTGTCACGGACTCGACAAAATGCTTTAAAAATAACTTAACCTGAAATAAAATTAACACATTCATAGAATAAATGAATTCAATTAAATAGCGTGGATTTGAAATACTGTTTATTCAAAACACAACACATTAAGAAAGCATTTATTTATTCATACAGGACGAATAAAACTAACACATTAACCGATTAAATGAAACTTATCTGTAATAAAACTAACACATTTACAGAGTAAATGAAACTTATCTGCAATAAAAATAACACATTCATAGAATAAATGAATTGAATTAAACAGCATGGAATAGAAATATATATCGACGCATTACTATTTAAAAAAGGCATTTATGTACTCATATAGAAAGAATTATAGGAGGGCATATCAGGAAGAATTATTTTAATCCCCAAAACTTGTTCAATGATACTACGATAAACACTATGGATTTTCGGGATCTCGGGAAATCAAAAAATTGCCAAAGTAGCGATAACAAAACAAATCTGGCAATTTCTGCATTAAAATTATTCCTTATTATTAAATATAGCAATATTCGTCGCACTAAAAAACAAGAGATTTAATTATAAATAAAACGTTAAGCAAAAAATATGGGGCAGAAATGAAAACTGAAAATTAGAAAATATAGCTTGAAAAATTGTGCATTATACCGGAAGTAGACATTATACCGGAAGTAGATTTCATAGTTCCGGTTGAAGCATTGTTTATTGTTGTTTACATCGAAAACTTGGTCAATATAATGGTCGAATGTCGACAAGCTGAGTGATAAAGGAAGAAAACTGTAAACAATAACAATGGCGGCGTGCAGTAGGGTGACATGCTTGACGAATAAAAGCCGGACATATTTGTATAAGTAAGTCAAATGTGTGTTTGTATTTATTTATATTCTCTTATAGGAATGCGAAGATGAACGCAAATTTACAAATCCTTTATTTTGAACAGTATAAAATTCGGAAAGAGAATTTTGAGTTTTCACTAAAGTGCACAAATTTAATTTTATATATTGCATTTAAAAAATTATGCTGTTAATTATTATATAAACTGTAATTTCAGATCAACAAAACTATACTCAAATACTGCAGCTGTCAAGTCTACCAGTGGTGAGTGTACCTTCTGTATCATTGTGTATTTTTGAAAATTCATATTTGGTGTTAAGAGATTAATGTACGTAGTAAGTAAATCAGTGCATGGGCATACAATTTATGATTGCGTGGGTGTCATTAAACTTCTAATTTTTATTCTTCATTATGATATGCTGGATAGATTACTAATCCTGAAACTGTAGTGTTGCAGATAGTAAACAATATGAGGTAGTACATGATCTGTAATTGATTCAGCAAAAATTTGTGTGAGAAGTTTTGTTTCTAATAAACAGCATATTGTTCATTAATAATAATAAACCTTGTGTAATGCTACATTTAACTAGTCCAATGAATTCAAATTGCAGTAAATATTGCATTGGGAAAAAAATAAATTATCAACACAGATTTCGAATCATTACAAATACTTAAATAAGAAGTATCAGTGGATTAGATATTTTAATTCTACAAGGAATGACATGTAAAACAAAACATAAAGTCAAAGATTGTTAGGTTAATTAATTAACACAATGCAACTTGAGGGTTGTATGCTTAAGGCAAAGCAACTAAAGCTCAACACTACAATTATACAATACACTATAACTTATGCGTCTTTGTGGAGGACATTTTAAGGCAAGCTCACATTACATATGGGGGAAAACTGAAAACAGAGGCCAGGGTTTAAATCCAGGTCAAACTACTAGTATTCAGCAACTGTCCTACTCGGTCACTGATGTTGGCGAATCAAAGATGATCAAACTAGGTATGCAATATTCATCAAATAGTAAGCAGAATATGTTATATGTAGCACAGCAGTGAAATTCAGCTAGTTTGCTATGTTCAGTAGCATGCCACCACATTTTTCAAATTGAATTGTGATATTTGTATGGGCAATTTATGATTAAATAACAGGTAGTTTTGTGAATCTTTACATTATGGTACCTTGGGGAAAATTTGGCGACCAACCCTGCTAGAGCAACCTGCTAGTTTTGTTTTGGATGTCATTTTGTTTTCACAAAGTAAAGGCATGTTTTTTTACTCAACATTTCTTCCAACACTCTGCTAACCGAATTACATTTATACTAGAACTTTTATGGAACAAAAATGCTTAATCATGATGAAGATTATATGCGAAATTGGGAGAAAGTGCAGAATCGCAAATTGCTTGTTGCGTTTTTAAGAATTGCACATACACGGTATCCATGTACATGTTGACCTAGTTTCGCTTAAAAAAATCCCAGAATTTCACAAAAATGGCATTGTGCACACTCTTGACTTTATCTATGTACACATCGACCTATTTTCACTTAAAAAGTCAAAGAAAATTGACAAAAATCCAATTCTTCTTACTCTTGTAAAAAGCGCCAAACAAATAAGTGGTTGAGGTTGATCTTTACATTATGGTAACTTGGCGTTTTTTTGGCGAAAATTTGGCGACCAACTCTCCTACCGCAACCCTCTATTTTTTTTTCCCGCCGCCATTTTGTTTTCACAAAGTAAAGACATGTTTCTTTTCTTTTTATCTATTGAACACTTCTTCCAACAATCTACTAGCTGAATTACACTTATGCTAGAAATTTTATCTAACAAAACTGCTTAATCATGACAAATATTCACTGCAAAATTGGGTAAAAGTGCACAATACCATACTCCTTACGCGTTTTTCAAAATAACACATACACATAAACCATGTACACGCCGACTTATTTTTACTTAAAAAAACATCCCAGAATTGCACAAAAATGGCATTGCGCACACTCTTCACTATATCCATGTACACTGCTTTTTTCTCATAAATTAGAAAAATTTCACGAAAATACATGACAATTTTCTCAATCTTTAAACCCGGTAAAAAGGACATATATGAAATTACCTGATCGCGAAAAAGTATTTACCCTTTCCAAATATGAACATTTCCACATATAAAATAAATAAAATATCCAAAAACTTTTACCTCTAAATCATCTATTACATTATACACGTCACCAACGAATTCATACCGCAAGCATTACAAATACTTAGTATCAAATATTTAAATTATTTCCATGCACGTTTACTTCAACTAAAACGTATACCAAATTCCTACAAACATAAAATTCACAAAATAACTATCATTTAATTAAAATATAATTAAATTCAAAAACACTACTTAAATATAAATGAGCACATACATTAAATTAATACATACATAAATACCCATTTCGAATTCACTTTAGTTACGGCCATGGAATCCAAAAATTCACGAACACTGTTTCACACAACACAGAATAAAGCCAAATACAAAATTTCCAGATTTTTTCCCGATTTTCCCCCTTTTCTGATTAAAGAACCGTAATTCGTCCATTAATATCACATGACATATCCCATGATCTCTCATTTCCCTCACACAAAATAATGCGTAATCGGAACTGAGTACTGCTCACATTATTACCAAAGTCCCAGGTAGTAACCTTTATCGCCTCCAAAATGTCACCAAACTACCAGTTACCATATTGTAAAGATCAACCGTGGTCGATTCTGCACTTTAGCAGCGAAATTGTTTCTAAGTGCTAATTACCTAAAATCACGTTCAGAATTTTCCAGAAAATGTCTCATTACATGTCTCATGATCTCTCATTTCTCTGAGACAAAATAATCTGTGATTCGAACTGTGTACTTCTCAGATTATTGCTAAAGTCCCAGCTAGTAACCTTTATCACCTTACCAAAAATGTCGCCAAACTACTTGTTACCATATTCTAAAGATTAGCCATGTAAACATTACCAAAAATGGTGATAAAAGTTCAAAGCTGGTAACCTGGAGAATTGGTTTATTTGTTTATTTATTATTTCGCCTGCTTCACCCCTCGATGGGCACTACAGGTCAGTCGTGTTATTCTGATCTTTGCTACAGCAACCTATTTTGGTTGTTTATCTTTTCAACCTTATTATAGATAAACAGATTTAACAATAGTTATTACTTTTGTTGGGTGCTCCAACGTACAATTTTTTGGAAATGTTAGTATAAAATTAGCAAAAAGGGTTAATTAGCTTAGAGATATTTACATATATACATGAGTTGAGGCTTGCTGCCTTTACATTTCATCAGGTGCTTAGACCTGGTTATCTGCTATGATTATGTTTCTCTTAGAATAGACATACTCTATGATAGTTCTGACGCCCTGCTGTCCGTAGTAATCCTGAAGAAGATCTTTGAGGCTATGTGATCCCTAAAGCTGATGAAGGAAGGCTCTGATGCGAGAAGTGAGTAGACAGTCGTGGATATAATGTGAAACGTCTGCTGAAGAAACTGAAGCACCGCAGGCGCATTTTACGTTTTGATGGCAGAACCTGATGAGGTATGCAGGAAATCTTCCATGATTTGTGAAAGCTTGTTCTAGATAGAAATCTGTTTTCAGCCTTTTGACGAATTGGTTTGTTAGAGGTAACAACCTGGTTCTACAGGTGCTTAGAGATCGTATTTTCGTCTGTTTAGGGCTCCATCTTGCCACTGGCTAGTGGTGCATCACTACCAGATGAGGTAGTGAAAATACGGCAGGGGTGAAAGATAATTGTAAATGCAGCTGTTTAGAATAATATGGCTGTGTTCTTAAGTAATTAAAAGAATTTAAATGTACCATAGAGTGCACGATTTCTAAAATATTATGATTAACATGGGCCGCAATAATATACAATAATATACGTTTTAAATAATTAAGTTTTTATTTTTATCTAAAAGAATTAAATCACTTTTCATTATTAAAAATTTGATATATTTTTAATTCATTTTAACAATTACTTTTCAGATGATCTAATAGGGTCTAATAGATGATTAGAATGAAATAAAAATTATTATTAGTTCTCTGAGATAACAAAATAATTTTATGTATTCCCAGGTTCATCAAAGTTAGTAAACCACTGCTTTGAGTAATTAATCAAAGTTTGAAGGAATCTTGAAAGATAACAAGATGTATTATGTTCTTCTAGTTTTATTTACAATGCTACTTAAAAGGATTTGAATAATATTGAAGATTCTTTGCATTGTGAAATATATTATGAAAAAGGCAGTTGTTTGAAAATAAAATGTTTTAAGCTATCAGAAAGTAAATTAAAAAAAAAAAAAAAACTTTGAAACATTACTTGTGTAAAATGAATGTTTTAAATGTATTTTTTAGTAATGAAGCTATTATATGTAGTAGCATAGGGCTTAATTTCTAAAATCAGAAGTGTCAGAGCCCTAAGGAAGGCCACCAGGAAGAAGGGAAAAAATAAATAAAATCATGAAAATGACTAATAATTAAAGTTAAAATTTAATAAAATATAAACATATAAATAAAATTTTAATAAAAATTATTAAATCATGATAAATAGTTAAATAAAAGAAGTAAAATGCTGAGTCTCATCGTATTTGGAACTCTGGCCGGACTTAAATTTCGTTCATAAAACTAAGCTATAACTTAGCCAGCCTCCGGCTGAATTCAAGTCGTGAATATATGGTATAATGTACTACTTCAAGAGACAAATGAAACAAAAACCACTTTTTTTCTTGCGCATGAATGAAAAGAAGTAAATTGGTTAAAGTGTCACTACTGAGAATTGAATGATTACTAGAAATAATATGAGCATATGGAAATAATTTTAATGGAGAAGTGTAGCTTCTACAACAAAGAGAGAAGAGTCTTGCACTTTCTCACCGCAATGCACTGTCAATCTAGCTGTCTAGCAGAATGCAACTGGGAAAAACATTTTACCTGAATCCGATCCGATAACAATATGAGAACAAACGTAAGGTCTGCACAGTTGAAAATTTTTGCCCGAGCTTAAATTGCAATGGGCTCCAGAGCAGTTTCAGCTCTGACAAAAAGGTTGTAAAGAGAGTAAAGAGCTACCCAACATTTTTTCAAGAAGTTAAAATTTTTCTTTCCTCCTATTTGGTTATATAATTGAAGTCTGCAAGAGCTCTGCAGTGATAGGTCACTAGCACCAGACATGCACGAGCAAAATAAGCATTTTTAGTACTTTCGGGAATAAAACCTTTTTCTTGCTCTTATACATTCATTAGCTAATTAAGCCTTTGACATGTGGATTCTGAATTTTCTTTTCTTAAAAGTCTTAACACCTCCGTCAAAATGTTTATTCTCCAGAGAGAGACAGGCATGCATTTGGAAGTTTTAATCTCTTATTTATTGTTTAAATAAAATTTGTCCACTGAAATTGTGTTTCATTTACACAAAAGAAGTGCAGGAGCCTTTTATTTAGGGCTTCGGTTCGCTCCGGCTAAAATCACGAGTTACCTCAGAAACTGGGTCGTACCGGAGCTGAGCTCTGGTGCAGTTTAAGCTCTGCAATAGCATTAATTATTAAACATAATTTCGAGAATGTCGCCAAGCAAAGCACTTAATGAAAAAAACACTTTTACATGTACTAAAAATATTAGTATTTTATATGAATGACAGAGAATATATGTAATGAATAATACCATGCCTATATAAACAAA
Organism: Stegodyphus dumicola; assembly: GCF_044657685.1. NCBI lineage: Eukaryota > Metazoa > Arthropoda > Arachnida > Araneae > Eresidae > Stegodyphus > Stegodyphus dumicola. Next base: position 173,828,425 of record NC_140774.1, on the reverse strand, counting down.
AAGAAACAAAAAAAAAGTATTCTCTACCTCGACACTTGAAAAAGTAATCCTGCAATGCAACACACAGCTAATTTCTGATTACATGATATTGCAAGCATTTTCTTCAGATTTTTCCTACAAGTGGTTAAGAGCATTGAATACTGATAGTTTGATCTGGGTTCATATCATGGTTAAAGGACTGGCTGAATGTTTGATTTTTCTGGTTTTTCTCATATGTAATGCAAATACAAGCCAGTTTTCCTTAGAAAGTTGTTCATAAAGGCATCCTTCTTCAGGTCGAAAGCCAGTATACTTTGCCATATTCGAATAACCTAAACTTTCCTTCAGATTATACATTGACATGCTATATCTGTTGTAAGCAGAACAATGATCATTCAGCTTCTATCCGTATGACAGGCATATATTTAAAACATATCAGAACCATGGGATTCATAACAAAATCGGTCATGTTTTAATCTTGAAAACTTTATAAATTTTCCTGCTTTTCTTACGTCATGGGTTTCACTAACAAGATATTCATACTTTTGTTCAAGTTCACAAGCAGCCGAGCAATACAATTGCTGAATACTGATAGTTTGACCCAAGTTTGAATCTTCAGTATTCAGTATCTTGGGCCATCAAACTGTCATGCCCCCTAAAGTTATTACTGCTTGGCATAATAACAATCTCACTTGACCATGTTACCCACTTTGTCAAAACTAATATATCAGCTGCAGTCTCTCTAAAGACTCTCACTATAACAGAAATTTAAAAAGATCTTAGAATACAAATAGGTTTGTCAATGTCTCACAATAATTCATAAACTCTCAAAGCATTTATGACTCATTTCAGATACAACATTTTGAGAAGTGTTTCATCTGCCTTTTTCATATGTATGGCTGCATCATTCAGAAGAAAATGATGTTGTCGTGTTTAATTTCATCAGGCCTGATAAAAAGTCTAAAATACTGGAACTGCTGGTTTTTCCCACATCTGTTATAAGGGAAAATAATTTCAATGATATCCTGGAACTGAAATTATCCTAGGGTACATATTAATTTGTCAACAGCATTGGTTATTTCATAAATGGAGATGAAAATATTGCTTTTTCCATTCTCACTTTGGATATTCTAAATTGCACTAATTGAATTATGTCAATTTTAAGGTAAATTTGTGGAACATCATTTCTTATAAGTTTCCAAACTTCTTTTCAGAGATGGACTTTCTTTTTTCCAAAGTGAAATGTGTGTCAATACAAATCATTTGAAATGATTATGGCATGACATGTAGTCATCACTTTGGCATTCATGCTTGTTTCATCATATTATGGTGACAATTATTTTGTTATTTTTTTAAAGTGTCTTTAATGTGTTATTGAAAATATTTGTTATACTATATACATTTAAAAAACTTTGAATTTAACAGAGATATAAAAGTGAAGCAGCAATTATGTTTCTGCTTCTCAACTTTGTTTATATAAGGGAATAATAATAAGTTCAACAGAGATTTAAGCAAAGACTTTATTTCCATTGTTGTAATTGTTTATTGTAAATTATTATTGATCTGATCCTATATTTTTGATTGTGTTAGCATCAAACTGAATGTTTCAGCACATAAAAGACAAGGATTGTTTTCCTGTAGCACAACAGGTCTCCGGCAATTTCCTTACCAGCACAGTTTTTTTTTGGGGGGGGAAAAAAAAAGGTTCTTTACAGGATCATACAAATTTAATAAAAGAAATGGGAAGTATGCTAAGCCTAGGTATTACTATATACACTTTAATCTATACGCTTTATCATGTGTAACTGGTTGATATTATGTCTTTTCCTGCTAACTTTAATTTATACACGTTTAATATGTTTCTTTAATTTATATGCTTTAAATGTTATGGTTAACTTATTTATTTTACTTCTATATGCTATAAATATCTTATAACTTAACTGTACACCGCTAAAATCATGAATTCCGTATGCTGTATATCTTGCAACTTAACTATACACCACTAAAATGTCATGGTTACCTATTTATTTTACTGCTATATGCTAAATATCTTATAACTTGTCTGTACACTGCTAAAATCATGGATTCCATATGCTAAATATCTTGCAACTTAACTAAATCATGGCCGATTAGCCGTTGGCGAGCTTGCCAAATAAATATGCACCGTCGCTAATGGATCCTTTGCGGAAGAAAATTTTGAATTCCATCTTTGATTATGTGCAGTTGGATTTATATTACTTGATAGGTAGCAAAAATGTTACAAGAAACTAGATAGTATCAGTGTAGCAATTATACTGAGTATTTGTACATATGAGTAAAATTCATCTGAAGGAGACATAATCAAAAAGAACTGTAATACTTCCTTATATTTACCTTTCTTTAAATGCCTCTGAAGATAGCAATAAATTAGCAATGGCAGTCCTAAGGTAAACTTAGGTCTTTTGTACATAAAATAGCAAAACTTAAGTATATGTGTTATTTATTTAGCCATTGCATGATTAAACAGCATACACTAAAGTGTAGAACAGAGTGGTTTTAAATTAATTTTAAGATGCATATTTCAGATCTGTTACATAATTATATCTGTATACTACTGTATACTTTGTGATATAATTTTAATAAATCTTGTGTTCACCTTTAATTTATGATTCCTATATGTGTTTGAAAGCTAGAATGATGTTTACACTAATAATGGTTACTTAACTAATTTCACTTATAAAGAGAACTGCGAGTAGGATGCATGTTAATGTGTTTTCAGTATTTCTTTACTATAGTAGCCCCTGAGATTAAATCACCAAGCAACCAAGATATCTCGCTAAAATCTGGCTGTGTCGTCTTATAATTCACCACATTATCATATATTAGCACTGGCTGTGTGTTCTTATACTTTGGCACGTAATTGTATATTATCACCGGGTTATAATTGTATGTTGCTCTTGCCGTGTTTTCTTACATTATTCATTTCTTATGAGGTTTTCGAATTTTGCATTGTTTATTTAAAAATATATTCATTGCTTTTTGTGTTAGTGTGTGTGTGAATATGATCGCAACGGTCTTTATTACGAAGTTATGAGGTGGATGCCATAAATATTTCAAAAAAGATGTCTTTTACCTGACAAACAAGTACACAAAAAGGGCCACAACATGAAAATTGATGTTAACAATAAAACCATTTGGAGGTGCAGTGTTAAAAATTGCAAGAAGAAGGGCCTCCATGTTGGAAATTGGTTCATTGTTTTCAGAATATTATTCGTCACTGCGATTAGATTATATTCTTGGGCAGAGGAGTTGACATCTATGAAATGGTTAATAACTGGTTTCTATGATTTAAGTGAACATATACAAATAACTTTTTTCTGCAAATAACAACCTTGTTGTGCTGCTGACTATCAAACGTGATGGATGCTACTGTGCTTGAATATAATTTAAATTTTTCCCAGGGTGCTTTTCAGAGCTGGATTTAAACTTGATAAGGCCCTAAGCTATAGCTTGTGTAGCTATACATAAATCATGCACTGGTGCTTTAATCCTTCGTGAACCAGCGTGCGGAGAATGAAGCGCAGCCATGGGACCGAACCCCTTGAAAGGGAACGCCGCAACTGGCCCACACATTTTCAGCAGTTAGGTCTACTTTTACAAAAAAAATTCATAGAATATCAGCATTTTAATATAATGACCTAATTTTTAAACTTACGTACTTAATATACTAATTATTAATATAAAGAATATCACATTAATAGAAATAAATGAAACATGCAAAATACTAAAACTACAACTATAAGCATGACAAGTACAAAGTCTGTAATCCGGACTCGTCGGGACTTCGGCAATTCCGGATTAGGGGTTTTCCCGGATTATAGATAATCGATTTAAATCTGGTAAGATGGCATGCAGAAATTATACAATTAAAAATATGAAACCGTAATTTATGAAATAAAGAGCAATTATGATCTAAAGGGGGGTAAAAGTTTACAATTGAGTTCCCCTTGTTTCTTGGCGATTCTTTTTTGACGCCAAGATCGGCACCAGGAAGGCACAATTTCAAGATGGCCGCTACACAAAACCAAAATAAGAAGTCAAAGAATTGCACAAACTCTGTATCCATGTACACATCGATCTGTTTTCACTTAAAAAAAATCCTAGAATTGCACAAACTAGGCATTGCGCACTTTCTTAAATTTGTCCATGTACACATCAATCTATTTTCATTTAAATAAAATCAGGAAGCTAAAACAAAGTTAAAACTATCATGGTAACCAGAAGTGAGGTTTCATGGCCAAAATTTAAGAAAAGTTGTCGCTAATCGAAGGGGCACCCAATTCTACACTAGAGCCCTAAAGGGTATAAAAATTTACAAAAAAAAAAAAAAAGCTTAATATTTATTTGTTTACTTTAGTAAACATTTCTATCAATGTAAGTTGTTTAAGTTGCTTTGTTTTTTGTGGTAATACTTTCTCTTTAATTCTATAAATAGACATAATTTCTTGTTCACTTACAAAGTTCCACTGTTCAAGTCCTGTAATTGCTGTGTCGAGAATACCGACTAACTTGTCAATCGAAATTTTTTCGTTTTCAATAATGTTCTCTCTTACTTTCTTCACTATCGGAAGAGCACATGGGTAAGTGCTTTACGCGCATGCGTAGTGGACATGTGCACACGTGCATCAAATGCACATGCATAGCGGACACGTGCATCAAATGCGCATGCGTAAGTTTGTTGTTTCGAGGTCCAGATTATAGATCATTCCGGATAATGGACGTCTGGATTAGAGACTTTGTACTGTACTGTATGCATAAAAACAAAATTACAAATACTAAATTTAAAAGAAAATGAAGCAATAATTATCTGTAGGTAATTAAATTCCAATGTAATAGTTCTGCTGTGTGTGGAATAATTCAAAACGAGAATCGACACACAGGACAATGGTGGCTTTTTTCACCAAGCATATGCTAAGCGAGTAAGATGCATCACACATCACAAAAGCTGATATCTTTCCCCTTCTGTCATATTGCTGTAAAGTTACTTTTTATTTAACCAAGAAAGTCTATGTCAAGTTTTAAAATAAATGTAACAAAGGGCAATTGGTATGAGTTTTTCCGTCACGGAAGTTCGCCGACATTACACCCGCTATTGTCAGCTAGATGCGTTTTCCCACATTCTTCTAACAAAAAAAAAAAAAAAAAAGAATATTGAGCTAAATGCATTACCCCACATTCTAATTACTAAAAACGCAAAGAAAAAAAAAAATCCTAACTAAATTAATAAACATGCCAGTATCCCTTTAACTTAAAGAGCTTTGATTCCCTGTTTGTTTACACCAGTAAATCTATCAAAACCAGAAGCACAGAACAGAAACTGTTGCTCATACATGAATGTCAAAAGCCACATGTCCTAACCGATGTGAAAACCATTACCATTTTGCAACACCTACTGGCATTTAAAAATTCAAATAAAACGTTCCTGTAGAGATTGATCAGAGTTCAGATCCTGTCCTGTTCATGATCCTGTAGAGATTGATCAGATTGATCAGAGTAGAGATTGATTGAACAGATTGGACTGTAGAGATTGATCAGAGCTCTTCGTGTATACACGATGCTGGGCTGGTAAGAGTGGAATCGTTGCGTTGCATACACATGACGCTGGTCCTGAACAGGTTAAGTGATAAATTTGTTATTTCAGTGTAGCATGTGCACTGTATAGGCTACATGATACAAAACATTTTCTGTATTTATTTCTGAGCAGGCTAAAACAATACAAGACTGGTAGATTGTCCACTGATAACCATTCTTCTTCATAGTCAAAAATCATCCACATCCAGGCTAGAATCAGAACTGCTTGAAATTCTAGTTGGGATAAATTGAGAAAAAGTCCTAGGATGTTGTATAATTTCATCATTACTAGAATCATCATTGCTATTTCCTTTCTCTCATTAATAATGTGACAACCTACTACACACAGTTCTTCATCATTGTATTCTGTTCTGTCATGATCTATTTTTGGGAATTTACTGTAAAAGTTATTGTTAAAAAAATCACTTTGTCATTAAAAAAAAAAAAAAAAAAAAAAGGTTTCAGATTTTCAATTACGTCTAAAGGGGTGTTTTCTTAGTGTTTTGTGTGTTATCTTTATTTATTAAATATCATGTTCTTTGCACTTAAACCATAAAATTCAGTTCAATAGCAATGTGATTACGTCATTCAAAATTCGATGGCTCTATGTACTGTTGTTTTATCACAATGCAAGAAATATACATACATTTATGCAGATTTTTCATTATTTAATTTCTTCAAATATAATGCTGTACTCTAAAATTTGGTGGCAACAGTTTGAAAAGTGAAACGAACATTTATAGTGATTCAACGTAAAATCGCAAAACGAAAACAATAGTCTTTCGGGGACAAAGTCCCTTTAGACTAAAAACCACCAATAATATCTGCTGATAATTCATAGAAAATGAGTTTTTTCATCTCTTTTGCTTTAATAAAAATGAGTTCAGTGTTTTGATATGCTTAATAACAATATGCACAAACTGAGTTTAGTCATTTATCCTATAAGATGATGACATGGTGGATGACAGATGATAGCTTTATGGATGCACTATGTAAGTAAAATATTTTAAACACAAGTATCATTATTTTATCTTGTATTTAATCTTATATATTTTATAAAATAATTTCGAAACTGAAAATGTATTCATCATAAATTTTCCAGGTCAGAATGAAATCATTGTTCCATATAAAATCAAAAGGTAACTTTTACTCCATAATTTTCTTTTTCAGAAAACATATTTATTTTCTAACATATTAAATTTCTAAATTGATTTTTTAACAGGGGGCCAACAGATTTGCTGAAAGCTTTGGCTTCAACAATATCCAAGGTAAAAATTCCAAATTCATATAGGTAGAATAAATATGCAACTTTACATTGATAAATTAAAGGAGTGTGTATGAATTGTCTTTAATTTGTAATAATTTTATTCTGTGTTTATTGATCCAAAATTTGTTTGCAGGATTATACTGCTCCACAATATAAATATGAAGATGACCCCTATTTTATTCCAATAAGTAATGTTACAAAGGTAAGAATTTTACTTTGGAAGTATTAGTCATCTGATATTGTGCCATATATTTGAATTTTCATACTCTTCCTCATATATCTAAGGCTATTCATATGTGTGAAGTTCATTCTGAATTATATTTCTAGGTGAATGAAGATGTAGCAAAAGTTTTTCATTATAATAACAATGCCCCAATTATCAATCAACTAATGAATGGTGAAATCTGTAGTATGATTTTAAATCCAGAAAATAATGTTACCAATCGTGAAGAACGTGATAGAGAGTTTTTTAGAATGAAAAAATTTTGATTGATAATTTAGTGGGAATTGTTGACATGGCAAATACAAGACTTGAACAATGGAACTTTCTAACTGTACAAGGAATTATATCTGTCTATAGAATTAAAGAGAAAGTATTACCACAAAAACAAAGCAACTTGCATAAAAAAAATTCAAAAAAATCTGAAAGCTTTCAGAGTTTATATTATGCCCAAAGAAGCATTTTTTTAAATAATACATTACCTTTATTTATAAAATATCATGTTCTTCGTACTTAAACCATAAAATTCAATTCAGCATCAATATCACAAAAAAAAAACCTCGCACATAAAATACCAATGCTTGAAGATGCATACGATACTAATATCAATGGAGCGCTTTGAAATCATTGAGTTTGTTAATCAAAAATTCATTAAAGTTTTACAAAATATGAAAATGATAAAACAAATTCTAAATTTGGCTTTCTAGATTCCCATATTCGAGTGGAGGACTATGGTATTCAGAATTTGATGTCTCTAGGTACCATTGTTTTTTTGCACTGCAAGAAACATACATACATTCATACAGATTCTTTATTGTGTAATTTCTTTAGGGTGATAATATTTGGTGGCAGCAATTTGAAAAGTGATTCAAACTTTTATAGGGAATCAATGCAAAATGCCAAAACAAAATTAATAGCCCTTCTGAGCTAATGCTGCTTTAGGCTAAATAAAGCAAAGAAATAAATATTGAGCTTTTTTTGTAAATTTTGATTCTCATAAGGTGATAAAAGTGTCAAGCACTTGAGAGTACTGAGAGGGTTCAAAATCAGAAGCTATCATTTAATTTCAGTTTAATGAAAAAAATAAATAAAGCTATATAAATGTGATGTAGCCATTTAGATTTGTAAACAAGTATATCATAATTTTCATATATATTTAAGTGTGAACAATTATCATAAATAATTGTTTTAGGCAGGACTTAATTTTTAAAATTAGAAGTGCCAGTGCCCTATGGCAGGCTATCAGGAAAGAGGAACCAAAATAAATAAATAATTGATGATTAACCCTCTAAGTGGCATAACGTTTTGGATCTGTTCATGAAGACATATATTTAAGCAGTATTTATTAGCTAAATTTCTATAATTAATTGTTTTAGTGTGTTTTTACAAACTTTCATTTCATTAAGATGATATTTATTTCATTAAAGCAAAATACTTAAAATTATAAACTAATATTTATCAAATGACAGAAAATCTCATGACCGGATACACACAGTCATACCATTCAGCCGATTAAAATAATAAAATATTTCAATAATTAAAATTCAATAAAATATTAAGAAATGAATAAAAATTTAATAAACTATTAAATTATTTATAAATAGTTAAGTGAAAAAATACTAGACCTTTCTTATTAGTGGCATAAGTTGGAATTATAGTTTCACTCAAAAACAAAAAAATATCTATATAAGCTTCAGCTGAATTTAAACCCTTAATATACAGTATAAATTATTAATTCTAGAAATAAGAAACATTCTTTTTCCAGCACACCAATGAAAAAAGGTGAAATAGTTAAAAGTGTCTCTAGTGAGGATAGAGAGAATGATAGAAACACTATGAGATGTGGCTGGAAATTTTATTGAGTATGTATAAATATGGAAGTAAAGAAAGAAGAGTTGGTTACTTTCTGATCACAGATCTCTGCCTATATAATCCCAGTTGTCAAGCAGAATGTCATGGCTGGGAGAATTTCCCTTGAATCTGATGATTGATCTGCAAGCTGAGAATAAATGTAAAGTTCTATTCAAGAAAAAATCGTCATATCCCATATTTGATTTCATCTTTCTAAAAAGTCTGCAGGAACTCTTTTCCATGGGAAGTCATTTTTAGTATGTTTGGGAAGGAAAAACTTACTCATTCTCATAAATTCATAACACTGTAGAGAATGAGATATTGATGTAAGGGTGGGGGGTTTTTCTTTCTTTAAAAGTGTCAGCCTTAATCTGAATGTTTGTTTAAAAAAAGAAGAAGAAAAAAAAATATGCATTCAGAAGTTAGAACTGGTTTTTAAAGGCTTACTATTAAAATAAAGTTTTCAAGATAAAATGTTTTCTGCTGAAATGGTGGCTCAATTACCAAGCCCAAATATTTAGGGCTGCAGTACACTGTGACTAGCATTACAATTTATCTTAAAAATTTGTCTCCAAAAGTGCTGGATTCAGGCTTTGGTGGTCCCCTGCACGGTTTAAGTTCTGGTTCTGCTAAGGTTTTATAATGTGAATGGAATAATTTATGGAATGATATTTCCATAGAGAGTTGTACAGGAATTTTGTAAATACGAGAAACACATAATATAAGAAAGCAATATTTATGTTCATGGCATATGTTAACCACCTTTACTGTTCTATTGTTTGTTCTTATCTCAAACTTCTCTGTGCCACAACCTAGTATTTGAAACACACAAGTTTGTACAAACGGCATGCAAAATTTCAAAGGTTTAATACTAAGAAAGTGTAAACTAATCAGAAAATGGCAACATGTTTCAAGCTTCCTTGGGAATTGGTATATAAATTTTGATCTAATCACCAGTTCTAATATCTGTATCCTGCTTCAAAAGTACATAGAGAAGGGGGATATTACTTTCTTTTTGTGAATGACAGTTTTTTTGGCAGGGGTGCTGTTTACAGATTTTGACTACAAAAATCAGTTGTTTTATGTTAATATATGCTTTAAATTTAATGTTCATTTTCTGCTTTCAGTTTTTTTTTCATTTAATTTTACTAACTTGCCTAATTCAGATTATTTAATTTAATAAATCTAATAGTAAACCTATAGTAAATATGAAAAATAGGTTACTTTGCTTTGAAAACAGTGAGTATTTTAAATGATGCTTTATACATATTTTTTTTTTTTTTCAGAGATCATTTGCTCTTTCTAAAGAATCTGGCAAGAAAGCTGCTCGCTATTTTCTTGAAAATTACTCAGATGTTTTCAAGTGCAATAAATCAGATCCACATATAAAAGTAAGCATTTTTTTCCCCTTTGTATGAAAATTGTTAAATTGTAAAGATTTTGAAAACCATTTTCAAGTAATATTTCCTTTTATTCAGTAGAGATAAGCAGAATGGTAATAAATCTAATACATTCAGCTGTGCTTGTAGTGAACGTGTGCAAGCTTATATATTTCACATATTGTATCTGAAATTCACTAAAACCAAATGCCTCCTGTTGACCTAAATTAAACAGAACTTTTAGCAAGAAAATAGAATATTGGAAAAATAGTATGTACAGAATAGATATTCATTACACTAAGAAAATGAAATCATTTTGTATTATTTTAAATAGCTTGAAATTAGTTTCTTGTGGAGTCATACCTTGATTCATGAATTGATAGAATGGCAGAGTTCTTACAGACTCGAACACTAGCTTGATAGATTTTCAATACAATGATGAGCTTTGAAATTGTCCTTTGTAATTATATGTAATTATATTATAGCTTTGTAATTATATGTAAACTCATTGCTGAATAACCTTGTTTTGTATTTTAGTGTGCTTGATGAATGCATTGTTAAACCCTGATATTATTCTGAACATATTTTTGCAAGTTTTTTTTTTTTTTTAATAAATTATAATTTTTACATTCCCTACTTTTTCATTTTTTTAAATAAATAATTTTTAATAATAACCGAGTTGAATGTTCATTATAAACAGAAATTTTAATGTACTTTTCCTTTGTATGCAGTCAGGATCAATGACTTAAGTTCATTGTGGCTGAAAGTTCAATGTTACTGAGTTTACTAAATCTGGAATTGATTGCAGTTCTGTGAAAATTTTGATTTTATTATTTGTATTCTCTTTCCACTGCTTATTTTATCTTTTACGGACCAAGTAGATAATACGACTTGGTATGTAAAGTCACTATCTTTTACTGATCAAGTAGATATGAATTTATATAATTATTTGTAATGAACATTTAGATGTTAGTAGCAAAACATCATAAAAATATTCAAAATTATATTTAGATATTTTTTTAAATATGTACCTTATAATTTGCAAATCCAGAGTTGTAGTTAATAGCCTAGCTCAGGCAGGTCAAACCTAATACCTTGTTGGTCTTCCAGCTGCATTTATGAATTATAGCTGGATGATTATAAAAACAAATTCAAGAACTAATTCAAAAGTAAATGAAAATAAAAAGAATAATTTAAAACAATAATGATAAGTCTATTTAAAATTTTTTAATATGCAGGGTGATCATAAAAAAAGTTTCATATTAGAGGTATCAGCTCAACTAATCAAAATGAAATTTCAGATATTGTTATATAAAAGTATAGACTCAAGACTGTGATAATTTAAAACAACAGAGCCCTCACACAAAGCTGCATATATAAGATATAAGATATATATATGCATATATAAGAATCTCATGGTGTGTCATTCAAACGAGAACTTGGAATCTCTTGAGAACTCTTGAAGCTTGAAGCTTAGTTACTTGTAATAATTTTATATTTAATCTTATTAAAGCTTTTAATTTTCAAATTAGGTAATGTAAATTTTATTTAATATGACATATTTTTTGGTTTTAATTTTTTTATTAACTTAAACATTTATTATTTAAAAAATCTGTTTTTATTTATAATAGGCTTTTGATCCTCCTGTTATATACACGGAAGATGATGCAGTCACTGTAGAAACATTAAAGGACTGTATAAAAGACTTTGATGTAAAAAACTGTATAACAGTGTACCAAAATTTAAAGAAAAAAGGTATAATGCTTCAAACTCTTAAAAAAATATATTTTCTCATGTTAAGTGTTCGCCTTGTGATCCATTAGATTTCCTCTTGCAAAAATTGGATTGTTTATTTGCCACATACATTCTTTTGCAATAAACATAAACTGCTTATTGAAAAAAAGCTAACTGAAGTGCAATTTGCCAGTTTTAAGCTTCTATTTAAAAAAAAGTAAAAAATGAATGAATAGAATCATTGGCCTTTTTGCACGACATGACCATGTAGTTTATATCAGGATAAAAATGTAAGTCATTTGTTGGTATGTGTTGTATTGATTGTATTCATTTAATTTATGTTTATGTATCTTAATAAAATATTGCTTCATTTGGAATGTGTGGTTTATGCAAAAATCCTGCAGCGCCATGTGTAACTATACATTTTGAGTGTTGAGTCTGTTTTAAAATGTTAGACTGTTCCAAACATAATAAATTTTACATTTCTGGCCATTAAAATAAAAGTACTGGAAAAGCAAAGATATAAATACTAATTATATTGTTACAAGGAGGAAATGATTATAGAGATATATTCCTTAGACTTGTAGGTTACAAAGTGATAAACATCTTTTGTAGCAATTATATATGGCAGTAACTTGTTCCATGTGGTCTTGCATGGAGAGATTATGATATCCGAAATCATCTGTGGCAGCACACTGATGTCTTGGTAGATTTTGACTTGATGTTTGTTATGTGATTATGAAGTAGGTATGTTCAGTTACTTGCAAATTTAGTGTACAAATTGGCCATGGTTGCTGTCTATATATTGTTGGAAGTTCACTTGCAGGTATGGTAATGCATGATCCTTTTGATAAATTGGTTTCAGCAGCACTAAAAAATCAAATATTGATTCAGATACCAACAATTCAAGGATAAATTACAATTCGTTCAATGTTTTGTAATAGATAATGAGATTTAATGCTTCTAGAGATTGACTATTCCATATGTAACTCAAAGTACTTGATTTATATGTGGCCTGAAATGGATATTCCACTTTCAGCTATTCTAGCAGTTTTGTTAGATGCAAATTTATCTACAAGTCACGATCTATGCACAGGTGTCATTTGAAAAAAATGTGATGCTGGTCTGGTTCATTTGTGACATTCTTGACACCAAGGTATTGTAGAATTAATATTGTCATTTGAGTTGTAGAATCAATAACATGCAATGCAGTGAGCATCTAATAATAAAAAGTATACCATTATTGCAAGTGGTACCTTGTTATGGTAATTTCATATTAGTTGTATAAGGTATTTCTCCTGCCTTCTTCACATGCCTTCGTGGTGTGGTGGTCTGCATGCAGGGAACGTGTCTGCAGTTCAATTCCTGGTGAAGGCGTTGCTTATTTTTCATCTTGCCTGCTTCCAAAAATATCTAATGTCTCTACAAGTGGCACCCGAACTGAAAGGGTATTAGATGATGATTTTCCACGTCCAAGATTTGACGATTGGGTTCCCTAAAAAACCCAGCCGCCCTTTAAAAGGGATAATATATAATGTATTCCTCTCGCCTTCTTGGCATGCCTTCGTGGTATGGTGGTCTGCATGCTGGGTGTGTATTCCAGTGGTCTGTAAATCCATTCCCAGTGAAGGAATTGCTAATTTTTCATCCTTCCTGCTTTCTCCCCCAAACCTAATGACTCTGCAGTTTTAATTTGGGCTACTATGATCATTACAATTAGATAATGAATTTAAAGAATTTTAGATTTCTGTATAAGTAAAATCCATTTTGATTAGCTATTAAACAAAGTGTAAAGTCTAAATATTCATGTTATTAAAAATCTGGAATGTTGTTCTTTGCAGTCTTTTCATTAAATATGCAAGTTTATGAGAATTTGTGTATTTGTAAATTTATTGCATTTGAAAATGTTCCTTAATGTTTGTATGATTTTCTATTTGTCTATGTGCAAATTTATGAATATTTCTGAGGAATATAAAAGTCTTTGACATGCTTCTGTTTCTCTTTTGTTGGTGTTTCATATGTTGACTTGTGTTATTTATTTATTTCTGTTTCATCAGAAATTTGTGTTAGCCAAGAAATTAAACAAGATCTTCTAGAGCTTTTATGTTTTTACAATGATATACCTCCACCTTCAGATGATTATTATGAGGTAAATATGTCTTTCCTGCATTTTTATTAATCCTTAAATTATTTTGAAATGGTTTTTATGTCAATTATACCAATAGATGTTTTACATCTGTTTTTTGTATATAAAATACTTAGCTTAAAATTATCAGAAACTCTTTTCTCCCTATTACAAAAGAAATGAATAAATAAAACTGTAACCCTAGAAGTAATGCTAATGTGTGCCTGTAGTGTATCTTTCAAATTTAATAACTTATCTTTACTCTTAAAGAGATGAATTAATTATCACATCCAATACAGCAAGCATGTGAATGATATTTAATTTCACATTTACAAACTAAGTGAATTGCTTTGGCACATGCTTTCATTTCAGTAGCTGAAAAAGAGCAATTGTTCATTAAGTTCAATATAGATCTTATCCCTGCCATAATCCATTCAAGAATTTCAGTTTATAACAAAAACAGTCCATCTTTCTTTGAAAACATATTGTTATGAATTGCCGAGCTGCAGTAAAACAACTTCCTTGCAAAGTAGGTTTAAGATTGCTAGAAAATGCTGAGGGAAGGCAACGTTGCCGGATTTAGTGCGAAATTGCCCGTTTGGGGAACAAAATTGGCGATATCCCATAGATGGATGAAGAACAGTCTAGAACAAAATCTTATCAGTTTGGCCCAGAATGTTCTCAAAGGCAGGCCAAAAAGCTGTATAAACCCCGTATGCGAAGTAGTATTGTATCACGAGTTGGTGCATCAAGAGTGCGCATCGTTGGGGCTATTGAGTGTATCGCGAGTTAGTGCATCAAGAGTGTGCATCGCGAGTTGTAGCGTGGAGATTTTCGAGAGTATGTTGAGTTCTGAGAATGACCAAACCAAGTTGGGAGCTGTACTGTAGTGCCTTGTTGTGAAGCTGTCTTCACCGTTATTACCTGATAGCCTGAAGGCTGTGTTGCTGATTGTTTCAGCGAGTTTGTCGTATTTTATGTCTCTAAACAAATTTTTGGAGCTCTTGAGTAATATGGGCTAATAAATTGTATTTTGGTTCTTCATCAAGTGTTGTCGTCAATCACTCCAAATCTATGAATCCATAAGAATGCAACAATATGTAGACTAAGTCCTGGATAAGAGCATTCTGAAAAAGTTACATAAAGCCAATTAATAAGAATGCTTTTGAGGAAACAAAAGAGGTAGCACACAAAGATAAAGTGGGATTTATATAGGATTGTGAATATATTTGATACATTTTAAATATACCAATGTTCCCACTGTCTGGTTGAATGGGTGAAATCCATGCTGCTTAACATGTATCAACTCAGTAAGACCAATACCTACATGGTAGTATTGCCATTCTTTCATGAAGCTGTGCCCAGAAGGTATACAGTACAAAAAAAAAAAAAAAAAAAAAAGATGAATTAGTCATTGAGCATGCTATATGCTTTTAGCTTTTCAGCAGCTGAAGATGATATTCACTAGCTTGTACCACATGAGTTTACTGCACATGTACTATACCAGGTTTGTGAGAATATTAGGAAGAAATACAATAGGATAAACAACTGCATTGCTACCATGAAAAAAAAATTCATATAACACTGTTATGCCATTTTGTACCGAGAAGTCGCAAGGCCCTATTCACTAGAATTCGTCGTAACCTGATAAGATTTGGATCAGATATGTAGTTTTCTTGTGCAAAAACTTTGACAAAATCAAATACTTCTTATATATTCTAGCTTCAACAGAAGCAATGACTATCAAGCATGCCCGATAAATGCTAAATGATTAAACCTAGAGCTAGAATTTTCTAGTGCATGACTACTATAGCTGGGTAGAGCACTTATCAAGTATGGTTCAGAGTTTGTAAGAAAACACTGAGAAGGAGAAGCAGTGAAAGAAATTGAAACTTGTGAGGGGCAACCTTCATGGATATGCTATAACTGCATTTTAATTAAAGATTGATCCAAATGTGCAAGCCTTTACAACTTCATTCTAACACTGTGTGTTCTTATAAGGCTGTAATCCAATGGTTTCTGTTAATGTTGAGGGAAGTTTCTCCAAATGCGATGACATCTTGAACTTAAAGCACCAACAACTTACATTCAAAAATCATAGAAATGTTGAGCATTATCAAGTACAAAACTTTTTTTTTTTTTTTAAACTACTAAATGTCGTGTGTACTTCCTAAAGTTGGTCACTTTATTTATAATAGTATGTAATTATTTTTTATTCAAGAGTGACTGAGAAATATTAGTGTAACTTGTTTTAGAACTGAGTAAATGCATTTTATTAGTACCTTTTTATCTATGTTTTCAGAACTCCATCCTTTTTATCCTATGATTGTGTTTCTAATAGTAACTCAAGTTTGAATGTACATTTTACATAGTTTTTTTTTTTTTTTTTTTTTTTTTTTTTTTTTTTTTAACTTTTGCGTGGTGATTTGTTATCATGTGTACAAACTTCTTGAAGGGTTAAGTTGTTCAAAGACAAATTGATACTAGATAGTAATGGAGTGTAAGAAGCATAATTGTAATGGGATAGAGGGACTAGTTGGTGAACCAGTAAAACTTTCTCATAGGATAACCATCATTTGTCAACTGCTTGCAAATAGTAGGATAGAAAAGTTCTTAAATACAAAGTTAGCAGATGTGCATCTACCACATCAAACTGCTGACTGTATTGGCCTGACAGCAGGCTTCAATGTACATCTGTATCAGCAGTACAATCTAGTGAGGCATATTCTGCACTGCCAGATGTTTGAAGAGCTGCATCAAAGATTATGTGAAATAAGATCCTTTGAGGGATGTACAATGAATCTGAAACGGACAGCATAGAGACTTGAAATAAAAAAAAGGTGATGCTTTTTCATGCAGAAGATACTCTCCATGACAGCATCTAAGCAACTGTCTTCCCCACACCACTGTTTGGAGGATACTTAACTCGAACCGGTGGCATTAATACTATGAATAGTTTGTGCAACTATTGCAGCCTGATTATTACTCTTAAGCCCCGTTCACATGCAACGCTCATTCACACAACCACAGTTTGCATTAGGGAGAAATGGGGATATGAAGCAGTTTCGCCTTCAGAACCAGTTCAGATGCACATTGTCTTCCATTCCTTAACCCTTTGACGAACGCGATATTATTTTTATAATTTTTTTAACTAAAAACTCTAGAAATTGAATATTATGATCCTAGAGACAAATAATATATGAATTTAAAAAAATCTACTCTTGCCCATTGTTCTGTGGGTGGTGGTCGCACTGTGAAACCACCGCGCGTCTAGGACTTGAAACTTACCAAGGTAAGTAGGAAAAAAAAACTTACCTTTCTGCTTGCACATTTCCAATAAATGACGAAATTTACGAATTTAAAACAAAATGCATGTAGGAATTGCACAATATATAATATATATATTTTTTTACATTATTTTACAAAGTAAATCGTCAGAAATTAAAAAATAAACATTTATGTAATTTTTATATAGCAGTGAAAGTACCTACATAATATGGACATTTGACTACATGGATTAAAAAACTCAGTACAATAAGGATAAAAAAAAGACTCAGTGCTTTTTTTTAATTTCAAAGAACAAATATTTTTTTGTGACATTGTTCAAAGCCATGTTTTGTCTTTTTGGTACATGCATGCCCACATTGCACGTTTCGCCACATGTATTAGAAAATGTACACTGATTGGATCTAAATTTCACTGATATATGTCCAGCGTTATTTAGTTTCTTTTCATCTTTCATTTGTGGTTTTTTTATGTTAATGAGGAGAGGCTTAGTCTTTGTGGCTTTGATACGGATCATTCGTTTCCCATTCATACTTATTTTATTCGTATTTCGCCCCAAAATTTTCGGAAAATATTTTTAATTTAAATAAAATTTTATGCGATTTCTATTTTTAATTTAAATAAAACTTTATGCGATTTCTATTTTTAATTACAGCAAAGTATATGTACATTAAATTTAAACCACAGGAAGGAATTTATAAAATCACAATACTAGCTTGGGGAGCAAATGTGTTGAAGTTGCTGGAAAAGAAAGACCTTTTTACTGGGCATTGTTTAGTAATAAAATAGCTCCGTGATTTCAAAACCCCTTATCTATATCCAGGTAAAAATAAACATTTCTATTCGAGAAGCAAGCAAACGCCATTGTGAAGAGCAGTGGTTTCAAGGCGCGACCACCGAGCCTCTAGAGCATTGTGGCGCAATGCTCTAGTGGGGCAGTAATCGCGCCCTGAAACCACAAAGCAAATGCCATACATATAGAGGGTTGTTTTTATATATGCAGTTTAATTATTGCTATTTTTTATTGTTTAGATAGAAATCATGATGTGCGATGAATAACTTTTGAAATTTAAAGTTTTTTATATTAATAAAAGGAAGTTACTTTGTCTCATTGAAAACAAGTTTTAAAAGGCATCTGATTTAAAGTACTAAGACCTAAAACATGTATGATTCTAATATAAGTCATTTTGTGTTATTTAGAGGTCAAAGATCAGTAATCAATTGATTTTCACTCAAAAATTTCGGAAGGAAGAGGAGAAAAAAATTCGAAAATTGGTGGTTTCAGGGCGCGACCACTGCGCATCAAAGGGTTAACCCATGAGCCACTGCGAGCAATGAATGATGTCACAAATGTGAATCAGATTGGCGGATTTACAACGTTTACTTATATCTTTTTTGACATTGTTTACTATTGTTATAGAAAACCATCAGAGTTTAATTCTTTAATTAATTAAAATGTACTTAAATTAATTTAAAATGCAATTTATGTATGAGACCAAATGATTAAAAGAAGAAAAGAAATCACATATGCTGCTGAGTGGTTTTAAATAAAATGTTTTGGGGCTGCTAAAATTTCAAACTTTGCTTTAAAAAAAAATGAATAAAACGACAAATTATTAGCATTAATATTAATTATAAAGATTTTAATGTTGATTATAAACATTTTAGAAAATATATTAAAATTAATTCATCTGTTAAAATTGTTTTGAACGTGTTTTACGAAGATTTTAAATAAAAGCCTATAATTTATGTTTATATCAACCAATTCATTAGCACTAGGTTTTATTTTATATAAATTTATATAATGAAATACAGTAATAAAATTTTTAAGAAATTTGAAATGATTTATTGACCATATAGGCAGCTTATATTCTTTAAACTGCGTTTTCTCAGTTTGCAAATTTTTTTTTTTTTTTTTTTTTTTGATAAATCCTTTTATTTAAAGTCCTAAAATTTATATAGATATGGCCTAAATTATTTAATATTTTTACTGCTTGATTAAAATTATATACTTTAGAGAAACAAGAATGGGTTTCGCAAAATACTGAAAAGTGGAAATATGATTGAGATCATATTTGTTTCAAAGTTTTTGCATTAAAATGTATTTTTATTTTTTCTCAGAAACTAATTCATTAATTGCAAAATCGATCTGTAAAGTTGTTAAGAACTTTCTAATAAATACAATAAGAAAATATGGGGGAAAATCATTGAAAATTGTAGAAGAATGACATTTTAATTGTTAAACTTTTCTTCCAAAAATTTAAAATTTAAAAAAAAATACTGCCAAAAATTTTTTTCTCAGCTTAAAATTATTTTGTCTTACAAAACCATTTAATAACAATCATAAAAGTAGATGAAAGTTCTTAAATAAAAAAAATCATTCAGAAGGTATCGAGTCTCCTTGTCAAGTTGAAGCTGATATGTTCGTCTTTAGTTTTAATTTGAAGAGTATTTCTGGAATACCCAGCATCCTTCTCGTCCGTACTTGTTTACAAATTTCCGTATTTCGTACAATTCTATGTAATTTTCTGGTTGATATCGCATCCTCAGATATCTACCAATGAGATTATTTCGCTCATAGTCCAGTGAGCGGTCAGTTGCGCATCAGCCATGTTGTTTGTTAAAATTATGTGAACCACGCAATCGTGCAGTGCAGTATGGGAAATCTCCACATTTACCCTGCTCCCGAGAGGTAGGAACATTCTATCTCCAATTCGGAGAAGCAGTTAATGCTTGTCGCTGTGTGAAGGGGCACTTTAGAAGAACCAGTTTTCGCTACTGATCGAATCTGCTCTTGTGAACAGGGCTTTAGAGGGTTGCTTTTGCTCATTAATATTTGCAGAAGAATGTGGTGGATTTTCCTCCCAGCTGTCAATTTCAGTGAAGAATCTCATGCTATGTGAATATGTTCAACACAGTGCTGGTTTGCTGACAGTGTTTGATATGGCATTGTGGAGGACCACTTAATAGGTCTGTATCTCTTGCCTGCTCGTTTAGAGAGATAGTGTTACCAATTTTTCTGCCTCAAACTATTGAATGGCCAACTCATCTATCAGTTGCTGCATTATACTATGTGATTGTGGCATGACAAGATTCCAGCCCATTTTAGGCATAATGTTTGGGGGCTCTTACATATGACATCTAGATAATAATGGATTGAACACAGTAGTCCCATTCATTGGTGTGCACAGCTCCATTTATTCATCCCTAGACCTAACTTCACTGCTCTTTTTCCTTCTAGGATCACGTGATAGATCTATTTTGTGCTGAGGACAAATACAAGGATTTTGTCACATGTATCTGCATAGCTACTAATGTGGACATCCGAGGGATACCCTGAATGTTTCAAAATGTCTGGGATTCCATGAAGTCTGGATGTCAGGCTTGCATTGCAGCTGTTGGCCAGAACTTTAAACATCTTCTGTGATCTCTCTGAATATCGTAGTGTTACATTTTGGTGAATAAAATAATATTCTTTACTTGCTCTTTCATTTGTCATATTATAAGGTATTTCTTTCTAATGTCTCTACAGTAGCGCCCGAACTAAAAGGATGGTGGATGATGATTCTCCCCACTAGGATTTGGCGATTGGGTCCCCTAAACCCCAGTCACCCTTTAAAAGGGGGAGTATATAAGGTATCGGCGCATATTCAAGAGGCCCATGGTTTGAGTCCCTGCAAGGGCATTGCTCATTTTTCACATCTCCTGCTTCAAGAAAAAAAAAAAAAACTAATGACTCTACAGTGTTTGCATATGGCTCTGCTGTTACCAACCTTGCATTTGCTGTCTTATTCTGATTCATTCTTTGAGTAGCCTACCCTTTCCAGAAATTTGTACATGCAGTGGTGAATCAACCTGTATGTTAATATTCTGTATTGGAATAGTAAAAGTAAATTTATTTTAGTTAAATAAATGTTTGAAATTCTGGTGCTTTGTAATACTAGTCATGAAGTGCATAAAGTCTTTTTTTATAGGTTACTAATATATAGAATCTAAAGGAAAATGCATAAGTTTTATTTCAAAATAGATTGTTCAAGACTGTCTTTAATCAGCTCTGCCTGCAGTAAAGTGGACATGCTTGATCAAATAAAAATAACTGTAGTGTCTCATAGTAGGAAATTGGAGAAGTTTTGAAATCTGACTCTGCAACCAAGTAAGGATAGATCAAAATTAACATCTTGAAATGAGCTAATATGTAATAATTATCAATTTATCAGTTGTAAACCTGATACAAGGTATTTTGCTTTGGTACAAATCTGATCACAAGTGAATGTTTTCAGATCTAATGGTGTATTCGATGAAAACCTGCTTTTTTAAAATTTGCCAGAGCATTAAGATGCTAATTTACATATATTGCTCATTGCATGTATATTCAGACTTGTAGTGGTAAAGGCATTGTCCCAAGGTAGAGCCTTTAGATTCTCTCAATATCCCAGACATTTAGGCCTGCTAAGTCAAAGGATTATTAGCCATATTTTCAATAAAAGACAAAACTTTAAGCTTGAGATATGCAAATTGCTACCAAGCTTCTATTAGCATACTACTCATCTATTTAATGTGTGACCACCAGCTTCCGAGCTGTAAAGTCGTTGAATACTGATAGTTCGGTCCGAGGTTCAAATTCCTGCATGGCTGTTTTAATGGCTTTTCCAATGTGTAATGTGTATACAAGCCACTTTTCCTCTAGAAAAACCTCCATGAAGGCATCCCTCCTCTTAGCAGATAGCCCTCGAGGCTTTGCCGTAATCACATAAACCAAACCAAAACTCTATTTATTGTTGTGTGGTAGTAATATTTCTTAACAAGTGTAATCAAAATGCCAGAAATGCTTTCAAGCAGGAAGCTTACAAATTTGTGTGTGTTCCTTAGAGAATTCGCAAAGTGATTTTTGCCACAATTCATTGCCTGAAAGAAATGAGTAACATAATGCCTCATCTTTGACTTGACAGGCTTAGACATTTGAGTATTGGAGTGACAGGCTTAGACTTTTGGGTATTGGAGTGAGAAGATGTGTCTTATTGCACTTTCAAATGTAAGCACAGGTATGATAACTTTCCTAATTCTCTACTATGGCCATTCAGTCATTTTTATCTGGTTGAGCATTATTCATTTTACAGGAGATAAAATGAACAGTGTGTGATCACTCGTTTCAGTAAAGAAAGGATATATAGAATTTAATTTTTAAGTTTATAGTAAATTTAATAATTTTTTTTAACTTTTATTTGCAGGAGAGGTTTTATGCAAGACCAAATGAAAAACAAAGTGAAAAATGGAAGTATGTTTTCTTTGTATTTTCTAATAATAAAATTTATCACTGTAGCAATAATGAAATTGGTATGTTTTTAAAAGTAGATATTGGATTAAAATTAAAGATTTCTAATAAACAAAGCATTTTATTTTTATAATTATAAATGAGAATAATCAAGTGTATTTAAGATTAAATATCTTGAAAAATAAAGAAGAAAAAGCTTAAATGATAAATTAAAAAAATATATTGTTCTTGATTCTTTCTCAGGAACAGCTGACGTTATTTAAAAAATTTTACTGTATTAATGTTAGGGGAATTTGTGTTGAAAGTGATGTTAACACAGTAGAATCTATAGCACGAAAGGAGAATACTGGATGTAAGTGTTTTAATGGATACTTTCTTTACACTTTCTTTAAACTCAACAGGATAGCTGAACGATGCTTGTTAACCTATGGCATATGAAAAAAGCAAGATGAGATAACTGGTGATAATTTAACGTGTTCACTACTGCATCGTATCTTTTGGATATACTTTGCATTATACCCATGATTGGGCGCTTGACTACAAGTTGATGCACGTCCTAGACTGAAATCCCACATTCTAAAAGACTCCTATTGCCATTCTATCTTGCAAAATGCACGTCATCAAACCATGCATCATGATGGCGCACCATAAGGGAGAACCACAGCCACACTGAAAACCTCATGCATAGGCACATCAAGTAGACCACAAAGGCAATAGCCACATCATTCTTACTTACGAGATGATAATCACACAGATACCCCCATCAGAACGATATGTAGCTTTGGCTTATACATGGGATTATAGAGCACAACACTTCTCATTGTTTTCAGCACTGTGAAGATGCAAAGGGATTGCCAATTTCCCAAAACTCTTCCTTATCCAGCTGAAAAGGAAATAAAACTAAAAAGATTACATTGATTAGTTAAAATTGTAGACCTAGTAGATTCATACATTTTCTGTGTTTAACTTTACCAAAATTCTTTGTTAAAATATCCGTGAGCATTTCTTCTATAGATGCTTACTTAATATTGTTTTCCTTTTTGTCATATAAATCGCTATAATAATCTTTAATAAAAGAACCATCAGTATGTTTTGCTGTAGAATGGTGAATTGGATTTTTTACTAAAGGTTGTGTACGTAGCATATTCGGAAACTAAGTACCATTTCATTCTAGTGCCGTCGCAGCGCTGTGGTGGGCATCCCGCGCATGCGCACTAGTCTTTCTTGTTCACTGACTTTCAATTGTCGCCATTTTGGTTGCTCTATGTTGTGTTTTCAGTTTGCTGTGCACATTCAAAATTTTTAAGACAATTAGTTCTCCCACTGACTGTGAGATTCGTGCCGTGATTAAATTTTTGAATGCGAGGAATGTTAAACTGGCCGAAATTTATCGTCAAGTGACAGAAGTTTACGGTGAATACGCGATAAGTGATGGAATGGTGAGACAATGGGTAAGAATGTTTAATGCAGGTCGAACAAATGTTCACACCGAGGCTCGGAGTGGTCGGCCTTCTGTTGTCGCCGATGATTTGGTAAGAAAAGTTAATGAAGCAATTCTTGAGAACAGATGCTTCACAATGACAACTCTTTCAGAGGCATTTCCACAAATTTCATGTACTGTTTTGTTCGAAATTGTGTCTGACCGCTTGAATTACCGCAAACTGTGTACCCGATGGGTTCCAAAAATGCTCACTGATGTTCACAAAACAAAGCGACTTGGTAATGCCCTGACATTTCTCACGTGGTACAATGATGAGGGAGAAAACCTTTTAAACAAATTGTGACAGGTGATGAAACTTGGGTGTTCATTTCACACCAGAATCGAAACAACAATCGATGGAGTGGAGACACACTCATTCTCCGAAAAAACAAAAGTTCAAAGTGACAATGTCATCACAAAAAATCATGTGCACTGTCTTCTGGGATAGGAAAGGCGTTTTGCCTACTGAATTTCTTCCCAAAGGTGAAACCATTAATGCGGCACGATATTGTGAGACTTTAACAAAACTAAGGCATGCCATTCAAAACAAACAAAGAGGAATGCTCAGTAAAGGAATTATGTTGCTCCATGACAATGCTCGCCCCCATACTGGTGTCACTCAATCATTAATTGGACAGTTTCATTGGGAGCAGTTTGATCACCCGCCGTACAGCCCGGACTTGGCGCCGTCCGACTATCACTTGTTCCTGCACATGAAGCGTGAGCTTGGTGGCAAGCGCTTTGGATCGATGACACAAAAAATGCTGTGGAGTCGTGGTTATCGAAACTGGCGGGAAGTTTCTTTGACGATGGTATACAAAAACTGGTCACCCGCTATGACAAGTGTTTGATCATTGGCGGAAGCTATGTTGAAAAATAGTTTGACATGTATTTTCACGTAAAAATAAAATTGAATTCGAAAAAATTGTTTTACTTTCTTTTTTTTTTTTTTTTTTTTTTTTCAAAACGGTACTTAGTTTCTGAATACGCCTTGTATTTTGATTATCTTACACAACACAGTTGGTTCTACTATTTTTCCCTCAATGACAAACACAAGTGCATCACTTCTTTTGAAACTTAGATTAATGCTACATATTTTGTTTCAGTACTTGATAGTGCTACAATACTTTTCTTGCATGACTTAAAAAAAAAAAAAAAAAAAAAAAAAAATCAGATGTCCTGAAACCATAGCCACTAAAAGATTTCCCCATTGAGAGTATTTTTGGCCCATTTCACATCTACATAACATACATGACTGTCATTCATTTTCTAAGTTATTTATGTGTTTAATGTATATTTAAGATATTGTAATTTATGTTTTGCTTGAATCCAAAGAAAATATTTTGGGTTACTGTTAAATTGAAGCTATGCAGTTATATCTATATTCCATACCTATGCAATTATATCATTATTCTGATCCCTAAATCTATATTCTGACCCTTTGTGCTTTTTACTCTTGCAATTATAGCACCTAAAGTTTTCACATTCTTAGAGTTTCCTGTGGTATTTAGTAACTAATGCATCCTGAGTGTTACATTTTCTTGTGCTTTAAATTGGCAACTTTTGTATTCCTATAGTAATCTGATTTTTAGTGTATTCCAGTAATTTTCAGTCGTGGCAATTTATCATGAGATTCTATCATGATTCTGAAACTTTCAAATTCTTCAGTTAAGCTACATAATATTAAAATAATTAGGAATTCCTCCAGTTATCTACAATTTCACAGAAAAAAGTTTAGTAATCCAGCTTTGTTTCATTCATATTCATCTTTTTTGAGATATGTTGCTTCATAAGGCTTACTTTAGTTACAGGACTTTTCGACTGATGAATTTCATGCAATTTCATCCACACTTTGTACAAAGATTTGCACTTTTTTATGTGCACTACCTCTGAAATTTCATGATGAGAGCAATAATTGCGAAAGCTTACTTATCTTTTCGGGAACCCACCAGCAGCTGAGTGATAAAGTTGGTGGTTTAGTTCTGAGGTTCAAATCCCATTAACGAGTTGGCTAGATGGACATTTTCATAGTGTTTCCTATGTGTAACATGTATATGAACCAGTTTCCCTTAGGCACTCCACAAAGACATCCCTCCCCTCAGGCAGGTAGCCTTTGAATGCTTTGCTGTAATCAAATAAACCAAACTGATTTTTGGACCCATTTTTCAAGTTTGGCTTGGTTAATTTTGGAAGTTTCTTCCCAAAGTTCTGACTGGGTTAAAAACATTTTCATGTGAAACTTCCATATTTCAAAGTTAGTTTTATCTGATTTTTTAGTTTGAATATTAGGGCTCACAGTTTTCATTAGCTATGTGCAGTTTCAATAACTTCAAGGGGAAAAGTAATTTTGCACATCTCCAGTGGACTTCCTGGGTCCATAGTCTTTCTGTTAGTGGGAGTTTATGTTGAGAGTGATTGCTGTCTGGTAGAATCTTGAGCACCAAAGGAGAATACTACATGTAAGTAAATAACAAAAAGTTTTAATTAGTACTTTCCTTTCACTTTTTGTAAATTTAAAAGGATAGATAAACAATGCTTGTCAACCTATGATGTATGAAAAACTGAAGATCAGATAACAGATAATAATTGCTGCGTCATATCTGTTTCCTACTTGGCATTAGATCTGTTGTCAGGTGCTTGACTTCAAGTTGATGAAGTGCTTCACCGTAAATACAGCCTGAACTGGAAACTCTCGTTCTAAATGACTGTTATTGCCATTCTTGTCTTGAACAACTAAATCCATATCAGCATACTGTGAATTGCAACATGGCACCACCATGGAAAGAACCACAACTGCTGTCAAGATGATAACCATATCAGGATGGTAGCCATGTGGATAATCACATCAGTCTGACTTCCAGGATGATAACCATATGAATAGCCACATCAGGATGATGTATAGCTCTGGCTTCTACATAGGATTAAATAGTACTGCACTTTTCATCATTTTCAGCCTTTTGTAGATGCAAAGGAGAATGCAAATTTTTCAATAATTAACGAAATTTAACATATATTCAATTTTAGTTTGTTTAATGTGGCAATTTAAATTATATGCCATTTTAATTCGTATAGTGACTAGCAGATGTTGGCTTCTGCCCTAATGGGTTAAGATCCTAGACATAAATAGTATATTCTTAGTGGTGATGTTCCCCACCCAAATGGGGATATTTAAAATTTGTAGGTCTGGAATACTTTAGGGTCAGGAGGATTAAAATTCCCTCACATTCCATTCCTCTAGGATGCTTTTAATCAAAACTAGGATGAGGTTTAGACAGATTTAGCCCAAAAGATTTACAGACAGGTAATAATTTGAGAGAATGATATATTAAAATTTGTATTCAAACCTGCAATCAAGATTCATGTGCAGTTTGTAATGTTAAGTAATGAAGATTGCTTCAAATATTTCTGTAGGGATCTGAAATGCAATTTATATTATTATTTGTATAATATAATATTTAATTCTAAATCTTATTTACAGTGCAAAAGGAATGGCAGAAATGTTATTTCAAGAAATGGAAAAAGATGGCAAAGCCTATAGTGCAATTATTGCAGGGGCTTCAAAAGTAAAGCCACTTTTGTTTTTCTGAAGACATTTTTGTTGAATTAAATACTCCTAGTATCTGTATCCTGAGATTAATTTTCTGTGTTCTTTTTTTATGAACTTCTCAAGATATTAATATGACACATTTTGTTAACATTTAGTATTTTGGGTAACATTTTGTTACCTAGAACCTTATAAAGAACCTACATCATGAAGGAATTAATACTGTAAATAGAGGCAATTCAAAATAATTATTAATTCAGTTCATGATTCCATACCTGTTAATCATTTATTAATTTGGTATACATGAAATGAAAATAAAAATCTAAAAAATTCTAGAATATCATCAAGATATTGATCACTTCCTTAATGAAGTGCTGTGTTTAATCAGTTGCAGTAAACCTAGTGACTTAATTCTTTGTTTACAGAATTATTTGCATTCTCAAATAAATTCTTATTGTTAATAAGCTGTTGGCATTTTATAATACAGTCAAAAGTCATTAATCCAGACTCGTCGGGACTTCGGCGATTCCGGATTATCAATTTTTCCGGATTATAGATCATCAGTTTAAATCTCGTAAGATGGCATGCAGAAATTCTAAAATTAAAAATATGAAACCGTAATTTATGAAATAAAGAACAATTATGATCTAAAGGGTATCAAAATTTACAATAAAAAAGCTTAATATTTATTTGTTTACTTTATTAAACATTTCTTTCAATGTAAGTTGTTTAAGTTGCTTCATTTTATGTGATAATACTTTCTCTTTAATTCTATAAACAGACATAATTTCTTGTTCAGTTACAAAGTTTCGCTGTTCAAGTCCCGTTAATTGCTGTGCCGAGAATACAGACTAACTTGTCAATCGAAATTTTTTCGTTTTCACTCACCTTCTTCATGTCTTTATCCATTTTTTGCAGCAATTCCACTTTTTGTTTGATGGACATCGAAACATACTTTCATTTTGTACGATCCTTTGGGAGCTCCAGAATCGGAAATTCTATTTGACATAATCGAAAGTTCAAGTTTACTTTTATAATATTGCTCTTACAGTCTGCAAAAAATAATAAGCCGGATCCCATTCGAAGATTAAGGAACAGCGCAATCATCAACATTAACTGAAATAGATAATTAGATAATTTTAGCTTATACCGTCCGTTATACATCAAACGCGCACACAAAAACGTATTCTGCGCTTGCGCACATGCATATGCGCAGTAGTAAAAGGTCTTACGCGCACGCGTAAATGCCTATGCGCATGTGTCAACGCGGCGCATGCATAGAAAGTTTTTAGCTTTGAGGTCCGGATTATGGGTGTCCGAATTAACGACTTTTGACTGTATAATACTTAGATTTTGTATTATCATATTATATAATATGTTGGCATTTTTGTATTATACAGTACAAACTCCGAAATCTAGAATGATCTAAAATCCGGACCTTAAAGCCACCAACGAAAATTGTTTTAGGAATTTTTCTTATGCTTTATGCATGCACACTTGATTTTTACCCCATAATAAAACGTGGAGAATCTGATTCTTAATTTCACTTTGGCACTAAATAAAATATCGTGTTATTAAAGAAACAATCATTTTAACATAAATTTGTGTGATAAAAAATTTTGCTCCGTATCTGCATATCTGCTTGGCATACATCTCAAATCAAAACATTCTACATAGAAACATCGTAGATTTTACAACTACTAACATTTTATATCCCTGATGTGATCTTGGTGAATCATTATTTATTATATTTTGCTTTCATCATTGTATGCTTATCAACACATAACAAAGAGTATGGAAATCTTTTATGTTGAAATCACACTTGGCGATAATTACAGATTTAAGTTCCACCAAATGTCGATGAGGAAACATTTAATAAAAATTTCTTTCCAGGTGCAAAAAAAAAAAAAAAAAAAATTTAATGATACTCGTAGGCCAAAAGATTAGATTTAGTGCTATTTGAATTAAGAATAACTGATTTTTTATTCACATAAACCTAGATCTGGTGCCAGCGCTCATATAATGCACCGAATGGTAGAATTTAGGGAAGACAAAATTTTTGGAATTTAGAGAAGAATAAAATTAAGGGATGGTAAAATTTTTAGAATTTAGGGAAAGCACTGGGATCATAAGGGCGGCAAAAATTTAGGACTTATTTATAACTTAATTTAGAACTTGGTTTACCTGGTGTCGCAAAAATTCTTCTGATTGTAGATAACTGTTCAACTTGTACTTCACTTGGAGTTTTAGAGAAAGATAATGTACCCATATTATTCTTCCCTTCAAGCTGTACATCTATCATTCAGCCTATGGATATCTGAATAGTGCATGCGCTGAAATGCAAATATAAAGTAGTTTTTTTAAATTCTTTATGATTTTTTGAATAATGGCAAGACAATTCAAGAATTTAAAAAATATTTTAGCATAAAATCTGTTCCCAAGATATTTCCATTCACAATATCTTGGGAGGATGTGCCTTCAGATGCTGTGCTTAAAAAAATGCTTGGGATATTTACAGCTAGTTACCAAATTTCTTGGTGAGGAGGGTGAAGATGAATTTGAAGGTTTTAGGATATTTCAGACTGCTGTTAAAGTTTTTCCGTTAATGGATTTTGTAAAGAAATGTGGAGAGATAGTAATAAATAAAGGTAATATAACAGAATTTTTTCATTGCAATGGTAATGCTCCAATCACAGTCAATTGACAGACAGCGAAATCTGTAGTATGGTTTTAGATCCAGAAAATACCGCTACCAGTAGGGAAGAAGGTGACAGAGAGATTATTGAAAACAAAAAAAAAAATTTGATTGACAAGTTAGTTGGAATTCTCGAAGCAGTAATTCCAAGACTTGAACAGTGGAACTTTATAACTGAACGAGAAATTATGTCTGTCTATAGAATTAAAGAAAAAGTATTAGCAACAAAAAAAAAAAAAAAAAGAGAAGAGAAGAGAAGAAAGAAACTTAAACAATTAACATTAATGTTTATTTACATTAAAGTAATGTTTAATAAAATAAATATTAAACTTTTTGTTTTAAAATTTTTATACCCTTTAGATCATAGATGCTTCATTATTTAATAAATCACAATTTCATATTTTTAATTTTATAATTTGTACATGCCATTTTACTATATTTAAGCTGATGATCTGATATCCGGAAAAATCCCAAATCCGGAATCGCTGAAGTCCCAACGAGTCCAGATCTCGGACTTTGTACTGTATATTAATGTATAATTTCTGTAACTTTTATGCATAGTATCTGATATAAATAGTTCAATAATATGTGCAGAACATCTGTTAGTTTTAATGCAAATAGAAATTTGATGTTGAAAAACAGAATATAATTTAGAAATTAATAATAATAGCAGTAGTAATAATTTTACTACTTTAATTTGCTGAAGATAAACTAATTATAAATCTCATGTCTGAGAGACAGCAAAGAAAGCATAATACAATTCATTTCATGATATATGAAATATATAACCAGAAACAGTTGTCAGAAGATTAACTTAGATTTTACATAAATTAGTACAGTTTTAATGAAAATTTTTTTTTTTTTAAGTTCCGGAATGCTGTTCGAGCTGAGACTTTATATGAAGAAATGAGAAGTAAAGAACTAAAAGGTTAGTGTATAAATTGTAAACAGCTTTCTTTATAATAATTAAATGTTTAATTAATAGATGTAAAAGATATAACCTAGTTTAGATTCATATAATTTGTTAAACATTTTTGACCGACTTTTTAACAATCAAAAACAAAAACGTGTAATATACACAAGGTATAATTCTTGATTAGGAACTGGACTGCAAAGCCTAACACCAAATATTTTAGCAAAATAAATAAATAAAATAACATTTATCAATGAATATCATGTTTGCATTTAAAGAAACATCTAATGTTTTTAGCAAAAAGAAAGAAAGAAAAAAACTCCCATAACATTTTAACATCTATCAATAAATTCCATGTGTGCCTTTCACCTTAGATTTATGTAATCAAAATCCAAGTGAATGTGAGTCATCTTTGTCTCTTTTTGAGTAGAAAATATGTGTATCTCAAATCCTACGGACATGATACCATCTTGTGCTAGAGATTTCCGAAACTCTAACAGAAATACATGATAGGTGGGAGTGAACGAGAAAAAGTTCAGTTGTGCTGATGTTTCAGCCAGGAAATGAATGTACTTTGTACTTGCACATCTGCATTACAGGTTAAAATTTAGGTGAAAGGGTTAAAATTTTATTTACCTCAAAAACTTATGCAGTTTTTTAAATATATGGACCTTTAATAAATTTTCAAACATTTAGATAATTGTATCTTACTATTTTTATACACCTAGTGGTTAAAATCATGAAACAGAAAAACATATTTTTAAGTGCTTGATTTAGTTACACTGATCTAATTTAGTTACAGAGAAAAGTTTTTATGCTTTTACCAAAATTTTGTATGAAACCTCTTTCATATCTCTTTCATGTATATATATGCATGAAAAGTTTGAAGAAAAATTCGACTATTTTTATTATTTGCATCATGTTTATATAAATACTGTATATTTAACTGCATTTGGTACAAATATTCTTTAAGTTCTAATGTCAAAGCACTAAATAACCAAGCAGCCAAACACAAGCATAAAATTTTGTATTTGTCCTATTTCCTGGAAGTTAAGTTCAGTTTGGAATTAAAGCATTATATTTCTGCAAAAAGCTTATCTTTCGAATTAGAAAAGGTATAAATACTAATTATAACTTTTGTATGTTGCATCTTCACATTATTTTAATTATGTAACACATTTAGAGAGTTGTGTTTTGATGGATTGTGGAATATAGTGTTGAAATATTGCATGATTTTGAATATATCAAAAATGCAGAAGGAGACAGTTCCTTTAGTAGAACTTCTATAGAATGCAGTCTTATATCTCATAACTCCCCCCCTTAACTATGATATTTTTTATAATTGCTATGCTTCATCTTCAAAGACGCATTTCTCAAATGCATCGAAATATATTTATAAAGTTTTCTATGGGATTACTTTATTAATTGGTGATATTTATAGCACTGTCATTCATTTTTGATTACTAGTATACTACAATATTATAGTTGTTAGTATAGGTGTGAGATGTATAATTTATAAAATATTTTCAAATTAAGCCAGAATGGACCTCGAATTGGGCTAATTTACCATTAAATTAATTTAATTTTCAATTCTAATATATTTTTTGCCTTTAACTTATTCCATCAATTAGTATTTTACTGTGTTTTATTTTTTGCCTTTAACTTGTTCCATCGATTAGTATTTTACTGTGTTTTATAATTTACTTTTTATTTCGCATATAACCTAATATAGTACCTCATTCAATTTGATTACTTTTTTAATACATGTGTTAAAATTTCCGAAAATATAGCTTTTGGTAACTTTTTGGTGAGCTGACTACAATTCATCTTCTCATTTCCTTAATTTTGCAGCACATTGTGCAAAAAATTTTTGACCAAAATTGGTCTTTTTTGTATTGTTCTTACAACTTTACTTACAATATTTTTAATTGATGTAGGTAATGTTTTTTTCGCTCAGACGGTATAGTGGTTAGGGAAGCTTACTACAGTACTGAAGGGCTCGGATTCGAATTCCGGGTAAGACGTGGATGCTTGTAAATGTATAATGTCAATGCGGCATGGTGGCACTCTAAATATGCGGCAAGCCAAAAATTCTTTCGTGTGGATTGGTGGGAGATCTCCAGGTGCTCTCCCTTAAAATTATTGTTGGGAAATAGAAGTCCAACCTCTCTCCAGCTTCAGAAGTCCAACAAGACAACAACAATGTTAATTTGCTCTGTCTAATGTTGATGGCTGTTTATTTTTATTTTTTATTTATTTATTTATTTTAGGTACTGTTGAGGCTTATAATGGTTTGTTAACTGTTGTACCACTTCTTCAAGAAGGTGGAGATACTCGGTGGGAATATGCAATGGTTTGTTTATAATTTGTTTTCTTTTTTAATTTAGCCTTTTAGAAAAACTGAGATTTAAGTACTTAAATGCAGTATGCTTTATTTATATTTCTTTCTTTCTATTTAGCTTATAAAGTTGCTTTGAAATTATGTCACAAATTTAAATGTTATAGTTGTGAATTTTATTGTAAAATGCTTGGGAATTTTTTGTACTCTGTCCCTATAATTTTCATAAAATTATTTTATTTTTATAGCATATATTAAGCCATATGTCCTCTGATGGTGTGAAGCCTAATCTGCATACAATGAATGCACTTTTAGCAACACTTTCAAGATCAACAAGGTGGAATAAATGTAGAGCTGCTGCCTTAAAAGTCTTAGCTGAAATGAAGAATCTCAAGATTGGTACTTGAATGTTTTTATTGCTTAAAAATAGATAAATTATTTGAAAAATTAGACCCTATTGTACTATCAGACCAAACCCTATTCTACTGTCAGTGTTATTAAAATATTAGCATCTCATTCCTTGCCAAAAAGAAAATATAAAAATCAATATGAAACTTATTTTGTGCTTCAGTTAACATCTACAGAATATATTTTATCTTCTTATGTAAAAATACTAATGAAATTTTGAAATGTAAAACACAGCATTAACACAACCTCTTGGTTGTGAATGGTCTGTGAAACATGTCACATGCAGCAAGACTCTTCTGTCACTTTCTGTAATGTGTGCACTTATTCCGGTACTGTTCTGTTATCAGGACCAGATAAAGAAATTGTGTGTCTGCATATATGTATGTGTTGATATATGCATGTATATACAGTCAAAAGTCAGTAATTCGGACACCCATAATCCGGACCTCAAAGCTAAAATCCTTCTGCGCATGCACCACGTTGACGCATGCGCATAGGCGTTTTATGCGTGCACGCAAGACATTTACGACTGCGCATATGTGTCTGCGCAAGCGCAGAATACGTTTTG
This sequence comes from Stegodyphus dumicola, assembly GCF_044657685.1. Lineage (NCBI taxonomy): Eukaryota > Metazoa > Arthropoda > Arachnida > Araneae > Eresidae > Stegodyphus > Stegodyphus dumicola. The sequence goes on along the minus strand of NC_140774.1, from coordinate 173,793,757 downwards.
GCGTGCACGTTTAATGTAAAACGGACGGTATAAGCTAAAATTATCTAATTATCTATTTCAGTTAATGTTGATGATTGCATTGTTCCTTAATCTTCGAATTGGATCCGGCTTATTATTTTTTGCAGACTGTAAGAGCAATTTTATAAAAGTAAGCTTGAACTTTCGATTATGTCAAATAGAATTTCCGATGTTGGAGCTCCCAAAGGATCTAGAAAACGAAAGTATGCTTCGATGTCCATCAAACAAAAAAACGAATTGCTATAAAAAATGGATAAAGGCATATCTTTTGTTTATATAACCGTTCCGAAATCTGTTTATCAATTTCACGCTGCTCTGCGCGCGGGGGGAGGGACGTCGCAGCGCACAATGAACTGGAAGTTGATCTGTCAGCACTATCGTTATCTTTAGGGCAGGTGTTTTTATTTTATTTGGCTTATAATTCCTTACTAAATGTAGTATTTAATCACGATGTACTCCGTCTTTGATATGATTTAAATCAAATTCCTCGTCATTATAAATATCACGAATACAAATCAAATAGTTTTCTGGTTGCAATTTTCTAATTTCGACTATGCGTAAGATATGCTTTACGCATACGCGCGTTGAAAGAAATGTTTAATAAAGTAAACAAATAAATATTAAGCTTCTTTTTTTGTAAATTTTGATACCCTTTAGATCATAATTGCTCGTTATTGTATAAATCACGGTTTCATATTTTTAATTTTATAATTTCTGCATGCCATCTTACCAGATTTAAACTGATGATCTATAATCCGGAAAAATCGATATTCCGGAATCGCCGAAGTCCCGACGAGTCCGAATTAAAGACTTTTGACTGTATATATGTAAGTACAAATGTGTGTGTATATAATATGGGAATCGTGCCTCAATGAATCACCAGATGTCGCTATCTACCTCTACTCTGTAGGAACTCTCCAGGTAGACACAACTTCAGTTGGATCGAGAAGTCCGCGAGAAGCGGTCCAACAGAACGCTCGCGAAGGAGCTACAACTAGACGCTTACTGGTCTCGCGTAGGCGATCGGACTTGGAACTTATCTAAAGTGACCGCACGTAGGTGGTCAGCTGTGACTTTTTACATCTCCATACTGGAACCAGTGTTGTAATTACTCTCCTAAACATATTTAATCCATTTGTACATACTCATTCTGTTTATCTTTTCTTCTATAAACAGGAATAAAACCTGATACTTTGAATCGTGAGTGTGATCTCTGTCTGATGATGAGACGTCACCCTCACAATACTTATGAACATATATGCACATACATCAGACATTCATACATTTCTGGATCTATTCCCCAATAACAATACAGTATCCTTTTTTTTTCTTTTATTGCTACTCTTTTCTCAATGTACAGTCAATACATCAGTTTTGGTCAGATATATTTCCGTTCCTTCTTTTTTTATTTAGAAAAGCCTCATCTCCAGTCTATTATGGCGGGAAGGCGCTATTTATCAGAGTAAGAATACCCTCGTATTGTTAGTGAACCATTTACTAATGCAAATGAGAATACTGATTCATTTTCTAAAGAGTTAAAAAGTGATACTTTTTCTAAGAGTTACAAAGTGATACTTCTCTGTGCTTCGAGATTTACCACACTTGTTTTCATTTTAAATTTTGTTACTTATTACTGTAAATAGTCTTTATTGTGTTCTTTTTATTTATTTTAAACTTTATTGATGTATTTTATCAGTTAAAACTTTGGAATAATTTGAATAGCGCTTCTGAAAATTATTTTAGAAGGTAAGCAATTTTTTAAGTATATTTTCATGTAAAATAAAGAAAAAAATGTTTTAAGGGCTGATTTTAACATATATAAGAGCTCAAATAATAATCTAAAATGATACCAAAAATTACAATGCTAGAAGCAAAACTGTTTTCCTGATTTTTGTTATAAAATTAGGCTTAGTGATGCAAAACCTCCGTCCTGTACGGTGACTGCCTTCGATTCTCTTCCGTCCCACACGAGCGTCTTAAACAAAGTTGCGCCATCGCGAAAAGGTTAATCAGCAGTGTGAGTTTCTCTTGTTTAGGATTGCTCTAAAGGACTGTATCTTTCTAAAAAACAATATTGTCTTTATTCAGCAGTGTGAGTTTCTCTTGTTTAGGACTGCTCTAAAAGACTGTATCTTTCTAAAAACAGTATTATAGCCACCATACGAAAATTAATTAGAAAGCACACAAGGCCTATCTGCTTAAGCATAAAGAATGACTTTGTAAAGAGCTTTCTAAAGGAAACTGACTCAAATATTTGTTACACATAAGGAAAATTATAAAACCTCCATGCAGCCAGCATTAAATAGTTTTATTCATTTGTGTCTTAGTAAAGTAAAACCTCTTCATGTAAATATTTGTCACAAGCCTCACATCAAATGCATGGCTGTATCTTGAATAATAAAGTTTTTTCCTTATTTATAGGTGCATAAGTCTGTTTGCAGCAATAATTTGTTATAAAATAATATCATAATTTTTCTCCCCTTACTTTGTACTGTAGCCTTTTTTTTTTAACTATATTATTTTATGTTTTCTGTCTTGAATTCTTGAGTGGGGGGAGGGTAAGTCTTAAACTTGTTTAGTCATGACTGTAGCTTTTTAAAACTGTTTAAAGTGTTAAAATGTGTAGTAACTTTTAAAATTATTAGATTTTTATACTTTTCAAATTTTAAAAATTTTGTAAATGTTTTGAAAAATTACAGTTTAACGTCTTGTAAGTTAACATTAAACTGTAATCATGAAAATTTCATATTACATTTTTTGAGGGAAGGGAGATGGAGACATTTTACTGCATTTAAGAAATTTTATTTTATTGCTTTTATTACTACTTTATTACTAAAAGTCATGAGATCCATTGATCCTTGAATTAATTCAAGCATGTTTGCTAATTAAATGAAAAATGGAAGAATGCTGATAATATTTGTAAAAGGTAATTGAAGAAATTTCAGTTGTTCTTTTTTGTGTGTTTAAAAAAGGAAGAACAATAACTTTGATACTATGATTTTATTTTTTGTGTAAAGTTTTCATAGACATCTGATCTTGATATATAAAGTAACAGAATAGTGTTTTTCAATGTTAAAAAAAATCAAAATGATAAAACTTATAGAAAGTTGTTAAATTAACTTGCATCATAATAATAAAATCTTAAAAATCTCTTAGAATATGTACCGTGTTTCTTTATTTTTTAAAAGGAGTAAAATGTTTTCCAAAAAATTTATTGTATTTTCTTTTTTCAGATCTAAGTCTTGGTACTTATCATTATATATTAATGATTTTTTATGGAGATGGTAAGAAGCTTTATTTTGATTCAAATGAATGACCTTCTTTCTGTCTTTAAGCCTACACATGGTGCATATGTTCTATTCATTATTTTACAGCCATTTGTGTAATCATAAAATGTAAACTGTGGGGTTGCTGAAAAATAAAGGAAAGAGTGTTGTACTGTAATGAGGATATTAAATCATGATTTAACCTAATTCAAAATAGATCTTTTTTTTCCCTTTTTTTTTTTTTTTTTTTTTTTTTTACATTTTTAATTTATATATTTCCATAGTAAACAAGTAAAAGGAGTTGGAAAGTATAAGATAGAACAGGAGGGCACTAAGGGAAATCTGCTGGCAATGTAATAAAACCATAGAGCATCTAAACTTGAAATAAAATATTATGTTGTATGCATGATATGAATATGTCCATGCTTATTAGAACTAACTATGATTGGTACTCTATAATTTATATCACAATGGAAGATTTATATCAATAAAGTAATAAAATATGTTTGCAATGCATACAATTTTTTAAAACCCAAGCTGGAGTAGCTAATATCATGGCCAATTAATATCCAAAAACCGAGAATGCCTTTTATATTTCTAGAGATTCTATACGGGATCAGCATAGACCCATTGGAGGTTGATAACCAAATATGCATTAGTAACTGATCATCATAATCAAGATATTGTTGATTGTGCACACACACACACAAAAAAAAAACTATTACTGACTAATTGTTTACTAATATAAAGCTGCATCATGTAGTACAAAAGAAATCATAATGAATATCAGGAAATTATTTAATGTTAAAATATTATTTAATATATTTTTTAAATCAATAACTATCTTTTAAAATATAAATTTTTTAAACCATGAGTGCAGTATATAAAAAAATTAAACTCGGGAACAAGAAAACACAATCAAAAAATTTTAAGAATGCAAAACTAATGAGCCACTGCAAAATCTATGTTTATTCTTTCACCCATGCTGGGGTGAAAGAATGCATTGAAATTTCTTAACAGAAGTCATGCTCAGATGGTAATTATGTCTTCAGTATGTAAGTATTCACTCTGTATTTGACAAGAACAATTCAAACAAATTGCTGCTACACCTGCATACCATAGGAGAAAAAACCTTTACACCATGTTAATGCATCAATGTGGAAATTGCTAATCAAGAAATTGGAATACACAGTAGAAAGTTACCAGCAATCAGAGAACTGTGATATAATTATATTCATGCTGTACTTTTAGCTCTGAGCTTTTTTGTGTGAACTTTCATATCTTTGTAAGAATGCTAAGTCAATCTTAATACTTCTGTTTTTTAATGTTGTCATTTTAATGTATATATTCTCAAAAATTAATGATGTCACATGATAAAAGAAAATGCTGCTAATATCCTGAAGAATAGTTAATGCTTAGCTTTAGTTCATCCTAGAGAAACATAGAAGTACTTTTATGTCTCATTTGTGAAAAAACTTTTCATAATGGTGCAATGAAAGATCATTTAACAAGAATGCATACAGATTAAAGAGGGTGTAATTTGGAATACTTTATGTAAATGATAAATTTTATAAAATTTTGATAAAATTATCAAAGATAAAATTTTAATGTTCTTAAAATGAAAAATTGCATCATATTTGACACCATCAATGTTTAAAAATGATGAATGAAACCCAGAAACTTCATATGACATTTCATATTTAATTACAAAGGAGAATACTCGCATTCAGTTGGTGAAAATTATTATTTTCGGTAGTTCAAGAAGTAGTAACTATAGATATAAAAATGTTTTCAGATCCAATTTTACAAAGTTTGCTGCTAAGTAGCAATATAGTTCAACATGACATAGATGAAATGACCAAAACTATTGAACAACAACTTATCTTTGAATTAAGGGTTAGTAAATTTGCTATATGGCTAAATGAATCAGCTTTTGGAAGGAAGAGCGATTCAATTATCTATGTTCATTCTGCATTTTAGCAACACTGTATTACAATGTTGCTAAAAAAAGTGAGGATTCCCCCCCCAAGAGCTTTTCAAAGCATACATAAAAGGAGATAACAAATTTCATTCCTTTGAAAAGATTTCCTTCCATTATGATGTTCTTCTGTCCTATTTCATTACAACTTCATGTGATGGTTGGAATAGTTGGAATAGCAATAGTTGGAAAATATCAAGATGTTTTAGTGTATTGCAAAAACAAGGTCCATAGCATTTGAACTGTTTACTGTGTTTTGCACAGACAACATTTAGTTGCGAAAACTATTCAGGAAGAGCTTAATACTATTTTATAGTTTTGTATCAAAGCAGTAAATACTATCAAAGTTAAAGCTCTGAATGACTGTCTTTTTGCACAACTGTGTGACCGCCACGAAGAAATATACAACAATAATTGCTTCTTCACTTGTAGGTACACTGGATTTCCAAGGATAACTGTTTGTGGCATTTTAATTGACATTTTTAATGTTGTTATGGATTTTTTTAAGTTGACAGACCTTTAGTAATAAAATTCAAAACATGTATTCTACTAGGCAGATATATATTCATTGTTCAACACCACACAGAACAAACTGCAAGGAAGATATGATCAGTCTGATTGGAGGTAGAGTGATTATCTTTGGTTTTCATTCTAAAACTGACTTATTTATATCTACAACATTACGGGGCACATTTAATAAAATTTAAAAAAAAAACACAAATTCTATTTGGCTAATATATATTCACTAATCAATGCCACACAAAGGAAGAGCTATCAAGCTCATTGAAAACTTTTTGGTTTTGATTCTAAAATTGAACTTGTTTACATGACACTAAATCTGAAAGAATTCCATTACTTTGACAACTTAGTACAATTGTTTGTCATTGCTCATATTTGTGTTTCTTTGGAAGTTATACAATTTTTATACAAGCTACTAGCAAAATTTAAAAGAAGATTTTAATGTTCACTTCCTGGACATTGAAAATTTGAATGTGCCAGCAGGGTTCATAGAATGCTGAACAGCAATATATCTGATCTTGATATTATTATGCAAAGAGATGTAATTGCATTGAAAGGTAACATTCAAGCACAAATCTTATTCAAGATACATGGGTATGCTAAATTCTGGAATTTTAAGTCATCTGAAAGAAATATTCTGAAATTAAAAGTTATTATTGAATTGATATTTATTCACCTTTCCCATTTCTTGCCTAGAGAAAACAGGCTTCAGTTAAGTCAATAATTTACGGCAGAAAACAAGGAACAGGTTGAATATTTTTTAATAAAGTGATTTGAGAATCAAATTAACCCCTTGGGTACATTTAACGAGTGAGACTTGTCATCTGCTTACTTGGGTGAAGTTATGGTGGACGAGTCTGACTCGCCATATGAATTTATGAAGCAGGCATTGATGTTTGCGGCAGCCCCACCAGTGGGTGTTGATCGCAAAAAATTGCTTTGACATTTGTTTGTGACATCTTACAATTGCAAATAAGGTTAATTCCACTTATCTTTATTATTACCCCTGTGTTTTTGATATGCTATCCTAAAATGTCTGAAATAAAAAATTCATTATGTGACTGCGAAAATGATAGTTCCAATGAAGTAGAATTAGAGCTGTATGATAACAGTGATTATAGTGAATTGGATAGTGAAAATGATGAAAACGACAATGAATTGGGAAATAGCTTCTTGTTCTATATAAATATTTTTATTTTGTTCCATCCCATGGGCATGAAAATCTTCAAATAATTCAGTACTTAAAGTGTTAAGCAATTTTGTGCCAGATATTAAAGGGGATGGATGAAGAAAATCATTCTTTTGAAAGAGGTAGAAGCAAGAAAAAGCTTAGGAATCACTAATCTATCCCAATAAAATTAATTGGAACTTATTAAAGAATTAAAGCTTGCTTTATGTTGTGTAAAGTAGTTGCTTAGAATTTAAGGTTGAGAACAATGGTATGGAACAGCTTGAGGTGAATACATTTCTAATTTTGGAAACAATATAATTGACTTCTTGAAGCTAATCAAGTATGAGGTATTTTTCCATACCAAAATGAAACTAATATTATTTTTCTTCAAAAATTACAAATTTTTAAATTATGCCAGTTTTCTTCTCTAGTAATAGTATTCAGACATTTTGTCCCCCCAAAAAGTATGTGAACCTTTATGCTGTTTTGAGTATAGGATTTTTTATTTTATTTATTTATTTTGTTTCTTCATTTTAATATGCATATTAAGTTTGAAAAAAAAATATTACTATGTATGCATGCATCAGCATGTAAATATATTTTACTTTTCTCAACAGAACCCAAAATTCCAGATGTAATATATGAAGTTATGAATCAAGTCAGAGGTCAAGAATTCACTATAAGACATCCTAACGATGGTATGAAGCTTATGTTTTTTCAATTATCTCAATAATTATGGTTTTGGAATTAATTTTGCATGTTATGTTTATTATGGGCAATTAGATCTAATTGCTTAGAATATATTAATCATTGTGACTCTCCATAATATTATTTTACTGACAGTTTAAATATTCAGTGTGTATTTTTATAAAATTATTCAATGTGATATGTAACATTGTTCAGTGTATTGTTTTTAACCCCTTGGGTACATTTGTCGTCTGAGACATGTCATTCACTTTTTCCCCCCTAGGAGCGGATGAAGTGTCTAAGACGTCAAACCAAAAATTAAACTCTTGGGTACATTTGACGTCTGAGAGACGTCATTCACTTGTTTTCCCTAGGAGCGGATAACGTGTCTAAAACGTTATTTGAGGTTAGGCACAATTCTGCTCATTTCATAGTAGTTTGTACCAGTCATAATAGAAGAGGCAATTACAGTATTTCGGTGAACATTATTTGTGATAGACTGCCCCATTATGTCAAAAACAAGAAATATATTTTATGATAGTGATAGCAAAAGTGACTCTGAGAAATCTAAAGAAGAATTGTTTAGTGATCCTGAAATTGACAATTACCATGAAATACAAAGCGAAGGTGATTGAACTAGAAAATGATGACAATTGTAATATAATATCAAGGTTTCTAAGATGCACAAGACATCTATCGAGCAGTGATAGTGAATCTTCTTGTGAACCAAAAAATGATGACAATTGTAATATAAAACCAAGGATTTGAAGACGCACAAGACGTCTATCGAGCAGTGATAGTAAATCCTTATCAGAGGAATGGTTTTGGGAAGAAGAAGAAAATGTAGCCGATATAAAAAGTTTTTCTGAAATATCTGGAATTAATCCTTTGAGCCTGTGTAGACTAAGTGGTAATCCTATGCCTTTAGGTGTTTTGAAAGAAGTCTTGAATGAAGATTTTTGGGACAATATAGTTGAAGAGACGAATAGATATGAATAATAGACAAGAAAAAGAAGGGTGTGTGGAAAAAAAAAAAAAAAAAACCAAAGATGGTTTCCTGTAACTTCTGATGAAATGAAAGCTTATATTGCATTATGCATCTTTATGTCAGAAATAAACATGCCAAAAATGCATATGAATTGATCAAAAAGATATGCAATAAGTACTCCAATTTTTGCCAGCACTGTGCCACACAATAGGTTTTTTGATATTTCAAGCTTTCTACATTTTACGGATAATGAAAAGGAAAATAAAGATGACAGAATAAGAAAGATTAGAAATATAGTGGACTACCTAAATAATAAATTTTAATACCTTTATACTCCTGATAGTGAAGTAGCTATTAATGAATCGCAACCAAAATTTATATCCATTCCAGATGCAAACATTTTCTCAAATAAGTCCGTACCCTAGGGGTTAATTATTGCTATAATTTGCATATGGGAAAGTAATATAATTTATTTATATATAATGGGAATTTTCATTTACTTTCCTTTGAACATCTGAAGGATTTTATAGCAGTTTTACACAACTTTGAGGAGCATAATAAAAATTAATGCAAGTAAAATCAGTTCACCATTTAGTTATTTTGTTAGCCATTGCAAACTTGAAGGAAGATTTTTAACCTATCACTTAGTGTGATCAATTTTATTTTACATTACCATTTATTTTACTTACCATTTTACATTAAGCACATGTTTATAATTTTTAAGATGTGTCAAATTTAAAAATATTTTTTTTAAATGTTTGAAGTTTGTTTATTAAATACTTGAAGTGATGATGTTGAGCCGCTTTCTAGGATACCATTTGCTCTGATTGGACTTCTCTGGTACCAATTAAGAGCAAAATGCTGCTTCTTCACAGTGCAAATTTGCATATGGTTAATTATTGGTAGTCTTTAAGAGATAGTTTCCTTATTCTTCCTTGATGCATTTCTACTTTCCTCATTTCTGCCTCTCAGAGTGCAATGTAATCCAATGTTCTAAGGCAGCGTTTCTAAAACTGTGGGTCGTGACCCACACCTGCAGCAGGGAGTCGCCAAAAAATCTAGTAGTTTTGATATTTCTTTAATTTATTTTAATAATTATACAATTACCAAATATTTTTACACAATGTATCTGAAAATAGATAGAGATAAGACAACACAGACAAAGAAAAACACTTTGACGTATTCTTTTTACAATAGAAACAATCATTTTACTTGCTTTGCACATGACGCTGTCATTTGTGTTACTTATTTAAAATTGTCACGTTGTTCTGTGTCTTAAAATTAGAAATTAATGACCTGAAACTGCAATAATATATTAAAGTACAAGTGAAAAAATTGACAGTTTCATACACACGCGTGTCGGATTTGTGCAGTGCTTATGGAGTCCCACAAAATTTTCATAAATATTATGGGTTCCTGGGAGTTGCAGCTGTAGAAAGTTTAAGAAGCCCTGTTCTATGGTAACTATTGCTCATATTTCTATGGATACTATCACCCCTCTTATTTGTAAAATTAATTTAGAATCGCTCTGTATATATATATATATATATACAGGGTGATTTTAAATTGTTTTTGCAAAATAAGAGGGGGGATAGTACTCATCCAGATAAGCAATAATTACCATAGAGCATAAGGTCACGTTCCACTCTGAGAGGCAGACAGGAATATTAGAATTCCAACCTGAACTTAAACAGTATTGGGAGAGCGAATGAACGAGTCCAAAAGTTGCACAATCAGTTCAGTGAAAAACTCACAGAGAGTGCACAAAACAGATAAAATCAAAAGCTTGGTGTTCGAGTGTTAATTTGAGCTCAGACTTTGATGGCAAACACTCAAATGCACATCTTTGGTTGGTAAGGTCTCAACCTCGCAAATAATTTCAACAAGTTAATTATCTAATTAAAGGCTGAATATTATCAACAAACTCCAACTTCCACTGTATGCGGAGATTAGCATGAAATGTTCATGTTATGTTCTGGCTGTCAGAACCTCATGTCCCGTAGAAGGGCGCTTCATGTAGAATGAGCACAGTACAGTAAGTCCAGGAGGACAGGTTAGTAGGTGTTAAAAGGGAAAGGGAAAAAACTGCTACCTTGAAATATCGAGGTAGCAGTTTTTCCCCTTAATAGTTAACTTCCCCCTAGTAATCTAGATAATTAACTAGTTGCAGTTGTTTGCGAGATTGAGACCTTGCCAACCAAAGATGTGCATTTGAGTGTTTCCCATCAAAGTCTGAGCTTGAAATAACACTCAGAATGCCAAGCTTTTGATTTTATCTGTTTTATTCTATGGTAATTATTGCTTATCTGGATGAGTACTGTCACCCCTCTTAATTTGTAAAAACAATTTAGAATCACCCTGTATATTATTTAATCATTAAAAAATAATTAATTGTTTGTGCTGTTCTTCTCCTGAAGCACACAGCAATCTATTTTTACTTTAAAAAAAAAAAATCAGAGAATTGCTGGGACTAGGCTTCATGCAACAGTGGCTATCTAGGAAATGGATTTCCTCTTTGTTCCCTTTAGAAAATTTTCAACAAAATTTTGTATGTTCCTGCAGAAATTTTACTGCAGTTTCTTCCATTGCTGGAAGTTCCATAAGCTCATATTTTGAAACTAAGTTAAGGCAAAAATATCATGATTTGTTTTAAAAACCATTGGAACTTGGAATACAACAAGAAAGAATGGATACAAAAATAAGTGTAGCTTCCAGAAGAATGATTATGTGCCTGGTTGCCAAAGTTTGGCAACTTCTACTAAGGCAGTTGCATTAATATGTAAGTATCATTATTTTTAATATACTTACAATTTTTAATGTTGGTACAATACATTTGGTAATAACATTTTGAATGCAATATTAACAATTTTGGTATGGTAGTTTAGACATAATTTATAATACTATTGCAGTTTGATCTAATGTCTGTTATACATTTGGTTAATAAATACATGCGATTACATTCCCTTGCCTGTAACGGCATTAGCCACTCCCAAGGCCAAAAGGGGGGGCATTTTATTGTGGAGGCATCTAATAGGTGGCCACCGTTACCTCCTATGAAACAGAAAATTTTTACATCCATGCCTTCTCCGGGATTCGAACCTGGGCCCTTTGGTATCACAGTCAGGCTTCCTTCCTAAACACTATGCCATCTGGGTGGCTATATATATAGATATTAATTAATTATATATGTGTGTGTGTGTGTACTAAAGTTTGTGAAAATTTGCAACACCATGAATAAATTGTGCAAATTGAACTAAGCTTACAGGAAATGCAAAGTGAGGTAAGACATGCAATGATTAGTGTTCAGTTTTAAAAATGTTTATGCCTTATTTTATCTTTTTCTATAGATGGCGCTCCCCTCGCGCCAGATGTTTAATTCATAATGTATTTTTTAATTTTGTCGTGTGTTTGTGGCAACAGATTAAATAAAACCAAACGATTAGAATTCGATGCTAAGAAAGAATGAACTTATATGTAAACAATTCTAACAGCTGATCAAAATCTTATTCAGTTCTTTGAGTCTTTTTATTGTGTCAAATTCAAGTATTTCCAGGTAACTATAAGTTGATGAAAATTCAAGATAAGCTATTTAATAATAATTAATTATTGAACTTACCAACAAGCAATTAGAACTACTCTTGTGTGAAATGAGAACTGATTTTTGTTCTGTGTATATACTGTTAAGTTCCGTGTAAGTACTGTTAAGTTGTGTTGAAATCTGTTTATCATCCTCTATCTGCTGTGAATGTTTGAATAGTGATCAGTATACCTTATCAACTGCAGAGGGTGCCATACCAGCAGCTAACGGAGTTCGAACGAGGCAGCATCATTGGTATGTGAGAGGGGTAGACTTTTGCATCAAGCAATCATAGCCCTCACACAGCATAGTGCCACAACAGTGATGCGTGTTTGCTAGAAATGGACAGAGGAGAATCTTAACAAGGCAGAATTCTGGCAGTGGGGCACATAGTAGCACAATGGCAATGAACGACAGACATCTAATCTGCATGGTTGTGATGGGTAGTACAATGTCATCTTGCATGTTAGCACAGTGCTAGAGCATGGCTAGAGATGTTGGGTTGTCTAGCTCTACAGTTTGTCACCATCTGGTATAATTGTTGATCCCATCTAGTGCAGTTGCAGGCAGCTTCAACAATTATCACTACATAAGGGAAGTTGTGGAGCCAGAGGTCCTCCCCATTCTTTAACACATTCCGGGCACTGTATTTCAGCAGGATAATACCTGTGCACATGTTTCTCAGACTCCACAAGCCTTTTTAAGGGACAACAGGATTCGCTTCTTCTATAACCTAATTATTCTGTGGATATGTCGTTCATTAAGCATGTCTGGGATTTCACCGGTCGGCAACTCGCTCATGCATCTGGTGGGATACATTTTAAAACTGAACTTTGGCGTTAAGTCAAAGCCATATGGAATGCCATTCCCCAAGATTATATTCAGAACCTGTATGATTCAGTGCTTAGCATGTACAGGTTCTCATCACTCAGCATAGTGGACACACAGCATTGATTTCCAACATTTATTTAATTTTTTTTTTTTTTTTTTTTTTTTTTTTTTTTTGTCTTGTAAATTTAATCATTTATTTGTGCCACTGTCAATAATATGTGGAATAAATTTCATTCATTTCTGACAATTCTTTCAAGGTTTTGCATTTTTCATAAACATTAATGTATGTTTATGATTAATGCGTTATTATTTCTGTAAATGAATATCACCTTTGCATGTTATAAAGATGTATATAGAAGAAAATTATGTATTAACTTTTAGAGGGTAATTTTATAAGTACATAAATTACTTTTTACATTGTATTTTTGTTAGATATATTGCAAAGATCATTGACGTTTTCAAATTTTATTCCAAAATATAAATTATATTTTAATTTCATATATGTAAACAACTTTTAATTAAATTTTGCAATTTTAAAATTATTTTTTAATTTTCTTTTCCTTTTTTTAGTAAACTTTTTTGCCACTGCAATGGAAATGGTAAGATTACATATTTAAACAATATTACTTTTTTATTTACCATCATGAAACATTTATTACATATAGTTTGGTTTTAAAATTTCAGTGTTGGAAGGCTGTTTGTGATAAAGAACTAGCTTATCAACTTCACAATCTTCTTGAATATAAGAATAACTGCAAACTTCTAGGAAATGCTCTTTCTGAGGCACAATATTTGTAAGTGTAAATGTGATGTTTTGAATACTATCAATACCTTATATGATCTTAATACAGTGGTACCTCAGTTTATCTCCAACTTGGTACACATCCTGTTTAGACTTGAAAATATTTGTTTGGAATATGAGTTTGATAAGTCATGACTATGCACACTATTTCTTTTTACCTCTTTTGAGATAATAGTGCAACTCTCATGAGTGTGATCACCATGGAGGTGAAAAGTGGCAGCTCTGGATTTTAGGTGTTGCATATCATATCCCCAGTTTAGTTTAGTTTAGGAGTATGCTGCAACCCTCCTGGCCTAAGAATCAGCCTCATGGTTAACGGAGCACACCCGATGCAGACAAACAAAAATACAGCTAAAAGATAAAAAGAAAAGATTGAAACACAGATTAAACAGATTGTGTATCTTTAAAATACACTCACACAATACAAAATAAGGAAAATCATAAGCATAATCGGTTAGAAAACAAAAAATAGTAAGATGACACATAACTCACTCACCCAGCACATAAACTCGTAAACAAAGGTACGCAATGAACTGGAAGTTGATCTGTCAGCACTATCCTTATCTTCAGGGCAGATGTTTTTATTTTATTCAGCTTATAATTCCTTACTAAATGTAATATTTCATTTTGATGTACTCTGTCTTTAATATGATTTAAATCAAATTCCTCGTCATTATAAATATTAGGAATACACATCAAATAGTTTTCTGGTTGCAATTTTCTAATTTCGACTATGCATAATGTGTGCTTTACGCATACGCGCATTGAAAAAAATGTTTAATAAAGTAAACAAATAAATATTAAGCTTTTTTTTTTGGTAAATTTTGATACCCTTTAGATCATAATTGCTCTTTATTTCATAAATTACGGTTTCATATTTTTAATTTTATAATTTCTGCATGCCATCTTCTCAGATTTAAACTGATGATCTATAATCCAGAATCGCCGAAGTCCCGACGAGTCCGGATTAAAGACTTTTGACTGTATATGTATTTAATGTTTTTCTGATTTTGAAATGCAGGTTTTGGTAATACTTAAAAAGTAAATGTTAATTAAAAACTGTGATTTTTTATTAAATGTTTTTTATTCTGAATATGTTTCAAAATGTCTTTTAATTGACAAATCTTTCATAAAAAATGGCATTGTGACTTTTATGTTATGCTCTGAATTATGCTCTAGGGGGGTTGTAGGCTATTTGCCAGTGGAGGACCATTGTCTTTTTTTTTTTAAACAACTCAGCATTTTTATTTGCTGTGAATTTATATGAAGTATATAATTATGGTTACTCTTTAACTCATATGTGTTATTACAAAGTGTTTAACTGAATCTCCCTACCCCAATAAACCAGAAGCTACCATGCTAAAAAAAATGAAGAATCAGTCTCTTTTTTAAAGCAATACATACATAGCACTCATCATTGTTGAGAAAAATTTCGTAGGCTATATGTAATCAAATCAACATATGATACTTGAAATTTGACCTGCAAAATTATTTTATTCAATTTAAGAGAAGAAATACTCTTCTCAGTGTGCTTTGTTGTTTTTGAATATTACAGTAATGAAAGAAAAAAACTGAGGCAATATTTTTTTTTTCCTGTGGATTTCATGATATATTAATTGAGCATATATAGTCTCCGTAAACTGCTAGAAACATCTGTGTATCATGGAAATTTACAGAGTTATCCAGTATCAAATTCTCAACCAGTCTTTCTTCTCTTCTACAAAACAGTTTCTAGCTTTTTAAGGGATAGAGTACATCTTGAGAAAGCAGCAACATGTATCCTAATACCCATATATACTGCATTGGATCCCATACATACTGCATTGGATTCAGGTCAGGTGAGCATGTTGACCACTCTATATGTTTGGTTCCCAGCTTTGAAATTCAGTCTTTCACAAAATTAGGTGGTGTATTTAATTATGGCAAAGCACACTAGGGCTATCTGTCTAAGGGGAGGGATGCCTTCGTGGAGGACTTTCTAAGGGAAACTGGCTCGTATACACATTACACATGGGGAAAACCACGAAAACACCCATGCAGCCAGCCCATTCGCGGAATTCGAACCTCGGACCGAACTACCAGTGTTCAGCGACTTTACCGCTCGGCCGCTGGTGGGCCTTCCACAAAATTAATTCTATGGTATTGAGCATTGTTTTTTATTAAAAGGAACATATTGCTGATAGCTGAGTACACTGCAAGACCAAAGATCTCATCTTTGTGTCTTCTTTAGGTCCATGAACAAAGTTGCTGAGTGACTCATTACTCCCAGACATGTCACCTGACAGCATTTCATCTATGCAAATCAGTTTTGTATCTAAATTGCTCTAATACTAAGTCAATCAGAGCAGTTAAAGGAGATGATATGATTTATATCCAATGAGAGACCTCCATCAGTCTCACAACAAGCATAATAATTTGCAAAATTTTCAATGTCTTTATTTTTCTGACCTTAATTTTTTAAATAAGTTGTGGTAATAATACAATACTTGTAATTATAAGCAATAGGCTTAAACAGACAGAAAGTAAAGTGATTAAAAATAACAAGTATGAAAAATAAGTAAAAATTGTAAATTAAGAAAAATAGTTGTGAGGGTGACGTGTGACGTCTTATCATCAAACAGAGATCACACTCACAATTCAAAGTATCAGGTTTTTATTCTTGGTTTATAGAAGAAAAGATAAACGGAATGAGTATGTACAAATGGATTAAATATGTTTAGGAGAGTAATCACAACACTGGTTCCAGTATGGAGATGTAAAAGTCACAGCTGACCACAAACGTGCGGTCACTTTAGATAAGTTCCAAGTCCGATCGCCTACGCGCGACCAGTAAGAGTCTAGTTGTAGCTCCTTCGCGAGCGTTCTGTTAGACCGCTTCTGTCGGACTTTTCGAACCAAGTGAAGATGTGTTTACCTGGAGAGTTCCTACAGAGTAGAGATAGATAGCGACATATGGTGCTTTGTTGAGGCATGATTCCCACATAATAAATTGAGAAAAGAAAGTAAGTAATTGTGAAAAATATTATATATATGTAAGAAAAATAAAGAATATGTAAAAGATTAAATTAGCAATGTAAATTTCCCTTCTCAGTTCTAAAAATAGTAACCCCTCTCTGCACTGCGTCATTTCGAGAGTATTCTATGTCATATGGTTCTTACATAATTATGATGATGTAAATGGAACTAAAACTCAGCCAGCCAATAGTAATTTTAGAGCAATATTAACTGTCCAATTAGAATGTATTGAGAACCAAAACTAACTCAGTCTGAATTAAAATTTCATCCTGAACATTATGCACTTGCTTTCCACGCTTTGGCCTGGTCACTCTGCAGTCTGTCTGCTCTTTCTTATTCCAAATTTGTCTAAAATGTAAAATCTCTTGGAATAGGCACAATTAATGTGCCCACTTGATTGTGGCCGCAACATGTTCACTAAAATAAAAGTTGCATTAAAGATAAACTGCCAAATTTCTTACTCATTGTGAATTAGTGTTTCAACATTCTATGCTATCAAAATTCCTGCTTCTGAGTATGTTACATATATATATGCACACAAGGTGTCTCACACACACACACACACGCACAAAACAACAAAAAAAAACAAAAACGAGACTATTTATCATTATACTTACAGAATTAATTCTTTGTGATGTTTTCATCTTCAAAGATCCCACTGCTGGTAGTGTTCTGGAAACAAAGTTTCTGGAATGCCCTTCAGGAGATTCTCCATTTTTTTTAACATATTTGACTGAGGTAAAATAAGTTCCTTTTGTGTTATATTTAACTTAAATAAAGAAAGAAGTCACAGGGAGTCAAATCTGGTAAATAAGGTGGATGCTCCATCACAGTAATGTTTTTGCTGGTCAGAAACTGCTCAACAAATAAGGCCTTGTGAGCGGGTGCATTGTTCTTGCATAACAGCCATCAATCACTCCACTACTTGTAGCTTTTTTAATGAAGCTATTTTTTTAATTTCTATTTTTTTAATGAAGTCAAAGAATTTTAATATAGTAGTGCTGAGTAACAGTCTGACCACCGGGGGACCTACTCAGTCATTAGAATTTTCTTAGTGAAGAAGATAATCAATATTGTCTTAAATTTTGATTTTGACATGCACTCTTTTTTTGGTCTTGGGGATCCTGGACACTTCTGGTGCATTGACTTGTGCTTGCTATTAGGATCATAGGTAAAAATCCATGTTTCATCACAAGTTACAACAGCTTCCAACAAATCTGACTTGTTTCCAATGCATTCTTGCATATCTACACATGTCTTTACAGCACTGCTTTTGGTCATCAGACAAAACTTTTGACAGAACCTTCGTACAAATCTTCCTCATGTGTCATTCTTCACATCAAACAGCTTCCCTCTTTAAGTTAACCAACTCTGTCACTGCATGAACACTTAATCTTTGGTCACCTAGATTATCGCAAGAACTTTTGCAATGTTTTGGTGAGTAATCTCTGACCTTGGGTATCAAGAGTATTCATCACTTTCCACACTGCCCCTTCCCTTCAAAAACCGTTTATGCCGTTCAGACACACATGTCCAAGATGAAGTTTCATCTTCATAAGCCTTAGTTAACTTTTGAAATGTTTCTGTGGCTGATTTTTTAAGTTTAACAAGAAACTTGATGTCGACTCACTGTTCAGATTTTACATTTTCTGGCAGAATGCAGTTGCATTCCTGGTGCAGTACTTTCGGCATGACTGGTTGAGTCAAAACTGACAACAGGGATAGAGGAGGGGTGTAAGATTACGTTAAGTAGTTGTTACCTACTCTAATCCTTTTTCAAGTTATGCACTTAGTCTCTTTTTTTCTGTGTCTGTGTTTGTGTTGTCTCACTTTGTATATGTATAGTTTCTGTTTTAAAATGTACAATTCTAATGCATAGCATTAACAAATTTTAAACTTCTTTTAAGTTTATTACAAGTTTTTAATAGTTTTAATGCAGTTCTCTTAAATATTAACATTTCTTAGAATTAGTTTGCAATAGTTTTACATTTCGTAAGGTTAAGAAAATTGAATATTAATTTAATAATTCCTGCACTTGAGCTGCAGAGAACTGAAAATTATTAAGATTATCCTATCCTAGGAAAAATTATTTAGATTATTAATGTTGCCTTATGCCTACTGGTAGTGAAAAGTTAAATTATTGTTAAAATAATAAAGCAGGATTTTTTTTTCTTAAAAAGATAATTAAAGTTTGAGAAAATATTAATGAGAGAAACAAATAAAAACTTTTATCATCCTCTGTTTAATGCTTCAAACAGAATTCTTTTAGTATTTAAAACAGATGATTAATGAATGCTGAACGCACATTTTATTTAGCAGTTTTAAACAATTTATTAGCTGTGATTTGAGTCACATAATGGCAGGAACAATGAAGCGTGTGTTCAGCACTCATTAATCATCCTGTTTTAGTGTTTTAGATACTAACCCCTTGAAAAGTTCAGTTTAAAGCATTAAGCAGAGGATTGTTAATCGTTTTTATTGTTTTTCCCATTAATATTTTTCCAAACTTTACTTACCCATTAAAGAAAAAAATTTTCCAGCCTTATTTATCTAATAATATAACTTTTCACTACTAATTAACATGAGACAATATCAATACCCTAACAATACTCTTTTTCTAGGGTGGAATAATTTTTTTCAATCATTTTTAAAATTTTCTTATAATAGTTTATCATTCATTTGCAGAAAAGAAAAAAAATAGATTGCTTCATATATAGTATAAAATACAACATACTTTATCGATAATAAAATTTATCACAAAGCGTATATTTTATGTACCTGAAAGAGGAAAAAAGAGATGTTATCATTTTATAAATAATGTAAAAATATAATAATTTTTTTATACAATTAATATAGAATTATTATGTAAATAAATAATTGATATAAAAATTTATTTTACATAAAATTGTTATGTGTTACATGTGAAAAGTTTAATAATTTTTATGTTAACAGAATTCCATTAATTACCAAAGCAGTAAAACATTTGTTTTCAATGATGAAATGAGAAAAATGTGTCAACTGGATTTGAACGTACAACTTGATGGCCAAACACAAAATTTAGCACTTCAGTAAATGTGCTAAGCAATCAAGCTAACTAGACATAATCTGTAAATTGAAAAATAAAAAACAATAGGAAACCAAAAGTATGATCAAATTCAAACAGATGATAAATTAGGCTTTTTTTTTTTTTTTTTTATCAGATTTCTCAGAATATAACAATATAGTAATCCCCTTATATAAGGATAAACATAATCGTAAATTTAGTTAATGCTAACAAATGAGGTAAAAAGTTACATCACTATGTAGCTTACAATAACAAATCACTTGTATCATTGTTAAGAAATATTTTTATTGAAAAAAATCAGAAATAAATATCTCATCATAAATTTTGTTAAAATAATAAGAA
This sequence comes from Stegodyphus dumicola, assembly GCF_044657685.1. Lineage (NCBI taxonomy): Eukaryota > Metazoa > Arthropoda > Arachnida > Araneae > Eresidae > Stegodyphus > Stegodyphus dumicola. The sequence continues at coordinate 173,773,499 of NC_140774.1, read as the reverse complement.
AAGTTCTACACAATTTGGGGCATATGTTATTCAATAAGCTAAACACTGATTCAGTACCCATCATTGCTTTTCGGATATGTGATTACCATATGCATTGGCTGTCACCAAAAATGTATCCCCACCATGGACAGTGTTCATGCCTCCTGCTACAGACATCACAGACATATATCTGGTGTAGAGGCAATATGCTTCTCAGTGTAAATGAACTAGCATAGGTATTGCAGACATCCAGAAATACTTGTTTGGAAATATGTCTCCTCGTCCTTTATTATCAGACTGTCATTTGAGATGACGTAGAAGTCTGTGCCTTTATTTAATTATTCCTGCCTAAACCATCAATCCTTACCTCAGTTTTATGATCTTTGGGGCACAAAACTGGAAACTTTACTGAACTACATTTCTTTTTATATGAAGATATAAAGATATTCTGACCTTATACAGAATATTGACTTGTCTATGAGCAGAATATGATGCCACTTTCTTTTCCTTACTGCATTTTCACCCTTCCATTTCCTCATTATTGTACAATATCTTGAGCTTAAGGGAACCTAAACTTCAAGTTTACATTCCTACAAATCATACTCATAAAGGGAATTTTATACATTTATGTTGATAAGTTTAAACCTATAGTTCAGAATAGCTCTTTGCAGATAAATGGCATTTTTTGCTCTTATTTTGATGGGCTGTTGGTGGGCAGAAATTGAACCACAGCTTCTGTTGGGGCAAATGGGTGACCTTACCTGGCCTTCTTCAAACATCCCCAGCATTTGTATATCGGTTCCAATAATCAGAAAATGTGCTTTCAGACATACCAGACAAAATAATTATTTGCCAGTGAAATTCATCAGTTTTCAGGTGACTAGTCGTTAATTCTTATAAATCATGACATTCAGACATCGCTTGAATTCTTTCTATGAAAGGAATGGCAATAAACCTAATATTGCAGACACAGAATTCAGTCTACTGTCATACTGTTGAATTTTATCATTTGTGATGCTGTTTTGAATAAGAAATCTTCTATTTTTGATGTCTTTGGAGCACTACATTCATAGTCAGCAGATTTTTATTAGATTTTACACATTAGATGAGCATAAAACTGGAAAAACAGAATGAACATTTAATTTTTTGAGCAGTATATATTTATCTTTTTGTTGTACTTAGAAATGTGACTTTTTTTTTTTTTTTTTTTTTTTTTTTTTTTTTCGTGATCTTGAGTTTTATGAAGTGCACAAGTGTCTTCTATCTCATTTGCCCAGTTTCACACCTTTTGATTTTTTTTTTTTTTCTTGTAGGAATATTTGAATCATTGTATTTATTAAAATAAGTTTTCTCTTTCAAAAGGTATATATATAGTAGTATTAGAAACAATACAGAATGATGGTGAAATATTGTGAAGGACTTTTGATACTGTTTTATGTTTTTCATATGAACTGTGGAATGCCATATATGTTATCTGCCATCTATGCACATTAAATTATTTCATATTATTGATGTTATTGATCATTTGTACATATATATTATTGATCATATGTCTGTTTTTCTCAGCAAATGCTTCTTCAGACTTTTGTCTGAGACTGAAGATATGGATAAAGTCATGGAAGTATATGAAAAATATGTTCCAAATGTAAGTGAGGAATTAAGCTATAGTCATTTATTAAATGATTATATACATAATTAATATGACATTTTAAATGTTATTGCATTTGTAATGCTTATTTATCTATATTCCTCTGTATACAGTGAAACAGTATCTGTTAAATGAAGGTCTGTCTAAAAAGTATCTAAACCTTAAATTCTCCCATACAATAATGATGCTAGATTGGTTTAATTTATTTGGTAACAGCAAAGCCTTAAAGGCAATCTGCCTAAAGGAAGGGATATCTTCATGAGGATTTTCTAAGGGAAACTGGCTTGTATACATGGCCAGTTCACTTGTTTACATGGCCAGTTGGAAACTGACTTGTATACATGTATTCCCCATGTTTCCCCATGTACACATTACACATGGGAAAAACCACAAAAATGCACATGCAGCTTGCCCATATGCAGAACCTCGGACTGAAATACTAGTGTTCAGCTACCTTACCTCTTGGCCGCTGGTGGGCCATAGTGATGTTACTACAGCACAAGTCTGCATAGTGGATAGAGACAGCTTAATGTGCTACTTGAATTTTTTCTCCACATTCGACTGTACTAGTCACTGCCTGCTTGCTACCAAGTGAGGAACTGTTATACATATTTGTCAGATTTTTTATTTATCTCAAGATAACTGAATGAGTAAAGATACTGCATCAAATTTGTCAAAATTGGTGATTCTGAAAGCAAAACAATTGTGAGATTCAGCTGGCCTTTGGAGATGATGCTATGAAAGTAACACAAATTCAGAACTGGTTCAAACAATTAAAAAATACTCATATATCAATTAAGAGTGACCAGCATTCTGGGAGGCCACAAACTGTTAGGAATGCTGTAGGGAGGGCGAAAAATCTAAAGAGAGGTCACCATTTTGCTGTTTGAGAGATTGCCAAAAAGGTTGAAATCAGTAAAAATTCCACACATGATATTTTATGCTGATCTGAATATATGCAGAATAGCTGCAAAATTTGTGCCCAAGCTGCTTTTGACAGAACAGAAAAAACTTTATTTTGAGGCTGCACTGGATTTACTGGACACTACCGCAGTGATTTTGAATTTCTGAACACTGTGATAACTAAAAATAAGTCATGAGTGTACGGATACATCCTGGAAGGAAAAGCACAGTCATCACAGTGGAAGCATCCTAAGTCCCCAAGCCAAGAAAAAGTGCAAGAGCGAGGCCACAGTAATGGTGATTTTTCACGGTCAAAGGTCGGATACTTTTTAGATAGCCCTCATTATACAGACTGGTCAATATTTGTAATACATGTGATGTATATAAAATTTTTTTATTAATTATGTTAAGTAATAAACTGAATTTAATCCATAATACAAGGAGTGATCAAATGAAAAAGTATGAAACGACACAGTGGTTACAAGTGTAAACTTTATTCAAAATATACACCATAGGCCTGAGCACAATGATTCCACTGATGAACAAGCCGCAGGGTTCCTTGTTCCCAGAATTCCTGTGGCCATGACGAGACCCAGTCCTTCACAGCGTTCTTGAGTACATCGTCCGAATTGAAGTGCTTCCCTTTCAGGTGTTTCTTCAATGGAATCGCAGGGCGGCATTTCTGGACTGTAGGGCAGATGGTCCAACATCTCCCACTTAAACTTGGCCAGTTCCATGTGTGGACGCGACTTATCATGGAGCAGAACCACACCCTCCGTGAGCAGCCCAGTCTTTTGTTCTTGATGGACCTGCATAGGCGTCGGAGTGTCTCACAGTACACATCAGAGTTTTTCTGTGCTCGAGGAATTCTACAAGTAGCGGACCTTAAATTTCGAAAAAGACGGTGAGCAACACCTTGTTTGCTGAAGGCACGGCTTTTAACTTTTTAGGGGGAGGTGACGATGCATGCTGTCCCACTTTGTCTCTGGCTCGTAGTGATGGCACCAGGTCTCGTCGCCTGTGATGATTCACTCCAGGAAAGCGGAGTCGTCCTGATACCTAAACCAGGGTTTGTAGCGGTCCTTATAAGTGCTTATAAGTCCTTATATTTGAAAATAAAATATAAAGGCCCTTATAGGTGCTTACTTTTTCTTTAAAGCCCTTATTTTTTTGTTTTTAGTGCTTTTTTTTTTTTTTTTTAATGAACGCACTATTTTTTCTCGTACCAAAGCCGAAACTAAACAAACAACTTTTCTTCCTAATATGGAATGTCAGATGGTGAGTCACACTCCCAGAAATAGCTTTTCCCCCCTTTCTCTGCATTAACATAACCTTTGGTGTGCACGAAGAGTACAGACAGATGCGGGTCGTTCTATTGGTCAAAGAATTGCGAAAGCAGTAGAAAATTCCGCTACATTCGGCATTCTTTTTCCTCCCACCCAAATACTACATACGTTTGAATTTCTATCAAGATCTTAAAAATTTGCATTCTCGTTCTGCTTGGTCAGTTCATATTCGTGTTTATTATGATCGTTATGCATGTATGAATGTTTATAATAACATAGTTGCAGTAACTGCTGAAGTATAGTAAACTTCCAAAAATGGTTGTGTTTTAACACAGATTAGCTTTCTAAGGAATAATATTCGGAATGGCTTAAATAAAGGGAAAGTAATCGAATAGTCAAAATAATTTCATTTTTTTGGCCAATACATTATACAGTACAAAGGTTGGGAGGTCTCCCCTTTCTCCGCAAAATCTTGAATATTGAAACTATTATAGTTCGCTGCAAAACAAGCAATGGACCTTTTTTTGGGGGGGGTGACTTTTTAATCTGGATTGAATAGGACTAAAAGTTCTGCGGTCTACCAACCCATGTGAAGAATGATTTTTTTCCAGAAATTTAACGCCGTCTGTTGAAAATTAGAATGAAAAACAACAGTTATTTAGTTCTTTATTCTCCCAATACCGGCAGTTGCTGATTCCGTTTGCGTAATATCACATAGGGAAGAATTACCGTGCACGTATTGCGCAATAACGTTTGTGGTATTTTGCAGAGATAATTAATTTTGATGTTCAGTTCGAGATTTGTTTATGAACACTTAAAAGAATTTTACTGTGCTTGCTAAGCAGAATATTTTTTAGTTCCGTTGGTTTATTTTTATGTGATGCACATATTGAAATGTCAAAAGCATTTATTTAGCAGAAAAATCTAAAGAGCAGCTACAGTCTACCCCCGTTCGCTCCTTTAAGTTACGCTCGACTGTCCGAATATTCGCCAATTTCCAAGTATGCGAGTTAGTTAAGCTTTTACTGTTAAACATGACTGCATGAAGCAAATTTCTGTCTTCTGATTTCAGAAATGTTCCTCTTTTTTACTTAAATTACTTTGCTTGCAATATCTGTTAAGAGAAAACTGATATACAATGAAAATTTAGAAAATGTTCAGAATTTAGATTTAAATTATTTAAAAATCAATATTAGTGGAAAAATAAATTGTATTTATTATTAGTTTCCAAGCGAATACAATAAATATGCCTTATTATTATTTATTTTCTCTATTTTGAACGAAATTTCATCATTAAATCTTGTAATATAGTTTAGTTCTTCATAGTTTTTTTCTCTCAATGTAAACTAGTTCTGTAAATTGAACTATTATTTAAAATTAAAAACAAAACAAAAAAAAAGTAATTATTTTCCATGATAGAGGTAATGCTTATTCTCTCTTAATAAGTACTTCATTTCTCATATTTTAAATTACAAGTCTAATTTTTAAGGATATGCAGTTGTGTATGATGTAATTAGACAGGTGCTTATTTTTTTTTCTTAAAATGTGCTTGAAAAGCGCTTATAGGTGCTTATTTATTATTAAAATGTGGCTGTGAACCCTGGAAACAGATGTTGCAGTGCTAGCCCTATACGTGTTTCCTTTTGCTGGTCACTGAGTTGCTTCGGAACCCAAGTGGCACACACCTTCCGATATTGCAACCTGTTGTGAACAATTGTCCATACGGTTCCATAGCTGACATCCACCTTCACCGCCAACATTCACAATGTGACTCGCCGATCGCTTCTCACTAGGTCGTCCACTTTGTCGATGAGATCGCTTGTGATGACAATGTTTACCTGGCCTGGTTTTAGGTCATCACCCACACTCTCACGGCCTGCACGAAAACGGGCACTCCATTTTCTGACAGACTTGTCAGAGACACATTTCTCACCTTCCACTGTCAGAAATCGCATAACACCTCTCTGCTCCTCAGTCGTCGAATTTGCAATGTGAATTCCAACCTGTTCTCATATGGACTACCGCATCATTTGGACGCCCTTTTTGATAAGAGCCTCTGCTCTCTCCTGCACATGCGGGCGCCCGCACATGCTCCAATCCCAGTCATCCCAAGATGTCTCGCTATGTTCTCTCATGGCGGAATATGCAAATATTTAACTGTTACGTTTTTACGTCGTTTCGTACCTTTTCATTTGATCACCCCTTGTAATTAAAAGAGAATTTTTGCCTATGTATTTAATTAAAATTTAAGTAACTATTGAAAATATTGTATGTTTTATTGTCAGGACACATGAATTTGAGAATTGTTTAATTTATCTGTCTGTGGCTTTGAGTTAACTAACAAATTAAAATATGTTTTAGCAAACTCCAGCAAATATTATATGCACATGTAACTGGAAACTCAAAATTAAGCATGCATGTTCATCAATTAAAACTAATTTAGTCATTTCTAAAATATAAATGAAAAGAATATATCTTGTTTTAATACCATTAATTCTAATTTGCGGTGCAAGATATTTGTATCTGAAAATGTAATGGACGGTATCTTTTGTTATATTTATATGTAAAATTATGAGATTTATTCAGTAATTCTCTATTTAAATATTTGTTTTAAGCAATATAGCCGCATGGAAACTATAGTCGCCATGGAACTTTTAAGACTATCAGTTTACAAGCTGTCATAATTTACTTGAAATTTTTGGTCACTAAGATCTTTATTTATGGAAAAAATACATGGGAACTTGAAAAGTATAATACCATTTTGAACTAAAACTTAATCTAGTACAAAATAAAAAATACATTTGAAAAGCCACAGGGTGAATGCTCAGTAGTGTAACTGTAAATATAGAAAAAGGAATTCTAATGGCAGAGCCCATCATTCATCCAATTGCCTTTTTATTTATTTATTGAATTCCTGCAAAGTTACTGTGTGCAATAATATGTTTAAGCAATTTTTTTTTTTTTTTTTTTTATGAAAAGAGAATTATTATAAACTGAAAGCTGATGTATGTATGTCACATATGATACTTTGTTTGCATACTTTTCCCCCCATATATGTGTAATCATTAAATAAATACAGTTTATGACAAACATGTAACAATTGTGTTCTTTAGACTTACACTCCCGAGCCAAGTGTAACTTTCAGCTTGCTTCAAGCCATTCACTTCTCTGGTGCTTACAAGTATTTACCTCGTCTTGCTTCAGGTATGTCTGCTTTGTTATTTTTATTCCAGTAAATTAAAAATTTTTTAAAGGATTTGAAGTTATATTTAAATGCAGATGACAATTAGTACTATTTATGTAAATGATTTTGGTTGATTCTGCTGAAGTAGGCAGACTGATAATCAGAAAATAAAAATATTGGCTTTGGTATTTGGCTATATTTAGTACTTGGCTATATTTCTGATAGAAAAGAATAAAACTAAAAAAGCAGTGGTTTAATAAAGAAATTTTGAAAAAGGCACCTTGAGGTATATGAATTATATACCCCCTTGTTATATAGAAAAGTTGAAATTTCATTATGTCTGCTTATGAAAAAAATGTTACAAATAGCTGACTACAAAGATGATAAACTATCATACTGAAATAGTTCACAATTTACAGAAACCTCAAGAAGCTGCTAGTATCTGCACAAAGATAATGAATTTGCCCCCCTTTTTTTTTGCTTATGTTGCTGGTAGTGTAGATTTAAAAAAAAAAAAAAAAATTGAATACTGTTTCTCTAGAGCAAATAATTGGAGAGTCAAAGTGTTGTGATATTTAATATTGAGTAATGGAAAAAATATTTGGATTGATATCTGTAATCATTTCTGTGAAAAAGAGATTTTTAACAGCAGCAAACCTGGGCCTTTTTTTTAAGATGATACCAAACTAATCATTTAAATTTAAAAACAAAAAGTGTACTAAAAATTGTCAAGAATATAAATCAATCTGATATATGTGAATGAAATTGTTTGTAACAGATTTTGGAAATGTGAAACCTCAAAAGGCATCCTTAAAAAATACTTAAAAAATTTGAAAAGTCTTTCCTGTAAAGCAGGTCAACCTTTTTATACCTAATGCCCACTTTTTTATCTCTGTTAAAAGGGAAATTTTCTAACTGCCCACTAGTTCTACAGTAATGGTGATTTACAAAGAAGGGATGTAATTTAACTTTACAAAATTTATATAGCAAGTTAAAGCATATAATAAAAATTACTTACCAAGCACTTTATGTTGGATTTTTGCCAAGTTTCAGAGAATAAATCTTTATAAAACAACTTACTATAGTTACATCTTTTTTATTTATACTATGCATACATAGAAATTACATTAGTTAATTGAATTGTTAGTGGTATTCCTGAGGCTGATGCTGATAAACTAAATACTGCATATCCAGTTCAATTTTTATGAGAAACAAATGAAAGTATCCCCTTTTGGAAATATTCAAGTGGTTTCTTTTGTTGGTCCTAATATGATTAACAGCAATAATCCTAATTGCACAAGATATGAGGTAGGAAAAAGTATCAATAAACTGAATACCATTTTCCACATAAATGAATATAAGACCAGCATTTTTACTTCCTTGTATGAAGTAAAAAGGAAGTATTGTAATCGTGAAAAGTTTCAGGCAGCATATTTCAACGAAAATATCCATTATGACCGCTTTCGAATGCTTTTTAACGATGTTTTTGTGTGATATCTGTATGTAAGGACAGAATAAAAGACTCTTTTCCTCCAAAAAAATTATAAAATTGCTTTAAAATGAATTCTGAAGAGAATTTTTCGTGGTGTCTGTACGTACGTATCTCGCATAACTCAAAAACGAGTAGCCTTAGAACATTGAAATTTTGTATATAGGACTACTATAATATGTAGATGTGCACCTCGTATTTTGGTTGAAATCGGCCGCGCCAAATGTATATAAATATATATATATATATATATATATATATATATATCCATTTTGTTACCCGGCTCAGTGATCTCAGTTTCTTTACTCTTACATGTTTGTAAATTGTACATTTTTTGCTTTAAAAATGATTGAATTATGTTATTTTCATCTTCCGGTTAAGATTTTTATTCCTTTAGTAAATCTGTATGCAATATTTTTAGAATTATCAACAATTTTAAAGTTGTTTAAGTGCCGCTAAGCCTAATAATTTTTTTGATGGCGGCCGTTGCTTGTTTACATTTGAAATAGCAGAGTAGTGGATTTGTTGCCAATCTAGAGAAACGTAGCTTCACAACAACAAAAATAGCGCCTTCATTTATTATTGTGAATTAAATCATGCTTAATCTTTCTGGAATTTTTGTGAGGAAATAAGTGTTTAAGATTTACTTCGTAATTTTTAATACAAATATTTTGAGTTTTTATGTATTTTTGCCTTGTCGCGAAGTGAGAACTGAATTAATTCAATGAGAAATACTCAATCGTCTGTGAAAAACTGTTTCTTTTTTGTTTTGTTTGCTTAATTTCTTTTATACATCATTCTAGCTTTATTATAGTATTTGAATAGAACATGGGGCAACGATTAGATAATTCTTTAAATGATATGAATTTTGTGTATTCTGAGTTATAATATGAACGAAATATAATACTATTAAGTGAACCTAGCGTCAGAGTGTTGCTATGGTAAACAACTAGAGTGAATTTTAAAGAACGCATTTATTCTATTGTGGTTTATGCGCTGTCGGCGAAGTAGTTTTAATTGAATCCAGTAAGTTCTAACGAAATGCAAGAAAAAATATGTATAATTTAATATTCCATACAAGGAAGTCATGTGGTGTACACATCAGATTTTTTTATTTTGCCATCAGAATTTCACCACTGTTGAATTTATGTTAACTTTCTTCATTTTATCTAATTTCTAACAGTTCTTCTTGGCAAGTTCCATTAGCCTCTTCAATATTTGCAATAAAAAGATTTTTCATCAAGTCTTATATCTTCAATTGCAAAAGAACCTCAAATCTTTTTCCATGTCCATTTTAAGTTCACTGAGGTGTCTACTGAATCTCTGAATATCCTCTGGAGTTACATCATCTTTTATAGATGATAATTGATGAAAATAATGAAATTCTGTCTTGAATACATGATGATGAAGTATTTCAAGATTGTCAATAAATAGTAGCAACCTATAAGAGTTTTCTTAGCTCCTTGAAGGTACAAACTGACATTGTCAAATCTCTTGAAAATATCTGGCGAGTAAAAAACATCATTCTTTACAGTTTTTAACTGTTGACACAGATTGTTCTCATTATTACTTTAAAGAAATTGTTTGATACTATAATATATATCTACAAATCTAGCTAAAGATGTAGCCTTTGATAGCCACCAAACTTATATGTGCGAAAATAGCTTAATAAAATCTTCATTATTGCCCTGGTAAAGCTCGCAAAACATTCTATTATTCTTTGCATTGGATATGATCTTGTTTACGGCCCAAATTATCATAGTTAATGATGAATGGAAACTTGTACTTAGATGTTGTCTGTGCACTGCACAATGAATACATAAAACATTTGGCATTTCTTGCTACAAATAAGCAACAAATCCATCATAATGACCCATCACTGACGGCCCTCCATCACTAGCACGTGCAACAATATTATTCAAAGGAATATTATTTTTATGAAGTATGTTCTCATAGTATTAAATATTGATAATCCTTTTGTTTCTGTGATATGATTTATTGTGAATAGCATTTCTTCTCATAATATATTGTTTTCATAAAAATAGCATACATATGCATCACTAAACCATCATTATCTGCAATGATAGATTAGTCCAATTGCAAGGAAATGAAGAGTTTTGGATAAAGTCTGTTTTCAACATTAACTGCCATTTCATCAGTTCATGGCTTTACTGTGATCAGTTTGTTACTTTACTTTCGCTTAGGGGCAATGTTTTTAAAATTTGAGGAATGTCCTGATCCATTGCTGTGAGATAAATTCTTTCATAGAGGGTATTATTACAGTTTCTCCACTTTTACCACTTTTTGCAATTAATTTTGAAACGTGTTAAGTGGTAATTAATCCACCTTCATTCATTGTATGTTGTTTCTTAATTGATATAATGATAGTTGAAAGATTTTGAAATGTTTTGTATATTTCCTGATAATATTTGGTGGGCTTGTCCTTGTTATTTGGATGCTTTGTAGAAAGATGTAAAAGTATTTGAATTATTATTTATACATTTCTTGGGTGGTGTAGTTATGATGACTTTTTTTGTTTTATCCCATTTTGGGAGATCATCCAATGACTTGCCCACCCATCAAATTTATCGAGTGAGAAATATTGAATGCCTTTCCATATAGTGAAATAAAATGCTTGTAAAGTTCATCATAAAAGGCTTTAATTGTAGTATACTGTATACATATGGAAAACACAATTAAATCAAACTTTTAAGTTTGTCAAATGAAACAATTAGAGATGTTATGCTACATAAAGAGAATGGGCTGAACTTTTAATATATGGCTACTAATAATCAAAGAAAGGACTCATTAAAATTGTGGCTGTGTTTACTTTTATTTCGTATCAATGAAAGCTTTATTTTTATTTATTTATTATTTTTTACGTTTAGAATCTCAAATTGTAATAGTACTACTATTTTAAAATTTCAATAATGACTCCAATATGGTAAAACTTTTAATGATGCACAAAAAATGGTTTCCCACATCTGAAACAGTACTGTTATCTGAGATTGTATATATTCTATATAATGATGTGAAATTTTTTACTCTGTTGTTAGATGTATTGGTTTTTGAACAAAGTGACAGAGAAAATATTCTGAATTTACTGACAGAAGCAGCTGCTATAATGAAGCATGAAGACCAGGTCTGTGTCAACAGTATTTATTTTTAGTTATCCTGAACTAGTAAAATGAAGTTCAACAGTATTTTATCTGAACAAAAAATAGCAATTAATTAAAAAGTATTTGGTGTATATGTTACATGGTGGCCTAACTTATATGCGTACATGATAATGCACAGTCATACATTGAAATATACCTCTCAGAACTTCGCTGGGGTCATAATAATTGGGTAATAAAGTTGCAATGAACTCTGGTTTAATCCATCTTGAATGTATGTGGGACATGCGTAGCAAGTAGCTCCAATACATTTTCTTATGTGTACTGATATAAGTTATGATTCACAATCAAATTTGATCTTTTTCAGAAAATTTGGTTACTGTTTCTAACAAGTGGACCTGTAATGCTACCTTTTAATGTGATGGATAGAAAATGAGTTATTTCAATAATAATATAATGCCACCTCATATGTTGCAATTTGATGCAATGAAAAGTTTGTCAGTTACTCTGTTTTGCACATTTATGAAATCTTGGATCTTTAATCATTTGTAGAACTAGTCTGCAAAATGTATTTTCTATATGCAACCTCCTGTAAGAACTAAAATTAGGGAAAAAATTAAAACTGGGACCAAAATTAAACAAGTCATTATATATTTGATGTCTGTATAAACGTATATCAGCAAAAAAGGAAATTTGTGTTGAAGCATGAAATGAGTACCTTATGCTAGAATTTATTCAATTACCTTAAATATTCTGTATACAGTGAAACCTCCTTACAACAATATTTTAGGGACCAAATAAATATATTGTTGTAGAGAGGCATATTGTTATATCAAGGGCCAACATATTTTGAGCATTTAATAAGAGTTTTTTTTTATTATTATTAGTTTAAAGTGCATAACATACTACTTTTAAGTCTATATTTAGAAGAAATTAATTTGTAAAATACTAATAATAGTGGTTTAAATACTAAAAAAATAAATAAATAAGATAAATTCAGAAAATAAGCACAGAAATATTCACATACCTGAAAACACTTTTTATTGAAAATAATCCAATATTTTTGTTTGTTTATTGATTTTTTTAACTGTTAAGTTCACCAATACTGTATGCATTGAGTCTAGTACACGAAAATGTTCTTCATTTGTCGACGGAAGCTTGAAAAAATGTCCGTAGAGAATTCACAGATTGAAGAGCTTCCTGGGATGACAATAAGGACTGCGATGGACCTGTATTATCATCATCATCAATATCATCATCATCTTCATCATTCTTTCCTATCTCATCATTAATTTCAGAGAGAATATCTTCATCAGTAACTCCTGCGAAAACCATAAGATCATCATCTGCTGTTAAATAGTCTTCTATACTAATTCCAAACTTTTTATCGCTTGTTTCCTCAAGTTGGGATGTGGATTTTTTGATGTGCAAAACACATTCTTGATCATCTGAGAGATCATGGTCTATGGAATTTTCATCATTATCAGATTTTTTATCTTCCATAACACAAAGACCGGCCTTTTTCCAGCAATTCCGAATGGTTTTTTCTGTTACTTCCCACCAACTTCCAGTAATATTGTCACACGCTTCCTTAACATTTACAGCTTTGAAAGGGTCTTCTACTTTATTTTCAAAGTTTACAAGTATGGAGTCCACCAACCGTTTTCTGTAATATCCTTTGAAGCACTTAATTATGGCCATATCAAGAGGCTGTAAAATTGAAGTGCAATTGGCAGGGAAAAAAGCGATTTCGATATTTTGTAGCTTTGGAAATGACGTGTGAGCACCCCAGTTATCTATCAACAAAGCGATTTTTTTCTTTCTCTTCTTCATTTCATTGTCTAACTTCTGTAACCATTCGGAAAAAAATTTAGACGTCATCCAAGCCTTCTTATTTGCTTTATACTCCACGGGAAGACTTTTCACATTCTTAAAACACCTTGGCTTCAGTGATTTACCAATGACGAGAGGTTGTATTCTATGTGTTCCTGTGCTATTTGTACACAAAAGAACAGTCAGTCTCTGCTTTGATTTCTTCCCTCCATAACACTTTTCACCCTTGAATGCCAATGTTCGATCGGGTAGGAGCTGGAAAAACAGCCCAGCTTCATCTGCATTATAAATGTCTTCTGGAGCATACTTTTCTAAGATTTCTTTCATCTTGTTTTGCCGCCATTCATTTGCGTCGTTTATCAGGGCTGATTTTTTCTCTCCATGAACTTCTTGGAAAGTTATTCCATGACGATCTCGAAAACACATTAATCAACCATTGCTAGCTTTGAAAGTTTCGTTCCCTAGCATTGCTGCAAATTTCCGTGCTTTTGCACATAATAAAAATCCCATTTATTGGGACATTTGTTGCTCTCATCTCTTGAAACCATTTTAAAACAGCAACATCAATGTTTTCATTTGTCGCAACTTTCAATCGTTTTCGCTCTGGGTTAATTTCATTTGAGGTTACAGCATCTTCGATTTGCTTTCTCTTCTTTAGGAACGTTGCAACTGTAGATTGCGATAATCCATGTTTCTTAGCCACATCAATCTGCTTCATTCCCTCATCAATATCATTGATAACGTTCAGTTTATCTCGAAAAGATAGTTGCTTTCGCCCTGCCATCTTAGGGAACAATATCGCGTGAAAGAAAGAAAAGTTTAAACCAAATGTTTCGCGTAGAACTCAAAATCATTAAAGACTACAAAACAACCTTTGAACTCACTTTTCAGTACGTCACTTAACAACACCCCGCCTCCATCTCCCCCTGTTCCTCTAACAAAGGGCACTTGTTCTGTGACAAGGTGACCAGACAGGTCTAGATGTCCTTAAACCTTATCAGAATTCCAAAGCTTACTGAGAAATGAGACTAGGCATACATTTACACTTCTCCCCCCCCTCACCCACTCCAATTCCCAAAAGGGTGGTCTTCATCTGTTTTGAAATCTGAACAATAGCTATTTATTCAGGGATAAGTTGAATATCCACAATGAGTCTTAATAGATGGAAAAAATAACACACGAAAACGAAAAAAAAGCATTTGAAAATCAAAATATTATTATAAAGGGAGAAAATAATACTGAAATTTAGATTGAAAAAATCGTTTTACAGAGGTTTATTGTTCTAGAGAATATAGCAATATTGAGGGGAGATTAACATTAGTTTATATGCAAAATCACCGGGACCACAAAACATATTGTAGTAGAGGGAGTTATTGTTGTATCGGGTATCGTTGTAGCGAGAGTTTACTGTATTGGAGATTTTGTACCAACAGATTTTAGTACACTAGGCAAATTTCAAAACTATATCCCTGAATATTTTGTTTAGGATTCAACATTTATATTTTAATTTTACATTCTGTCATTTTTATTTGATGTAAGTGTCTCACTCATCCCAATCCATGTCTGTGATATTGGATAGAATTTGCCACATTGTCTTGAGCTCGAAATCATTTCTTTGCTTTGACTTTATGATTCCATGTTTTAATTTCAAGTATAATCTTGTATATTCATGTCTTTTTTTTTTTTTTCAATGCATAAATCCTTCTAATACACACACGTGCACACACACACATATATATAATTTGTTTACTGAAGAAATATTGATTATATTATCTCTTAATATAAATTTAGTAAAATGTATCTAAATGAAGTAATCCAGATGTATGAAAATTTAATCCCGAAAATATTTTTAAATGAACTTTGGGGATAAAAAATGGATTACCTACAAAAGCATCGTACGGAAAAGGGCATATTGTAAGCTCGGAAAACATAGCCCTTCCACCTCTAAACCGAATTTGACGAATAAGAGAATGTTGTGTATATGGTGGGACATTCAAGGACCAATACATTATGAGTTTTTAAAACCGAAGACAGCACTCCAAGAAAAAGGCTGGTGATGTTTAATAGGAAGGACATCATGTTGCGTCATGGTAATGTCAGTCCATGCTGCTTTGGGGACTCATAAAAAATTTGCAGAACGAAGCTGTCACATCCATCATATTTCCTGGACTTGGCACTCTCCAACTATCACTTGTTTTTGTCCTTACAAAATATTTTGAAGGGCGAAAAAATTCAAAAATGAAGAAGATACTGGTTCAATTTTTCACATTGAAAGATACAACATTTTTCAAAAATGGGATATACAAATTGCCCTCATGCTGGCAAGAAGTCATTAATAATAATGCCAATTATATTATTTAATAAAGTTTATTGACAGTAAGAGAAATTTGTATTTTGTGTTATTCCAAAAATGGACAGAACTTTCCGGTAGGCCAAATATAATTATGTGTGTGTATATATATATATATATGTAAAATATATGTATCAAACTTGTATGTGGTTTCACATTATCAGAATAGAATGCATTCCAATACAATTAATGAGCTCTGGAAGTTTCTGGAACTTGGATTCATTGAAACTATCCAGTTGGCGACAGCACACATTTAAACTAACTTTGTTGGCTCATTGGTAGGAACTTGAAAACAAGACCACATTCAAGTTTGATTAATGGCAAAAATTACTGAAATCTGGATGAAAAGTGTTGCTGTGTGTATCATATTCACCTGACCTTATGCCCTCAGACCTTTGCTTGTTTCACTGTCTTCAAAATTTCTTTTGTGGTTATAACACTCAATTCAGATGAGGCTGTAAATCAGCACCTTGCTCAGATTTTTGCTGATAAAGCTAGGTCATTTTGTAAATGAGGAATTACGAAGTTCATTAAAAGAAAGTAAAAAGTTATCAAACAAAACAGGTAATATACTATTGACTGCTCATTGTTCTTTATATAAATAAATTATTACTTTTGAAGAACATAGAAAAAATGCATCATGACCTTTCAGACAACCCAGTAAGTACATGCAATTCTTTAAAATAACAGAAATCTTGAATTAAATCTGAAAATTCTAAAATGATGAGGCAACTCATTAAAAAAGAAACTGATTTTATAAAAAGAGAGAAAAACAAATTAGTGATGAAGCAGAGACTAGTAAGTAGATTGATTTGTTTATTGAAATAAATAAATTTAAAAAAGATGCTAAAGAGAAAGAAACAGATCCAAAGTAGGTAAAATAGCTGAAAAAGTTTCAAACTAAAAAGACGACTATTTTTTTATTTGTTGTTGCTACAAAACGTAAATGTTTTGCTGCTTTTAATGTAGAAGTATACTTATATCATTTTAGAGTCAATATTATAAATTATAACTGCTGTAAAATGTTCTTAATGCTTGTAATGGATTTTTTTTTTTTTTTTTTTTTTTTTTTTTTTTAGAAATTAAAAAGAAAATCATAGTAAAAAAATTTTTTTTAAATGGGTTTAGAGGGTTACATTTAGTAACTGTGTAAATGCATTATGACTGTGTCTAACTACATAATTTAATTATTTGTGACTAACTGCTCACACTTAGAAGTTATCTCTACATGTTGAGTTATTGGGTTTCCTTAATTTTTATTGGGAATGCAAGAAACAGCCTATCAATGGTTTATTGGAACTTTATATTTGTAGAGACATTAGGTTAATTTGAAGCAGGGGAGATGAAAAATGAACAACAACTTTGCCATTAATCCAACCACGGACCTCTGGAATACGTGTCCATCCTGCAGACCATCACACCAAAAGGCAGGAGAAATTCCTTATATATTAAATACTGTATATTAACTATACAACTCCAACAAATCTGCATGAAGCTTGGACACTTAACTAGATCACATAAAGTGCAGCTAACATAAAATTTGCATAAACCTATGGAGTGACATAAAATTTGCATAAACCTATGGAGTGAGCAAGTTCATGATGAAATGAGGTATAAAAGAGAGAATCAGTATAAAGCTATTAGTAAAATTTATGTAAAATGCCACTAATCTTCTTTAAAATATGTGAAACTATAATAAGCATAAAATATAAATGTTTCAAGAAATTTTATAATTTAATGCTGATTACTTGAAAAAAATTATGAAGTTAATTTTATGCTTGAATTTGTTTTATAATCAAGTTGAATATCAAATTTTGTTTAACAATAATGCATCCTTCTTATAGATTTATTTTATTCTTACAATTTATAAAATTGAAGTTTGGATGTAGATAATTACTTTAGTTTATTCAGTTCCTATTTCCTTGATGGGTGCTGATTTTTTTTCATTGGTTGTCTTTGAAAGTACTTAATTTCCATATGCAGATGTATGAACTCTGATTTAAGGAATTTATGCATTCTCATTTTCAGATTCAGACACAATTGATTGAAATGATTTGGCTAATAGTAGAAAAAATCAATTCCAGATCAGCAAATAGGCGGATATTTTTTAAGTAAGTAAAATTATCTGTTATTTGACACATAAATACGGTATCTGCCAATTTCATTATTTTCTTTTACAAAAGAAGTTCTAATAATTTATCATATTTTGGTAAATTTTTGTTTTTATCAGATATTTGTGTCTAAAATAACTCATCCTTAGCTTACTGACTTATATGTAACTGATTGAATTTAATAATCCGAAACTTATTGGTTTCATGAACATAATCTAATTCATGAATATGTAATATAATCTGACTTTTTTTTTTTTTTTTTTAATTGCAAAAAACTCTTGGAAGCAAATATTCCTTGAAAAATTTTATTGAGGTGTTGTGGAAGACTGTTGTTTGGTCTGATAGCAAGAATACTAATACTAAGATTGCAGCATGCTGAGTTTTCTGTAGATGCTCATAATGCCAAGTGAAAACCTTGTTGATATTTGGTCCATGTTGCCACTCGGCTTAATGAATCAGTAGTCAAAGTTCATGGAACAGAATAGGGTGCATTCGAGTTTTTCCAACACTTCTTCCTTGAACTGTATGAAGCAAAGATCAAAGCAGAAATCTTGTGTAAGAGTCGTGGATATAAAAGTCCATGAAGTTAAGGACTTTCCCGAGAAAATTTGATTGAAAAAGAAGGCAAGTTTTGTTAATGCAGTTTACGATATCTTGTATAGTCATGAGGTCAAAAATTTAAATTCTGAAAGTATTTGTACATTCCTGATAAAATATAAATGCATATTCAGATGAGCATTTCCTCCAGGGCAAGATTCTAAATATTATTTTCAGGGATAATATGATGAGGGGACTACATTTGGACAATAGTATGAAAAAATAATTTATGATATAAATTGTGAAGAAATTTCCAGAAAATGTTTTTCATTCACTTCTAGAAATAGTGTTTCATTACAATTTTTGTTTCCTGTTTGCAATTCCTGGTGCATAATAGTGATTATTAATATTGAAGTTGAACCAAAAGTCAATAAACTTTTAAAAAATTTGTATTCTAGTAAATCTCGTAATGCAATTATCACAAAAGTGAATGAAATTACGTATAGGTAAATTCTTTGGTTACTATTATACCCACTAGATAGCATTATACCTTGGAATTCTGAAAATATAGCTCTACTTAAAAAAATATCTGTCTGAAATCAGCATTACATTAACTTGTAATGAAATAGATTTTTTCTTAACCTGGAAGAAAACCAGGAATTATATTACAAGGTATTCATTCTGGATGAAACATTATTCTATATTACTTTTACTATAAATAAATTATGCTTTTGAAAGAAATGAAGTAATAAGTCATTTCTTTTCAACTTGAATTACCATTCAAATATCTTGGCCTCAAAACTTGTATTTCATGCTACAGCCATGAATGTATAGAGATTGATCAAAATTGCTGGTAATATTAAAAGAGGCAGTCATATCTATTTTTTTAATTTGCATGATATTCATCTGGAACTTTTATATAAATTGGCCTACATACTACTTGACAACTGTGTTATGATATTAAGAAAAAATATGTGCACCTGCAGTTAAAAATTATTTTATTTAAATGCTCATATCTCATTGAACAAGTGCTTCCCCCCCCTCCTAAATTTCAGTATAATGTTTCTTTTGAGCATTGTCTTATTTTGCCGTAAGTTTCATTAAATTTACTTGGAAACTCTGTATGTTATAAGTAAAAGAACCTGCAGAAAAAAATTGCAATTTTTAAAGGAAACCTTTACGTCTTTATTAATATACAAGTTATTTTTAGGAAAAGGTATGAACATTTCACATAAAGTATTTCATGAAAGATACATATCATTTTCTGATTTTTATGAACAGAAGGATTAAAAAATACTTTTTTTGTTATTGATCCCCTAAAATTTTTTTTATCCCTAAATGCATTCATAACTGAATGTTTCTTGGAAAATAAGAGTTCCAGCATGTATTTACATGGCTGCAAATACAAAGCAGTTCGTGAAGCATTTCGATAGGAATTCAAAAATGTCTAACATCTAAAATGATCTGTGACATGTGGCTGTATAATATAGCTAATGCATATGAATAAATGGTGGAGCATGAATTTTAAAAGGATGTGGGAGGGGCTGAAAAAGTAAGGTAATATATGTAGCATCGTGTAGTTGAAAGAAAATTGTGTAAAAATAATTTATTAAAAATTTTCATTTAGACTTTTACATAAAAACTCGGGAATTATGTAAATAAATAGTAAATAATTGAATGTGTGCTCAAATTAATAAAAATCCATTGAGAATAAAGGATAATCTGGGTTTCTGATGCATTTCTGTGTTACTGTAAATTTTTACCATGCTTCTGTATTTTTCTTTTGAAATAGTATTGTCTGTCATTTCTGAGACTAAAATATGGTTCTGTGTAAAATACACTGGTGCAAAATTGTTATGAACATATGCATAAAAAGTATAATTCTTTCTGAATAATAGTTTATTTATTTTTAAATCGTCATATTCTTAAATGATTATCACATGCAAAGTATTAAAACTAAGTTTTGTGTTACTTTAAAATGTTAAAGCTTCACATACTAATTTAAAAATTTATTGTAGCTGGTCTGGCATTATACTTGGAAATATTTTGAAAACATTTTTGAATGGAAAAGACTTTGAAAAATCATGGTAAGTGTTCTAAATATTTATGGTGAGGAAGGTAAGGAAAAAGTAAAAGTGTTATTATTGTAATATATTCCTTCAACTTTTTTCATAATTGTTTTTTAAGGAGATCATAAATATTTTCAGTTATGATTCTGATCTTCTAAAAAGCATAAAGGTATATTATGTATTAATAATAGTTCAATAATCCAGTAAGTTCGATAATAGTTCAAAAATAAGTTCAATTATCCAGAAAGTTAAATATATTTTATTAGAATTAAGGTGCTATCTAAATGGTGTTTGCATCCTATTAATATTATTGAGTTCAAAATTTAAGTTCTGTTAATAACAGTTTATTCCTATAGACTGTGTTATGGAAATGTTCCAATTACATTTTTGTAACCTTTTGATCATGGGATAACTAGATGTAAATGCAAACAAGTTTCTTATTGAAACTTGTAGTTAAATTGTTATAATAAATTACTTAACTAGCTTAATGAAAGTCATACAAAATGCACTGCTTATTTTTCATCAAATTTTGTCTCGGTTAGAAGAAAACTAAAATGTTATTGCTCTTTGTAAATGAAACATTGTCCATTTCTGAGAACATGTGTATAGATCAGGTAATTTATTTTTTTTTTATTGTTAAAATTAAAGAGTTCAATTCATAGTATGTGAAGATATTCAAGAAACCTAATAAATTAATAAAAGCAATATTTCAGAAAATTTTATGTGAAAACATCTATTTTATCTGCTAAGTTTTGTATCATAGCTATGCACGCATTTCAAAATAGGGTTTTTAATACCACATATGTAGTGTTTTCTTAGCTTGAAAATACGAACTCCAACATTGTAGATATACACATTTATTTTTAGATGATAAATACAGTTAGGGTTAATTAAAAAAATGCACATCATGAGTATACATATGTCGATGTTTTACAAGAAGTTGAGTATTCTTTGCACTATTAAATTACAGATGAAAATGAAATATTTTAAAGCTGTCTGCTTAAACCCTAGATCTTATGGTTTCCTCAAGCATCAGCATCTTTCTGCTCCAATACTCTCTCTATCCCAGCAGGAGACATTTCCTGTGCTCCAAGGATTCAATGATGGATCCATCTGTTGATGAAGAAAGGAACATGCTCCCACATATATCAAATATTTTGTTTCTAGTGTCATTATGATATATTTGGTTTATATCATTTACCTATTCTTTTTATAAATTTCTAGCTGTTTTTCCACTCTTAGTTGTAGGGTTAAGCCAATGCTACATTATTCCACAGACCTTTATATTTCTGAAAATTAAAAGCAAGAAGAATTCTATTAGTAAAAACTATTTTGAATATATATAAATATAATTCATATGTTAACTATGTTTGTTAAAATTATTGATTCATTTTGGTTTTTAAAAATAATGATATGGATATTATTTTCTGTGATGCAGATTGATTTCACTGAGTGCATCAAATCTTTATTAATTTTGAAGTGGTGAAAATTAATTTAATAATTATAACAAAGATAAATTTGCGTATTGGGAAACATTAGAAACAGATATGTAACAGAAGTTTTTAGATTCCTTAAACTAATTTACTCACTAGTGACGGAGCGGTAAAGTTGCTGAACACTGGTAGTTCAGTCTGAGACTCCAATCCCACAAACGGGTTGGCTGCATGGGCATTTTCATGGTTTTTCCCATGTGCAGTGTGTATAAGAGCCATTTTCCTTTAGAAATTCCTCCATGAAGGCATCTCTCCTCTTAGACAGATAGCCCTCAAGGCTTTGCCATAACTAAATAAACCAAACCAAACCTTAAACTAATGAAAATGTTTTATTTCCAAGCAAAATAAAATTTCTGGTAACTGTAAACTAGTTCTAACAATTTTCATTATTCTTGATTTAGTTTTAATAATGATTAGCCTTATATTATTTTTGAGGGAAAAAATTTAAATGATGAGAATTATAGTAGCATTTTCTTAAGACTGCTTTAATGTATATTTCCAGGTTCATTATTAAACAGTTAAAAGAAGAGGAGCAGAATATTATTGGCTATTCCGAGTAAGTGTTATTTTAGGCTAAACATTTAAAGAAATATATATGGTGATTTTCTTTTACATATATTATGCAATACAGTATAAAACAATTATTGTGAATAATTTATTTAAAATCACCCCTTTTTCCCCCTAAGTTTCAGCTTTAAAAATTTTGATTTTTTGTTATATTTTAGTACTTACTAAGTAGCATTTGTAAATTATTGTATCATTTGTGTAGTGTTGGTTTTATAGTTCTTATAAACATTTTGTTTATTTATTTATTTGTGAATTTTAGTTATTTGATTGATGGTCTTTGTATATTTTTTTTAATCAGGAAAGACTGTTTGTTAAACTTCTGTGAGTTGTGCCTTGAAATGAAAGATTTTGAAAAAGCTAGTGTAAGTAATAACATTTTAGCTTTTTATATTGAAAAATCTAGTAATTAGTAGTTTCAAAAGTGGGATTTGGGTGACATGTATAGTCGTTATATGTGTATATGTTTTTATTATATCTGTTTATAATGCTTTTTTTGTGTTTACAATTTGAATATGATCCCTTTTTTTTTTATTTCCTTTTAGAAAAATTCTTCACTAAGCCATCGATTGTGCTATATACATTGCTATAATTTTTATTTTGTGGCATAAATGTAAATTATCTAATTAGAAAATGACTAATTAAAAAAAATATTCTTAAGTGAATCCATGACCAATCAGAATTATGTAGTCATATATAGATAATGCTATTTGATATCAAAATTAACAAATAATTTCATTGCAGTGTACAAGACTATTAATGTGCTGGGAAATAGAGCCATTCAAAACCTCGTGTTATTTCAAAAAGTAGAAATTTCATGGCAGTAAATTTAAAAAGAAACAAAAAAAGACAAATACTTATCAGTTATAATCAGTCACTAACTATTAAATTTAAATGTTCACTTTTTAGCAATCTGAATTTTTCAAATGAAACTAAATTAAATGCCGTGAGATATCTGTGAGATGGCACCCATGGTTTTAATCCTTTATAGAAATGATTACCTTGGGAAGATAAGTGATCTTTATATCTGCTATCGAAAATATTGGTTACTTTCTACGATTGCCATCTTATGGAGGAGTTGCCATGAGTGGTTTCACTGTTGTTTTATTGAATTGTATACATTTTTAAAAATCACGTAAGTTCCCGTTTTTCAGATATCAACATACATGTGTTAATTTTAAAAGTGACTCATAGGGCATTATATCCATTCAATATTTTAATATTACTGTACAGCTGTCTCATCATTTTAAATTTTAACCTTCAGTTGTTGATATCGCTCATGGCTGTATTATCTGATAAATTCTCTTGCATTGTAGCAGCAATAGATTATGCAAAAGAGATTAACCTATCTGTGTTTTGCATTTAATATCATTATCAGATAATTTAGCTGTTATGTAAAGTTTAAGTTATGTATCAACTTTGTCTTCATCAATGCATCTCTTTATTTTTTCCAGTATCAAATCAAAGTAAGTTCAGTAAGGTTTGACACCGTTAGCTTTAAAGAAATTCTAAAACTATTAATTTAAATTTTGCCATGCAATTGTGGTTGTTTTCTTTCACCATCATTTTGAAAATTCGTGGTACACTGTACTCATAGTTTACATACCTCAAAAGAAACTATAAATTCTTATTTTAAATAAAGTGCTGTTAGGGAGCCAATTAGAGACTCCAAGGTAAAGTTGCTTATGTGGGCATGTACAGATGATTCACCAAAATTGTTGAACAAATATCAATTCATGTTTACTTCATTGTACTTGATATACTTTCCACCAAACTGCCATAAATTTGAACAGTTAAAACATTTAGACAAAATTCTCATAAATCCAATAAAATTACAGTTACAAAGAAAGTTATGGAATTTATTGAGCACATGTATAAGACCAAAGCAGATGCTTCTCGATTGTGAGAAAGCTTAATGCCATCAATATCTGCTGTATTGTTAATGAAGAAAAAAATCCATTTCCTAATAAAGATCCAAACTGATGTATCCACTGAGAAATGAACTACAATAAATAAATATTTAAATAAAGTAAAAAAAAAAGTGTTTGATAAACAGGGGAGGAAAAATAAGAGAAATTTGAGACTTCACAACAGTTGTCTTAATTTATACAAAAATTAAATTTTCTGTTAAGAGGCTATATTTCAACCAAATTGTATTTTTATCTGCCTATTTTTTTATGAAAAATACTTTATTACAGATGTAAATAAAATTTTTCTTAATGTTTTCATGGTCAAAGACCATCATAATATTTGTATAAATAAATTTCTAACATATCACAAATTATTTTGAATTTGTTTTTCCTGTATTTTTATAGGGAATATACTGGATATAGTGCATAATAAGTTTTTATAAAACATCTGTTTTTTATTATAATTATTTATTTATTCCATTTCATTAAATTTTTGAAAAGAAAAGAGCATGTGAGCTGGTTTAAATTGGTTTTGCTGATCAAAAATTAAAGATAATAGTAAATTTGCAACCCCTCGAAGTTATACATCATTAATTTTTATATTTTGTTTTGTTTTATAAGTTTTTATTAAATTTTATGTTTTTCAGCCCAATAAATCTAAAACCAACAGTTTTGTTATTTCAAACATATAGAATTCTTCGAAGTTTATGAAAATCTGAAATCTAGAACATTAGAATTGTAATTTAAATAAGCAAACATTTTGCGATTACCAGTTTTGTTAAGATGATACTAGGTATTAGAATTTGATATTTTGGAAATATTTGTATGTAAGAGTATTTGATGCTATTAGTTTTTTACTTTCAGTTTTGTTTGAAATATGCTGTGAAAGGTATCTCTCTCGAATTTCAAGATGATTTCAAAAAATTAGCTGATAAAATGTTTGAATCAGAAATGCTTGATGCTAAATACAGGTATGAACTTGATATGCTACAGTTAAATTTAATGATAATGAAATGTTATCAAGGAAAAAAATGATGGTGTCAAAACTTTAAAGTATAATAAGTTTTTAAAGATTATTATTTAACAAAATGCAAGAAATATTTTGCTCTTAATTCCTTTTCCCTAGAAATAGAATTAAAAAGTGTGCATTATTTAATTTTATATTGTATAGCTGTGCATATATTCAATGCTTAGAATATTTTTTTCTCTTTTCATATCATAGTGCACTCTAAATCATTTTCATAGGGAATATACTGGATATTCTAAAATTTAATTAATTTCATGTAGAAAATATTCATGCATTATTTTTAAGTTGTTTTAGATAAAATATAGAAATTTTAGGTTTTTTAGAATTATGTTACAAGCCAGGGATGGATAAGCTTCATAGCAAAAAGAGCTGCATATCAGAATTTGAGAATCGCTACTCCGTATTTACATCCTTTTAAAAGTAGTGGAACATATTTTTAGCAGAAAGAAATGTTTGAAGTAAATTAATAAGAATCTCTTATTTTTATAAAGTGATAACATATAAATGTAAGTAATTCTTTCCCTTATTTAAAAAATAGATCCACTCATATTTTCTTATTTTTATCCCTTATTCTCTCTTCTAAAAAGGACAAAATAGATGGTGAAGGAAAATTGTTTAAAAATAAACTATCAACTTTTCCATAGAAATTAACTTAATTTTTCCCACCTGCTTAACATGGGGATAAAACATACTGAGCTCAAGCCTAGCTTTAAATAATTGAATTAATTTATTAAATATGAATCTGATTATCAATTAATTTTTTGTCAGGGTCGAATATTCAAACTTCAGATGTTGCCAGTCTTCGAAAAATTTGAAATTCTAAAATGTTGGTGCTTTTTTCATCAATCACATGTTCAAATTCTAACCTAATAATTTATTAAATATTTTAAATAAAAAATTTAGAGTGATTAGTTTTATTAATTTCTTGTAAAGGTATTTACTAACAAAAGGACATGAATGTTGCAATTTGAGCAGTACTTGAGTCAATGGTAGTGCTATGGTTTTTGATAAAAAGGACTAGATATGAAGATAAATTATAATCCTGCCTTAGAGAGCTATACATGGTCAGTGGTGGTGGTTGACTTAGAGAGGTGAACTCAGTGTTTATGCATTTTCTCAGAAATACTGATCACTTTTGGTAGTGGTCAACTTAGAAAAGTAGTGGTTATGACAGTATTATAATTTGAATACAAAGACTAATGAGCACAATAATAATGAACAGGCTGTGATAAATTTATGAAAATCAGATAAAGAGAGAAAGTCTTAGGGTAAATATATATATATATATATCTAATAGATGTCAAAGCAAAGAATTGGCTGATAATAACATTTCATTCCAAAAAGAGCACAAGGTCAGCAAAACAGATTATTTCTCATCTTTATTGTTAATTATTTCTAAATTATATAATATTCCACTTTGGACTAATAGGTATAATGTTTCATGCTTGTACAAATGAGAACATTTGTTGTATAATTTACGATTATTTTGTCTTTTGAAAATATATAATCCCAAGGAATATAATAGATAAGCAGTCAAGACCATAGGTTAATGATACTTGCAGCTGATTTGTCCTAAAATGATTTCAGAGGTTGCTTGTTCGTGCTTCATAACAATCTCTTTCATGAGGACTAGCTTTAGTACCATTTCCTTCTTTTTAGTTTAAATTTGGAATTACTATGTTAATGTATTGTGCTTTGAATTTTGAACTCATGCAGTTCAAATACCTCCCTTTTGCACAAAAACACTACTATATTGCAGTGGTGTGTCATTTCAAAAGAGGTAAAATGATATTCCTTTTAATGCTTTTGAATGTTAAGTAAAATATACATGAAAGTGTTTAAGCATAAGGGTAACTAGATACATTGGACCTACATCAAGAGTTATGATCTGAGAAGTAATTTCCTATGAGACCAGCAGTCCTCTCATCATTATCCCACACACCTTGACGGCAAATTTGTACTGCAGTGATTGTGCTGCTGTTCTTTAGCAGTATTCCATTGGGCATTTTCCACCAGGATAAAGATTATCCCTATACCACTGCTGTCACCTAACGTGCTGTACAGAGTGTCGACATGTTGTGATATTTAAGAGAGGGGGAAATTCATTATGTTGGATGCTCTTTATATATGTGTGTGTATATACTATATATAAAGAAAAATAAAGAATATATGAAAGATTAAATTAGCAACGTAAATTTCCCTTCTGTATTCTAAAAATAGTAACCTCTCTCTGCACTGTGTCATTTCTAGATCAATCCATGTCATATGACTCTTATGTAATTCCGATGATGTAAATGGAACTAAAGCTCTAACAGCCAAGAGTAATTGTGTAGCAATATTAACTATCCAATCAAAATGAAGCAAAAAAACCCAAACTAACTCAGTAAATATACCTTGACTGCCAAATTTCTTATTCATTGTGGATTGGCGTTTCAGCATTCTACGACATCAAAATTCTTGCTATTATGGATTCAACCAGCATTCTGCTACAGAATCTATTACATATACACTGCTCGACATTGAAAATGCAACACCAAGAAGGAGTGGTCAGAAATTTATGCAGATTTTAGAGTAGACGCACGTCACTGAGTTATGCGAATGATGTGAAATGTGCAGCTCTCCGACGCACGGGAAGTAAGATATAAGGGAAGGAACGTGCAGAATGTGCAATATTCGTGCCGTTACTTCTGCCAGATGAATTATTGAAGAAAGTTAGTTTTTGTCCCAGAGGATACATGTAATTGGAGAGAATGCCAGGCTGCCATCAACGAAGGCACTTCCAGCAGATAGACGATTTTATGAGGGGTATGGTGATCGGACTGAGAAGGGTGGGTTGGTCCTCACGTCAAATCGCAGCTGATACCCACATGGATGCGAGCATATTGCATCGGCTATGGCAAACAGGGTTGGAACAAGGAAATGTGGAAAGAAGGAGGGGAGCAGGTGCAGCCAGAGTGACATCAGCACGCGTGGATCGATGCATCCGCCGACAGGCTGTGGCGGTCTCGCAAGTCACTTCTACTGTGGTTCTGCAGCATGTGCAAGATACCCTGGATGTTCCCGCGTTGACCAGAACCATTTCCTGCCGATTGGTTGAACGTGGCCTGCACTCACGCCGTCTGTTAAGAAGACTGCCATTGACCCCACAGCATAGATACCAACGTTTAGAATGGTGCCGGACTAGAGTGATGTAGATGACAGAATGCCAAACCGTCGTGTTCTCAGATGAGTCATGCTTCTGTTTATCCAGTGACAGTCGCCGCATATGTGTGTGGCGTCGACGTGGTGTCAGATCTGATCTCTACGTCTTACTGAGCCGACACTAACTGTGGAACGCCGTACTGTGCGACTACGTGGCACAGTGGTTTGGGGTGCTATTGGGGATTACATGATATAAGGTAAAAATGGTTTAGATTATAGCTGAGAAAAATCTTTTGAAAAGTCAATGTCTTGTATATTGTTACTACATGTTTCAACATGTACAGAAAGGGATATTTGATTATGTCACTTCATGCGAGTCTGACATGTTGCTCATACACTGAAGCTGCTGGTGGTTTATCGTTTGCCAGTCACTGTGTTATCATAGATCAGAAACTTGCTGGTACAATTGCCATATCCTTCATTTGGACATAAGTGTGCACAAACATATTTCCAATGTTCGACAGCTATTCTGTGTTTTCCTCTGTTTCCAAGGGCCATTGGTGGCACTTATGGTTTGCATATGTGCTGTACTGTTAATCATTCTTGCATGCTCTTATGTTGTTGCCTGGACACATGATTATTGGTGTTGGAAATCATTATGGCCAGCAGTATATATAAAAAAGAATAACATTATAATTTAAATCAGCAGGTATTCAATTTAATATACTCAATTTTCTTATTCTTTTTCACAGACCTTATGTGGATGAGATACTTCAAAAAAACGCAGGTGTAGATGAAGACACAAGTAACAGCGACAGTACTACAAGTGATGAGCACTCTAGTAGTGATGATGATAGTGATAACGATAATGGGGAAGAAGATAAAACTTCAAATGTGTAGACAATTAATAAACTTTTATTTATCTACATTTATTTTGTCAGTTTATTTTCCTAGTCAGATTAAAAAAAATATAAGTATTAAAATATTTTAATATATATAGTTGGACTATAACAACTATATATATTAAATATATATAGTTGGACATGAATTTTTAATTTCTTTGTAATTAAATAATTAAATTTTTAAGAAATTCATAAAGGTTATTTTTCAGAGCATTAATTATAAAAGAGTAAAGAAATTTTAAAATTAATATTTTGTTTGTCACAATTAGTTATTCACTTGAATAACTATGAATATTTTCCAACTTGGGGAATTTTGTGAAAGTTGACAGCAAGTACAGTACATTCACAATTAACTGGGATAATTCTAGGAACAACATCCATGGTTTTATGCAAATTTACAGTTAATTTGACAGCAGGTGGAAAAGGACAGGAAGGAGGAATGACCTATATTAAAATTAACAGAAAAACCATTAACAATTTACCTATATTTTAATTAGCTTAATTTTGAGAATAAATTAAATTGGCTTTCAAAACAGGAAAACATAGTGTTTTTGTTTATGTGACTTTTATTTTGACAGCGTCAATGGCTGTAATAGCTTAAAAGCTGTAATTTTAATAGATGATTTAGTAATATTTATGTAGTCCAGATTATGTGCAATTAAATTATGTACTGTAGTGAATAAAAAATAATTCTTAAGTACTATGACATCATATGCTGTCACTGCCGTAATTTTGCACGTTTTCTTCTCCATTTTGTATAGAAATTTGGTTTTATTCTGATGTTTTGTGATAATAGAATGTACTTTTCCATTATTGGGACCAGATTATGCATATATGCACATATGCATATATGAGATAAAAAATATAAAAACCAAAATTATAATTTAAATTCTTCCTTTCTATTTTACAAATAGTAATAACTTCTCTGAATTGCATCATTTTACATGGCCTGCACAGTGCAGATGAGGTAATAATTGGGAACTGAAATATTTAAATCGAACCAAAACTTTCTCTTCATGTGCTTTCATATTGGATAACTATGCACTTTAGCCTTTGCCTCTGTGCCAGTTATACGCTGTTTCATTCTTCTGTGTTCTTATTGCAACAATACCAAAAATGTAAATTTTCTTGAATAAGCATGAATAGAGTGCCAAGTGAACTGTGGCTGCGAATGTCAATTGCAAATAAAAATGGAATTAAAACTGCCTCGACAGCTAAGATTTTAGATATTAGAAAGTCAACATATTAGCATACTATGCAATCAGAATTCTTCATCTTCAATATGGATCTATGATCTATAATATCTAGGTATTACGCATCGACGCTGCTTCATCTTTCCCTGCTATTATTACATATATATGTATACATATGTATGTACATTCGTACATACATTTTTGGGTTAGAGTTGACTTTAAGGTACCTCTTGTATTATCGCGAAGTTGTTGTCTCATTTATGACAACCTGAGTAATTGAATGCTATGAAAACCCTATTATGATGCAATTGGTTTTGGTGAATTTGAATCATGGGAAAAATTTGGAAAGTGTGTGTCGAAAAATTAAGAACTTGAAGATTAGGTCCCCTAATCCCCAGTCGCTCTTTAAAAGGGGGCTAAATAAGGTATTTCTCCCACCTTCTTAGCATGCCTTCGTGGTATTAGTGGTCAGCAAACTCGAGAGGTGCGTGGTTCAAGTCCCGGCAAGGGCATTGCTAATTTTTTATGTACTCTTTCTTCAAAATAACCTAATGTCTCTACAACACTTTCGAGGTTGAACAACAAAATCAGATGTGACATCACTAATTCATACATACTATTAAGTTCACCATTTACATTTTTAGAGATGTTTACATTTTCAACAAGGTTTTAAGATGATCAACAGTCAATTAGCTTCTTTACAGTTGTTGTAATGCCTTTCTGGAAGTCTGCATTCACATTTATTTGGTGCATTCCAATCATCACATTTTTATCATGCATTCCTATCCTAGTCATTATGTCCTGCTGAAACTATCAGTTATCAGCCAGGATATTTTTCTCGTCAGATATCAGGATATTTTTCTTGGGTTTCAATTAGACACAGGCATCGAATTTCCACTTTCAAAATTCGATGCCTGTTTCTAATTGTGGTAAAAAGGTCATATTTCAAATTGAAAAGATGTCTTTCTATTTGCATATTCTGCATTTCATCATGGTCTTCTCATTATCTGTGGATGTGTGCGTAATAATTTAAATGTTCATGGTGCAACAAAAGAAGTAAATATATCAGACACTTTCTGAATTAACAAAGACACAAATAAAAGTTTTAATACTTAATCTAAGAAAATCAATCAAAGTAATCTGTGCCATTATCAGTCCAACTCCTACAAGCTGTAGTTAGTAGTAAAAAAATTGTAAAATCACAGCTAGAATATTTATAGCTTGGGAATTCTTTGAGTTTTGGACAGTGATTGGACAAGAGTTTCCATAATGCGGGTCTGCAGATACCTGACGCAGAATGATGAGAGATTGAAATTAAGAACTTGAAAGGCTATTGCCAGTTAACTTAGTAATTTGTTTCAATTATTTGGTAATTTGGTAGAAATTTTCCTTCATCTTTTTATATCTTACATATCCCCTCCCCCCACTTTAAGGAGAAAATGGCTTGGTGACAGAAAAGCATTAAAGCATTCAGTAAATGAAGAGAAACATAACTTAAAAAATATAAATCATAAAATTTTGTGAAAAAATAATTATTTAAATAATTGAAAAATATAAATTTTGATGATATATTAGAATCCAGTCATAAATTATCTAAAAAAGTAAAAAAAAGTCAATTTAAATATTTTTTAACTATCATTATTTTTATACACTCGTATAAAGTTGATAAAGATGCAAATTGATCTATCAGCTAAACAGAAACGTGTATTGAATTTTTATTGAGAATGTTGTGGTTAACTTAGAATAAAAATAAATTGTTATGTTTACAATCATTACTTTGTCAACAACTATGAATAAGTTTCTCAAATAATTATGTCTCAAAAACGGTTTCGTATTTGGCGCTCATGTCACTGCTAATTTGCTCGTGACAACTGCTCGTAGACCACCACCTATTACTGCTTAAAAAACGCTATACTGCAGTGTTCTCTTTACCATACAGAATAAGTTTGGATTGGGGGGGGGACTGCAAGACATCAATTATAATTATCTTCCAAGAAATTTTTGACATCTGGTTTTACAGAAGATTTCATTATTATAGAATACTTTTCTAATTAAAACTTATCACTAATGTCTTGATGAATTAATTGCTTTATAATGATTTATAAAATATAACTGATTTTCTGAGAAAAACTTCAATAAGTATGTTATAGAGATGAGGACCTTGAGAGATTTCTTTGTATTTTGTTTTGCATATTTTTGCGATTTTTGTTTAGGTACTTTGGGTTTCTTCTTACAATGATGTTTTAAAAGCTGCCTTCCCCTTCTTATCATAATGTTTTTCATATTGATGGTTTCAAATTTCAGAAATTTGCTTTTTTTTTTTTTTTTTTCTTTTTTTTTGTTTGTTTGTTTCCTAGCTATGGAGGTTATTTTTCATGGCAATGTTTTCTTCCTGCATGATGTTTTCGCTTTTAGCCCAAAAAAGGAAAAAGAACAGTAACGGCCTAATCAGAGCTTAACTTGCACCGGAGCCTACAGGAGCCCAGCTGCGGTACTTCTTAGTTTTTAGGACATATTCTAATTCTAGCCGGAGCGCACCGGAGCCCTAAATCAGAAGGCTCCGGCACTTTTTGTATGTAACTGAACAATTACTTCAGTAGAAATTTGATCTAGAAAATTTTATTTTTAGCAATAAAATTATATAAAAAATCGCTTATTAAGTTTTATTTTATCACTTTACATGTTATTTAATTTTAATTATGTAATTAATTATTTTAATAAATAACATTAAATTAATTATGAATTAATTAAATACTAATCAATAAGTATTAATTATTAATATAAATTTATTATTAATTAATTTAATGCTCATTAACAATTTAATTTTTAAATTATTAATGATTTTAATAATCATTTTATTTATTTTTTTATTCTTGTTGCTCTTTCCTGACGATTTTCCACAGGGCTCCTGCACTTCTACTTTTAGAACTTAAGCCTTGGGCCTAATGCAGTGATGCAATGATTATGTGATTAAAAAAGAAAACATGAAAGAATTTTTATTTTAACATCGCACTAGAGAGTTTGTTAATATTTTATGCTGTAGCTGAGCTCCCAGTTTTTGCTCTTTGACTCGCTTCTTCTAATGCAACTTTTTTTTTTTTTTTTTTTTTTTTTTTGTGTGTGTGTGTGTGTGCGTGTGT
Source organism: Stegodyphus dumicola (assembly GCF_044657685.1). Lineage (NCBI taxonomy): Eukaryota > Metazoa > Arthropoda > Arachnida > Araneae > Eresidae > Stegodyphus > Stegodyphus dumicola. The sequence continues at coordinate 173,739,624 of NC_140774.1, read as the reverse complement.
GTCTTTATATTGTTACGAATTTGGTATTTAAAAAGCTAATGTTAGTTCAATTAGAAATTAAATGGTTTTATTTCTCGCGCAGTGCAGCGCGTGACGAATATTAAAAGAAAGCTAAGCCGGAAAATTGAAAATACAAGAGCGCGTGCATTAAATAAATAAATATCTCTTTTTGATTTCGAGAAAGTACTGGAAAATTCTAGCGCGTGATTTTAAAATCTTATAAAAGGAGGAAAACATCTCAGTTTGTAGTAGTTGCTTAGTTTGTTGTTGTTTAGAAAACTACTGTTGTTGATTGTAGCGAATTCGCGGATTAGCGTTCTTTAGCTGTTTTGAATTACGTTCTATTGACATTTGAGTAGTTAAAAGAAAACTACTGTGAGATATTGTAATACTGCATGATAATTTGAGAAAATTTAAGCATTTTTGTTGTGATAATAATAAATTTTTGTTCATTTTTCATCGGACTTGTGCATTCATTTCATAACGAACCCGTACGCACGCAACAATTTTTGGTGTCAGAAGTGGGATTTGAATGCCAATAACAAGAGCGATGGAAGAACAATTGAGACAGCTCATTAGTGCTTTTGCTGCATTCCAAGAAAAGATGGAAGCTGGCCAAGCATCATTTAAGGAAGAAATGAAATTGGGCCAGGAATCCGTTAAGGAAGAAATGAAATTGGGCCAGGAATCCGTTAAGGACGAAATGAAAGCCGTTCAAGCTGGTCAAGAAGAAATGAAAAGAGAAATTACTTGCATAATAGAAAATAAATTTGAAGCTATGGAAGGCAGAATTGACGCAGTTGAAAATAAAGTTGGACATATTGAAGGAAGAGTTTCTTCGGTGAAAGAAGAAATAGAAGAAAGAGTTTCTTCTGTAAAAGAACAAATTGATGAGAGAGTTTCTGCAGTTGCCAAAGAAATGGATACTTTAAAGAAATTCGTAGCGTCGGCAGGGAGCAGGAGTGATGATTTTAAATTCTTACCAATGCCTGCTCGTCCACCTCTGAAGCTATCCACATATGATGGGAAGACCTCCTGGCAGGTGTATAAGACACAATTTTCTATCGTGGCGGATGCGAATGGATGGGATTCCCAAGCTAAGGCCTGTCATCTCGCCGCTTCTCTAAGAGCCGACGCAGCGGATATCCTTCAGACTCTTCCCGAAAACAAAAGGTTAGATTTCGAAGCTCTGTCCGGCGCCTTGGAGTTGCGCTTTGGGGAGAAGTGTTTAAAAGACTACAGCAGGCTCCAATTAAAATCTCGTCAACAGAAGCCTACCGAAACACTTCAGGAGCTCGCCGCGGATGTTGAAAGGCTGTCCCATCTCGCCTTTTCGGAATGCCCGACAGAAACAAGGGAAATCCTGTGTTTGCAATACTTTATCGACGGCATCCGAGATACTGAAATACAGAAAGCTCTACGAATGGCGGATGTAAAAGATTTAAAAAGTGCTCTAGTGTACGCCATGAAATTTGAGGCAGCCCAGCAAGCCACTCGTCGAGACCGCCACCCAGTCAGAGCTGCTCAAGTCCAGGAGCCAGGGGATCAAGTCACCGCTCGACTTGACGATTTAACTAGACAACTGAACGCCTTGAGACGGAATATTGGTGAGAAGAAACCGACCGTTAAGTGCTGGAACTGCGGTGCTGAAGGACACATACGACGAAACTGCAAAACACCCCAGGGTACTGATGTTAAGACCGCTTCTAACAAGCAGCAGGGAAACTAATTAGTGGCCATCTCGCGGGGCGGAGGTTGCCAGATAATGAAAAGCCCCCGTTTAAAGCGCTTCAGATTTCTGCAGTGAGAGGCGGCAGTAATGGACTTTTCATAATAGGACATATTAATGGAGTTCCGTGCAATACGACTATAGATACAGGAGCCAACGTCACCATCATCCGAAAAGATTTGGCTCAACAACTAGGAAACAAACTTATCTGGACGCCGCCCTGCGTTACCCTCCAGACTGTGTCCGGTGAGAAGATCGACATCGACGGAAAAGTAAATGTTAACATCACGTTTGGAAGTGCCGCTTACCATCACACGGCATATGTAGCAGAAATCACTGATTCTTGCATACTCGGATTGGACTTTCTAAGGAAATACAATTTTTCCTTGGATTTTAAAAATAACGAATTGCATTCTACATCTGAGGACATAGCGTTATTTCTCGTTAATGATGAAGAAGTTAAATCTGTCCATAAAATCATAGCACAAGACTATATTACAATACCGGCAAGAACAGAAATTTTACTTCCTGGATCCATAGCCGAAAATAGAAATTTCCGCTACGGCATCATAGAATATCCCAATAACTGTAATATCCCAAAAGGAGTATTAGTAGCCTCAACACTCGTCGACCTATCCAGAACGGTTATCCCGGTGAGAGTCGCCAATGTAACTGAAAAGTCGAGAGTTATTAAGAAAGGTGAAGTGGTTGCAACATGTACTCCAGTAACCAGCGTTGAAAAAAAGAGTAACATCCCAGAATCCGTGTCCTCAGAGAGCATTACATCGGAGTTATTGCAGAATGCACAATTAAACGATAAAGAGAAAAATGCTGCCGATCGCGTCATTAAAGATCTTCAAGTTGTTTTCTCCCGCTCGTCTTCTGACGTGGGTCGAACTAGTTTGACACAACATAGAATAGATACTGGCGATCATCCCCCGATCAAGCAACATCCAAGACGTCTACCGTTTGCTAAACAGGAAGAGGTGCGAACACTGTTAAAAGATATGGAAGAAGGCGATGTCATCGAGCCTTCAGCGAGTCCATGGGCATCTCCCATCGTTCTCGTCAGAAAGAAAGACGGCTCAACAAGATTTTGCGTTGACTATCGCCGGTTGAATGAGGTTACGAAGAAAGACAGTTACCCTCTTCCTAGAATTGATGACATTCTAGACACTCTTTCTGGAAGCAAGTGGTTCTCAACACTTGATTTAAAGAGTGGGTATTGGCAGGTAGAAATCCATCCTGATGACCGAGAAAAGACGGCATTTACTACGGGACAAGGACTTTGGCAGTTCAAAGTGATGCCGTTTGGACTGTGTAATGCGCCGGCAACATTCGAACGTCTTATGGAGACTGTTTTGAAAGGCCTTTCTTACGAAGCCTGTCTGATATACCTGGACGATATCATCATCGTCGGAAAGAGTTTTGAAGAGCATCTAGAAAATCTTAGAAAGGTGCTTCAGAAACTGAAAGAGGCCAATCTGAAGCTGACTCCCGCTAAATGCAAATTGTTTCGAAAGGAAGTGACTTACCTGGGACATGTCATCTCTGCAGAAGGTGTGCGCACGGATCCTGAAAAGGTATCAGCGGTTAAATCCTGGACGCGTCCCGAAAATGTCCATCAGCTGAGAAGCTTCCTAGGGCTTTGCACCTACTATAGGAGATTCGTGAAGAACTTTTCTTCCATCGCAAGACCACTTCACAAGCTGACAGAGAGCAAGCAAAGATTCTTGTGGACAAAGGAATGCGAGGATGCATTTAACAACTTAAAGGAAGCTTTAACATCTGCTCCAATCCTGACGTATCCTCAGCTCGACAGACCATTTATTCTCGACACCGACGCGAGCAATGAAAGTGTCGGTGCTGTTTTGTCTCAAGAAATAGACGGCCAAGAACGTGTAGTAGCTTACTGGAGCAAGTGCCTATCTAAACCGGAGAGGAATTACTGTGTCACAAGGAAAGAGTTGCTCGCCATAGTCAAAGCTGTAGAACATTTCCATCATTATCTATACGGGAGAAAATTCCTCCTCCGCACGGACCATGCTTCATTGGCGTGGCTTTTAAATTTCAAAAATCCTGAGGGTCAAATAGCCAGGTGGATACAGAGACTCCAAGAATATGACATCACTATCCGTCATCGTAAGGGATCATCACACGGAAACGCCGACGCCCTGTCTAGAAGACCTTGCCAAGAAAACTGCCGATATTGTTCCAGGGTGGAAGCGAAATACGAACTGCTGACTCCGGTCGCAAGACAAATTACAACATCAACATCGGCTGCTCGAGACCCGTGGAGTGATGATGAAGTCAGGAAAGACCAGCTGGAAGACCGCGACATTAAACCCATACTTGATTTAATAGAGTCATCAAACAGAAAACCTACATGGCAGGACATTTCTATCTGTAGTCCTACAACAAAACAATACTGGGCACTCTGGGATTCACTTCACATTCGAAACGGCGTCTTATACCGGAAATTCGAATCGGATGATGGGAAGACGTTCCGATGGCAACTGATACTTCCAAGATTCTTGATGTCCTTAACGAACTACATAACAGCCCTACAGAAGGTCACTTTGGAATAATGAAGACCTTGCAGAGAGTTCGTGAGCGCTTTTACTGGAATAATGCAAAGGATGACGTGCAAAAGTGGTGCCGATCTTGCGATGCCTGTGCAGGTTGGTAAGGACCGAAGAGACGCAGCCGAGGCAAGCTGCAATGTTACAACATAGGGGCGCCTTTTGAACGTATCGCCTTTGACATCTTGGGACCTCTGCCACGAACTGCTGATGGCAACAAATACATACTCGTTGTCATTGATTACTTCACCAAGTGGCCTGAAGCGTACCCTATTCCTGATCAAGAGGCAGTCACAGTAGCTGAGGTAATGATACAGCACTGGATTTCCAGGTTCGGAGTGCCTCTTCAGTTACATTCCGATCAGGGAAGGAATTTTGCCTCGGCAGTAATCAAAGAACTATGCAAACTACTTGGCATTGACAAAACTCAAACGACGCCATTGCATCCCCAGTCGGACGGCATGGTAGAGAGGTTCAATCGAACCATCCTTAATAACCTCTCATTAGTGGTTTCCAGAAACCAACAGGACTGGGACAATAAATTACCACTCTTTTTACTGGCTTACCGCAGTGCTGTCCACGAGACTACCGGCTATTCTCCATCACAGATGCTCTTCGGTCTTGACCTTCGTCTGCCTTGTGATCTATTGTTTGGCCGCCCTCCGGATGCTCCTTCATCGTCTGAGGAATATATTCAAGATCTCCAGGCCCGGTTTGAAGTGATGCACAATTTTGCACGAGAGCGAGTCAACTTGGCGACGGAGAAGATGAAGACCCGATACGACACAAGAGCTACTGAACATCAATTCCACGAAGGAGACAAGGTGTGGTTGTGGAATCCGACTCGACGGAAAGGACTTTGTCCGAAATTACAGTCACCTTGGGATGGGCCGTACACAGTCCTAAACAGGCTGAATGACGTCGTGGTTCGGATTCGTAAGTCTTCGAACTCTAAACCTAAAGTCGTTCATTACGACAGGTTAGCTCTTTACTATGGCCATAGTACATAATGTAAATAATTGTAAATAGTATAAGACCATGGTCCATTTTTGTTTTTAAATGTGTATTTGATTTGTATTTGATAGCATTTGATTTGTTTTATGTATTGCATTTATTGTTCATGTTGTTTATTATTGTAATGTAATGCTTATTAATGCATTTATGCCACAGTTGTAAGTTTTGCTTCCTGTCCAGGGATTGTACTGCCCGGGACGTGCAGTCCTTGGGAAGGGGGCAGTGTTACGAATTTGGTATTTAAAAAGCTAATGTTAGTTCAGTTAGAAATTAAATGGTTTTATTTCTCGCGCAGTGCAGCGCGTGACGAATATTAAAAGAAAGCTAAGCCGGAAAATTGAAAATACAAGAGCGCGTGCATTAAATAAATAAATATCTCTTTTTGATTTCGAGAAAGTACTGGAAAATTCTAGCGCGTGATTTTAAAATCTTATAAAAGGAGGAAAACATCTCAGTTTGTAGTAGTTGCTTAGTTTGTTGTTGTTTAGAAAACTACTGTTGTTGATTGTAGCGAATTCGCGGATTAGCGTTCTTTAGCTGTTTTGAATTACGTTCTATTGACATTTGAGTAGTTAAAAGAAAACTACTGTGAGATATTGTAATACTGCATGATAATTTGAGAAAATTTAAGCATTTTTGTTGTGATAATAATAAATTTTTGTTCATTTTTCATCGGACTTGTGCATTCATTTCATAACGAACCCGTACGCACGCAAAAATATGTATATTTGAAACATGATATAATTAAGATAAAAATAACATGCCGAACAAGTATTAATTTCAGCAAATTCAAAATCAGCATTATATTTGCAACACAGGACTAGTTTCGATGGTTTCACCGAACCATCATCCTCAGTTGCCAAAGCGCAAATGAACAAGACAAGATAAGAATGGCTGGACAGAAGTTAAGCAACTGGCGCCATCTATTGATGAAACGGGACTGAAACATAATTTCCTTAAAGGCTGAAGGCAAAGATGGATGGAATTAGGGTCGTCAACTAGAACAGAAGGATTTTTCTGAATGTGAAACTCCTCTAGAAAATCTAATTTACCAATGGAAGATGTTTTTGGAATAATTTTGGCTGCAAAAAAAATTGAAAATGTGATTTTCGGACCAACAATGCTGGGCAACAGAGGACTTCTGTGTTTCGTTTTTTTTTTTTTTTTTTTTTTTAACATATGCCTCATCTTCATTAACGCGAAATTTTAAGGCTCTCTTAGTTTGACCAATAAACAACACTGGCAAGGAATCATGTAAATGCTCCAGGAATTCACATCCGAAATGGGGTCCTTGAGTATGAAACTCGGAATTTTATTGATAGGAGAATAAAAGACCCTAAAGTTAAATTTCTGTAAAATACATGCAATTTGGCAGCTGAGGATGATGGTTCGGTAAAACCATCGAAATTAGTCCTGTGAAAATTTGCAAATATAATGCTGATTTTTGTTGTTTGACTTCTAAATTAATACATGCTATATATATTTGAAATACAATTAGGACCAACACACCTATAAAAAATGTAAATATGAGCCGCTCCTCAAAAAATTTCTAAAGCTTTCCTCCTAACCCCCCCCCTCCCCGAAAAAAAAGGGAAAAAAGTCTTAAAATTTTCATTAAATATTTTTGCAGTACCTATCGCATACATGCATAAGGAAAATTAAAAAGAAAGAACAAAAAAGTAGTTTATGAAATATTAGCATTATGCTTTAAGAACGTAACTGGCCGAAGTTAGCACAGTCTGTCTGTTTTACAATTTTGAGGAGAGATAGGAAAGCATTGACCAGTTTTTTCGTACAACCTTTCAGTTTTCTGTTTCCGGTAGATATAAGTTGTAATTTTAATAAGCAAAATTCAGATAAATTTTATTTGAATTTAATCTATTTTACTACAAAATATATGAGGGTAAAAATCTGAATACGTTTCTATATTTCAAAAACCCACTAATGCATAAATGTAAGGCCTTGGAAAGAGGACATGTCGTGGGGAAAGAGGAAGTATGATAATCCTAAATGAAATTAACTCTGGTTATAAATAATTTACCAAATGCACACGGTATCATGCTGTTCTTTTTGCTGTAATTGCATGCAGGTGTAATTAATTGCAAGATGTCTTAATTTAATGTTCTAGAGCTTTACGATACGCAGTATTTTTGGTTTGATCTTCCGGGATGAAAACTAAGTGTCCTGGGGAAAACCGAGTGAATGTCCTTGAGCTTTATTTAGAATCATAGCAAAAGCAAGTCATATTCGGAATTACAGTCGCTAAAAATTCGAAAGGCATGTCAGTAGTTATTGTAAGAATGTTTGGAATGAATATATTGTTGTCCTTTGGTATTGGCAATTAATATTGGATTTACTGTCCAATGTCAACAGCTCTTCTATCATTAGATCGATAAATGGATAGGATCATCGATTTAATTTTTTATTTTTTATTTAACCGAATAAAAAGATGTGTACTCTCGACTGTTAGCACGTGTGTCAGCAACAAATTGATGCAAAAGCTGATAATAATCTATAACGTAGTTTAATTCCACAGCAGATCAGCTGTTACCGGTCGTTGTTACCAGTGCTAAAATCTATTTGCATTACATTAAAAAAAACCTATCATTAGCTTTCTAAAAATATTTATGGCTACTAAAAGGTATCAGACGATTTATTTGTTTTTGAAATATATTTGACAAGTTGAGAGGGAAAATGAGTCAGATTTTTGTAACGTATGGAGAAAGAACAGAAAAATATATTACGTAACTAAAATCAGTTTTTAGCCCAAAGTGTGTTAGCCCAGAAGGGCTATTAATTTCGTTTTGGCATTTTGCGTTGGTTCACTTTTCAAATTGTTGCCGCCAAATATTAGAGACCTGTGTTATATTTAAAGAAATTAAATAATGAAGAATCTGCGCAAATGCATGTATGTTTGTCGCATTGTGATAAAACAACGGTACCTAGAGCCATCAAATTTTGCATAACGTAATCTTCCACCGAATATGGGTATCCGAAAGCCCAAATTTGGAAGGATTTGAAGTTTGTTTTATTATTGATTAATATTTTGTAACACTTTAACCAATTGATCGTCATGTCAGTTCAGCAAGATGACGCGGGTGATGTTCCTTTCATATATTCCTTACAATTCTTTCTTTACGATAACCTCGTAGGCATTCTATCGCATGAGTGTTGGTGCCACTAGCGGAATCAACAAAATTTGTGCAATGATTTACCATTAGATCGGAATATTCATGTTTGTCTAGAGTCCCATCAGCTGGCCAATTATCACTGCATAATCAAAGGCAAACACAGGATAAGGGAACTATTGTTACAGGTACGTTCTGGTAGGTTATTTTTTAATACAAAATACCAATAAATGTGTGAAATAGTAGTGCGAGAATACCAGTAAATAAATTGCATGACAATACACCCTGTGTATTTAGAGGAACATTACTTATAGTCCACTGTTAATTCCTGCCTATGAGGTTGCATTCATTATTAATGATTTTAGCTTCCAACAACTGTGTTCATGATTCGCATATCAAATAATTCACATCTGAATGGAGAGTCGTTTATGAAGAGACAGTGCAAGGGTTATTGCATGTTACGCAGTACGCTTAATTATTATATATCTATATTCAAGAATCAAGTAACTAACATGAAATAATTACTTTACAAATTCCTTGTAGTGATTAATCAATGTAAGACACAAAAATTTATTAGAAGTACACAATATTTAAAAACCTCGGTTTCAAGGGCACGTAAAATCCGGCGTCCCCCAAGAAAGTATCGTCTGTCCGCTTGTCTACTTGTATTATATCTCAGATTTTCCTCACCCAGGTCTTGTACACTACTCATTATTAACCTGTTACGCCGACGATACGGCTATCGTTATGAAGTCTTTTAACGTTAAACATGCCATCTTTAAACTTCAGAATTATGCAAGTTCTGTTGAAAATAAACGCCAGTAAATCTTGAGAAACAAGAATTACAGAAACTAAATTTTGTTCGGCGAAATTGTTCCCATTGTTACTAAAGGCAAAGACTTGGGAATCATCCTCAATCAAAATCTTACTTGGCATGATCACATTAATAGTATTCGCAGCAAGGATATTGGTATTATAAACAGATTTCTCTCAGTCATCGGCAGATTTTCTGAATTAAGTCTCAAGACTGAAAAGCATGGACCCAGCTTGAAATACGGCCACTGACCGGCAAATTCACCATTTGCAACAGAAATGCTCTCCTCCACAAGGCTCTCAAAAATTGAAGAACTTAAAATTTATCTGAGAAAAAAAAGAAAAGAAAAAAAAAAAAAAAAAAAAAAAAAAATGATTCTTTTTTTCAACAAAGACTTTCATCAGTGATTACGTAAACTACTCACAAATTTTCAACTACGAAATCCTGCATGAAGACAGTCTTACTAGACCACTGGCGGCTCATCTTTTCACTGACAGTGATCACAGTTTCACTACTTAAATAATATTGCTTCAGGGGCTGAATTTTGTATATATTTTAACTAAAACTAAAACACTTTCCTTAAAGGCAAAGATGGATTGGAATTAGGGTCGTTAACTAGAACAGAAAGATTTTTTTCTTGCCTGTAAAATGCTTCTAGAAAATCTAATTCACCAATGGAAGATGTTTTTTGAATAATTTTGGCTGCAGAAAAATTGAAAGTGTGATTTTCGGACCAACAATGCTGGACAACAGAAGACTTCTGTGTTTCTATTTTTCTAACATATGTCTCATGTTTCTTAAGGCGAAATTTTAAGGCTCTCTTAGTTTGACCAATGTATATTAAACCACACTGGCAAGGAATCCTGTTAACACCCCAAGAATTCATATCCAGAATGGGGTCCTTGAGTATGGAACTCGGAATTTTATTGATAAGAGAATAAACGACCCGAAAGTTAAATTTCTGCAAAATACGTGCGACTTTATATAGCTAATTGATGGAAAGAAGGGAATGACAACAGAATTTTTATAATCTCTTAAAGAGTGTGTCTTTTGGTGTGTTGAGATGAGAATTTTTGAACTGCTTGATTAATAATGTTGGGTGAAAAGCCTCTGTCAATAGCTTTTAAATAATTTAGTTCTTCATCAAGGGATAGTTTGGAGGAACAGACTTGAAGAGCGCGGAAAACATAGGAATAAAATGAAGCTAACTTTTGTTTAGTCGGATGACATGATTTGAAGTGTGGTGGAAGGCAAACCGATGAAGGTTTACAGTAAACCGTAGTACTGAAGTTGGATGTGTTACGTGTGACCAGAATGTCGAGAAACGGAAGAGAAGAGAATTGCATGTTTCAAGCTCAAAAGTTAACTGAATAGCAGGATCAATGGAATTCATTGTTGAAAGAACTTTATTAAATCATCTTTATTACCTTCAAACAGGGTAAAAGTATCGTCTACGTAGCGGAACCATACCGGGAAAGCTTAAAGTTTCAAATAATTTTGATTCATAATAATGCATGTAGATATCAACCAGTATGGGACTGAGCGGGCTTCCCATGGCTGATCTCTCAGTTTGCTTGTAATACTTATTTTGGAAAACAAAATGCGTTTGTTTCAAACAGAGTTGAATGAGGGAAATTAGCTCATTTCGATGCAAGAGAAATGAAATTCACAAAGTCTGGTTTCTAGACATCTTAATGCACCTTCCACTGGAACATTGGTGAATAATGATTTTACATCAAAAGAAACCATGATTAAATTTCTAGGAGAAATGCGTTTAACCTTTTTTTACAAACTCTATTGAATTTTTTATAGTGTAAATGTTATTATCTAACAAAGTTGAAAATTTAGAAACTAAATATTTAGCTAACGGATGGGAGGCAGTGCCTAAATTTGATACAATACGGCGGAAAGGAATACCACTTTTATGAATTTTGGGAAGAGCATATAATTCGTGTTCGGCATGGTATTGTATCATAATTATACTTTTAGCTTGGATATTAATATTTATTTTGAATATTGATATTTATTTCTATCTACCTTAACTGATGTGGTGACTGACAGTTGCAAAGAGTTCATTCAAAATGTTTGTTGTTATTTTAATTTGAGATGTTTCGCACGGGAGGAAACATCAGTGACATACAGTGGCTCACAAAAATGATCGGATACTTTGAATTTTTGTATACTTTAATGAACAAAAAACTAAAATAAATTTAAAACAAAACAAAAGGCTTTTATTTTGATTATATGTAAATTCAGCATTCTTTTTATAGTAAATACATTGTCGAAAAGCTGAAAATTAAATTTAAATATCAATATTGTTTGTTTAATGAGGAGAAATATTCTCACAAACATAACCAGACACTTTTAGTAACAACCAAAAATGATAAAAATTTGCATTGTTTTTGTTCCTTAATATTTTGTGGATTACCTTCATCTTTGATCATTTTATTTAATCTTTTGGTCATTGGCTCCACAAGTTTTCTATGTTATTTCTGGACTTATTTTATGCAGCTTCTCTAGAATCACAGTTTTCGGCTGTTGCCGCGATGATATGCTCTGCTTTCGAATTTCTGATTCTAGCTCCTGCCAAATTTATTCAATAGGACTAAGATTTGGCGATTGAGGGTGGTGCTTTAATTACTTCTGGACACTTATGTAACAGCCATAGTCTAATATTGTGCGCAGTCTGCGTTGGATCGTTAACCTGGTAGAATTTAAAACTATTTTGTATATTAAGTTTTTGTGCTGATGATGCCAAATTTCGCTTCAAAATATCAAGGTACTTACACTGTTCTATATAATAAACCATCTATAAATTCTATATTGCCAACTCAGAAAATATGCCATAGATCCCCCTAACATAACTCCTCCTCGACCTTGTTTAAGGTACTAACTTTGGCTTGGTACTAAGTTTTGCTTCCGAAATTCATCTTTGCGCTTTGTCCACAATAGAACTTGTCGATCTGAGCCGAAGATGTTAAATTTGCTTTCGTCATCAAACAACACATTTTTCCAGTAGACGGGCATCTTTTGTTTCATCGATTTTGCGAACGAGAGTCGAAGTTTTCAATTGTTTTTACTGACATAATTTTTTTTTTTTTTTTTTTCTTGCTACTTGCCCATGATATCCTGCAGATCGCATTATTTTCCTTACAATTTCTGGATTTATAAATGTTTGATATAATTCACGTAGTTCCGTAACAAGTTTAGGAGCACTCAGTCTTAAATTCTTTTTAATATACCTTAGAATAAAGTGTTTCATTCCATCAGATAACTCAGATGATCTTCCAGCTCTTTTTGTTTTGAATACGATACTGTGTCTTATAACGCTTAATAATATCAAAAACTGTAAAATTACTTCAATTAAGTAAACTGGCAATTTTTCTAACAGATTTCTTTTTTTTTTTTTTTTTTTTTTTTTTTTTTTTTTTAAATGCAAATTAGCAACTAATCTGAGGATTTCTGAAGATGTTTCCTTTGGGGATCGAGCCATAGTAAGAAAACATTAAAATAAAGTATATTCTCTAAAAAGAACATTCCATTTATAAAAGCAAAAGATTTTTAGATTGTTGCCTAGCTTCTTTATCCAAACTGATTCCATAAAAGTTCGTTTTTTATTTCAGACAAGTCTAACTAGAAATTCTGAAAATTTCCGATTAATTTTGTGTCTTTTTTTTTTTTTTTTTTTTTCCATTTCAACTGAAGAAATAAAAAACCAAAGAAATAAAACCATTTAATTTATAATTGAACTAACATTAGCTTTTTAAATACCAAATTCGTAACACTGTTGCGTGCGTACGGGTTCGTTATGAAATGAATGCACAAGTCCGATGAAAAATGAACAAAAATTTATTATTATCACAACAAAAATGCTTAAATTTTCTCAAATTATCATGCAGTATTACAATATCTCACAGTACTTATCTTTTAACTACTCAAATGTCCAATAGAACGTAATTCAAAACAGCTAAAGAACGCTAATCCGCGAATTCGCTACAATCAACAACAGTAGCTTTCTAAACAACAACAAACTAAGCAACTACTACAAACTGAGATGTTTTCCTCCTTTTATAAGATTTTAAAATCACGCGCTAGAATTTTCCAGTACTTTCTCGAAATAAAAAGAGATATTTATTTATTTAATGCACGCGCTCTTGTATGTTCAATTTTCCGGCTTAGCTTTCTTTTAATATCCGTCACGCGCTGCACTGCTCGAGAAATAAAACCATTTAATTTATAATTGAACTAACATTAGCTTTTTAAATACCAAATTCGTAACACTGCCCCCTTCCCAAGGACTGCACGTCCCGGGCAGTACAATCCCTGGACAGGAAGCAAAACTTACAACTGTGGCATAAATGCATTAATAAGCATTACATTACAATAATAAACAACATGAACAATAAATGCAATACATAAAACAAATCAAATGCTATCAAATACAAATCAAATACACATTTAAAAACAAAATGGACCATGGTCTTATACTATTTACAATTAGTTACATTATGTACTATGGCCATAGTAATGAGCTAACCTGTCGTAAGAATTCGAAGACTCACGGATCCGAACCACGGCGTCATTCGTGTTCAGTACTGTATATGGACCATCCGAAGGTGACTGTAATTTAGGACTCAGTCCTTTTCGTTGAATCGGGTTCCACAACCATACCTTGTCTCCTTTGTTGGATCTATGTCTAGTAGCTCTTGTGTCGCATCTGGTCTTCATTTTCTCCGTCGCCAAGTTGACTCGCTTTCGTGCAGAACGGTGCATCCCCTCAAACCGGGCCTGGGCATCTTGGATGTGTTCCTCTGGCGATGAAGGCGCATCCGTAGAGCGACTAAACAGGCGGTCACAAGGCAGACGAAGGTCTCGACCGAAGAGCTTCTGGGATGGAGAATAGCTGGTAGTCTTGAGTTTCTTTTCGACCCTGGTATGATTTCGGCAGCTTCCCAAGCTCGATCTTTCGGACAAGGCGTCGACATTTCCAGGCGAGGATCCCTTTTGAGGATGGATAGTCATGCCATCAGATGCTGAAAGCAGCTTATTGTTTTTGAAATCTAAGGAAAAATTGTATTTCCTTAAAAAGTCCAATCCGAGTATGCATGGATCTGTAATATCCGCCACATATGCCGTGTGATGGTAGGCGGCACTTCCAAACGTGATGTTTACGTTTAACTTCCCAGTTATGTCGATCTTGTCACCAGACGCAGTCTGAAGGGTAACACAGGATGGCGTCCAAATAAGTTTATCTTTAAACTGTTCAGCTAAATCTTTCCTAATGATGGTAACATTAGCTCCTGTGTCAATGATCATATTGCAATGAACTCCATCGATATTCCCATTGATGGACAGTCCGTTATTGTTGCCACTCACTATAGAGATCTTAAGCGCTTTAAAACAGGGTTTTTCATTATCTGGCAACCTCCGTTCCTTGATATGGTCATTAATTTCTTTCCTGCGTCGTTGCTCAGAAATTGTCTCAATTTTCGTACCCTGGGGTGTTCTGCAATTCTTTCGTACGTGGCCTTCAGCTCCACAGTTCCAGCACTTTGGTTTCTTGTCAGTCCTTTTCCTTCCCGTGGCATTTAATTGTCTGTTTAAATCGTATGCCTTATTTTCCGTGCTCTGGGGAGTTCTGCAGTTCCTTCGTAGGTGGCCTTCAACACCGCAATTCCAGCACTTTAGGGTCGGTTTTGTTTCACCACTATTCCGTCTTAAAGCATTCACTGGTCTTGTCAACTCATCCGTTTCATTATCCGTGCTCTGGGGTGTTCTGCAATGCCGTCGTAGGTGACCTTCAGAACCACATCTCCAACATCTTACAGCCACTTTGTTCTCACTGCTACTCCGTATCAAATCTTCGACTTGTCTGGCTAAATCATCTAAACGAGCCATCAGTTGATCCACTGGCTCATGCACTCGCACAGCTCTAACTGGGTAGCGGTCTCGACGAGTGGCTTGCTGGGCTGCCTCAAATTTCATGGCGTACACTAGAGCACTTTTTAAATCTTTTACATCCGCCATTCGTAGAGCTTTCTGTATTTCAGTATCTCGGATGCCGTCGATAAAGTATTGCAAGGACAGGATTTCCCTTGTTTCTGTCGGGCATTCCGAAAAGGCGAGATGGGACAGCCTTTCAACATCCGCGGCGAGCTCCTGAAGTGTTTCGGTAGGCTTCTGTTGACGAGATTTTAATTGGAGCCTGCTGTAGTCTTTTAAACACTTCTCCCCAAAGCGCAACTCCAAGGCGCCGGACAGAGCTTCGAAATCTAACCTTTTGTTTTCGGGAAGAGTCTGAAGGATATCCGCTGCGTCGGCTCTTAGAGAAGCGGCGAGATGACAGGCCTTAGCTTGGGAATCCCATCCATTCGCATCCGCCACGATAGAAAATTGTGTCTTATACACCTGCCAGGAGGTCTTCCCATCATATTTGGATAGCTTCAGAGGTGGACGAGCAGGCATTGGTAAGAATTTAAAATCATCACTCCTGCTCCCTGCCGACGCTACGAATTTCTTTAAAGTATCCATTTCTTTGGCAACTGCAGAAACTCTCTCATCAATTTGTTCTTTTACAGAAGAAACTCTTTCTTCTATTTCTTCTTTCACCGAAGAAACTCTTTCTTCAATATGTCCAACTTTATTTTCAACTGCGTCAATTCTGCCTTCCATAGCTTCAAATTTATTTTCTATTATGCAAGTAATTTCTCTTTTCATTTCTTCTTGACCAGCTTGAACGGCTTTCATTTCGTCCTTAACGGATTCCTGGCCCAATTTCATTTCTTCCTTAACGGATTCCTGGCCCAATTTCATTTCTTCCTTAAATGATGCTTGGCCAGCTTCCATCTTTTCTTGGAATGCAGCAAAAGCACTAATGAGCTGTCTCAATTGTTCTTCCATCGCTCTTGTTATTGGCATTCAAATCCCACTTCTGACACCAAAAATTGTTGCGTGCGTACGGGTTCGTTATGAAATAAATGCACAAGTCCGATGAAAAATGAACAAAAATTTATTATTATCACAACAAAAATGCTTAAATTTTCTCAAATTATCATGCAGTATTACAATATCTCACAGTACTTATCTTTTAACTACTCAAATGTCCAATAGAACGTAATTCAAAACAGCTAAAGAACGCTAATCCGCGAATTCGCTACAATCAACAACAGTAATTTTCTAAACAACAACAAACTAAGCAACTACTACAAACTGAGATGTTTTCCTCCTTTTATAAGATTTTAAAATCACGCGCTAGAATTTTCCAGTACTTTCTCGAAATAAAAAGAGATATTTATTTATTTAATGCACGCGCTCTTGTATGTTCAATTTTCCGGCTTAGCTTTCTTTTAATATTCGTCACGCGCTGCACTGCTCGAGAAATAAAACCATTTAATTTATAATTGAACTAACATTAGCTTTTTTATTATTATTTTAAAAATTTAAGCATTTTTGTTGTGATAATAATAAATTTTTGGTGTCAGGAGTGGTGTAATTTTTTAAATTTACTATTTAAATTTTTCAAATTTATTTAGTACAAAAAGGGAGCTAAGAAAATATGTATTCAAAGAAAAAAGGTTCTTTATTATTTTATTTCGAAGCTTTTCTGCTATTACTTAAAAAAAAAAAAATCATGATGCCCGATCATTTTTGTGTGACACTGTATGAGCATGACATCCATGGCTCTGAGAACCAAGGCTTGAACGTGCCTGTTCTACAATTTTACTTTAGTGTGCTAGTATGTTTTATTATTACCGTTATGATTCTTTTAAGTTTCAGATTTTTCGGGGGAGGAGGGGGTTGCTTTTTCTTGTCAATTTCGTCGTAAGTCAACCACGTAGCGTTTATTTATGACAAAATAATATTTTACAATTTCCCCTGTATTGTTTGGTATAACTTTTCGATAAACTGGTTTTGTTTATCGAAAAACATTTTTTTCATGTAATATCATTACCTTGAAATTCTGGGAATTCGTTCATAGTCCAGTAAGAATAGCTTAATTGTTTGGATTAACATTGCTTCATATGTTGAACTGAAGTCGGAATTCGAAGATCCGATTGGATTTTTTTTTAGTCCAAAGGGATTTGAATCCCGAAGGACTATTAGTTTCGTTTCGGCATTTTGCGTCGGACTCATAAATGTCGCTTCACTTTTCAAACTGTTGCCACAAAATGTTAGAGTCCTGCATTATATTTGAAGAAATTAAATAATGAAAAATCTGCATAAATGTATGTATATTTCTCGTATTGTGATAAAACAACGGTACATAGAGTCATCGAATTTTGAATAACGTAATCCTCCAACGAATATGAGCATGTGGAAGACCAAATTTGAAATTTGTTTTAGGATCGATTTCCTATTTTTTAAAACTTTGACGAATTTTTGATTAACAAACTCAAGGATTTCAAAACGAGCAATGGCAACGTTGTGCAGAAAAAACATTTTTATCTCCAGCGCGTGAGTCTCTGTATCGGAAATTCTAAAGATATGCTCCTTTTAAAACTATTTTGCGATATTGCTGTTGCACTGGATCTTATGGTTTAAGTGCGAGGAACATGATATTTAATAAAGAAAGGTAACACACAAAATGTTAAAAAACGCCCCTTTGGACGTAATTTAAAATCTGAAACATTTAATATTTTTTTTTAATATTTTTTTATTAAAAATAGTTTTTTAATTGTAAATGGTAAACTTTTCGTTTAAGTGTTAGACTGCAATCTGAAGTTTCCAGGTTGCGATTTTTTTCGTTGGTAATTTTTTGCCTATTTTTCATTATCACCTAATTAACTATCTCTAAAATTCTTCTGCTATGCTATAAAAAGCTCTCAAATCAACCTGTACTTGTGCTTATGTCCAGGTTCTATCTTTATTAACATGGTGAACGCTGTGCCTAAGCAATTTTTTAAGAACTTTTGCATAGCGATTATTAATATTGTCATATGACGAAGGTTTATTTTTTTTTTTTTTTTTTTTTTTTTTTTTTTTTTTTTTTTTTTTTTGTGTGTGTGTGTGTGTGTGTGTGTGTTCTGTCTTCTCTATTCCTGGCGCTAGTAGATACGAATAATTTCATTCGCGGAAATGAATCAACGTTAAGTTATATGCCTGTAATTTCCTATTCTTTCTGCTGTTTAGGCCGAATTCCTGCTTCATGATAATTTAAGGTTTTCTCAGCATGTAATACTTTCAAGCCTTCATAAAAGCATTCTAAAATGTGTATTTTTGATTCTAGAACTTAAATATCTTTTTAGAGTCGATTTTAACTTTCGCCTTACGTAATTCAATTCTGAAATTTAGTTTTTAAGAACAGAATCTACATATTCTTTAATCTAGTCTAAAAAGCTTTAAATTTCGTGTAGAAAATAAAATAAATCTGAAAGGTTTCAGATTTAAAATTACGTCCAAAGAGGCGTTTTTTTTTTAACATTTTGTGTGTTTTCTTTATTTATGAAATATCATGTTCTTCGCACTTAAACCATAAAATTCAGTTCAAGCGCAATATCGCAAAATAATTGTAAATTGAGCATATCTTTAGAATTTCCGATACACAGTTTCACGAGCTGGAGATAAAAATGTTTCTTCTGTACAGCGTTGCCATTGCTCGCTTTGAAATCATTGAGTTTGTTAATCAAAAATCCGTTAAAGTTTAACAAAATATGAAATCGATCATAAAACAAATTTCAAATTTCAAATTTGGGCTTCCAGATGCCTATATTCGCAGTAGGATTACGTCATTCAAAATTGGATGGCTCTAGGTACCGTTGTTTTACCACAATGCGAGAAACGTACATACATTTATGCAGATTCTTCAGTGTTTAATTTCTTTAAATATAATACAGGTCGATAAACTTTAGTGGCAACAGTTTCAAAAGTGAAACGGACATTCAGAGTGATTCGACGCAAAATCGCAAAACGAAAACAATAATCCCTCAGGGACAAAGCCTGTTTGGATTAATAAATTAACAAATGCCAAGAATAGTTAAGAATATTCCCGTTATTATCGCGAGATTGTTTAACAGAGAACAATATATCATACGAATTTATGGAATAGAGAGCATATTAAATATATCCCATTTATTTACCAAGATTGAACGTAGTGTTAATCGGACGTCATGGTGTCATATACACATTTTCCACGACGTGATGCTGATTTCCTTGCATTGCCTAATCACATTTATGGATATAGGGTCGTTCGAATGATTACTTTGATGTTATTGGATTTCCTATGCTATGTCTGCATTATTTCTTATAAACTATGTGAGTGTGTTAATTCATTTAAGACGTAAGAAACATTTGGGTAAATTTGAACCCAAACATCCTTACCATCTGTTATCAGAAAGTTTTATCTATGCAGGTATATTCTTTTCACTCAGAAACATTTAACTGAAATACACATTATTTCACTTAAAAACACATAAGGATTAACTATAAAGATTCAAAATTTTGATTAAAAAAAAATTTTTTTTCGAATTTTCTTATATTTTTTAAACACACTCCGGTGCCCAAAAACACAAAAAACTTTTCTATGGATGTTTTGCAAAATACTATTTTTATATATTATATTTTTTTAACTTATCTTAACGTAAGGTATTATATTATGTAGGCTTCTTAAGATACCTTTGTCGCATTTGAGATATATTTCAGAAAAATCTAATTTTTCAACTGAATGAAAATAACATAAATAATTTAGAAAATAGTTCATAAAAATTTTAGAAAATCGTTTTAGGAAATGTTATTTTATTTTCAGTCAGAAGTGTAATTTTAGTAAAGCTTGAGAGTCCTTGGTATGAAGTGCTAATTCTTTCATATAATACTTTTCTTTCACGCTGTTGCAGTAAAGAACAGGTCATTAGACATAGTAGTGCATAACAGCTAAAGGTTACAGATCACCACAAAAGTTATGCTGGATATTCTAAGGGATCTTCCTCCTCCCTTACCTATTGCATTTAAGCAGTTACATACCACTCGTTCAATCACTAGAGGCTATTTCTTTACATGTTAAGATTGCGTTGATCTCAGTTAGAGGTATTTTCACTATAAAGGTGTTTAAATTAGAAAAGGGAAGCTCACTGGATTTTAATTGAGCTCTTTTCGAGAGCTGTTATTTACACTGGTGTGCAAAAATTAAGGACGAAGTCGAAAAATTAGCATATCAGCTGAACGAAGAGGCAGAGCGGACAGAAAGACCAATCAGGAGATTAAGTAAGGTGATGTACGGTAGTACATGCGCAGATATGCAGGTAGACGTAACGGGGGAGTGTCTGAGTAGTATAAAGCATGTTGTCGGTGTAAGATCAGTATTTCTGGCAAAGAGATTGCACGCCGTATAGCAGTTAAAATCACACCGAGTTGCTGCCTCAGCGAGAAATGGCGAATAATCAATCTGTTAGACGACATATGGATGCTTTTACCCGAGGTCGAATCATTGGGAAGTTGGAGGAAGGCCGCAGTGTGACAAGTGTGGCTGCAGAGTTCGGAATTGCTCACAGCATCGTTTCACGACTTTGGAGACAATTTCAAACTACAGGAACAGCTATCCGGGAATTTAGTAGTGGTCGTCCACGAGGAACCACACCCGCAGATAACCGGTATATTGCCTTACAGGCCAGAAGAAACAGGCGGCAGACAGTGGGAGAAATCGCTAGACACACGACACAGGCGACTGGACGACCGATATCGCGTTTTACCGTGGCCAGAAGACTGCACGGCGCCCTGTACGGTGTGTACCTCTAACGCCTGCCTATCGGAGAAGGCGTTCTCTGTGGTGCCGGGAACACCGGAATTGGAGAGACAATGAATGGGGACGAGTACTCTTTACAGATGAGAGCAGATTCAGTCTGAGTAGCGATTCTTGTCGCATACTCATCTGGAGAGAGCGGGGAAGCCGCAATCATCCTTCGAACATCATTGAAAGGGACAGGTATGGAGGTGGCGGTGTTCTCGTTTGGGGAGGCATCATGCTTGGTAGTCGTACAGACCTTCACATCTTCGACGCAGGTTCAGTCAACGGGACCCGTTGTTGTAACGAGATTCTTCTTCCATATGTGCGTCTTTTTAGAGGCGCTATGGGTCCGCAGTTCCTTTTCATGGACGACAATGCACCATGTCATCGCACAGTAGCTGCCGAACAGCTCTTAGAGAGTGAGGATATTGAACGTATGGATTGGCCGGCACGATCTCCAGATCTCAATCCCATCGAGCATGTATGAGATTTTCTAGGCAGACGCTTGGCAGCTCGTACCTTACCACCAGTAACGATTCCGGAGCATCGATTGGCGCTGCAAGACGAATGGGCAGCAATATCTCAACAACTCATTGACACCTTCATTCTCAGCATGGGCAGACGCTGTGAAACCTGCCTAGCAGTCAGGGGAGATCATATCCCCTATTAAAGACCGGATGTTTCTTGCTGGACGCCCATCACAGGGATGTTTCGGCCTTCAGTCGCATTGCGCTCCATGCTACTTTTTCAATAAAGCTTCTTTTTATCCCTCTGATTTCTCTTTTAGTAAGTGTTGCTTACATTACTCATGTCCTTACGTATTGGGGATCTTACGGTGTTAAATTTGTTGATTTGGAAAGTTTTTGTACAAAGTTATATTGAAAAAAAACCGTCTCGTCCTTAATTTTTGCACACCAGTGTATTAGCTGTTATTTCAAAATTAAAATATTAGGAAGACAAATGTCTTAAATTTTTATTAGATAAGTATTATCTGCTTGCGCATATAACATTAAGACAAGCAAAAATCTGATGTGTACACCACATGACTTCTTTGTACTGAATATTAAATTATACGCCGCAAGAAAGCGGCAATGCTCTCGGCGAGACTCGAAACTGGAGCTCTCGAATAGGCGCCGAGTGTGCTATCTTTACACCACGAAGACATGCAGAAAGGAGGGAGAAAATATGTTATATACAACCCTTTTTAAAGAGCGACTGAGGATTAGGGCACCAAATCGCCAAATCCTGTTGGTGAAGAATCATCATCCACCACCTTTTAGTACGGGCGCTACTATAGAGTCAGTAGGATTTTTTTCCTAAAGCAGGATATGGGAAATGAGGGATGCGCTCCCTGGGACTCGAACCTGGACCACTCAAATACGCGCCTGGTGTGCTACCGTTACACCACGAAGGCATGTAGAAAGGAGGAAAAAAATACTGTTGCGTTCGTACGGGTTCGTTATGAAATGAATGCACAAGTCCAATGAAAAATGAAAAAAATTTATTATTATCACAACAAAAATGCTTAAATTTTCTCAAATTATCATGTAGTATTACAATATCTCACAGTAGTTATCTTTTAACTACTCAAATGTCCAATAGAACGTAATTCAAAACAGCTAAAGAACGCTAATCCGCGAATTCGCTACAATCAACAAGAGCAGTTTTCCAAACAACAACAAACTAAGCAACTCCTACAAACTGAGATGTTTTCCTCCTTTTATAAGATTTTAAAATCACGCGCTAGAATTTTCCAGTACTTTCTCGAAATCAAAAAGAGATATTTATTTATTTAACGCACGCGCTCTTGTATTTTTAATTTTTCCGGCTTAGCTTTCTTTTAATATTCGTCACGCGCTGCACTGCGCGAGAAATAAAACCATTTAATTTATAATTGAACTAACATTAGCTTTTTAAATACCAAATTCGTAACACTGCCCCCTTCCCAAGGACTGCACGTCCCGGGCAGTACAATCCCTGGACAGGAAGCTAAACTTACAACTGTGGCATAAATGCAACTGAGGCATAAACATTACATTACAATATCAAACAATATAAACAATAAATGCAAATCAAATACTAAATACAAATCAAATACTAAATGCAAATCAAATACTAAATACAAATCAAATCAAATACACATTTAAAAACAAAATGGACCATGGTCTTATACTATTTACAATTATTTACATTATGTACTATGGCCATAGTAAAGAGCTAACCTGTCGTAATGAAAGACTTTAGGTTTAGAGTTCGAAGACTTACGGATCATGACGTCATTCAGTCTCTTCAGGACTGTATATGGACCATCCGAAGGTGACTGTAATTCAGGCCTGACTCCTTTTCGCCGAATCGGGTTCCACAACCACACCTTGTCTCTTTTGTTGAATCTATGTCCAGTAGCTCTCGCGTTGTATCTGGTCTTCACTTTCTTCGTCGCGAAGTTCACTCGCTTTCGTGCGGAACGGTGCATCACTTCAAAACGGGCCTTGACATCTTGGATGTGTTCCTCAGGCGATGAAGGCGCATCCGTACGGCGATGAAACAGGCGGTCACAAGGCAGACGAAGGTCTCGACCGAAGAGCATCTGAGATGGAGAATAGCTGGTAGTCTGGTGTTTCTTTTCGACCCTAGCATGATTTCGGCTGTTTCTCGAGCTGGTTCTTTCGGACAAAGCGTCGGCATTTCCAGGTGAGGATCCCTTCTTAGGATGGATAGTCATGTCTTCAGATCCTGAAAGCAGTTTGTTGTTTTTCAAGTCTAAGGAAAAATTGTATTTCCTTAAAAAGTCCAATCCGAGTATGCATGGATCTGTAATATCCGCCACATATGCCGTGTGATGGTAGGCGGCACTTCCAAACGTGATGTTTACGTTTAACTTCCCAGTTATGTCGATCTTGTCACCAGACGCAGTCTGAAGGGTAACACAGGATGGCGTCCAAATAAGTTTATCTTTAAACTGTTCAGCTAAATCTTTCCTAATGATGGTAACATTAGCTCCTGTGTCAATGATCATATTGCAAGGAACTCCATCGATATTCCCATTAATGGACAGTCCGTTACTGTCGCCACTCACTGTATAAATTTTAAGCGCTTTAAAACAAGGTTTTTCATTATCTGGAAACCTCCGTTCCTCGATATGGTCACTATGTTTACTGCGTCGTTGCTGGGAAATGGTCTTATTTTCCGTACCTCGGGGTGTTTTGCAGTTTCTTCGTATGTGGCCTTCAACTCCGCAGTTCCAGCACTTTAGAACTACTTTCTTTTCACTTCTGTTCCGTCTCAAGCCACTGACTTGTCTGGTAAAATCATCTGCTTTATATTCCGTACCCTGGGGTGTTCTGCATTTCCGTCTTAGGTGACCTTCACTACCACATCTCCAACACCTTAGAGCCACTTTCTTCTCGCTCCTACTCTGTATCAAAGCATCGACTTGTCTGGCTAAATCATCTAAACGAGCCATCAGTTGATCCACTGGCTCATGGACTCGCACAGCTCTGACTGGATGGCGGTCTCGACGGGTGGCTTGCTGGGCTGCCTCAAATTTCATGGCATACACTAAAGCGCTTTTCAGATCTTTAACATCCGCCATTCGCAGTGCTTTCTGTATTTCAAGATCCCGGATGCCATCGATGAAATATTGCAGGGACAGGATTTCCCTTGTTTCTGTCGGGCACTCCGAAAAGGCGTGATGTGACAGCCTTTCAACATCCGTGGCGAGCTCCTGAAGCGTTTCGGTGAGCTTCTGTTGACGAGATTTTAATTGGAGCCTGCTGTAGTCTTTTAAACATTTCTCGCCGAAGCGCAGCTCCAAAGCGCCGGATAGAGCTTCGAAATCTAGCCTTTGATTTTCGGGAAGCGTCTGCAGGATATCCGCTGCGTCTGCTCTCAGAGAAGCGGCGAGATGACAGGCCTTAGCTTGGGAATCCCATCCATTCGCATCCGCAACGATAGAAAATTGTGTCCTATACACCTGCCAGGAGGTCTTCCCATCATATGTAGATAGTTTCAGAACGGAACGAGCAGGCATCGATAAAAATTTGAAACCTTCAGAATTGTTTCCTACCGTCGCGATGCACTTCTTTAGGCTATCAGGTTCAATGTTCCTTCTAACCTTCTTCGGGAACATACAAGGACCTGACTCGGAACAGAGAGCTTACTAAAGCTATGTTCACTAATTGTGGTAAGTAGACAGGATACAGACGAAGGGTATACAAAACCCTTTATTTTTCTCTATATACAATAACTTCCGTACTCGGAATACACTGACCCTCCACTCGGGGTCTAACGTAAAAAAGTATAAAAATAAAACTAAACTCTAATTTAACTTTAGAATAATACACGTGGAAGATTGGCCTTATAATAACAGGAAGCGTATGTAGCACAGAGACTGTGAACACTACAATACGTTTAATTTATCAAGAGGATTAAAACCTCTGGCCTGGAAGGCGAACAGCAACTACGTAACTTCTAAGGTAAGCGGCCTGCGTTGACTTACTGCTTCCTCTCTTTCGCTTGGCAAAAAGGCCACACTTAAATACTTGGCGTTCGCCAGACAAACTCTGCATAAAAACCTTCACGCTTATAATTCTGGCCGGAAGTAGAAAATAAGAAGTGATAGTAAAGATTTAAAATAAAATAAACGTTAGTAAAACTTAAGATCCTTACATACTTCCCGCCAGAGTTAATTAGTTTGAAACTGAGGTCTAAAACGACCTTGTTGAAAACTTTTAGCTCTAGAATCTAACGCGAGGCCAACCTTTTACAAACATAACTTCGTTAGAAACTAGAAAATTTAAAAGAAAGAAATTTGTTACAATAGCAGCTCCCAGGATATACAACAATCTTTTTTTCATCTGTACTGCATCTAACCAGGAGCTTTTATTCAATTCTGGTTCCTTCCAGAGATCTGGAAGGAAAACTAGTTTAATGAAATGTTACACAATGACATTGCAAATAACATATAGAATATACTTCTCTTAACATTCTTATTTCATTCATGAGTATTTTAATTATCTCTCCCCGTGCTCTCTGACATGTGTTGTAAAAGAACACCAAACACGAATGTGTTTCTGTCTACGTATGCCACACTTCCTCCTACAATCAACACTAACGTGTTAAAATTCAACATAACGAGACCTCTTAACACACCCTACTTTCAACTCTAAACCCTGAGGTACTATTCTAAAAGTGGCTAACTCTAAAGTGTAGCGTCAGAGAGCCTAACTACATCATTCAACCTTTACCACATATTCGCCATGATTTAATCTTTACAGTAACACAAATAACAAATTTTTAACATTACTTTCACTTTTACCATATCACGGTATTTCTTAACATTTAAAATAACAGTTCACATGTATATAAGAACATATCAACATGCCGTTAATTTTACACATTTGAAAACATACATTAGCAGTACATTGTTAACTTCTATTCTTTTCAAAGCAAGTGCCAATTCTTTCTACATTGAAATAATACTACATTTCAAAAATTCTTTCAGACTAAAACTTCTTTCTTGCTAGAATGTTTTAAATAAAATTTATACAATAACTTTTTACAATATTTAAGTCTTTATACAACGCTATTATACATCAACTTTAGTTTTACGCACGAGTAATTTAAAAACATAATACGAAAATCGGTCACAACTCATTTCTCGCCCTTTTGGCGATAAAGGTAGACCTCGCATGAGGTAAAACTTCTTGAAATCTGCCACTTGCAGTAAGAATGAAAGATTAACTTAAGTTTGCAAAGTAACATAAAATTTTACTTATCTTTGTAATATTCGGACATTCTTTTCTGGGCCCAGTCTTTAAAGGTACTGCAGATAGTAGCTTGGTTTATCCTCCTTCTTGTACGGGCTCGCCCTTCAGTGCTTTCCTCTGGAAGCTTCCTTTTTTCACCAGTACGGCCACCCTTGAATACTTTCCTTTTCTCCTCTGCTTGTGGTCTTTGCCGTTTGATGGCAGCTGGTCTTGGCGGAACCGGGAAACTTCTGTCGTGATCCTGCTTGGACCTCGTTGTTGGCCGTTCAAATTTTTCTTGTACTTTTTCCTCCGCCGCTGATGGCCCTTCCGCAGTTCGGCGACTTTTGCTGCGGAGAGTTCTGTCGGATGAGTAGATCTTCCGTTTTAAAGCCGGGTTATAGTTGCCGTCATTTCTCCTGGTCCTCTTCACATACGTCGTCCTTCTCCCTTCTTCATTCTGGGGGTGTTCGTGAACTCTCTTTTCTGGACGGTGGAACGGCTTCTTTTTCTTGTTACCTTCCATTTTTCCGCAGGGCCATTTTCTTTTCACTTGCTTCTGTCTCTCATTGGCTTGCCCTTGTACTTGTCGTTTTTTCACCTCTGGAACTTGTACCTGCGGTGTCTGCCGTGCCGGATCCTGCAAAAGATCTGAAAAGATTTGCATTTTATTACGATCGAAGTAGGGCTTGATTTGATCAATGTTTGCGGAACAGGTTTCACCATTTCTGGCTTTTAACACTACAACAGCGTGAGTTATTTTTTCTATAACATATGGTCCTTCAAATCGTGGAAAAAATTTGGCAGTTTTATCTTCTGGTGCTGAAGAAAGTGAATGCTTAATTTTTAAAACTTCATCCCCTACTTTATAAGTTACTCCCCGTCGTTTCAAATCATAATATAATTTCTGTTTTCTTTGTGCTACTTCCGTATTCTTTTTTGCTTCTTTTATTAGTTTTTCTATATCACCCATTTTAAATTCTGGGGCTCTTTGTTGCACATAAAATAGTTTATCTAACGGTGTTATAATCTTTCTGCCTAGAAATAACTCAGCAGGAGTTTTGCCCGTTGTATCATGTTTTGCGGTCCTAAGGGCGAAAGCAAATTCATTGACATAGTTATCCCAGCTTTTATGAAAATTTTTAACATAACTACGGATAATTTTCACTATATTTCTGTTGACCCGTTCCGCTATATTTGATTGCGGCCGATACGGGACCATTTTTAAATGACGTATGCCCAGTTTTTGGCACATGTCTTCAAATATATTACTTACAAATTGAGGACCATTATCCGATATAACTTTTAGGGGCGCCCCGTATTTTAAAATATATTTATTTAAAATAGAACCGGTAACCAATTTCGCGGAGGCTCGTTTTAAGGGAACAATTTCGGTCCATTTACTAAAATGATCAACCATAACAAGGAGATAGCGACTTTTATTTAACTCACTTTTTGGGAAAGGGCCCAATAAATCGATGCCTATTATTTCATTTGGAAATTCGGATTTAATACTATTTAGAAACCCGGCCGGGCGGAAATTAATATAATTAACGGCTTGACATGTTGGGCAGGACTGGACATACGCCCTTGTTAACTTTTGCAGTTCAGGAACGTAGACTGCCTCGCGTACGCGTTGGATAGTTTTTCGAATACCAGCATGAGAAGCTAAAGGGCTGTCATGGAGCTCATGCAGGATATTTAATCTAAGACTAGCTGGGATAACAGGTCGAAATTCGTTGTTGGAATTCGTAGTTTTTGTGTAGAATAATAGACCATCTATTAGTTCGTAATGGACCGCCCTATTTCTCATCGCCACAATATCTTGGTGGCTAAAATTTTCAGGATCCTTCAAATACTCATAAATACTTCCAAACTCAGGATCCTTACCCAGTTCTGTTATTACAGTTTCTCGGGAATTTATTGTACACGCTGTAAGCATTGCAACTTTTACGGTATTACCCTGTTCGTCTAATTTAATTCGTGATAGGGCATCTGCTACGATATTTTCCTTTCCGGGGGTATGCTTGATTACCAGATTATATTCTTGCAGCTTGAGTGCCCATCTTATTAACCTTGGGGATAAATTTTTCCCTGAGTACAATCTAGTTACCGCCGCATGATCAGAGTATACTGTTATCGGCGCCTTTCCAAAATAGACTCGGAACTTTTGCACTGCTAACAGAACTGCAAGTGCCTCTCTCTCGGTCGCGGAATAGTTTCTTTGTGTTTGATTTAAAGTTCGGCTAAAAAATGCCACGGGCTGCTGATTTTGCGAAAGTACCGCTCCTACCGCATAATCCGAAGCATCCGCTGAAATTTCTAAATTTTCATCCTTTTCAGGAAATTTTAACACAGGGGCTTGCGTTAATGCTTGTTTTAATTTTTCGAAAGCACTATTGGCTTCGGCCGTCCACGAGAATCTTGCCTTTTTCCTTTTTAATTTTAACAATGGCTCAGCGATAGCCGCAAAATCTTTTATAAAGGACCTATAATATGAACAAAGTCCTAGAAAAGAAGAGAGCTTCTTTGCCGTGTTTGGAGTCGGATACTTTTGTACAGCGATTATTTTTGATTCATCTGTCTCGATTCCTTTTTGCGATATTTTGTAACCTAAATATTTTAATTCAGGGGCTGCAAATTTGCACTTTTCGACATTAACTTTTATACCGGCCTCATTTAATAAAGAAAACACCTGTCTTAAATCCTGTATATGTTGGTCGAGATTACCACTAGTAATAATGATATCGTCTAAATAGATAAATGTGGACTTTCCAAGAACAGGTCTTAACACAATGTCCATGCATCGCTGAAATGTTGCCGGGGCGCCTGAAAGGCCAAACGGCATACGCAAAAATGCATAAGTGCCAGACTTGGTTATAAAAGCAGTCTTAGGCACGTCCTCAGGCCTCAGCCCTATTTGAAAATAACCTGTCGTTAAGTCTAAAGTCGTCATAAATTTGGTTGATTTTATGTTCCTTAAAATTTCTTCTATGATCGGTAACGGATATACCGGATATTTCGTTATGGAATTTAATTTACGGTAATCAATAGCGAATCTCCACCCTTTTGGATGCTCCAAAGGATAATCATTATTTTTCTTACATAAAACCACCGGGCTAGCATAACTACTTGAGATGGGCGTTATGATCTTTTTACGTAGCATATCGGTAATATGCCATTCTATAATTTTTTCCTTATTCTTATCATACCGGTATGGTTTTTGACGAACTGGCAATGCATCTCCGGTGTCAATACTATGGTTAGTAACCTGAGTAAATCCTGGAATATCACTAAATAACGAAGCAAATTCACTTACCACTTGTCGGATTCTATCTTGCTCCTCATTAGGCAGGTGGTCAAGATTTAACCTTGGCGGTTCAACCTTTTCTACACGCACTGGTTTCATTGTCAGCTTAAGGGACGCTTCATTAAAATCCAGTGTAGCTTGTGCGTCTGAAAGAAAGTCTATTCCTAAGATTAAATGTGCTTGCAGATTCTTTACTATGAAAAAACATCACCTTTACTTGTTCGTCCTTGATACGGATATACAAAGGTACTTTACCTACGCACTTACATTGTTCTCCTTGCGCCGCTAATACTGTCGTATTATCCGCATTATATATGCGGTATTTGCGAAAATACTTTCTAAAAAAGACTTCTGCCACACAGGAACACTGCGCGCCGGTATCCAGGAGTGCGGTGGCCGGGATATTATTCACCAAGACTTCAATCTTCGGAAGAGTCAAATTTTTCACCATTACTGTATTTATCTTGTAGGAAGAGGGGTTTTCGTGGCCTTCGGATTTCCGCACCCTCTCGTCAGCAGAAATCCGTTTTAGTTTAAATTATTTTTCCTTTCCGTGCTTTCCTTCATTTTCCCCTGGCCTTGAGACTTTTTTCCTGGGTTGCTATTGAACTGTCGACGTTCGCCGGCTGTTTTTGAATGCTCGGGTTTCCTTGCCCACTGATTCGCTTTTTCTCCGTAGCCGTATGCTTGAGTTTGCTGTAGTCTTGACGTACCAAATTGGTTTCGCTGTTGATATTGGCGTCTTCTTTCGACGTCCGCCGTTCTTCTACTTTCAAACTGGATTGCTAGCTCAAATAACTTTTCCAGTGTAGTCGGATTTCTTAATTCAATAAAGTCTTGCACTTGGGGCAGTAACCTCGGCAAAATCACTTGAATTATTTCAGGATCCGGACGGTTTCCATACAAGAGCTTGAAAACGTGAATTTTTCTTAAAATAAAGCTCGAGAGGTTTTCGATTCTTTGTTGATATATACTAAAAAGTTCCGTTTCTAATTTCGCACGATCCCTTACAACAGGGAAGGCTTTTAATAGGGCAATCTTGAAGTTTTCGTAAGTATAGGTGGGACTTCCTGCTTGACCCAAGAGACTTCTGCCTATACATTTGAACCAGTTAAGCGCTTGGCCCCTCAAAGCGCTGGTAGCTAAGGTAACTTTATGAAATTCGTGCACGGGATAGAGCATGAAGTGGTCATCCAATTTTTCCAAAAAACTGGTTACCGGTGAGTTTCCGTTAAACGTTGCTTCTGGTTTCATCGAAGCGCGCATGGTCTGGACGATGTAACCGAATCCTTCCAGGGCGGCAGCTGGCATTTCTGGATTCTGAGCCGTTTTCTGCAGGCAGCACAGGTTCTTCTTGAAACTCGGCCATGGTTATTCTTCTTCGTTGGGCGCCACTATCAGGTTCAATGTTCTTTCTAACCTTCTTCGGGAACATACAAGGACCTGACTCGGAACAGAGAGCTTACTAAAGCTATGTTCACTAATTGTGGTAAGTAGACAGGATACAGACGAAGGGTATACAAAACCCTTTATTTTTCTCTATATACAATAACTTCCGTACTTCGGAATACACTGACCCTCCACTCGGGGTCTAACGTAAAAAAGTATAAAAATAAAACTAAACTCTAATTTAACTTTAGAATAATACACGTGGAAGATTGGCCTTATAATAACAGGAAGCGTATGTAGCACAGAGACTGTGAACACTACAATACGTTTAATTTATCAAGAGGATTAAAACCTCTGGCCTGGAAGGCGAACAGCAACTGCGTAACTTCTAAGGTAAGCGGCCTGCGTTGACTTACTGCTTCCTCTCTTTCGCTTGGCAAAAAGGCCACACTTAAATACTTGGCGTTCGCCAGACAAACTTTGCATAAAAACCTTCACGCTTATAATTCTGGCCGGAAGTAGAAAATAAGAAGTGATAGTAAAGATTTAAAATAAAATAAACGTTAGTAAAACTTAAGATCCTTACAAGGCTGTCAACTTCTTTGGCGACGGCAGCAGAAACCCTATCATCAATTTGTTGTTCGACGGCAGAAACTCTTTCTTCAATTTGTTGTTGGAAGGCCGAAACTCTTCCTTCGACTCGTTGCTCCACAGCCGACACTCTATCTTCTATTTCATCTTTGACAGAAGAAACCTTTTCTTCAATTTGCCCGACTTTATTTTCGACAGCTCCTATTCTGTCTTCCATAGCCTCAAATTTACTTTCTATTACGCAGGTTATTTCTCTTTTCATTTCGTCTTGACCTGCTTCAATCTTTTCTTGTACAGCTTTTATGTCTTCTTTAAAAGTTACTTGACCAGCTTCCAACTTTTCGTGAACGGCTTCCATTTCCTTTTTAACGGATCTTATCTCTGCTTTAACAGAGTCTTTCATATCTTCTTTAAATGATGCTTGGCCAGCTTCCATCTTTTCTTGGAATGCAGCAAAAGCACTAATGAGCTGTCTCAATTGTTCTTCCATCGCTCTTGTGATTGGCATTCAAATCCCACTTCTGACACGAAAAATTGTTGCGTTCGTACGGGTTCGTTATGAAATGAATGCACAAGTCCAATGAAAAATGAACAAAAATTTATTATTATCACAACAAAAATGCTTAAATTTTCTCAAATTATCATGTAGTATTACAATATCTCACAGTAGTTATCTTTTAACTACTCAAATGTCCAATAGAACGTAATTCAAAACAGCTAAAGAACGCTAATCCGCGAATTCGCTACAATCAACAAGAGCAGTTTTCCAAACAACAACAAACTAAGCAACTCCTACAAACTGAGATGTTTTCCTCCTTTTATAAGATTTTAAAATCACGCGCTAGAATTTTCCAGTACTTTCTCGAAATCAAAAAGAGATATTTATTTATTTAACGCACGCGCTCTTGTATTTTTAATTTTTCCGGCTTAGCTTTCTTTTAATATTCGTCACGCGCTGCACTGCGCGAGAAATAAAACCATTTAATTTATAATTGAACTAACATTAGCTTTTTAAATACCAAATTCGTAACACTACCTTATCAAGCTTATTACCAAATTAAAACTTATTTGAACGAATTTAAGAAAAGCCTTTATTACTAATTTTTAATTAAAGCACAACCCCTTCAAGGCATCTGCGACTTCTCTGCAGTCTCTTCTTAAAAAATAATTTTTCTTTCGCGATGTTATTCGAAAACAGAAATAGGTAGAGTCCAAATATTCTTATAGCTATGTTAGGTTATATTTTTATATAATGATGATGGAAATTTAGTATATATATATATTTGGTATTTCCAAAAGCCCCCTATATAAAAGTTAGGTGCACAATTAGATGTTATAGTAGTCTCATAAACAACATTTAAAAGTTCAACAGCTAATCGTTTTTGAGTTATGCGAGATAAATATGTGCATACATATATACATACGTACGAAACTCGTACGTGCAGATGCCACGAAAAATTCGCTTTTGAACCCAATTTACAGTCCGTTTTGAAAAAAAAAAAAAAAAATGAATCTTTTATTCTGACCGTATATATAGACGTCACTCAAAAACATCTTCCAGGTAGATTCGGGAGCATTGAAAATGGTTATTTTCGTTGAAATTATGATACCCGACATTTTTCGCAACTATTATACTTCCTTTGCTTTGCCCAAGAAAAAAAAAAAAAAAAAAGAAAAAGAAAACGTGAACGCTTTAAAAAAGAGAAAATTCTCAACTTTAGACTGATATCAATTTTAGAGACAAGTTGCGTGTATATCGATGGTATCTGATATACCCCCCCCCCCCCAAAATGTCTTTGGTTATATTTTAGTTTCCCGAAAATGAAGAGGTGGGTCAGTGTATTTCGAATTTCATAGAAATTCTGGTCAAATTTCATCAATCTATGGTCGAATATTACCTAATTTTAAACAGAAAGAAATTTGTTAAGTAATCTGACCCCATCAGTGGCCGATTGGTTAAGACCGCTGAACGCTGGGAGTTCAATTCAGATTCACTCCTATGCGAATCAGCTCAATGCATGCCTTGTTTTCGTGATTTCTCCATGTGTAACGTGAATGCAAGACAATGTCCTTTAAAATGTCATCCACGAAAGCATCCCTTCCCTCAGGCAGAGTGCTTTGC
The DNA here is from genome assembly GCF_044657685.1 of Stegodyphus dumicola. Lineage (NCBI taxonomy): Eukaryota > Metazoa > Arthropoda > Arachnida > Araneae > Eresidae > Stegodyphus > Stegodyphus dumicola. Next base: position 173,705,482 of record NC_140774.1, on the reverse strand, counting down.
CATATTCAAATAACCTAAAGTAATTATTTAATTATATATATATAATGATGATGTTGATGAGAAACATTTTTATTAAGATTTAAATATATAGTAAGGAAATGAGAGCAACTTGCGGGAATATAGTTTATATGGAGATAAAATTAACAAAATTTGAAAGCGCTTGCCACTAATTATACATATATTTACTGAAGATGAAAATTACGGGATATTTTGTATGGCTGTAGAACTGGTAAGGCTATAAAGGAGAGAAAAACTTATAATTGACTAAAAACCCCGTTAAAAACTTCTGCTTGAGATATGAAAAGAAGAATCGGATCACTTTACTGGTAAAATGTATACTTTAAAAATTCGATCTGTCCTGCCGATAAGATATTATTCACAAATAAGTGTTTTCCAAAAGGAAATGGATCATTTCAATACCATAAGAAATTTAGCATATTTTAAGGGAAAAAAAAACTGAAAATTAATGATAATTGTTATGTAGTTAATAGGGGAGAAAATGTAAGTTCAGCTAAAATCGCCCTGATGGCAAGGAAAAAGGCGGAACAGCTAACAATTTAAGCAGAAAAAGAGTGTATTCCAAGAACAAAACTGAATTTGGAAATCTTGGAATTTTATTAATTATCTGACGAATAAAATGATATTTAATTTCTAGCATAACCTTCAAAGCGATCTGTCACCCTTAGCCGGTACACCTTAAAATATTCCTTCAGTTATTTCGACAGAATACAAAGGAATTCTAAGAATCAGAATTTGGAACGAGACAATTATTAGGTCTCGGCGCCTGCTTCTAAACCGCACTCGCATCTGAACGGTGATATGTGTGTCAAAGGTGTTTCAACCAGCTTACTTCTTGCGGTACATTTCGCGGAATCACTCGCCCCCAGCAGATGCAGCAGATGGAAATGGGCTGTTCTACACGTCAAGGAAGCACTCGTGGGCTTCGTCTTCTGTCTCGTAATTATGCAATGGGTTCACGAACTACGACTGCGGTAGCCATGCACGTGCATGTCAGCGCAAACTGCGAATGCTTTTGATGCCCCCCTCAGCCATACGATGTGAGTAAGCTCACGTACGACCAAAGCGTTGTTTCTGTGGCAGTGGGGGAGGGGGGCTAAACGGAATCCAATAAAATATTACGAAATTCTGAAAGGAATTGCAAATCTTTGTGGGAAAGGTCTGTAAAGATTCAAAAGTGGGCACTGATTTTGTTAAAATTTACGATGGAATCAAGGACGATTTGAGGTTCCTCTGATTGCCCATTTTCAAGTAACGGTATGGGTACATCACATCCTTTTATCAATTTCGTGAATGTGAAGCAAGTACTGTTAAGCACGACGGTTAGAATCCATTAAAAAAAAAAAAAAAAAAAAAAAAAAAAAAAAAAAAAAAAAAACGAAAAATAAACCGCAGGAATTTACCTGTGAAAGTTTTATTCGATTTGCGGTTAACTTCTTAAGACCGAACCGTTCATGGAGTTCTTTAAATAAAAGTTCACGTAATTCAGAGATTAATTCAGATAATTTTTTTTTAAATTATAATATTAAAACTGTAAAAATTAATAATTCGGGAAAGTTTATTTACAAACATTGATTTCACTAATGTCTCTAGTTTAATCTTTTCCATATTTCGCTCCAATATACATCACTTATTTACTGTTGCTTTTGTTATACTGTATTTACATCCATTCTAACTGGATGATAATACAGTAAGGCAACGAAACTTAACATCCAGAACTGATGCTGTTTCGCACTGCATAATACCTGCATTTGTTTCGTCTTTCAAAATACGATCGGCTACCGTTTATCTGTGTAATACTAATAATATTATTAAGATTAATTAATCTGCATAATGCTAATAATAGTACTAAGAAGCAGGTATATTAAATATAATATACCTATTTCTTAATACTATTATTAGTATTATTAATGAAAGACGCTTCAGCTGTTAGTGGTATATTCTTCCACTAAGAAATTTATCCCCTCTTAATTTTATTATTGCTGTTCTATGCAGAGACTGACTAAGGCAAGGACATGCGGGGCAGTTGCCCCTGGCCTCCACATCAGAGTGGGCCCTCATATTGAAAAGAAAGTTTATTATTATAAAAATTTAAATGCCTCCATAAAATTCGGTTCTTCATTACTGAAGTAATGAAGCAGAAGAGGCCCGCAAAGAGGGCTTTGCCTCGGGCCCCAGTTAGGCTAAAACGGGCCTTGGTTCTCTGAATGAGCACTAGAGATCATACCAAAGCTAAAAGCAAACTAAAATAATAAAAATCAGAAAGCTTTCAGATTTTATATTACGTCCAAAGGGACTTTTTTAGCGTCCTGTGTGTTACCTTTATTTATTAAATATCATATTCATTATCATTCACTTAATCCATAAATTCAGTTCAGCAGCAATACCACAAAATTATTTAAAACGAGCATACCTTTAAAACTTCCTATACACAGTTGCGCACGCTGAAAATAATTTTTTTTTCGTCGCTTTGAAATCGTTCAGTTTGCTAATCAAAAAATCGTTAAATTGTTACAAAATATGAAATAGATAATAAAACAAATTCCAAATTTGGGTTTCCAGATGCCCATATTCGAGTGGAGGATTACGTTATTCAAAATTTGATGTCTCTAGGTTCCGTTGTTTTTTCAATGTGCGAGAAACACGCATATATTCATGCAGATTCTTCCTTATTTAATTTCTTTAAATATATATGCAGGGCTTTTACATTTGGTGGCAACAATTTGAAAAGTATAACGCCGTTTATAGTGAACCAACGCAAAATGCCCAAACGAAATTGATAGCCCTTCTGGGCAAATCGCCCCTTTGGGCTAGCAATAAAAAAAGAACAGAAAGACAGTTGCAGAACGTATAAAAATTTCATAATGATTTGCAATATTAAAATTTATACCTGCCAAAATTACGTATCTCTATATAACTTATGAATAATCATGTGTTCTGAACGGTAATTTTCCTAGAGCACCAAAAATGTTGATTATTTTTCCATAGAAAAGTCAATTCGTCGAATCAGATTTCTGATGTAGAACATTTTTCTGCGCAAAGATAGATGAATTTCAGGTTCGGTATTTAAGAGCTCTTTTATCAGAAATCCAGTTATACTTTTTTTTTTTTCTCACACTTTGATTTAAATGAGAAGGGTAAGAGAATTTATAAAAAAAAACATTCAAGAATGCTCATACAAAAATCAATATGTTTCTACTTGTATTTACGTTTCTGAAACAATTTATATACTTCCATTGAATTTACTATTTAAATAAAACATACAAAATTAAAGATATATATAAATAATAAAACCTTCGCCTTCAATAAATTTATGACTTGAATGTGGTTTTCTTTTTCTTTCTATCTTTATGAAAAGAAGGGAGAAAAACTAGATACCTCTTCGTATTTTCGACCACTTTTATCGGCAGAGTTCCAAAGATGCAGATTTGCTTAAGGAAATTTTTAAGATTTTTGCTTTTTTTAACTGCCACTTTGCAATTTGATTTTCCTTATTTATTAATGACCTTTCGTTTTCATTTTATTTTCTAACATTTTTACTTGTCTATTCTCATAAATGATATATTTTACGAAACGAAGAAACTGAGTGTTGTTTCAACGCGCATAAATAGTTTCCGATGAAACGGCTAATTGGCATAACAAAAGAATAAAAAGTGTTCACACAATAGGGAATTTTTTTAACTTTCAGAAATATACTCAAAACGTCCGTGATACTTCCGTCTCAAAGTGCTAATATGGTCGATACATCGACCATATCAGCCCTTTGTGTTTTTTCGTGTGTTTTCGTATATACGAATCAAAAAATTCCCTTACACACTCTTTCATAAAAAGCTTCTTTCTTGAAGCCTGAGGGTATTTGTCATTGTTAATGAAGATAAATTTATCTTAGTCAGAAGGACTACAATTAGTTACACCAAATTAATATTTACGTAAGTAATCGATGACAATGAAAGTGAAAATGCTATCACAAATAGTAATTCCAGCAGCCAGCTTGACACTCATCTCTTTTTCATCACTGTTATAGTATCCTTTTTAAACCGTCTATCAACCGCTTTATTGATATTTCATCATTTTCATCCATCTGACATTGCATTTGTTAAATATTTAAAAGAAATTTTTCTATGTCATTTGTCAAGAAATTTATTTATAACATTACTTCTAACTTAAATGGATTCAATTTTGTCACAGAGTGAAATTCGGGAAATTAGAAATTATTATCTTTATATTTACTGCATTTAAACGCAATGCTTTCCTTATTTTTGGAGTAAAAATTTATTATTATCTGTAACATATTTACATAAATATTAAGAACACATAACATAAAATTCATACTTCATATTTTCATATTTTTCATGATAATCATATTTTGATTTCATAGTTTACTATCCTATGTATATAAAAGATGTAAAAACGATGTGTGAAAAAGCTCTCAGAAAATACACTTATTTTATTACAGTATTTATTTACATATAATTTAAATAAAGCTCAAGTATTTTTATAATTATATTAGTACTTATACAGAAACTTCTCTGACGTTTATTTAAAACAACTTTCAAGAAAGCAAAGCACAAAAAGTTGAGACTTTTCACTTCTAGGTATCGTTCTTTAGAATAAAATCGTTAAAGAAATATAATATTATATATATATATAATCATTAAAGACGTATAATATTATATATATAAAATCATTAAAGAAATATAATATAATATATATATATATATATATATATATCGTAATGGGGTTAGCTCGATTCGACGGTCAAACCAAAAAAATTTCCCTTGAAAAGCCAGTTTGGAAGTCGAGTTCAGCTAATTTACCATTTTCCGCTTACTTTTTTATCTGTTTTTGTTTTCTTAATGTTTTACCTGTTACATGGTTTGATTTTCATATGTATTAATTTTTTTAAAACATGTTGAACTTTTTGGAGCAACAGCTCCTGGTTACTTTTAGGCGAGCTTACTACAATTTCTAATTTACTTATTTTGCAGCATATTGCGCAAAATGTTATCTAGACCAAATTGGTCATTCAGTATTCTAATAACCACCTTGCTTGATATGTTATATATATATATATGTTATGTATCAGCTTTTGTCCAGAATAAATAGATCGTTGAAGAAATATAGATGTAGTCGTAGCTTAAATAATCAGACGATAAGTTTAAAAAACAAAGGATCCATTTATTATTATTCAGTAGAAATAGCAGTTACAAAATCAGATATCCGGAGTAAATAAAAAGAATTACTAATAACTTTTTGTATGAAGTTTACTGCATCGTTGCATTAACAGAAAAGCCCCGATATTCGTTTTGAGAGTCCTTTTATAGCCTTTGGAAAGGCGGAGCTTCCAAGAAATGACGTCAGCCTCGTCAACCAATCCAGTTCGCTTTAAATACTTCCAGAATATTCTATAACTGTACGTGTAGAAAAGGCAGGAAAAACAACTTGACTACGGGACTATTACTATTACTATTCCACGTACTTTCAAATAAAAGACCGTCGCCATTAAAAATGAAAAGAACATACAGTTAAAATTTTAAGTGTATTCTTGACTATATATATATATGTATATATACATATATATATACATATATATATATATAATAATTAAAGAAATATAATGTATATATATAATATATATATTAAAGAATTAAAATTATTAAAGAAATATAATATATATAGAGAGAGAGTGTAATAATTGTTTATTAAAAAAAATTATCCAAATATTATTTTCGCGCAATCTGTTGCTGAAAAATGAATCAATTACAGACAAAAATAAGAAATTTGGAATCAAATTCACCAAGACGCTAAAGAAATGAAATTTAAAACCAGAAAATTCCAAAATTCCCTATAAATATGTAAAATGTCAACCAATTGCCACCAAACTAGAAGAATTCCCGAAAACTGCAGAAATGTGAAATGCAAAAATTACAAAGTATATAACATGCAATTAAAATCTGATTCCACGTTATCAAGAGGAGGTAGATCAGATTCAGTTGAATCCCTCTCCTAAGAAAACCGCTGCGTATATGTTCACCCAAAATGAGTTGATTTAACATTTTAAATATTTTAATTATAACAGTTCACCCGAAAATTTTTGAACTTCTCCTCGACGCAGAGGAATTCCGAAAATGAAATAAAGTACACAAAACAATTTAAAACATATGTATTAAGTTCAGTGTCCAATAATGTAAAAGAAAATTAATGAAGCACATTTTACTGAAGTTAAAAGTCAAATTAAAATCTAATAATACAAAATATACATAAAAATTAACAGAGAACATTGATTTCAACTTACATTGAACGCGTCACTAATAACTCTCTCGGTTGGACGGCGCGTTAAGATTTTCATGGAGCTACTTACATTTAACATGAATGCGAATTGGTTTTTCGTAGTTCTCAACTTTTTTTTGCCTCTTTCACCATTGCTACATGATAATTCCCACCCATCGTCTTTCCAAACTCGAAAAATACATATACGTTTACTTAAATAAAGATTATTTTTAATGTATTTTATAAATAAATTCAAGAAAATTATAGAACATATTGATAAATACCAAAACTGAATAAAAGTAGTTTTTTAAATTCATAAAAAAACTAAATATTTAATATGTAGATAAAAGGGTTACCGCGTTATCCCTCTGAAACTATGAAATAGCCCCATTGGTTGAGAAGAATTGTCTTAGAGTGTTCTCCATTAAATGCCAACCTTCTTAAAGAAGGTATCCTTGCCGTGCTTTGTCTAATCAATTAACCAGAAGTCTCCATCTAAAGATTTTGCCCATTAAAAGCTAGAAAAGGGTAAAAGTCCGGAGTTCAGAGATTAGAATTTCTTTAGTGGGAACTTTTTTAATTTTGGGGGCGTTTCTATAAGTTATGCAATCATGCATTTATCATCTATGCCACTTAGTAACTATTGCTACCGCTCCAAACAGTACCTTTCCCCAAATGGATGACTGTAAAAGCATAGGTCACTAATGACCGATACATTAAACGAACACCTGTGACCGACAATCTTGGTTACTACAAATATTCTTCGCTTTAATTGTACTTTAATGATTTACCAAAATCAACTGGGCCCGTCATATCGGTAATCATACAAGTCATCCATGGGTGGTTAGCAGCGACAATGGCCTTGATAGGTTCCGGTTCTCTTCGTATTAATTTCATTTTTATGGTATATCCAAATTCACCGCCCTGCCTCATATCGATGATCATCAAGCTATAGACCAACGTTAAATATACCTGATATCTTTTGGTTTAATTTCATGTTTAGTGGAATCCTATGCAAAAGTTTTAGGCTTTTGTTTTACATTAAGTTATCATAGATTTACGGCTTGATAAATAAATATTGACATTGACGCTTTATAATTATAAAAGTGCTTGACCGAAATCCTCGAACTATTAATTAGCATTACATTAGGTTTTATGTCATGATGCATTTATCATCCAAATATTTTGCAAGGTCTTACCATTGAACAAGATCTTTAGCTTCTCATCTATGTGTCCCCACAAACGATCAGCTGACTATTGTCGTATCTGAAGTATAAAATATTTATTTTTCAAATTTAATTGGTCTTAATTGATTCTTTTTTTCTCGAATATCTACGGAACGGCGCCGAGTTAAAATTCGAGGCGCGTAACCTCGGATTCCAAAAAATTCTCCGAATCCATCGATATCGTTCCCATTTTCGTACAACTTTAATCGGTTGAGATATTAATTAAAAACTGCGGAAACGTTAATTTCCGCGCTAATTTTTCCGAGTGGCAACAATAAACTATCAGCGACACACACTTTAGCCGCTTATATATATATAGAAAGAAAAGATACTCTCAGAATCTTTATTTTCTCATGAACTGAATTTTTGAATTTTTCAAAATTGTTTGCTATTTACAGAGGATTCCGCTCCCCGGTTATTGATAAAAGGCTTTTCAGAAATATTTATCTTATCATCAAAAAAGACATTTGTCTGTTAGAAATAATCATAATAATTATGTCGTCCTTTCATTTCATCCGTCTGTCAGTTACAAAATTTCTCGGACTCTACAGAAGTTCAACCCTTAGATCACTTATCAATGAAATACGTTGTTCGATACTTAAATATTCTAGCTCTGATTTTAATTCTTAAATACGAATTTATAGCGTATTTTCTCAGTGCGGTTTCATATACATCAACTAAAAACTAAAACAGCGTTAGGGAATTTCGCGTTGAGGAAATAAATAATCTTCAGTAAGTAATCATTGGCACTGAGTTATAATAGTTGGTATTGAGCCATAATTTTAACTTCTTCTACGGTTCTTTGAAAATTATTCATAAATCTTCTTCAGTTGGTGAAGTGGACTTTCCTTGAAAATTTTCACGTTCACAAAAATTTATTTTCTTTAGTTAATATTAATTCCTGTCCATTTCTTTCTAATGCTTTAATTCTAATACCTTAATTTTTCACGTTTCATTACTATTTTCCTCTACAGATGGTGCTATATTCATTTTCGGTTTACACACTACTTTTGATACAACATGTTTGCTATTCTTCTTCTTCGAAAACTATTCATAAATCTTCTTCAGTTGGTGAAGTGAACTTTCCTTGAAAATTTTCACGTTCACAAAAATTTATTTTCTTTAGGTTAATATTAATTCCTGTCCATTTCTTTCTAATGCTATTATAATTCTAATACCTCAATTTTTCACGTTTCATTACTATTTTCCTCTACAGATGGTGCTATATTCATTTTCGGCTTACATACTACTTTTGATACAACATGTTTGCCATTCTTCTCATTTTTGCTCCTAAAGAAGAGGGATCTGTGTCTAACTGCTCCAGATCTTGACAGAGTTTCATTCGAAATTTGTGACAAAAATTCTTTTTTTACTTACTTTAAGTTTAGCATTTTTCTTTTCAAATTCAGTCCGAAACTGTATAAAAGCAATAAACGCACTTCTTCATGTGTCATACTTCACTAATGGCTGGTAACACGTAAGTCGCTTTTGGTTTAATTTAATTTAGATATTCTGACTAAATTTACTTCATCGCCGTATATCGGGGACTATCGACTCATAGGTTATCAGTGACTGACAGTTTTGATTGTCATCAGTGTGCTTAGATTTAATTTTATTTTAATAATCTTTAAAAGTTTACAGCGCCATCTTATTCCAATGATCAGTGGATTCAACAGTTCTTCAGTGTTATTTTATTTTATTAATCTAATTGGCATAAATTCTAAACACATTTAGTTTTATAATATGTCATATTAAACAGCATTTAAAACATGAATTTAATTCATAAAAGTAACTCTAATGTGCACATAATGGCATATATTATCTGATTTATACAGAATTATTATTAGTCCAAAGAAGCTTTGTACCTGAGGGATAATTTTTTCGTTTTGCGATTTTGCGTCGAATCACTCTGAATGTCCGTTTCACTTTTCAAACTGTTGCCACTAAATATTATCGACCTGTATTATATTTGAAAAAAATTAAATAACGAAGAATCTGCTTAAATGCATGTATGTTTTGCGATGTTGCTGTTGAATTGAATGTCATGGTTTAAGTGCAAAGAACATGATATTTAATAAATAAAGGTAGCACAAATGTTAAAAAAAAACGCCTCTTCGGACGTAATTTAAAATCTGAAACCTTTCAGATTTTCTTTTTTTTTAAAATTTTTTTATTGTTATTATTATTATTATCCTTATTATTATAATTACTACTGTTATTATTATTAGACGAAAGGGGCGTTAACCCAGAAGCGTTATTAGTCTCGAAACAGGATTTTGCGTTGAATCACTATAAACAACTGAATCACTTTTCAGAATTTTGCCCCAAATATTATCGCCTTTATTTTATTTAATTTTATATTTAAAGAAATATATTAATAAAGAATCTACATGAATGTATTTTTATTTCTCGCATTATGAAAAAAAAACAACGATATTTAGCGCCAACAAATTTTGAATAACGTAGTCCTCCACTAGAATATGGACATCTAGAAGCTCGAATTTTGAATTTAGAATTTGTTTTATTATCTATTTCATATTTTTTAGTACGAAAAACTATTTCATTGAAAGCAATGGCAACACACTGTGCGGAATAAAATATTTTTATCTCCAGCGCGCGAGACTGTCTATCGGAAATTCTAAAGATATGCCGTTTTTAAACATTTTTAGCCGAGATATTCTCGAAACGTGTATGTAGGTGTAAATGGAAAAAAAAAAAAAAAAAAAAAAAAAAAAAAAAAAAAAAAAAAACGCCCCGCTGGGCGTAATATAAAATCTGAAAGATTTTTGTTTATTTTTTTAAATAAATTATTATTATTAACGCAAAATAGTAAATGCCCTTTTTTTAACTTCTAATTTATTTTACAAAATACAGAATCTTTTTGCTTAATCTTAGTAATGCTGTGCTACTCAACCGCTTTAAAAAAACTTCAATTAACTGTAACATTTTAAAATTCTTTAATTACGTAACTGTCAGCATGAACCCTGAAGAATATTATATCGTTCACATTTGTGGCATACGCTGAGTGACATATCCAATAAAAGGAAAGCAGAAAGTATTTAATTTCTTTCTAGATTATTCTAAAGATTGAAATGGTCGTAGGCGAAAAGAAGATAAAACGAGAAAATTTAATTTTATCATCAGATGTGTTTCTATTTAGACATCAAGGAAAGATATAAGAAATAAAATTGTTAGGTTCGTCTGCTGAAACCAAAATAACATTTAATTATTTCATGGAGTGAATAAATTTAAAATAATTCCATTAAATGTTTAGTAAATGAAAGTTTTTTTAATTTTAGGATTTCTTTAAATTAAGAAACAAGATTAATGATTATTTAAGAAATTGCTTCGACTGTTCATCAAAATGAAATGGTTTTAGAGTGCAGGTAATTTTTCAGATAATTGGCGAAACATATTCTGAATTCTATTGCAATGTGACACAGGAAATACACTTTACCTTTATAAAATCAATGTATTTATACTCATGTACGTATTTATTCAGTGTTTTTTGTCCTGAAACGGATAATTTCTTAATTTAAAATTTAGCCACATCAAAAAATGGCTGACAGTTCATGTGATATATTGAGTTCTATTAGAAATATTATTACGTATTACTTAAATTGATAAAAACTAGTATTTTAAGTTATCATTTGAAAGCAGCGGTGAATTGTACATGCTCTCTAATTGATAGAATAAATGTAATTTATTTCGTAAACCGTTTCTTATTCTTTACTTAAATTATGTGAATCATTCTTACGACATTATTTATTGTTCGATTATCCCCGGTGATAGACGAGTAAAAGTTTGAATATATTGAAATAAAAAGCATAGCATAGAGCAGAATGAATCGCCATTCGGCAACTATTTCAATAACTCTACTTCTTTCGTTTAACATTTTAAAGACAAATTTCAAAATGCCTTTCTATGATCCATTACCTATTATATTATTATTATATTGCCTATTATCCATTATTATTATTCTTTTACCTATTATCTATTATTATTATTCTATTACCTATTATTATTATTCTATTACCTATTCCTTATTATTATTATTCTATTACCTATTCCTTATTATTATTATTCTATTACGTATTATCTGCTGTTATTATTATTCTATTACCCATTACTTATTATTATTATTATTCTATTACCTATTATCTGCTATTATTATTATTCTATTACCTATTATTATTATTATTATTATTATTCTATTACCTATTATCTATTATTATAATTCTATTACCTATTATCTACTATTATTATTCTATTACTTATTATTTTATTCTATTACCTATTATTATTATTCTATTACATATTATCTATTATATATTTCATAATGCCTTTCTTCTCTTTAGCTATATGCGTAGCGTATTCGGAAACTAAGTACCGTTTCATTTTGCGCCGTCACAGCGCTGTGGTAGGCGTCCCGAGCATGCGCACTAGTCTTTCTTGTTCACTGACTTTCAATTGTCGCCATTTTGGTTGCTCTATGTTGTGTTTTCAGTTTGCTGTGCACATTCAAAATGTTTAAGACAATTAGTTCTCCCGCTGACTGTGAGATTCGTGCCGTGATTAAATTTTTGACGCGAGGAATGTTAAACCTGCCAAAATTTATGACAGAAGTGACAGAAGTTTACGGTGAATACGCGATAAGTGATGGAAGGGTGAGAAAGTGGGTAAGAATGTTTAATGCAAGTCGAACAAATGTCCACGCCGAGGCTCGGAGTGGTCGGCCTTCTGTTGTCACCGATGATTTGGTAAGGAAAGTTGATGAAGCAATTCATGAGAACAGACGCTTCACAATGACAACTCTTTCAGAGGCATTTCCAGAAATTTCACGTACTGTTTTGTTCGAAATTGTGTCTGACAGCTCGAATTATCGCAAACTGTGTTCCCGATGGGTTCCAAAAATGCTCACTGATGTTCACAAAACAAAGCGACTTGGTAGTGCCCTGACATTTCTCACGCGGTACAGTGATGAGGGAGAAAACTGTTTAAACGAAATTGTGACAGGTGATGAAACTTGGGTCCGCCATTTCACACCAGAATCGAAACAACAATCGATGGAGTGGAGACACACTCATTCTCCGAAAAAACAAAAATTCAAAGTGACAATGTCATCACAAAAAATCATGTGCACTGTCTTCTGGGATAGGAAAGTCGTTTTGCTTACTGAATTTCTTCCCAGAGGTGAAACCATTAATGCGGCACGATATTGTGAGACTTTAACAAAACTAAGGCGTGCCATTCAAAACAAATGAAGAGGAATGCTCAGTAAAGGAATTGTGTTGCTCCATGACAATGCTCGGCCCCATACTGCTGGTGTCACTCAATCGTTAATTGGACAGTTATATTGGGAGCAGTTCGATCACCCGCCGTACAGCCCGGACTTGGCGCCGTCCGACTATCACTTTTTCCTGCACATGAAGCGCGAACTTGGTGGCAAGCGCTTTGGATCTGACGATGACACGAAAAATGCTGTGGAGTCGTGGTTATCGAAACTGGCGGGAAGTTTCTTTGACGATGGTATACAAAAACTGGTCACCCGCTATGACAAGTGTTTGATCATTGGCGGAAACTATGTTGAAAAATAGTTTAAGACATGTATTTTCATGTAAAAATAAAATTGGATTCGAAAAAATTGTTTTACTTTTTTTTTTTTTTTTTTTAACGGTACTTAGTTTCCAAATACGCCTCATAATATACATGCTTCTAACTCCTAGTATACTCCCAATCCATGTTTAAAAATATTAAACTACCTAAAGTTTGTTTATACTATGAAAACGATCCAATGCACGAAACTAAGAGATGAAAGAAAGAGATTTTCTAGTTCAAAAGATTTTATGAGAGTACTTATTAAATTCAAAATTTGATGAAAAATTAAAAATGACCTTTTCTAAAAAAACTATCTTAAGTTAAATTTTTAAATATCGTTTATATCTTATGTCAATAATTACAGATTATACATAATATTATATTACTATGTATAAAGTATATTTTCTTATGTTGTACAGGAAAATACATATATAAATTTTAAACATATAAATAATGAGAAAATAAATAAAATGAAATTCCATGAATTAGTTTATTCATTATATAAAATATAATTCTGCCTTTTCATTTTGAATTATATTAAATATTTCAGAAGTTTTTATTGATTATCAAACTCAAGAATTTCAAAGCGAGCAATGGCAACGTTGTACAGAAAAAAAAAAAAAAAAAAAAATCTGAAATGTTTCAGATTTTAAATTGCGTCCAAAGGGGCGTTTTTTAACATTTTGTGTGTTACCTTTCTTTATTAAATATCATGTTCCTCGCACTTAAACCATAAGATCCAGTGCAACAGCAATATCGCAAAATAGTTTTAAAACGAGCATATCTTTAGAATTTCCGATACAGAGACTCAAGCGCTGGAGATAAAAATGTTTTTTCTGCCATTGCTCAACGTTGCATCAACGTTGCCATTGCTCGCTTTGAAATCCTTGAGTTTGTTAATCAAAAATTCGTCAAAGTTTTAAAAAATAGGAAATCGATCATAAAACAAATTTCAAATTTCAAATTTGGTCTTCCACATGCTCATATTCGTTGGAGGATTACGTTATTCAAAATTCGATGACTCTATGTACCGTTGTTTTATCACAATACGAGAAATATACATACATTTAAGCAGATTTTTCATTATTTAATTTCTTCAAATATAATGCAGGACTCTAACATTTTGTGGCAACAGTTTGAAAAGTGAACCGACATTTATGAGTCCGACGCAAAATGCCAAAACGAAACTAATAGTCCTTCGGGATTCAAATCCCTTTGGACTAAAAATATCTCCAGCGCATGAGACTGTGTATCGGAAATTCTAAAGATATGCTCAATTTAAAATTATTTTCCGATATTGCTCTTGAAATGAATTTTATGGTTTAAGTGCGAGGAACATGATATTTAATAAATAAGGGTAACACACAAAATGTAAAAGAAAGGCCGCTTTGGACGTAATTTAAAACCTGAATCTGAGATTTTCTTTCTTTTTTACTTTTATTTATTTATTTATTTTAGAAAAGTAACTTTTATAGAATCTCTTGAGAAAATTCACTAGTATTTAAGCTGCATTTGAGAAATAGCATTCTAAATGTAGCTTAAATCAAATCTTTTACTACTGATGGAGTATTGATTTCATTTGATCAATTTCTATTTCATACTTAAGATGAAACAAACACTGAAGCTGATGATGTTGTATATTGTATTCTAGATCACATTAAATATGCATTAATGTATTGATGAAAGACTTTAAGCACTATGATTACGACTGAATTTCTGCCTATCGTGATTCTAATTTAGATTAAGGTAATTCAGAGGTTAATATTGGAGCATCTTTCATTCCTTTTTGGTAACAATAAGTATCGGGACATAAAATGCGTTGATTTTGGCACTGATGCACGTAGATGTACTTCGTCTACGTAGAAACTGCACTTAAATGCAACGTGTTGATGGAAAGGTCACATAAGCTTCATCAGCCAAGTTAGTAATCGAAAATATATTACAGTATATACCTGTGTATTAGAAAACTTCGTGTATTAGAAAAACTAAGTGCAGGAGCACTGTTATAAATATGAAATCATTACCTTTATAATATTGTCTCTTTTAGCTCTTAAAAGTTTGAGTTATCTTAAATGTCACAAAATATAAATAACGAGTTGTCTACCTTCTATTCATGATAACGCTACGTAACAGTCTATGTTTCAGGTATACAAAATGTTATTAAAGTAATAAAAATACCAAGCATTAATACAAATCTTTCTTAAAATGGTATCACACAAATTTTGGCCTGTAACTGCGCCTGAATAAAAATTTTGGTACAAATTTTGACACGCACTCTTCGAAAAACCTGATGTCTGCATCTATTTTAAATACGAATCGCATACATTCTCATTCTTTTAAAAATCTGTATTATTTCTATCTTACTCACGAAGAACATAAGAACTCTTTTTGTTTCAGATCTTTCTGAACGTATCTTTGTAGGAAATAAGTGACTAATGACATTATTTAGCTTAGATCTTGCACCCTTACTCCGAATAGGTAATTTAAGAAAATTTTCTGTTAAACAAATATTTTGTGAATTGAATATCTTATATATATGCGGCTTAAGTGTTTGTCGCCGATAGTTTATTAGTTGCTTGTGTAATTGTAAATTATTTCATTCCCCGTGCAGTGCAGCGCGTGACGAATATTATGAGAAAGTTAAGCCAGAAAAATTAAAAATACAAGAGCACGTGCATTTAACATTTAATAAATAAATTTAACATCTATATATAATAGAATTCGGAAATATGCAGCCGGCAAAAACTGGCAACGATGAAAAAACAAATAAAATGAAATAAATAAATATCCTTTACTAGCAGCTTCGCTGCCAGCCTTCGTCTGGCTTTTAAATGTACCAGAAAAATGGTTGAAGGAAACACCAAACGCTAAATTTAAAAACTGCGTAGAATTTTACTCTGCAGAACAACTTCGTAAAAAAAAGTTATTACGTATAACAAAATTACAATGAAATTAGCAATATCCCTTAATATTAATTATCCTAATAAATAAATTAACCAACTTCCCTTTGCAAAATCTTAAGAACTCAAATGGTATAAAGGAGGTTAAGAATTTTGTTTCCTAAAAAAATCTCTCAAAACTTTTCAATATCTTAAAAATAGTAAATAACACAAAAAAAAAAAAAAAAAAAAATACAAAAAACAAAAGATTCTGAAAAGCAAAGTATAATTAATGATATTTATCTTATATTTTCAAGAGAAAAAAATTACAATAAAATAAGCTATATCCCTTAATACAAATATCCTAATTAAAAAATTAACCAACTTTCCGTTGAAACAAAAAAATCATGCAAAACTTTTCAATATCTTACAAACAGTGAAATAAGCAAAAAAATAACATTAAAGAAACGCAATGAAATATTGTTGCCAAATCCATATTTCTAAAGGAATGAAACTATTCAAAATAATGCGATTTCATCAAAAATCTATCAACAGCAATAAGACAGGAAAATTCTTGCCAAAATCACATTTTTAAAGATGTGAGATGTCAGAAGTGTACTCGGGAGCTTCATTTAAAAAAATTTTTTAAAATACAAAATATTATCATTTTTCGAAAATTCTTTTTGTAAAAGCAGTCGCAAGGATAAAAGTTTAACGTGTCCAAAATTCAAAGAAAAATAAACTGTACATTTTTAAATATAAGCTTTTTTAGAAAAAATCCCGTTGAAAAGGTGTTAAGCTCCATTTGTTAAATAAATTCGTATTTAATCGATTTATTGAAACACGAAATTTATTTTAAGTTCGTAAAATAGCTACGTGCTTACGTTTCATGACGATGTAAAAATGGAGTGTGTAGAGTAAAATCTCGCTTTCCTGTAGCCCATTTTGTCTCAAAATGACGCGATTTCGTCACAAAACATAAAATAAATAAAGTTCTAATTCGAATTTTAAAAAAACACTTCGAGGTGCATTGGCTCTTGTCTAGATGCACCTATGTACCAAATTTCGTAGCCGTGGGTCTATTAGCTTACGCGCAGCGCAAACGAAAGACACACACACACACACAGAGAGAGAGACAGACTCTTTCTTTTATTATATGTAGAGATTATATGTGGCTTAAGTGTCTGTTTGTCACCGATAGTTTATTGGTTGCTTGCGTAACTGTACTAGCCAATGGGGTGAAGTTGCCATGACACAGGGTTGCCGTTTCAATTGAGAAGTAGACAATTTCCTGTAAAACTTGCCTTTGCTATGACGCATTTTTTTTTTTTTAATGTTGTTGGCATTTTTTACCTGAGCCTGGATTTGGACACGGTCAACTTTATGGTGCCTGTTCGAGAGTTCGAGAAAGAACGGACGTAAAATTAAAAATAATGGATGGTCTTCTGCAAGGCGAGCTTAAAAATGATGGAAAGATTCATTCACAAGAAAAAGATTCATTCATACACAAGAAATGTTGTGTACAAAGAGATCTTTGACATGTGAATTAACATTTTATTATTTAAATCACCTTTATTTATTGAGCTAGCGGTGGCTCTCAAGAAATGTACCGCCAGTGGTTTCCTTCATTGCTCTTTAATTTAAGCAAGTAGAAGGGGAAAACCCCGTGTGGCAGTAAGCAAAGGGGCGTCCTCGCCGCCTGCCCTGAGTAATTCAGTTTGAATTAGCAGATACCTTTGCACAAATCATTTTAATTACACCTTATAATATATAGAGTATATTTCAATGTGAAAGTTTTCATAAGATAATTACCTGCAGTTCCAGATAATTTCAGGCTTCTTTGGGAGTGATCGTCTTCCTTTAACTATGCTCTCAGAAATCATATTTCAACTATGTTTTTAATGTAACTTTTTAATTATATTTTTAGAAATACTAGTCATTTTTAAAAGTGATTGTCTTAAACGATGATCTTCAAAAGAAATTTTTGTATTATATATATATATATAGTATTAAATGAATTTTTTACAACAAAAATATCCGAAATCATTTCTGCGAAAACTGCTGCTGAAATATTAATTAATTATAGACAAAAAAAAGTAATGGATTTAGAACCAAAACAACAAAGGCATGACAGAAATGAAATATAAAACTATAGTTCAGTCCCAGATTCCCAATAAAAATGTAAAAAGACCCAACAACTCAGTGTACTGAAACCAGAAGAAACCCCGATAACAATAGAAATACATAAGAAAAAAGGAAAGAGAAGCACAATCAAAATCTGATTCAACGTTACCAAGAGGAGGTAGATCAGATCCCGGTTGAGTCAACTTCCTAGGAAAACCACTGTGTTTCTGTTCACCCAAACTTAGCTGATGAATCATTTTAAATTATTTAATTATTATAGTGCATCCAAAAATTTCGAATGTCTCCTCTATATAGTCGCCCTCCTATCAATAATACATAAAAACAAATGCTAATGAAAAATTTTCAGTTTGCCTAATAAGAGAAAAATTAATATATACAATTACTAACGCTAAAACTAAAACGAAATAATTTACTAAAAATAGGGAATTCATGTATTATTTAAGTAATATATATATAGAGAGAGAGAAAGAGAGACTAATAGAGGAAGTATGTAAAAAATGTTTAAAAAAATCCTTTTTAAAAGAAAATTTACTATTAACAAAAACACAGTTACATGTATTTTAGAGACTCTCTTTCATGCAGAGTATGTTAGCTTTAAACATTCAGTAAGCATAATAATATGGCAAAAATAGAGCGAAATCAGCCCCGCTTCCTACCGTGGTCCAACTGGCTAAAAATATAAGCCACTAGTATTTTGTTTCGGGCTTAATTACTGGCTACTAAATAGGTTACCTGTGAAGCATTATCATGGTTTTAATAAGCATAAAATTTCCCTATAAATGAAGAAAATACAAGCTAATAACTCTTGAAAAGTTTCGGTGAAGACATTCTTTTCTTTATGCAGTGAACTCTTTTGTGCTTTGTTGTAATTATGCGACTGAAAAAAGGGCTATGGAATGAATGTTGCTATAAATGGAAAATGGTTGAAAAGTCCAGTAACATCTGCATGTATTTTAAGTAACTTAGCTTTATTTTATGATAACTGATTTGATTGTTAATCCTCACTTCTAAGTACTCTGCAACTTCAAATTCGCTTGATTTTTTTTTCTTTTATAAAAATTCTTAAACATGCCAGTAATTTAAATTCTTGTCCCTGAATATTTTTATTGTACGAACCGCAACAGCATCAAAACAACTACGAAAATTTCTCAAATGCTGCTCAACGGCATTTACATTTCCTTGAATTATATTCCAAATAACCTAATTAAAATTTAGATTTGCATATTTCATATTTGACAGCTCGGTGATGGATGATCTATTGAATGCAAAGAATATCCTTATGTTCATATGAAGTTTAAAGAATCGAGTTTAAAATTCATTTTTTTCCTAAATTTGGAAGCTTCCGCGATCATTTATTGTTAATAGCACTGATTACGATCGTTTAAAACGCATTACAAAAGCACTGTAATCTTAATTCTCACTGTAATTATGCATTTGTTTTGTTGGGGCAGAAAAAGCGTATTTCTTTTCCTGCTTTTGGTTATCTTGGCCGACAAAATTGGTATAAGAAGCAGGCAAAGGTATAAATCAATTATTTAAATAACTAAAATGAAATAAATTCTTCCAGGAAACTAAGACTTCGAGGTCAACACAATATTTTAGATACGGTGGGCAATTACGAATATTTTGCCTGTGTTTTAAATTATTCCTAGATGGAATTAAGTAGATTGCGCGGATTTTTGTTCCTAAAATTGCTTACACTTAGCTTCAAACTCCTGTTTCGTAGCTTCCTTTTAAGATACAAAAGTGAAGGAACCTATTGAATTTGGAATTTTGCTATTATATTATACGTACTTAGACAGCTTCATGTTTTCCATTTTCATTTCTTATGAAATACTAATCTACATATATAAAGAAGAAAGTCTGTATGTTTGGTTGTCCTGTAATAACTCAGTCAGTACTATAGCTATCGTCACCAAACTGTCTACAATTGTTTTCTGGGTCCTGGAAAAAGTAGATGTCCACTTATTTCCAAAAAACAGTAGCTAAAATCAGAGATATTAATTAAAAATTCGAAAGAACGATAGTTTTTACCCTCATTTTTCCGAGTGGCAACAGTCTCGCAAACTGGAAATGAAAATCTGCGTTATTTCGAAAGTCGTTGCCACTGCTCGCTTTCAAATCCTACAGTTTGTTAATAAAAAATTTAAGTTTTATGATGAAATAAAAATAGCATTGCCAAATATTAAATACATTATTTCCGATTCCAAAAATTCGTGAGAAGCCATTTCGACTATTGCCATCTTCGTACGAATTTAATCAGCCGAAATACTAATTGAAAACTCTGAAAGCAAGCGCTAATTTTCGCACTCATTTTGCCGAGTGGCAACAGTCTCGGGCGTTGGAGATAAAAATGCTTTATTTCGAAAAGTGTTGCTGCTGCTCGCTGTCAAATCGTAGTTTGTTAATCAAAAATTTATGTTTTACAAAATCTATACATATAAAGAATAAGAAGAATGTCTGTTTGTGTGTTTGTTTGTTTGCTCGCGTTATTGATTTCTGATCAATTATGATAAATGTTTTGCCAAATTTAATCGATTAAAATTGAATATAGTAGGTGAAATATTGGATGAATTGAGCTTTTTTACGACCATTTGCTTAGAAAGACGAAAATCATTAAAAACTGCGTGCCATTGTTGCTGATATAATGAGAGAGAATTAGCTAATTTTTCTATCGAAATTTTTTGTGTGGATTCCATATTGCATCAGAATGAAAAATGTATGACTGTGAATCGTATTTTTTGCATAGTTATTAGAGAACGATTACAGCGGTATCGTAATTTTTGTTGTTAGATCTAACTTAACTCAATCTAACTTAACTAACTTAACTCAATCTAACTTAACTAACTTAACTCAATCTAACTTAACTGACATCGGGTACTTCGGTTAAAAGGAAATAAATACAAGTAATTAAATATTTCCTGCCTCTGAACAAAAATTGTTGCAAATGAATTTGTTCCAGAGTTATAATATGGTGCTATTTCTATTACCTTATTTCACTGAACAAATAAATACACGGTTGCTCACGAAAGGTAACCCTCCTTAAATACCTAACATAACGCTCTTTGCTGGACGCCGAAACACCTTGTTCTCTGTTTGCTGGCTGTCTATCTGTCGGTGACATGGTGTCGCCAAATCAAGTGTCTTGCAGCTTTATTTTACCTTCCTATTCATTCCTCCTGTTGCACATCTTTTCAAAAGGGTGTCCATTTTGTCATATTATCGACGGAAAAAGGCTATTTTATTGTGAATAAACCTGTATTCCACTTCGAATGAAGAAAAGTCGTATGGATAAAGAAAAAATTAAATGCACAAAAAGTATTTATAAATCATATACGAAGAGCTTTAACTTCGACACTTTTATTAATTTATTTAAATTTTTGAAAATTCTAAATTATTTTATAGTAAATTGAAATGAAATTCATGTTTGTATCATTCATTCGAAGAAAAAATCTGATGTATACCCCGCATGACTTCCTTGTACGGAATATTAAATTCGCGAATTCGAGAGGTCCGTGGTTCGAGCCCCGACGAGGGCATTGCTCATTTTTCATGTCTCCTACTGCCGAATAACCTAATCCTAAAAGTAAAGATTCATCTCACTTTAGTCATCTATAAAGCTTACGTTTTCAGTTATTCCCCTTTTCTATCTTTAGATACGTATTTTATTCTGCTCATATACAGTTAACATACAGATATTTTATTTACTTATTATGTTAATTACGTTTATTCATAAAGTAAAAACACTGCAAATCTTTATTCATTAACTTTAAAGTATACTATAAGTATAGTCTTGAAATTGTACTCAAATATGAGGGTTTTAATGTTTCCTTAGCCAAAAAGTCCCCTCTTTAAGGCAGTTGATAGCTGATTTCTTATTTATTCTCATTTATTCTCAAAAATTGTACTTCCAATTGCTGATGACAAATGAGGAAGGCACAAAACAGCGTTAATCAGTATTGTTAAATTTAAAGACATTTGTTCTTCGGCAATACCCTTCACTCTAAACATTTTATTCCATAAAACGGTGAATTTTTTTTTAACATTTTACAATTCTACTGAAATTTTCAACAGCCTCCTTTTCTTATCAAGACTTTTTTATGGCTATGTTTTTCAAAACGTTTTGGAAAATTCAAAACATGAGGATTTATAAACATAAAAACAACCTGATTTGCATATCTCATAATTCTTGAAAGCTTATTTAAGAACTCCAAATACATGGACATGTGTTTGAATTTAAAAGTCTCAATAGATTTTTATGGAACCTTCTCTCTCATCTTAACTTATTTCAGAAATGGTCTCACTCTCCCATCTAGATATGTAATTTTTGTGTCTAAAAACTGAACAATGTCGGTTGTACGTAGCTTTCCGGTTGACGTTATTTATAACATAGTAAGATTTCAAAAAATATTTCATTATCATGAAATATTCATTATCCTTCATTTTATTTCTTAATGGGGAAATTAAAAGAAGTCGCCGACATTCAACCGAAAATAGCAATCTAAATTTAGATTTCCTGTTTTCGATAAGGTAAATGTTAAGAAAAGAATACCTGAATTAGAATTAGTCTAATTTGACTTCGAATTATACAACTAAACGTTTTTGGGTTGGCAAGTAAGTAATATTTTGGTTTTCACAAACAGATAGCATTATATTTATTTTGTTAGTCTTCTGTCAATCTTATAATTTTTTTCCCTTTTTAGATTTGGCAGCTGGCGCTTTTAGATTACTACAGAAACAAATTCTGCGTATTTTTGTTTACAACCGTTTAGTTTACGGTCAGTTTTAACATAGGGTACAAAAACAAACATTTTTGACATATTTAACATTTTTTATTCTCATAAAGCGAAGAAAATGGCTGAGGCTCAGAACGAGATATGTAAAGACTACGGGGTCGATTCCTTAGTTGAAAGGATTTGTCAGAATTGGTTTAAAACATTTCATTCTGGAGCTTTTTCACTCAAAGTTTATAAGGTATCTCTCCCACCTTTTCTAGCGTGCCTTCGTGGAGTAGTGGTTCTGCACGCTGGGCCGGTATTACAGAGGTCAGCGGTTCGATTCCCGGCCAAGGCGATTGCTCATTTTTCATCTTGCCTTGCTTTCAAAAACACCTAATGTCTCTACAAGTTGACCAATGTCCTGGCAGACTTCTGAAATTGATGTTACGAAGTTAAGAAGATAATTGTATCCAGTCGCCATGTAACTATGCGAAAGATTACAAAAGAGTTAAATGTATTACACACAACAATCGAAGATCATACAAAATGTCTTGGATTAGTTAAGAAGCTCGATATTTGGAAGTGAAGCATCAATTGAAAGAAATTCACTTAACACAACGAATCAATATTTGCGATACGCATTTCAAACGTAATGCAATCGACCTTTTTTTAAAATGAATTATCGCTTGTGATGCAAAATGGATCATCTCCAATAACACTAATCGAAAAAGTCGTGGTCCAAGCATGTTGAATCAGCAAAAATCCTATCGAAAGCTAATTTGTATCAGAAAAAAATCAAGCTATCTATTTGGTAGGATTACAAAGGTTTTGTGTATTTTGAGTTGCTTCCAAGCAACCAAGTGATCAATTCAGATGTTTTCTATCAACAGCTTATGGAATTGGAGAAAGCAATCAAAAAGAAAGTGTCACAATTGGCAAATTGCAAAGGAATCGTGTTTCACAAAGACTGCGCGAGGTCTGACTCTAGCAAAGAGTACGAAATTATTTGAGTTTGGTTGGGAAGTGATGCCCCATGCCCCATATAACTCGACCTTTTTACAAAACTTCTTAAATGTTAAATTTTAGCAAAAACGATGACCTCAAATCGCACTTGGTTGAGTTTTTAGCTGACTGAGACGAGAAGTTCTATGAGCTCGGAATCATGAATTTACCAGAAAGATGATGGCAATATGTCATCGAAGAGAATGGAAGCTACTACTATTACTAATTAAAGTTTAATTTACTAATCAAAGTTTAGTTTTGTATAAAAAAATTCAATTTTATTTCATACTATACTATAAAAAACGAAATTACTTTCTTGACAACCCGATAATTTGGCGGATTTGTTAATGTTATTTTCTACCTCACTCAAAAAGATGTATAAATTTATGTGTCTAACTCTTTCATATTAGTTTTATTCCTCCCAAGGAAGATCAGGTGAGATTCTACACGAATATGTGAATAAAATTATCTGCTGAGGTAGTTAATAAACAGGGGCATTTTACATTATATGGTTCTAGTTAAATGTGCCCTTGGCAACTAGAACCTTGGAGAAGAGTATAGCGATTATTCTTTGTTCTTCTTGCAACTATAGTCTAATAAGGAGGCCAAATGTATTAATTTGGCAGTGTGCGTTAAAGGATTATTAAATATGAAATCAAATGAATTGCTTACTTAGTAGATTGTGTTGTGGATGCAATAACCCATAATACTTACAAATGTTCAGATAGAAATGTATCATCTTGAAAGGAAATATGAAATCAAAGTGGCTTACCCCTAAAAGATGATAATTCAGATATCATAAACTGAATTAATTTTTATTCTTTCTTTAACATCTTCATTTCTGAATAAACATTAATATAAATTAATAAATTATCAGCCAGACAGACGAATGTGGGTTTTAAACAAAAGCAGGATCGGAACATCTAGCACGTGTAATGCGCATAACTAAAATAACGTTGCACTCAGATTAAAGTTAATCTTTTTCCATCAGTGTGAAACAGTCTCGGTGAAAAAGGAACAGTCAAAATTTAACGGCAGTAATTAAGCGTACTTGATTAACCATGGTATTTTTTCCTTTTCTTCTTTAAATCAGGAAAAGATGAAATCACGTAAGCGCGAAGACTTCACAAAAGGATAAAGTGGTTGAACAAAAATTACTTGCCGTAGCCATGTATTAGGAAACTGGAGTAAATTTTTCTTGAATCTTCATTTCAAAATCTCACTAAAAAGGAATTTCATGGTGTTAGCAGACAGCATCGAAGGAAGCAGTCAACGAGACGAAGAAAAAATAGCACATCGCATCGGGCAGAGTGAGGACAGCCAGAGACCGTCCTACACCTCCGAACCCCAGCAGCAGCAGAAGAAGAAACCGGTTGTTGCAATCGTTTTCGCCTTGTCCTTGGGCGGTTGCGGGTAGCACACCTGACGCTGAATAATGCGGAGGCTTGCCTGCACATACAGGAACAAAGTCTAAAGATGGATTAAAATACTTTTAACCCAAAGAAATTCTTTAACACAAAGAATAATAACAGTTGGCCCCTCTCCGGCTTACAGGAAAGCCTCCACTTAAGTTTTATTTAAGGTAGAAAATAAGAAACTAACTTAATTCTAACTAACTAAGCTGAAGCTGTAAACAAATAACTAACCGAGTTGGCTCTTAATAAAACCTCACCGGCGAATACTAATAGACACGTAGGACTACGGCTGAACGCAGTAAGATAGGCTTAAAGCAAAAGAAAGCGCTCTTCTACGGAAGTGACTCAACTTCCTATTAAATACTGGGTCTACCTCATTTACATAAAACGCGATACTGAAAAGTCACTCTGCAGGGAATTTCAAGTGAGAAAAAAGATAATAAGAGAAAGGGTTTCAAAATTAAAAATACCAGTTGGCAAATTAAAATAATCCCTGCAACATTATGTTCGATGTCACTTTACATTATGTATGCATTTAATTGATTAGAATCAGAAGCTGCGAAACATATGTAAAGTTTGAAGACATTGTTTTCTCCTAATACTTAGTGCCTAATGCTAATGCCTCTCCTAATGCTTAGTGCCTATCTAAAACTGATTTTTCTCCTCGCTAAATAGAATAAATATTCACAAAATACGCACAAATAGTTAGTTATTATTTTAGAAGTCAAACAACAAAAATCAGCGTTATATTTTCAAATTTTCATAGGACTAGTTTCGATAGTTTTACCGAACCGTCATCCTCAGCTTCAAAAGCGCAAATGAACGAGAAAAGACATAATGATAAGATAAAATAAGAAAGCCTGGACAGGAGACCTACTAGCGCCATCTGTCGATGAAGCCAGAACTAAAACATAATTTCTTTAAAGGCTGAAGGCAAAGATGGATTGTAATTAGGATCGTTAACTAGAACAGAAAGATTATGTGAAATACCTCTAGAAAATCCAGTTCGTCAATGGAAGATGTTTTTGGAATAATTTTGGCAGCAGAAAAATTGAAAGTGTGATTTTCGGACCAACAATTTTGGGCAACAGAAGACTTCTGTGTTTCCTTTTTTTCTAACATATGCCTCATGGTCCTTACCGCGAAATTTTAAGGCTCTCTTCGTTTGGCAATGTAAATTAAACCACACTGACAAGGAATCCTGTAAATACCCCAGGAATTCATATCCGGAATGGGGTCCCTGAGTATGGAACTCGCAATTTTATTGATGGGAGAATAAACGATCCGAAAGTTAATAAATAGTAAATAGTTATTCACATATACACAGGCTGTTCGCACATTTTTTAGACGATTTTGGTAAGCGGTAATAAAAACTCGTTTGCTGCAAAAGAAGTAATTGCAATTGTACTATGTTTTTAAAAGTCAAAATTATCTCTGTGGCTTGAAAGTTTTGTTTTTATTCAAAATGGCGAATTTAACAAAGCAGTGGTTCGAAGGCTACATTTATCCTCTTTCCGAAGAGAAATATGCATACTCCGTTATCCAAAAACGATGTGAGAGTCATGATTTTGTGATATCTAAAGCGTCGATAGGTAATATCATCAACAAGAAAAAAAAAACAACGTCAAATTGGAGCCTCAAGTGAGACAAAAATTCCAAACAAGTAGCCAAGGAAAAAACGGACATCTTCGACTATTGCAAAGGTAAGTTGTCTAATGTTAAAAGAAAATCCCACTAGTCAAAGGACAGTTGCAAAATCATTAAAATGCTCGGTGTCCACTGTAAACAAAATGATAAACGTTGCTTTAAATCTTAAGAAAGCGAAAAAACGCAATGTGCATCGTCTTCTTCCAAAGCATATCGCTCAGCGCACGACACGCTGCAGAATTCTATATGAGAAACACTTATCCAAATTAAAATGGAAAACAGTTGTCACAATAGATGAAGCATGGGTGTATTTAAATGATTGTAACAAAAAAAAGCCATTTATTATCATAAAAGGGGAGAATAAAATTTAAGTACGTGGTTCAAAGAATCGAAAGAAAGTTTTTCTAAGGGATTCATGATTGTTGCTGGTTTTTCTTATAATGGCAAGTTAAAAATAAAGAGATTGCAAAAAAAGTCAAGATTAACTCCAAATACTATCAGGAATATATTTGATCGCCAATTTTTCTGAATGAAATACCATCGCTTTACCCGCAGTGCCATCAATCTGCGGGACTCCATCAGGACAAAGCTAGCAGTCACACATCAAAATCCACTGTAAATTTCCTAAAAGAAATGGAACAAAAAACTGGTATCAAGGCCATACCCTTCACTGATATCCCTACTAAATGGATTTTTGTGCTTTCGGACTTTTAAAAACTGCATTATCCAAACGTTGTCCCAAAACCCTAACAGGACTCCGGAAAGCTGTTCGAGAGGAATGGGATAGAATACCTCTTCTGCCACTTCAAAAGGTATTATTATCCTGGAAACTGCGGTCTCGAAAGATAGTTCAGAGTAAGGGATGTGAAATAGAACATTTAAAACACAAGAATTTTATGTAATTTAGTTTTGTGAATACAATATACATCGGCTAAAATGTGTGAACAGCCTATGTTATCTGACAGCGTCATAAAATAATAAATGAACTGGTATAAAGAAAGCCATCTTTCCACACAGGTCATTTATAGCATTACAGATTTTAGGAAGCGCATGCTATGCTATTGCTGTAAATACCTATTCAGAGAGGATTTACGCCATTGCAAAATTTACGATACTTTAACAGACTTTATGTATTGTAATCTCTTCAATATTTAAAAACACCTATAGAATTTTTGCTTTAATAAAAAGGGGATTAAAATCTTTTACACGGTCCCTTTTTATAGTTTTTAGTAGTCTTATAAAAAAAAGACTTCTTTAATGTCTTACTAAATGTAGCCATTTCAAAATATCAGACTTGTTTTAAAATAAATTAATATTTACATTTGAGTGCTTCGAAAAATGTCTTTATTGACATAGCAAATATTTTGATTTAAATTCAATAATGTAAGATAAAAGAAAGTTAAATTTTCTACCTAACGTTATTCGAATGTGGGAGATTAGAGACAATTATTATTTTATTCCAATATTCATTTAAGCACTCTTTTTATAACTAAGTATCATACGATATAGGTGGAAACCAAGTCACCTGAAAATTATCTTAAATCAGTTTTATTTATTCCTCAACTAAGTTCTATTTATAAACACTTTCAAAGCAATAATTTGCATTGAGGCTAAAAAGTATTTCCACTTGTGATGAATGGTTGGTTCCAGTGAGATGTTCACTTTCTCTGCAGTGATGTAAATTACTTGCTCTCACATGACTGCATGTCACCCTCTTGCTTCATATATCGTTTTCATTTCTTTCCTTTGTATAGCACTCTTGCCCTGGCGTTTCTGTTATTACTCACATCATTCATTAGCACCTATCTCGAGCGCCTTTACATGTCGAGTTTAATTTGATTGATTAACTCTTTGAAGCCCAAAACGCTCGAGACAACCTTTCATTCAAGCGACCACAACCGCCTGGCAGAGACTGCGACGTTTCTTCCCTAAGGTATGCAGCAGCAGATGAAGTTTCCTTAAATGTATGGCATCAGTTTACTGCAGAATAGCTTGCCCTAAAAGGATTTTTATGTGGCTGCTTATTTTTAGGTTGCGCATGGCATTTGAAATTTTCACATCTCTTTGTGCGTTAATGGACGGGGAGGGGCGGAAATTGTTGTGAATCTCGAAAGCCATTTCAGGTATTTCGATATTTTAAACATACATGTTAGCGAAGGCTTCAGTTTTCTAATGGTTATACCGTGTTATCCTTAGAGCATCGCATAATAGAGAAAGTTATTTTATGGTGCCCATCCAAACAGTAACTTGTTTTATAAATGATCGTATATTATACTATCAAAACTGTATTTATGATGTATTATAATATAAAATACATATAATATTTTAATATAAACTATTATAATAATTGTATATTATACAAAACTGTATTTGTTTTATAAATGATGAAATATATATAAATATATTTGTAAAATAAACTACAGTTTTCTTTAAAGTACATTTTTAAGTATCCATAAAGGAAGATTGTAGTTATCCGTAATGGTGATTATTTAATACAGAATACAGAATACAAGCAATACAGAATATAGCAATACAGAATATCACGCAGTTACTTTTATTTGGAATTTATGTCTAAATATTAACTTGGACTTCGTATTTAGAATTCTGCAGAGGTATGCAAATTGGAAATCAAATTCTCCCTGTCGTAAAATATCTGGGTGTAATCCTAGATAACCAGTTAAACTTCGAGGAACAAGTCAATTATACCCTAAATAAAGCTGATGCAACTTTCATAGCATTGTACAGCTTCTTGGGGAGGAAATCGAAGCTAAACTTCAAAGTGGAAAAGGTTTCAAAGATTCGGCCAATTCTCTTTTATGCTATACGAGTTTGGGTCACATCACCCAATTCTTATCGCAAGAAAATATATGCTTTTCAAAATTAATTTCTTAGAACAATCACGAATGCACCGTGGATCATTCGAAATCAGATTATTCACCGTGACCTCTACAATCTTCTTGCGCGTGATTGTATCCTTGCAAGTTCCCACCACAATTTCTTTGTGAAAACTGCAAGCTCCCCTTGTGCCCATGTTACCAGCTTAGAGGATTATCAACCCACTATCAAACATCCATTTAAACATCCTCGCATGGTTCACCATAATTTGCTATTTATTAATAACTAAAGTATATATATTTTCAAGTCATTTAAAGCAATTTGTATTTGATTTGTCACTGTGTTTGTTCTTAAGGCATCTGTGTTTTTATTATGACATTTGTACTCGTCAACGACCCCTCTGTTGCGTTCCTTAAGGACTTTGCCATCCCATGAAGATTGCTGCCAATAGCATGGTAACATTTGATTATAGTTTCAGATCCGCCTGCCAAGACATTACCAACTTGAACAGCATTTCTCTCGGCGAATAACGATGACGCTCTGCGCTTATTCTTAAAACCTGCCAAGGGCCTCGAGCCATCCATCTACAGGTCAAAACCATCACGGTTGTATGCCGATCTTACCAGCAACTAACGGTAATGGTTTGTCGCAGAATATCCGAAACTGAAAATTACACTCATGTCCAAAAATTAAGGATAATTCGGAGTCACGCGGAAATCGAACTCTAAAATAAATATATCACCTGTAGAATCACTACACACATCTTTAAGAAATTTCAGGAAGTAACCAGATGACACCGATGGTACGTCACAATGACGAGAGTCTAAGAGAGTGATATATAAGGAATACAGCCAAAGAAGTAAAATTGTTCGCAGGCGCTTTATAAGCATTTTAGTGCAATAACCGAATAGTTATGACACAAAGGACGCATTTGGATGATTTTTTACGTGGTAGAATTATCGGCCGCCTGGAATGTGGGCGTACCCAACTGGAAGTATCAGACGAACTTGGAATTGCCCAGAGTGTCATCTCCAGGCTTTGGCAACGATTCCAAGATGATGGTAATGTGAGTAGACATTACAGCACAGGTCGTCCCAGAGTTACAACGCCGAATGAGGACCGGTATTTGGCAGTTACTGCCAAAAGAAACAGGCGGAGCACAGCCTCAGACCTGTCTTGTCAGCTCTCTTGAGCCACTGGTACGACAATTTCAAGGCAGACCGTGTACAGAAGCTTAGGGCAGATTGGTCTATATGCTCGTAGATCTATCAGATGCATCCCACATACTGCAACTCACTGTCGCCTGCGGTTAGCCTGGAGTAGAGAGCATGCATTGTGGACACCGCAACAGTGGGCTTGTGTGATGTTTTCCGACGAGTCCAGGTTTAGCTTGCAGTCTTATTCTCGCCGGACTTTCATATGGAGAACTCCAGGTACCCGTTACCACCAAGAAAACATCATTGAACGACACCGTTACGGTGGTGCAGGAGTGCTCGTTTGAGGTGAAATTATTCTGGGTTCCAGAACTGACCTGCATGTTCAAATTGGAACCATGACAAGCCAAATCTATCGGGACGTCATTCTGGAACAACATGTATGTTTGTTTCGGGGCACCATGGGCGCACAGTTTGTGTTTATGGATGACAACACCTGTCCTCACCATGCAAACATCGTAAGCGAATGCCTTCAATCGGAGGATATCACTCGTATGGACTGGCCAGCATTCTCACGGGACTTGAATCCAGTAGAGCACGTGTGGGACATGCTTGGCAGACGGGTTGCAGCCCGTCAACCTCCTCCTACATGTCTACCAGAACTTCGGAGAGCATTGCTTTTTGAGTGGTGTAATATCCCCCAGGATCAGATCGATAATTTGATACTCAGGCATGCCTAGGCGTTGTACGGACTGTATTGCATCGTCTGGGAGATATACAATGTATTAACAATCATACCAACCATGTAATATTGGTTTTTGTAAATAGGTTTTTTTTTTTTGTAATTTGCTCTAGGGAGAAAAAATTGCTAATTTTTTTAATAATATCAAACATATAGCATTTTTTTACTCTTTACCTTTTGTTTAATAAATAAGCTTTACAAATAATCAAATATGGTTTGCTTCTAACTCTTCCTTCCTTTACCTGATTTTGCATTAGCCTTAATTTATGGACATGAGTGTAGTTTAGACTAAGTAAAAATATATAACTTTAATATCATTCGAGAAATAATCGCGTTATTAATTATTCTGCTAAAAAAATTTCACCTGCAGGGAAATTTAAGGAATTTCATCTATTGGAAACCATTCGATTCGTTTTGGAGGAAATTTGGATCATCGAAATTCTGCTCTATATACATTGCAAAGATATCTTCGAAGTAGGTAATCTTGATAACAAAATACTTTCATAGATTTTCAACCTCTCCATATGACTAGAAAGTTCTTTAATTCCAGCCTGAAAACTTCTAAATTAATTGCAAATTATTTGTGTAACTACTGCTATAATTTCCGAAAATTTCCAACATTGCAAATATGCTGTTTCAAAGCACCTGTATTTTTAAAAGGGCACACCCATGCTACAAAAATTCTGTTCTTTTACTGACCTTCAGTGTTCGCAATGAAGCTGACGATTGGCCCAATAGGAAATGGAAATAAAGAGAAAAGTAACCGGTCTTTATTAAAAAAATTCAAGCGCTGCATTTAAAAGTAATAAGTACGTCTGGATTAGATTGCTGTTTACGTCCAGATTCATAGTACAATTATGTCTGATGGCGAGTAATAAGCAAAATGAATTGCCATTTCCTCCTCTTTTTTTTTTTTTAAACTGAAATATGAAAATGAGATTGGAACACTTCAGGGTGACATGGTGAAATTCCCCCTCCTTCAAAGTGTTCTTTCCCGGTTAACTAGACAATAAAATTGGAGACACATGCATTTCCTTTATTTATACTAGTCATCAAATAATTACCTTTGAAATTTAATATTTTTGCTTTTTATTAACTTCATAACAGGACCCACACTACAATAGAATACGGTCACTTGGTGTGCCTATGTATGGTTTTAATAAAACTCTGGATGTCCTTCGTAGTCATCGCATTGTAGGGATATTTGAGTAAACAACACGCATATTTGTTCCTAGAGAAGACCTTGAAAGATCTTCCTGTTTATTAATTTCTGTATTGCATTAAAACTTGCAAAAAAAATGAAAAACAAATATTTTTTATAATTGAGTTAACTTTTAAAGAGCTTGTATTCAGAATTACGACTGAAATTAAAAACTAAAATTTTCCCTGTTTGGCTGGTTTAAAATAGTTAGTGCAAATAAGGATGCTTCCATTTCTTCCATTTAAGTTGCTTCAGCTGGTGACGGTGAATCCTTTTATCATGCAAAGGAAGATTATTATGAGGCTTATTAATGTAGGTAATAATTTCTCTTTCATATTAAGTGAAGAATATGGAAATAGTTGCCATAAATCTGCTTATGTCTTTAATGGCCAGTGATAAATATTTTCCTAAATGCTCCAGTCGCTTATTAACTGATCCATGTGTAGTTTTAACAATTAAATTATTAAAATATTGGACAAATCAGTTAATTTTATCAATCTGAGTTGTAATGGCGACAAACATTTTATATAACAAACGCAGTTAATGAGTTATTATAAAACGTGCGCGATATTGTATTGGGAACACATAAAATGATGAAAATCTATATTTAATGTTATGTTATAATAGATATTTTATTCTGCTTTGTATCGATTGTTCTCCCCCCCCAGTAAACTGTTAAGAAATGGTATCATGTGGGAGCAGCAATTTATTTTAATTAGAAGTTAAAATTATTTCTTTATCAAAGAATGAAAGAATCTGTCAGGTAGAACTAAGTATATAAGCAGTACTAATAATTAGACTAAAGCTGTAACTATTAATTAAAATAAAGAATCTGCAAATCCTCTTCTATTTGATAGTTATAATTTCATTCTTCAGTCCTCTCATCACTATTAAGAGTATTGCTAAAGTGTATAAGTAGTCATAATTAAATGAATATGATATGCCTGTATATAAAAGAATAAAATATTTCATCTATTCTTAAGAAATATAAAATAATCTTAAGAAATATAAAATATATATATCTTAAGAAATATAAAATATTTCTTAGTTTTCGTATTTGTTTAGATTATGTTAAAAACGATTTTAATGCAATTTCTCCTGCATTTATTTTCAATTAAAATACAAATTAAAAAAATTTGTAGTCTTAAAAACATAGAATCTAAGATAATCTAAGGCATAGAAATGGTATCTAAGAGAATCTAATACATAGACATAGAATCTAAGAGAATCTAAGACGTAGACACAGAATTTAAGACATAGACATAGAATATAAGAATCACAGACACAGAACCTAAAAATTTTCATTTATTCTAAGAATTTCATTCATTTTCATTCTAAGAATTTCATTCATTTTCATTCTAAGAATTTCATTCATTTTAATTCTAAGGATTTCATTCACTTTAATTCTAAGAATTTCATTCATTTTAATTCTAAGAATTCAAAACATAGAATCTAGGAATTTAACTTTGAAGAATTAACAGAAATTAGGGCTTTTTTCCCCTTTCAATAAATCATGTAAATCATGTAGTCTTGCTACAGAATTTTCAGTCGTAAATAAACAGTTATCCTTCTTGAAGGCTTTTGCAAGTAGAAGAGCATACTTTTGAGAAACAACGGGAAGATTATAATAATTTCCATGTAGTTCACTTAGAAATAAAACACGTACAACAAATAGTTATTTATTTTCTAAGAGTAATTTTAGTGTCGAAAGCAATTACGGTGAAAAGACAGCCATCAAAATTTCATTTCATAGTACACTATCCCTTTATATTATTTATAGGTCTGTTTACAGATCGTGATATAAAGTCAAAATTATAGACACGCATCTTTATCGTATATAAAAGATAATATATAAGAATCTTCATCTGGTTTACCGACTTACTGTAGAATTCTTAATTTCTTTATTTTTTACAGGTAACTTCAGATTTGAAAGCAATTATTACTAACCGCTTACTCTACCAGCCTCCTAAAGTAGTTATAAAAAAGAAAATATATACAATAATTTTAATGAGAAAGTAATTTATAATAACGGAGATGAAAACCTGCGTCCATTGTTTTTAAATCGCTTAGTTTTTTTTATCAGTAACAGACTTCAATTGGGAAAAAAATTATTATCTTAACGATTTGCTGAAAGGCAACTTACTACCACTCGGAGGATAAAAATATTTAATTTCGTTCAATGGTAATACATTTCTTTTAAGTGTGGAATTTATAGATTAAATTTGAAAGAAAATATATTAATACTTTTCGAAGGGTTAACATATTTCTTTTAAATCGCTGAATTATCTGATTAAATTTGATATATAAATATCTTACTCTTTTTCGAGTGGCAACACATTGCTTTTAAACCTCTGAGTATGTTAATAAAAATTCCATTAATTCCATAAAATATAAAATAAATAAAATAAAAATTTGAAACTCAGAGTTCGGTTTCGAGGCGCACATATTCTGATGAAGGACAAGCATGTTCAAAATCTGGTAGCCATATGTGCCGCCATTTTTTATAATGCTAAGAATATACATAAAAAGAGATTCTTCTTTATTGAATAATACAGAAGAGATAGAAAACCATCCCTTAGACTTCATTTGGCATAGAAATACTATAGTGCATTCTATAGTTATTTACAAACTGCCAAAAAACGAATATTCTTTACATAAAATTATGTTTAACAGATTCTATAAATTTTTGTATTTTTTTTCGGCCAGACAAACTTGCACCATCATTAACATACTATCATCAGCACAGTATGTTAATCTTTTAAAAATACGAAGTCTCTTCTAAAAGTTTTACGCAAGACGTTGAAGACCCAAGAACTTATGTTTTCCTGTATACGCGTTGCTTCTATTTAGAGTGAATACTTATCTTTATACATATTGGCTTCAAGTTATAGACTAATTTAAAAGATGCATGAAAATTATGTAAGCTTAAAATTGATTGGTAAAATTATACTTTTTATCATTATTCTTAATAATTAAAAAATCATTAGACTTCAAGAGGTATTTTATCTTCAAGAAGTAATTCTGCTTCCCTGCTCTGAGTATTTTGCCTTAAAGTATTAGTTTTTGAAATGATCAGAGGAGTTTATAATTTTGCCGTTTAGGCAAATAATGAATACTGCGCATTGCGTATTTTTTGAAAATTTTAAAATGCGAATTGCATTACGAAAAAAAAACATTAGAAGGTTATCTGCAAATTGCTTCATAAATTTAAAATAAAAGGTTTGGTTACATGAATATGGCAAAACACGAGAGGGCTAGCTTTGTAAAGGTAAAAATGTCTTCGTGGAGAACTTTCTAAGAGAGACTGGCTCGTATTCATGTTGCAAATGAAGAAAAATACGAAAACAATCACGCAGTCAGTTCTTTCGCCTGAGTTCGAAACTAGGTCGAACTACTAGTATTTAGCGGTCTTTAACCACTCGGCCACTAATGGGGGGAAGGATATAAATTTAAAAGATTGAATTGTTTTTCGAATAGCGAAATCTCCCTGTGCTCTTCATATAAAATGCCATCAAAAATATATCATTAATATTTATTTAATTAAATAAATAGTTAAAATGATTTTGAAAATAAAAAAATCTTAAGGCTAAAGAAAGACATTTAAACCTAGCAGAAAAGCATATATTTTAAAAAAAGATTATTAATCTGCCATTGTTGATGATTAAAAAAAAATGTTTTAGCTTTTCAGTCAATAAAAAAAGTTAAGACCCTTTTTTTGTGTGTGTGTGTGCTAGATTTGACCTTTGAATTTTGTTTTACCTTAGTCAAAATTAATGTTTTTAGCTGCTGCATCTTCAAATGTTACGTCTTACTGTTGATACTCACTGTTGATCGAAGATAGCTCTTAAACAAATTCAACTTCGAAAAGCTTCTCTTTTGCAAGAAGCAGCTGAAACACATGCTGTGAAAGTCTTTATTGCCAAATATAGGTGAGGAACTGATTTATTTATTATTAAGTGACTTTCTTACATTCCTACATCTAGGTACATATACTTAAATCCTTAAGCTTCTTCGGTGACCACACACCCCCCCCCTTATCAGAGGGCCGGGCTGTCTGTTCGCACTTCCTTGGTATGCCACTCTTTCATGCATTTAATATAGCAGGATATGAAATGCCTAAGGATGAAAATATTGATAGTTACAGTATTAGGTCTCATAGTCTTTGCATTTATATTTTATCGTGTTGATAATAATATCAATTTTTTTGTTTTTTCTTTTCATTAAATTTGCCTAAAGTGGATGTAAGTAAAAGTTGTCCTTATGCTGTGTAGCAATTTCAGCATGTCTAAAAGCTCTGAGTGCTGCTAAATGTTATCATCTTTGTACTAAGAAGTGGTAAAATAGGTACAGAGGCTGTTTGCACATTTTTTGGACGATTTTGGTAAGCGGTAATAAAACATCATTTGCTGCAAAAGAAGTAATTGCAATTGTACTATGTTTTTAAAAGTCAAAATTATCGTCTGTCGCTTGAAAGTTTTATTTTTATTCAAAATGGCGAATTTAACAAAGCAGTGGTTCGAAGGCTACATTTACGCTCTTTCCGAAGAGAAATATGCATTCTCCGTTATCCAAAAACGATGTGAGAGTCATGGTTTTGTGATATCTAAAGCGTCGATAGGTAATATCATCAACAAGAAAGGAAAAAAAAAAAAAACGTCAAATTGAAGCTTCAAGTGGGACAAAAGTTCCAAACAAGTATCCATGGAAAAAACGGACATCTTCGACTATTGCAAAGGTACGTAGTTTAATATTAAAAGAAATCCCCCTGGTCAAAGGAAAGTTGCAAAATCACTAAAATTCTCGGTGTCCACTGTAAACAAAATGATAAACGTTGATTTAAATCTTAAGAAAGCGAAAAAACGCTATATGCATCGTCTTCTTCCAAAGCATATCGCTCGACGCAGGACACGCTGCAGAATTCTATATGAGAAACACTTATCCAAAGAAAAATGGAAAACAATTGTCACAATAGATGAAGCATGGGTGTATATAAATGATTGTAACAAAAAAAGAGCCATTTATTATCATAAAAGGGTGTAATAATACCTCTTCTTCCACTTCAAAAGGCATTATTATTCTGGAAATTGCGGTGTCGAAAGATAGTTCAGAATAAGGGATGTCAAATAGAACATTTAAAACACAAGAATTTTACGTAATTTAGTTTTGTGAATACAATATACATCGTCTAAAAAATGTGTGAACAGCCTCTGTACATTTAACTAAAAGTAGCATTGATTCCTACATCTCCAGAGTAGTTTTACGATTTCTGAGCATATTTTTAAAGCCACTTTAGCAAAACGTTCAGCTATAACAGTATATTCAGGGATTTGCCTTCAGGTTTAGTAAAGAATGGAGGTGTCTTCAAATACAGTGATGAGGGCTACTGAAAGTACTGGCTACTACTGTTCATTTGTTTCCGGTTTCATTTTACTACCGACGAAAGATCTCAAATTGATCTTATGGATTAAAAACTATATGTTGTAATTCAACAATTGTAATGCTTTGTATAATTGTATTCAACATCTGGAAATTATATATACATTTTTTGTTCGGCAGTAGCAACACTGATAGAAATATGATTCTTTATTTTAGAGCTGAAAAGTTCTAAAGTTGCCGCAAAGAAGAATGGAAACATATCTAGTGTATGGCGGTAGTAGAATTCCTTTTTATCACAAATGCTAAATTTTACTTGATTTTATAAAGACTTTAGAAAGACAGAAACTAAAGAGATTAAGAAATAAATGCTATTGTTGCACTTGAATTTAAATAAAAAGCAATACTTTCGCCAAGTCATAGTGATTAAGAAGTTCTAGATTTTGTCTCCAGTTGAGAGATTTCTCATAAACTCCCTTTCAGTCCTTCAAAAAGTAAAGCTATGCTTGATCCCAGAACGTTTGATGAACAAAATATTGCTCCTTTGATGCTCGATGATTCTCCGTTGGAATTTGTAGAAAATGTTAAGTATCTTAGTGTCATTCTTGACCCAAAATTAGCGTGGAAAAAGCACATAGAACCTTTCTGCTAAATGTGAAAAAATTATTAATGGCTTTCACCGAATCGCCAAAAATACTTTTGGAGTAAGCTACGATGTTAAGAAACTGATGTATAAGCAGTGTATTGTACCTTTCATTTCGTATGGCTGTCGTGCTTGGGGACATGTTCTTGCCAAAAAGGTTAACAAAAGAAATGTGTGAAAGATTCAACGGAGAATTCTTCTTCGTATTATTAGTGGTTATATAACCTTAAGCTATGAGGTTACTTTTGTTCTTGCAGGAGTTCCGCCTATTGATTTTGAAATTTCATATAAGAATAATATTTTCGAGTCATTGGCAACTGATACTTTGGAAGACTGTATTAATGAAATTGTCCCCTTCACTGTTCTTCATCATCTCGCTATTTTAGAACCCATACATTTCTGCGATTATAAAGAAACTGCTGAAATCAGTTTTCATATGGTTTTCTTTACAGATGGCAGCAAGATGAACAACAAGGTTGGCCTTGCATTTGTTCTTTTTGAAGGCCATTACGCGGTTTGTTTGTTTACACACCAAATTGAAATGAATGCACAGTTTTTCAAGCAGAACTTGTGTGCATTTATCTTGCCGTCAAATGGATCAAGGATAATGGGACAACATCCTCAAGGTACCTTATTTGTTCTGATTCTCTTTTCTTCTCTTCAACTTTTGAACAGTATTACCAGCTGCGACAAATTAATTATCGAAACCCTAGTAACTGTTAGTTCACTCAGAAATAGAGGAATTGATATCCGCTTTGCTTATGTGCGTGCTTATCATGGCTTCTATGGAAATGAAAGAGCTGATTTCTTAGCTAAAGATGCCTTAAATTTACCCATTGATATCAACATTAGCATTCCAAAGAGCTATTAGAAGTCCTTTCATTATAAGAAGCTTTTAGCTATGTGAAATGAAGAATATATTTCATCTTGTAATGCTGATGAGATCACCAAAAAGTTCTTTCCTTCTAATTACCATAGACTGTATTCCGAGTCTTTCCTCTCTATAAATTTTAAAGTGTCTCGGTTTTTATCTGGTCTCAGTAAATTTGCAAGTTACCTGTTCCGTTTTAATCTAAGATCAAACAATTTATGTGAATGTTCAAAAAGAATGCCTCAGGATGTGGAACATTTGATTTTCTCATGCCCTACATTTGATGGCCCTAGATTATGCTTACAGAACGATTTGAAAATATTCGGAGTGACTTGGCCAGTGAACTTATCTGTTTTCGTGAAGTACAGACTGTTGTTCTCTGCTTTTGTTCGCTTTATTTATGCATGTAACTTTTAATGTTTTAGTTAAGTTACTTCCGAAAGCCCCGTGCTATACATATGTGGTGCACGAGGAGTCTGTATGTTTTCAAAGAAAAAAAAAGTCATAGTGGTTCTCATACCGAATTGTTCTGAAGGATCACTGAGATTTATTTTGTAGTTAAATAATATTCTAACGACGACGTAACAGAAACCTTATTTAAGAATGTAACGAATGTCTTTTTTGAACGCGGATTTGTTTGTACAGCGGAATTCAAATAATGTTTTTATGCTTTCGGAATCAGTACATCTGGTGACCTGTGAGTTGAATCAGGAGTGATTAATTGCTGAAAATTCTTCCTGATGATAAGATAACTGTGTAGAATGAAGAAGATTGTTTATTTAATACTGTGATGGCAAATGTGTTGAATTGACGTCATATTCGCATCACCGGTTACGGAAGGTTAATCTTTCAAACCGTTCATGAACGGCTGCAGAATGGTAGTATTGATAAACATTGCACAAAGTAGCAAAGCTGTAATCATTGCACCAAATAATACTATTGGAGGTCTTCCTCTATCGCCGTAAATCAAAATATCTTGCCATTTCCTGAACGAAATCAATTTTTTATCACAACTGTCTCGTTATGTGGAAAGAGATAAGATATCGACTGCTTTTGAAGAAAAATGAGCTAATGTGCACGATTCAGTATTAGCTTCTTTAAATTCGGAATGTGAATGTGAAAGCACGTGTTAGTTCACAATTTCAAGGAAGTTTTCTAGTGTCCGTAAGAAACAACAGAGCCAATGCATTTAAATATATAGGATGATACAGTAGATAGCTCCACACAAAAATTTAAGGTTAAAAACTTTCTTCAGCTATACATACGGGAGATATTTGGGTTGGACGTCACGAAAACGCTAGTAATGGAGATTTGTTTTAATGATTTGGTTCAATTTTGGTATGAATTTGGAACAAAGCTTCTAGAGACATTAGGTATGCAGGAAAGGTGAAAAATACGCGACGCCTTCGCCGGAAAACGAACCGCGGATCTCTCAATACGCGCTGAGCGTGCAGACCACTACACCACGAAGGCTCGCTAAGAAGATGGGGAAAATACCTTATAAGCTTTTAAAAATCATGAAACTTTCAGCACAAAATATTGCTGTGAAAATTTTTACTTCCTCGTACGAAGTAAAAAGGAAGTATTGTAATCGCGAAAAGTTTCAGGCAGCATATTTCAACGAAAATATCCCATTTTGACCTCTTTCAAATGCAATTTAACGATGTATTTCCGTGATATCTGTATGTAAGGACAGAATAAAACACTCTTTTCCCCCCAAAAAATTATAAAACTGCTTTAAAATGAATTCTGAAGAGAATTTTTCGTGGCGTCCGTACGAACGTATGTACGTATCTCGCATAACTCAAAAACGAGTAGCCTCAGAACGTTGAAATTTTGTATATAGGAGTGCTATAACATGTAGATGTGCACCTCGTATTTTGGTCGCAATCGGCCGCACCAAACGTATATAAATATATTTATATATATATCCACTCTGTTACCCGGCTCAGTGATCTCAGTTGCTTTACTCTTATATGTTTGTAAATTGTACATTTTTTGTTTTAAAAATGATTGAAATATGTTGTTCTTATCTTTCGGTTAAGGTTTTTATGCCTTTAGTAAATCTGTATGCAATATTTTTTGAATTATCAACAATTTTAAAATTGTTTAAGTGCCGCTAAGCGTAATAATGTTTTTGATGGCGGCCATTGCTCTTGTTTACATTTGAAACCGCAGGATAGCGGATTGGTTGCCAATCTAGAGAAACTTAGCTTCGCAACAACAAAGATTACGCCTTCATTTATTATTTAAATCATGCTTAATCCTTTCTGGAATTTTTTCGAGGAAATAAGCGTTTAAGATTTACTTCGTAATTTTTAATATAGATATTTTGAGTTTTTATATATTTTTGCCTTCTCGCGAAGTGAATACTGAATTAATTGAATGAGAAATACTCAATCGTCTGTGAAAAACTGTTTCTTTTTTGTTTTGTTTGCTTAATTTCTTTTATACATCGTTCTAGCTTTATTATAGCATTTGAATAGAACATGTGGCAACGATTAGATAATTCTTTAAATGATATAAATTTTGTGCAGTCTGAGTTATAATATGAACGAAATATAATACAGTTAAATAAACCTAGCGCCAGAGTGTCGCTATGGTAAACAACGTGAATTTTAAAGAATGCATTTATTCTATTGTGGTTTATGCGCTGTCGGCGAAGTAGGTTTAATTCAATATAATAAGTTTAAATGAAATTCAAGAAAAATGCGTATAATTTAATATTGCGTACAAGGAAGTCATATGGTGTAGACATTAGATTTTTTACGTTAAAATTAAATCTCTGTGGTATATGAAATAACAGCGCAAAGTCTACGAAGATAAAAATAAATGAAGTGTGCTCTTAACATTGTTAAATACTCCGTAGGATTATAGATGTACGACCAATGGTGAAATTCTTGTGTTCCGTTCATGTGTACCTGTAGCTGTAA
The DNA here is from genome assembly GCF_044657685.1 of Stegodyphus dumicola. Taxonomy (NCBI): domain Eukaryota; kingdom Metazoa; phylum Arthropoda; class Arachnida; order Araneae; family Eresidae; genus Stegodyphus; species Stegodyphus dumicola. The sequence goes on along the minus strand of NC_140774.1, from coordinate 173,662,812 downwards.
TCAAATAATCAATCAGTCATGAAAAAACTAGTAGTTTCAATGTTCCCCAAATTACCAGTAATGAGCTTTTGGTTTTGAAAGCCCACTGTTTTCTTCTGAGTCATTGGCCCAGCAGTGGCTGAGTAGTTCAAATCGTTGAACACTGTTAGTTTGATCTTGTTCTTATCCTAATGAACGGGTTAGCTGCATGGATGTTTTCATGGTTTTCCCCATAGGTAACGTAAATATGACTTAACTTCCTTTAAAAAGTAACCCATGAAGACTTTCGTTCACAAACAGATCACTCTGCAGTGTACAAGTAAACAAACAATTAACCTTATGAATTATTCATAATTCAACTCCTAAAAACATATTTTGCTGGTTTAGGTGTTACATCTCTAAAAAGTGTTTTTAGCATTCTCAGAAGCTTATGAGAAACTAAACAGTTATTAATCAGGCATATTATATATAAAGTTAAAAACATTTTATTAATTTAAAAATATATGATAAAATATATGATGCCCCCACAAAGCAACAATATAAATTAAAAGACCAAATGATAAAATAAAAAAATGAAAGAATAATAAAGCTAGTTCAGAAAGAGTGACATCTCAACTCTTGTTAAAGCTAGTTTTTTTTTTTTTTTTTTCCATATCAAAACCCTGGAGTAATTTTTATTTACTAGAAATACACTATACAAAAAAAATTTTCTTCGAGATAGAACAACGTTATATAACATTAAATTTTATTACAAATTAGGTAAATCTGCTATCGAAACGTTAGAAATGACTAGTATATGGTGCACATGCGTTTCAAGAACACTGTATGAGTGGTGCAATTGCTTTAAATGTGAGCGCGAAAACGTTGAAGGCTTAATCTTTAGATTATGGTAACTTGGCGATTTTTTGGCGAAAGTTTGGCGACCAACCCTGCTACAGCAACCTGCTAGTTTTGTTTTGGACGCCATTTTGTTTTCACGAAGTAAAGGCAATTTTTTTTTTTTTTTTTTTTTTACTCAACATTTTTTCCAACAATCTGCTAGCCGAATTACGCTTATGCTAGAACTTTTATGGAACAAAAGTGCTTCATCATGATGAAGATTAGGTGCGAAATTGGGAGAATGTGCAGAATCGTCCACTGCTTGCCGCGTTTTTAAGAATTCACATACACGGTATCCATGTGCACGTCGACCTATTTTCACTTAAAAAAACATCCCAGAATTGCACAAAAATGGCATTGCGCACACTCTTGACTTTATCCATGTACACTGCTAAAGTCCTAGCTAGTAACCTTTATCGCTTTACCAAAATGTCGCCAAACTACCTGTTACCATATTCCAAAGATTAGCCCGTTGAAGATGTACCAAGGGTGCCCTTCATGTTCAAAGTGTGAGGAGAGTTTAGAAAATTCGTTCTTTGATAAAAGACGTGTAACAACTCAACTACTTCCAGAGATGTTTGGAATAAGGAACAAAAGCTGTAGGTTAATTTTATTTGAAAATCTCGAAATGAGGAAACTTTGCACTCGATTTGTTCCTTGGATTTTGGCAGGACAACAAACGGAAGACAGAAAAGCTCAGAAAAGCTTGCTGTGAAGATTTGCTGACTACTGCGAGATGGGACAATGATTTCTGAAAGTGTATCATAACTGGAGATGAGACTTTATGCCTACAATATGACATCAAAATAAAAGGACAAAGCACACAGGAGGGGAAAAGGACAGTACAATAAAAAGAATGCGTGTCGGAATCAAAGACTAATGTGATGCTGATTGAATATTTTGATTATAAAGGACAGATTCACCATAAATTTGTCTCTGAAAATCGATCAGTTAATCAGTATTTTTGAAAAGATCTGCTTTTCCGATTAAGAAAAGGGATGAAGCGAGTTAAAAGGGAACTTTTTTTATTTTCGCCAAAAATTCTTTTAGGTGATAAAACTAAGCTATACACAGCATTGTCTGTGCAACGATATCATGCTAAGCATTCAATTGCAGCGATAAATCATCCATCGTATTCTCCCGACTTATTGCCAGCTGATTTTTTCCCTTTTTTTTCTGAAGCTTAAAATGGCTACGAGAGGACAGAGATTTGAAAACCTTTTGGATATTGCATCAAATATCACTTAGTTCCAACAAGCTTAGCTCCAACGTCTATAAACAATGTTTGGATGACCTAAAGAAGCGTTGAAAAAATTGCATAGGCTCCTCTGACGATTAATTTGAAGGAGATAAATTTATTTAAAGGTTAGTATTTTGTAAGAAAATATTCTGTAAAATTTTGAGAATATTTTGTAAGAAAATATTACTTATTTGTAAGAAATTATTCAGTTACTTACAGTTATATGAGACATTAGGTATTTTGAATGCAGGAAAGATAAAAAATTAACACCGCCTTCGCCAGAATCGAACCGTGGACCTCTGGAATACGCGCTCATCGTGCAGACCACCACACCACGAAGGCATGCCAAGTCGCATTTTTTAAACTTTTTTTAATTAATGCAATTATATACGTTAATAAAAATAAAGATTAAGAGAACTGTATTCATTAAAATATCAAAATATGCCGAGCACATTTTAAAGATCAGTATCCTTATAAGATATTTATTCCGCCTTCTTAGCATGCCTTCGTGGTGTAGTGGTCAGCACGCTCGACGCGTATTCGATAGGTCCGTGCTTCGGGTCCCGGCGAGGGTATTGCACATTTTTCATCTCTCCTGCTTTCAAAATATACCTAATATCTCTACAGTGGCGCCCGAACTAAAAAAGGTGGTGGACGATGATTCTCCGCCTCCAGGATTTGGCGATTGGGTCCCCTAATCCTCAGTAGCTCCTTTAAAAGGGGGAGTATATAAGATATTTCTTCCGCCTTCTTAGCATGCCTTCGTGGTGTAGTAGTCAGCACGGTGAGTATTCGAGAGGTCCGTGGTTCGAGTCCTGCAAGGGCATTGCTCATTTTTCATCTTTTCTGCTTTCAAAAAATACCTAATGTCTCTACATCCTTATAGTTAACTATGTATAATGTTGTATACTTTTTTAGTTATCCTTGATACTGTCTTTGCTCTTTTACTTTACCTTTCAGAAATTAAAGTAGTTTAAATAAAATAAAAAAAAAAACTCTTCCTTCAACGACATAAAATTGCAATATAGATGTATTGCGCCCAGCCTTGTGTGTAAAAAAATTGCTACATTTAGCTGATTTTTATTTTCTGAATCAGAAAAATAATGTACAATTACAGTGACATATTTAAAAAATAATCTAACTCTGTTTTATTAAAAAATAACTTTCTTCATTTTTGATAACAAAATTCATTGTTTCTAACTGTAAAATTAAAAATAATTTCTAAAATTTTTGTACAAGAAGCATAAGAGTCAGTCATTTTGTACTTATAGAAGGTTTACATAATTGATAAGATTTCTTGAAATTCTGATTAAAGGTTTGAGAGAAGTCATGCGCGCAAGCAATAAAATTATACAGTTTGAAAAATAATTTACAGACCTCCAAATTCTGTAAACACAGATTTTTTTGTAATACGAATAAAGACATACAAAAGATTTCTATAAGTATGCATAACGATTTATTTAAATATTACTGCATATATTTACATGGTAAATTTAATTGGGACAATGAAAATTGACGAGTTGAAATTTTCATATGATTTCAAATTTAATTACAGTTTAAAAGTCAGAAGAATAACAATGGGCAGTTTTTTACAGATACAGTGTTTACACAATCGGTTAAAATCTCTTAAAATTCTAATGAGCCAGAAAAATCATCTGAGAAATCATAAATACAAGCAGGAAAAATACATTTTTATTCAATTAATTAAAAAATGAAATTACCTTGAATACTTATAAGAATATAAAATTAAAAACTACATAGATAGATATACTGATAAGTTCACATTTATGTGAAGCTATATATTTGTATAAAATTGTATATGGAAGAATTTTATACACTATTCAGAGGATTTAATACGAGCAAATTGCTGAAACATTAATCTAAACCAGGGTTTCTTAAACTCTTTTCAATCGCGACCCCTTTTTATCACTGAAATTTTTTTGCGACCCCCAGGACCCCATAATATTTACAAACATTTTGTTGGACTCCATAAGTATTGCGCAAATCCGACACACGAGTGTATGAAAATGTCAATTTTTTCCCTTGTATTGTAATTTACTATTGCAGTTTCAGGTCATTAACTTTAATTTCTAATTTTAAGGCATAGAACAATGTGACAAGTTTAAATAAGTAACAGACGAAATGACAACGTCACGTGCAAAGCAACGAAAATTAAAGTTTATATTATAAAAAGAATTCGTCGAAACGTTTTCGTTTTTTTCTTTGCCTGTAGTGTCTTTATCTATTTTCAGATACATTGGTAATTGTAAAATTATTATAATAAGTTAAAGAAATATCAAAACTGCTAAAATTTTTGGCGACCTCCTGCTGCACGTCCCGCACCCCCTTGGGGGTCGCGACCCACAGTTTAAAAAACCCTGAGCTAAACAAACCATCTGTCGCTTTAAATGGAATAAAACGTAGAACAAGTTTTACTGTAAAACTTCAAATAAAGATGTACATGTATATGAACAAGAATTCCTTCTCTTACGTGGCAAGTTATATTGCATATCGTGTGAAAGATAAAGGTCCTTTCCTAGGTGTAGCATTAGAAAATTTTGCGAATATGATTAATGATTCAAACTTGATATTTTGAGTTATATCCGACCAGTACCGACGCCAGTATGGATGCAGAAAATCAAAAAAATGTTTTACGTTTTTTACAATGCAGTCGTTTTAGGAAAGCTAGGATGTAGTATGGAATCATTATTTCTGATTTTTAAAAATGTTTTTATTTTTTAGTAAGAAAGTAGTTTATTTAATTAACCATTTGGAAACATTCTTAACTGTACGATACTTTACTAGGAAAGTATCACTTGTGTCAGAGAGAAAAGCTGGCTACTTTACTATTAAAGTATCACTTGTGTCAGAGAGAAAAGCTAGATACTTTACTAGGAAAGTATCACTTGTGTCAGAGAGAAAAGCTGGATACTTTACTAGGGAAGTATCACTTGATACTTTACTAGGAAAGTATCACTTGTATCAGAGAGGAAAGCTGATCAGACAGCAAGTAAATGACTGAAAACTAATTGTGTATTAGCGAAACAAATTATTGAAATCATTTCTTTCATATCAAAAGTAATATTTTGAAATATTAACTTATTAATTCCTAATATGTTTCACTATTTATTTCATGCAATTCCAAGATATTTACTTTTAAAATTATATTATATAAAACATGAAGTTCTCCATAAAGATAAATTCGTACCGGAAAATATGCTTTTTAAATTAGAAACAGCACGGGATTCTCTGATACTAATTTGATCCTATCGTATTAACCTTTCCCATTTACAAAAGTATCCCATATGTAACTTATAAAATTAAATATCATGCATATATCTATTTATACATCTTTATTTCTGCTTCTCCTGTATTATTTTATGAATAACTCTGCGTTTATATCTATAATAATGACTTTTATTATGATTTGTAGGATTAAACTTGACCTGGTAATGTTAAGTTAGTCTTATAACCCTTATAGACGCGAAGTGAATTATCATTACGCTTAAAGCAACACTAAACTCTTGAGAAGTTTAAAAATAGCTTTTAGTTAAACAGAAATTAGAACATAAAGCATTTTCTTGTTTCCAGCACTCGTGGTGATGAAAAAAAATAGAACCGTCAAATTTTAATTAAACGTGGGTATTAGTTAAAGACTACATAATTAATTACTATAATAGAAACTGGTTCACTATTCTACCGCAGCGATAGAATGCAAAGCTGAATAATTACAACTATCAGAGCTGGCAGGAAACTAACACGTAGAGTTCATGCGATGCCACAACACGCTCTGTCTTAAAATATAAAAATCTCAGTTTAAATAATGACTACTGATTTGCATTCTGGTGTGGAATATGAAAAGGAGAAGTTATAATACATGCTGAAATTATAAATAACTGGTTAATTAAGATAAAATTCCTTACAGGTTGTTGCAAAAGTTTACAAAATCTGTTTCCTGCTATTCCAGCACTAATTAAAACACAAAAATAAGGAAACTGCAGCGTCTGTTGATTTCATGTATTGTGAAATCTGTTATTAGCATGAATTAATTTTTAATCTGATAAGCCTTTTGAGCATGCAATCTAAAAATATACTGACATTTTTTATTTAATACTTTTGTAATGCAAATTATTTTGACTAACATACAAAAAGCAATATTTGCTATATTTTAATGAAAAAATTCTTCTTCATGGAAATTAGTGAAGTATTATTGTTGGTGAGCACTGTATATATATATTTGTTTATTTATTTGAAAAAGTTATCAGGAATAAAATTAGCTATAGAGTATATTTGATCTTAAAAATTACCTTCAACTTATATTTATGCATATCATAGTTTAGGTTAATACGTATAAATGCATTACCATAAATTCATGTATTTTAATTTCATAAGAAAAATATATAAAAAAATTCCTTACACATAATATTTGAAAATTTACGTTTTGTTTGAATAAAGATTCGTAGTTTTAAGAATACTTTTATGCCGTCCTGCAAAATTTTAATTGGTTTCTATCTCCTACAATTTTGATCATATGAGGATGGAAGCTTTTATTTGACTAATTCATCTATGCAGAAATTTATTCTCAATGACGTAGTTTTCTTTTTTGATATGGCGCATACAATCGTGATTATATTTTTATTAAAACCTCCCACTTTACTAAAATTACTGAAATATAACTTATTCAGTTCTTAAATTGAAATAATCCATTTTATGATTATTTAAAGACAAATTCATTCGTGCAATCTTATTTGAACATCCCGGATATCGAAACAAAATAAATAATTTACTATCGGAGATAAAATAATATTTAAGAAGAGGAAAAGCTGTAGAGTTATTAGGTTAATTGGAAGCAGAAAAGATGATATGCAGCCGCCTTCGCCGGGAATCGAACCACGGACCTCTGGAATACCGGCCCAGCGTGCTACCGTTACACCACGAAGGTACGCTAGGGAAGTGGGAGAAATACCTTATATACTCCCCTTTTTAAAGGGCGACTAGGGTTTTAGGGGACCTAGTCGCCAAATCCTGGGTGCGGAAAATCATCATTCACAACCCTTTTTAGTTCGTGCGCCACTTGTAGAGTCATTAGGTTAATTGGAAGCAGAAAAGATGAAAAATATGTAACCGACTTCGCCGGGAATCGAACCACGGACCTCTGGAATACCGGCCCAGCGTGCTACCGTTACACCACGAAGGCACGCTAGGGAAGTGGGAGAAATACCTTATATACTCCCCTTTTTAAAGGGCGACTAGGGTTTTAGGGGACCTAGTCGCCAAATCCTGGGTGCGGAAAATCATCATTCACAACCCTTTTTAGTTCGTGCGCCACTTGTAGAGTCATTAGGTTAATTGGAAGCAGAAAAGATGAAAAATATGTAACCGACTTCGCCGGGAATCGAACCACGGACCTCTGGAATACCGGCCCCGCGTGCTACCGTTACACCACGACGGCACGCTGGGGAAATGGGAGAATTACCTTATAAAGCAATCCTGTATTTCCAAAATATTTAGTGCGATGAAATGCTTTTTAGCTCTTTATATAAGATTAAAATAAGGACAGTAATAATTATGAATATTATAATACATTGAAAATAAGATTTATGTATTTCAAGAAGCAAAAGCTAAGCTTTTGAATTAGTTTGGTAATAGAATAATAATATTTTAAATTTATGCCAGAGAGAAACTCCAGCAAAAAATAAACTCAAATATATTCTGACTGAATTATTCTTTTACATCGCAAAATTTTTCAAAAGCATTATTAGCTAATTTTTAAACAATAATAGACTTCTTTCTTTTTAGGAGCACAGAATACTGGTGATGAAACTTCAAACAGATACTACTATGGAGGAATTTCAGTTTCTTCTATTACTTCCTTCATCTTTCAACAAGGTAAAATTTAAAAATTAATTTTTATAAACATATTTTAGTAATTAAATGATATTTATAAGTTTATAATTACTTTTTACTTACCATATCCAACAAAAAATTTGAAAATGTATTCCCACTTTTATTACATTTTATGTAAAAATTAGAAACAATAGCTCCACTAAAAGTTTATGCATAGCACTAGGAATAAACCTGCTGACAGGAGAAGAAATAATAATTTTTCGTAACCAGAGTAACATCAGTTAAGAATAATTTTAAGCAATTACTACTATCTTCTATTTTGAGACACTCTCCTCATCTTAATATGGTTGCCTCCACCTACGCTAGCAAAATGGTATAAAATTTCAAATTTTGATAAGAATATTTTTTTCGCAACGAAGGCTAAGTTTTCATTAACTTGACTAGACGCTAGAGGCCTAAAATAATTATTATAATATATATTTTATAATAATTATTTTAGGCAATTTTTTGATACTATATAGTATCAAAACATTTTTATTTAAAAATATGGTTATTCAAAGATGAACCTAACGGTTCCGTTCAATGTTTCGAAATTGATACTTTAATTAAGTGTTCATTCCTTGTAGATTCTGTTTCTGTTTATGGCCCACCAGCGGCCGAGCGGTAAAGTCGCTGAACACTGGTAGTTCGGTCCGAGGTTCGAATCCCGCGAACGGGCTGGCTGCATGGGCGTTTTCGTGGTTTTCCCCATCTGTAACGTGTATACGAGCCAGTTTCCCTTAGAAAGTCCTCCACGAAGGCATCCCTCCTCTTAGGCAGATAGCCCTCGAGGCTTTGCCATACTCACACACACACTATTTCTGTTTATACATTTTAATTTCAATTCTAATCATACAGAATGTGTAAAAATTGCTTCACTATCATTCCAAATATTGAAATTTTCTTCAGTTGGTTGTGCTTATTATTTTTCACTAATGGATTACTGCTTTGTTTAATTCAATTTTAAATTCAGTGGGAAAAGTTTTTTTTTTTCTTTTACTTAATTTACATTGAATTTACCTTGCGCCGAGGAGGACTTCAAAATTTCGAATGAACTGTTACTAATTTAAAAAATCTGATGACACATGACTTCCTTGTACGGAATATTAAATTATACGCATTTTTTCTTGCATTTCATTTAAACTTACTGGATTGAATTAAATATACTTCGCCAACAGCGCATAAACCACAATAGAATAAATGCATTCTTTAAAATTCACTCTAGTATTTGTTTACCATAGCGACACTCCAGCGCTAGATTCACTTAACAGTATTAATAGTTATAGAACAGTTAACTTATATAATAATTATATAACGTAAACTAAGTTAACTGTTTATATAATCCAATAATTATATCAGAGTTAACTTATATATTTCGTTCATATTATAATTCATAATGCACAAAATTTATATCATTAAAAGAATAGAATTATCTAATCGTTTCCACATGTTCTATTCAAATACTATAATAAAGCTAGAATGATGTATAAAAGAAATTAAGCAAACAAAACAAAAAAGAAACTGTTTTTCACAGACGATTAATTATTTCTGAATAATTATTTCCCATTTAATTAATTCAGTTCTCACTTCGCAAGTAGGCAAAAATACATAAAAACTCAAAATATCTATATTAAAAATTACGAAGTAAATCTCAAACACTTATTTCCTCGAAAACATTCCAGAAAGAATTAAGCATGATTTAATTGGCAATAATAAATGAATGCGTTACCTTTGTTGTTGCGAAGATAAGTTTTTCTAGATTGGCAACAAATCCACTAGTTTCCTGTTTCAAATGTAAACATCAATGGCCGCCATTAAAAAAAGGCTTAGCGGCACTTAGACAACTTTAAAATTGTTGATAATTCTAAAAATATTGCATACAGATTTACTAAAGGCATAAAAACCTTAACCGGAAGATAAAAACAACATAATAGAATCATTTTTAAAGCAAAAAATGTACAATTTACAAACATATAAGAGTAAAGAAACTGAGATCACTGAGCCGGGTAACAGAGTGGATATATATATAAATATATTTATATACGTTTGGTGCGGCCGATTGCAACCAAAATACGAGGTGCACATCTACATATTATAGCAGTCCTATATACAAAATTTCAACGTCCTGAGGCTAGTCGTTTTTGAGTTATGCGAGATACGTTCGTACGCACGTACGTACATACGTTCGTACAGACGCCACAAAAAATTCTCTTCAGAATTCATTTTAAAGCAGTTTTATAATTTTTTGAAGGAAAAGAATATTTTATTCTGTCTTTACGTACAGATATCATGCAAAAACATCATTAAATTGCATTCGATAGCGGTCAAAATGGATATTTTCGTTGAAATATGCTGCCTGAAACTTTTCGCGATTACAATACTTCCTTTTTACTTCGTACAAGGAAGTAAAAACTTTAGAATAGTTCATCAGCTAGTTTTGAGTTCAAAAACACATGGGTTTTCAGTGGAAGTGGGATTGTAATTGACTCTGCTGTATCCTCCTCTTGACAACGTAACATCAGATTTAAATGAGTTCCTCTTCTTTACTTATTTTTCTGGTTTTGATATTTACTTTCATGTTTTTTAGGTTTTGATTTCACATTTCTTTAATTCTATTTTGTATATTTAGAGGATATTTTAAAATTTATTTATACTGAATTTCACATATTTGGGTATCTTTGTGTATAATAGGTTCTAAATTTCTTACTTTATGTCTCTCTCTCTATATATACATACATATATCTATCTCTCTCTATATATATACAAGTCTCTCTCTCTCTCTATATATATATATATATGTATGTATATATATATATATACAAAGAACTGAGTTTATTGATTTTTAAGCTTAGTTTGTTAATCAATAGCAGATAGATTTAACTTCAGAGAAAAATTAAATATCTTAACACTTTGCCGAATATCAACACGCTGGCGCGTGAAAGATAGAGATACATTACTTCGGGCAATGTCAAGACATTTCTTTTAAATAGCGTAGTTTGTCGATTAAGATGCTACGCATTTTTTAAAATCTCTGAAATTTTTATTAAATTTGAAACATAAATATATTATGATTTGTCAAGTGGCAACACATGTCTTTATATCGCGGAGTTTGTTAATTAAAAATTTATTAAATTCGCCCGAATATGAAATAAAATAAAAATAAATAAGAAATTTAAAATTCAGCCTTCAAGGTGCACATGTTCGTTCGAAAGTTAACTGGCTCTAGATACCGCCATTTTTCCACAATGCGAGGAACATCGTATAGATCTTTCACTATTTAGTAATGATTGTAATCTGTGGAAGCATTTTTTGTGGGGAATGACGTAATTGCTGTTAGCTAATAGGTTGTTTGAAGAATACAGTTATAGGTTTTATTTCCGATGCAATCAAATATGCTTTTTTTATGAATCAAATATGCTTTTTCTTCAAATTCGTGCTGGAGGTTATATAGGATGATTCGTTTCAGCGTGTACAAACTTCAACACAAGAAACGTAAGACAAAGTTATGTGATTAATAATATTTAAATCAGCAAATCATCACAGTATAAGATATTTTTGTACTCCCTTATTGTGTAACTGGAAGCATACTCGACGCTTATTCTAGATGTCTAGTGTTAGAGTCCCAGCTCAGACACAGCACATTTTTCCCGTCTCCAACACAGAAAAAAAACCTAATGACTGTACAACAATAAGTGTTCGAAATTACAGCTACGATAAGTGATAAGTGACGTAGGACGTGGGCACTGTCCCTTTACCTTAATGGTCAATCAGTACAGCACCACGTCCGCCATTATCCAGAGCCGCCGATGGGGTTCGCTGCCGTCCAACTACCCGTGTCCCAGTGTTTGTTGATATCTGAGAAATATATAAGTATATGACCATACAGGGGCTTCTGTAACATGCTACTTTTACAATACGTTACGATACTAATGATTCAATTATAATACATTTAAAAACTAATTTTGCAGCATGCACTATATATTACGATTTATACAATTCATACATTACCAATTATACATTACAATACTAATTATGCAGTACACACATAGACTTTACAGTGTATGTTACGATGAATAATAGAAACATTACCAATTATACAATTATTATACATTGCAATAATAATTGCAGTACCAATTATACAATCATTATACATTACAATACTAATTACATTACCAATTATACAATTATTATACATTACAATACTATACATTACAATACTAATTATGCAGTGCTACTGCTAGTAATTCTGATAAATATTACACATAGTTATGCAGTAATTCACAAATGTATTCTCAAGCATGTAAGCACATATTCAGCAATTTTGAACAGTTTGGCATTGTTCAAACCTAAGAAGATATGGGCTTGACTTTTATTATTATATTCACGCAAATAGACTATTGATTGATAGTGTATTCACTTGCAAGTGTCTTTTCAAGCACATACTTACATGAACATAGTCAGTGTTACTAAGCAAAGATCGGTGCCTAACGCAGATAGTTTGTCCATGATTTTTGTTATTTTTTCCACAAGATATTTTTGTTTAATTATAAATTTACAATAGGCTTGTCTATTAAGCTCTGGTAAATGAACGTGATGCTGCTCTGTGAATGGGCAGTCTGTGAGATAATGACCCGGGCTGCCTATATTACCACAAACACAATTATCTGTTTCTGTAATTCTGAATCTTTCAAAGTACTGTGGAAACGGGCCATGCCCTGAGACAAATCGGATTAACAGTGAATTCCCTATATTGCGTTCAAGATGCACCTTTGGACTAAAATAAGCTGTCCTTCGTCCTGTATTGCTGATATTCCATTCATTTTGCCATGTGTCAGTTGCTTTCTGCCTGAGTGTTTTTTTCAAGTGCGACATTGGCCAGAGTATATGATACTGCATTATATTGTGTTCTGTATGATTTTCAGCCGCTTGTTACAGCTACGATAAAGTAACACTGGCTCAGCACAGAATCTCAAACGTTTTGGAATATATCAGGATTCTCGCAGATAACTCGCGGTGCATAGTCGCGGTGCATAGTCGGCAGAAAGCAGTTTTTGTTCGCCTTTGCTCATGGTATAGATGCCAGTAGTTCGAGTGCAGAATTCTCCAGACCAAGGTTTTGAAAACAATAAGGTTTGTAGCGATCTCTCGTTTGCTAACATTCGGATTTCTTTCCGCGTAACGGAGCACTTTCTCTTCTGCTTCAGGTATCCGTGTCGTTTGTTCTTGATTCCTTTGAGTTGTCCGTAAAGATTCCGCATAGCACAATATTTGATGGAGCCGTGCAAACGTCTGGTGATTCGGAATTCGCCTATTCGGGTACAGCTTACTCTATAGATGTATAAGTCTTGATCCTAGATACTGTACGTGTTGCCATCTGCTTACATTTAAGCGCAAAACTTCATGGAATGTTTCAGCAAGGTATTGGGAAGATTTCTCCAAATACGAAACCTCGTTTTTTAAGTATAGTCACTACGGTAGTCACTACTTGCGGTTGCCTTTCCGTGCATGCGTATTGAATACCTGCATCTGTCGGTTAGTCACAATTGCAAGTAGTAAGGCATTCGTTCATTTTTGCATTTCTTTTTACGCATTTAAAATGCCTCGGACAACTAAAAATCCCACCAACTGTGAAATACGCGTTGAAATTCTTTTTCTGAAAGCAAAAAAAAAATTGAAAGCAGTCATAATTCATCGACATAATAGAGAGATGCATGAAGAAAACACTATGATGAGAATAATGGTGGTAACGGTGAAAAAATGGGTCACAACACTTAAAGATGGCCGTGATGACAAGAGTAGTGGACGGTCGTCTCTCATAACTGAAAACTTGGGGCACAAAGTTGATGCAAAGTTCAAGAAAACGACAAGTTTCCTCAAGTATCAAGGATTGTTCTTTGTGAAATTGTGGCAGAGCGTTTAAATTAGTGGAAGTTTCTGGTACCGAAAATGCTGGCTGAGGTCACAAACTAATCATATATCCAGTGCCTTTGCTTTCTTTCAGCGGTACAGGGATGTAGGTTGTAGAGACATTAGGAATTTTTTGGAACCATTCAAGATGAAAAGTGAGCAATCGCCTTCGCCGGGAATCGAACCACGGACCTCTGGAATACCAGCCCAGTGTGCAGACCACCACACCACAAAGGCACGCCAAGAAGTTGGGAGAAATACCTTATATACTGCCTCTTTTAAAGGGCGACTGTGGTTTTTTAGGGGACACAATCGCCGAATCCTGGGTATGGAGAGTCAAGAAATTCAGTAATGAAAAATTTGCATGAATGTATGTATGTATTCTGTATTGTGAAGAAACAACGCTACTTAGAGACATAAAATTTTGAATAATGTAGTCCTCCACTCGAGCATAGGCACCTCGAAGCCAGAATTTTGAATTGCGAATTTGTTTTATTGTGCATTTCATATTTTGTAAAACTTTAACGAATTTTTGATTTGTAAACTCCATGATTTTAAAGCGAGCAATGGCAACACTATACGGGGGAAAAAAAATTATCTCCAGCGCGCGAGACTGGCTATCGGAAATTCTAAAGATAGGCTCTTTTTAAATGTTTTAGCCCAAAGGAACAACAGCCAAAATGTTCTCGAGACGCGTATATATATGTAAATGAAAAAATATCCCTTTGGGTGTAATATAAAATGTAAAAGTTTTCAGATTTTATTTATTTCTTATCTTGTTTTCCTTTATTTCATTAATTATCATTATTTAAATAAAAGTTTATTGTGTAAAAACCTGTTTTTTAATTGTATATTATTTACTGTTTTACTATGTAGTCTTAAGTACACGTTATCAATGGAGAAATTCTTAGTCATTATTAAAACACAATTAGTTACAAGTAATAAATTATAAAAAATTATAATATAAAGAAAAGCAAACGACTGTCATTCAGAGAATGAAGAAATCGCTTTATTCATTTTCAGAAATTGGATGTAATGATAATATCACAACGAGCATATTACTTGAAGTTAAAATGAAAAAAAAAAAAAACAAATATTGTCAATTCGTTGTTACATGCTCCAAGTTGGCCAATTCAAAATGCGTTTTTCTTCCATCCAATTCAGACCGAAACACATTTTGTAACAAAATACGCAGGAAATCTCTCAACCGATACTTTTTTTATCATTCTTGTTTAAAAAGAAGGCAAAAAGTTTGTTTTATAACTTGTGACTATATAAGCGAATCTATATAATAGGCTATATAAGCGATATCTATGTAATAGGCTATATAAGCGATATCTATGTAAGCGAATACTATATAAGCGAATCTATATATGTATATAAGCGAATATAAGCTTAGCGAAAAACTGTTCGAGAACTGATAAGAATCACAGAAGGTCGCTGAGCTAACTTTTAGTTGCAGACCACTAACTTGTAACCTTGATAAGAAAGTACTTAGACTACTAAAACACACCATATACACTGCTCGTATCAGAAAAGTACACACTGATATCGTAAAGCTGATACTACAAATAAAACACACCATATACGCTGCTCGTATCAGAAAAGTACACACTGACATAGTAAAGTTGATACTACAAATAAAACACATCATATAAATGCTCGTATCAGAAAAGTAGACAGTTCTGTACATGACGCTGTACTGTAACGCTAAAACTAATCAAAAGAACACTAGACAGTAATCTTTGGAAGCAGTCACAGTGAAAATTAGGAAGATAATATATTGTAGCAAAGCTAGAATACTGAGTCAATTCAAAACATTAAATCCAGCAATAGATTTCAATACATATTTACAAAGTTCTACAACCAAGAAAGTCTGGTTCAATACAAGTATTATACATCACACTTACTTATCATTATACAACACTCTAAACTATTATACTCCACATTAATAGAAAATAAATTATACAACACACTTAATGGAATACTGTACATACACTGAAATAAAATGGCGAATACTACAAAATAACAATCAATATACCATGTGCTTATCAGAAAGTTGGTTCTGCGGCTACGAATGTTTGTTAGAAACTGTTACATTTTGCACAATACTAGAAACTGTAACAAAAAATTTGCACATAATATTTCATGGTACTAGCCGAGAGCTCTATATATGTATTTACTATTACACCGCAAACTTATTTGAAAACATGACATAACACACTTACTAAACAGGTCAATACACTAAGACAATGTGTAAATTGAAATACACAGAATACAATACAAAAATTAAGTAAACACAGTAAAATTTAAAGATTAATAATGAATAGAAGCGACACTGAAGTACAAATAGACAGACATTGAGTGCGGTAATCTGCATTTAGGAGGTAACATGTTTCCAGCAAAGTTATTTATGCACTACACTAAACATGGCTGTCATGCATATACGTAACATAGGTACAATGGTATGCCATTAGCGTGTCTGAAATTGTCCTAATTTGAGTACCTCAGTCACAACTGCTTGTAGATCAGATGCCACTGGAGGACGCTTGACAACATCGTCATTTGCACTACCAAACTCCTCAAAAGTAATACCAGAGTTTGCAACGTCTTGTAGAACATTACATTCTTCAGGTGAAGTTATATCGTTGTCACCATCTAACTTGCCAACAAGATTAGCGTTTTTTCGTCTCCAGGATGATCTAAAACAGTTCGGTGTGTTTTGTGATGACATAGATTTCTAGAACGCGGCGATAGCTTTTTTGCATCAAGCACAATCCAAGTTGGCGTTTTTACGTCTCCAGGCTGATTCAAGTTGGCGTTTTTACGTCTCCAGGCTGATCCAAG
Organism: Stegodyphus dumicola; assembly: GCF_044657685.1. Classification (NCBI taxonomy): domain Eukaryota; kingdom Metazoa; phylum Arthropoda; class Arachnida; order Araneae; family Eresidae; genus Stegodyphus; species Stegodyphus dumicola. The sequence continues at coordinate 173,646,074 of NC_140774.1, read as the reverse complement.
TTGGCGTTTTTACGTCTCCAGGCTGATCCAAGTTGGCGCTTTTACGCCTCTAGGCTGATCAAAAACAGTTCGGTGTGTTTTGTGATGATATAGATTTCTAGAATGCGGCGATAGCTTTTTTGCATAGAGTGCAATTTAAGTTGGCGTTTCCGTCACCATTTCAGCAGCGCGAATTTTAACTTATTAATTTAGAATTATTAAAGATTTAACATCAGATAACCTACGAGTCAACTTTTAAAAAAGAAAAACGCACATCTGAACATAGAATTTCATTTGCTTCTTATTGTCGAAGAGAATGAAGTTCTTCATTGGCACATTGATCGCGGTTGTCGAGCAGTGCTGCTCCTGCTGGCTATGTTTTAAAGAATATAATATATTCTGTGAGGTTTTACGGAACAAAACATTTATGAACGCAGCCCTGGCGGATAAATAACCGGAACAAAATACGAAAAACTTTGAAAGTTTGTGTCAAAAAACATCTAACCACGCAACGGACAAAAAATAGTTCGTAGTTCGTGCTAACCGAAAGTCTCATTAACTGATAAAAACCTCCTATAAAAGCATGTTCATCGCTGCTGGATCTGAAATTTTGCTCATGTTAAGAGTGTTCACCTTAAGCGAGTTCGTGTTAAGGGGAGTTTACGTAAGATATATAGATTTCAATATTTTTCCCTTCCAATTTTTATCATGTATAAGGGCACGCCGTTGCCTCAGGTGAAAAACATATGTAGGCATTACTCCGCTATCTGCTGCTGCCTTAATCTTAGACAGCAATTATAATAAATGAATATTGAAATTAAAGTGGCTTCCTTCTTCGATGTAGATAATAATAACCTCCTTCACGAAGCCTTTTACTTTTCTACTACATAATCACTATATTTTGCTAGTTTATCCACGAAGTTCGAGCTTTTCAGTTTGCGTTTACAGAGTTAATTATGTGTTCCATCAGTGGGATATCAGTAAATTCATTTATCAATTTGGTGCGTTTCCAATAGTAGATACTCTTCGTTTTATATTTTGATTTACCATGCTTTAGTTACTATCTGTTACTTTGTGTTGTATCTATTAATGTTTCCTGTTATCTTACAATAGCTTTTTCTTTAATCTACTGGTTTTTAATTTACATATTTTCTTAATACCTGCATATAACCTCGTAATTTGCTTTTGGAAAATATTTATTAATAGCAGGAAACATAACTCAAAGTTAATGATTTGGGTCATAACTGAAGTTCTATTATAGTTAAGTTTTAAAGTTCAAAATTGAAATATAAACTATCTATTAATGAAAATTCATTTCTATAAAATTTATTTTAATTTATAAAAAATTTCTGACTTATTATTAATTTAGGTTTTAGTTTTATAAATCTGCGTAATTTTAGGTAGATAACTGCCATTTTATGTCACAGTTTTCTTTCGTAATTTCTTGATCTTTGTTACTTTCTCTTGGGATAATAATGAGAAACTAATCTGCAATTAATTTCTGTGTTGATTTTGCTTTTAAGTTCTTATTACCCTGTAAAACTCTTTTAGTTAGGTCGTTTGCGGTTTTATCAGCTCAATACTTAATTTCACATCTTATTTCCTTTCATAATTTATCTATGTTTAATGCACATCTATTTATCCATTACTGCTATGAGTATAATATCTGTTTCTTTGGCTTTAATTTGGTACGCTTACAACTTTTGTTCATTTATTTTTATTAATATATATATAAAGAGAGAGAGAATGAGATTAAATAATACAAAATAAAAAAAAAAATCTGAAATGTTTCAGATTTTAAATTACGTCCAAAGGGGCGTTTTTTAACATTTTGTGTGTTACCTTTCTTTATTAAATATCATGTTCCTCGCACTTAAACCATAAGATCCAGTGCAACAGCAATATCGCAAAATAGTTTTAAAACGAGCATATCTTTAGAATTTCCGATACAGACTCACGCGGATAAAGATTGGAGATAAAAATGTTTTTTCTGCACAACGTTGCCATTGCTCGCTTTGAAATCCTTGAGTTTGTTAATCAAAAATTCGTCAAAGTTTTAAAAAATAGGAAATCGATCATAAAACAAATTTCAAATTTCAAATTTGGTCTTCCACATGCTCATATTCGTTGGAGGATTACATTATTCAAAATTCGATGACTCTATGTACTGTTGTTTTATCACAATACGAGAAATATACATACATTTATGCAGATTTTTCATTATTTAATTTCTTCAAATATAATGCAGGACTCTAACATTTTGTGGCAACAGTTTGAAAAGTGAACCGACATTTATGAGTCCGACGCAAAATGCCAGGATTCAAATCCCTTTGGACTAAAAATCTGAAATGTTTCAGATTTTAAATTACGTCCAAAGGGCCGTTTTTTTAACGTTTTGAGTGTTACCTTTATTTATTAAATATCATGTTCTTTACACTTAAACCATAAAATTCAGTTCAAGAGCAATATCGCAAAATAATGTTAAATTAAGCATATCTTTAGAATTTCCGATATACACAGTCTCGCGAGCTGGAGATAAAGGTATTTTTTTTTATATATAACGTTGCCATTTCTCGCTTTTAAAGCATTGAGTTTGTAAATCAAAAATTCGTTAAAGTTTTACAAAATATAAAATCTATAATAAAACAAATTCCAAATTTGGGATTTCAGATGCCCATATTCGCAGTAGGATTTCGTCATTCAAAATTCGATGGCTCTATGTACCATTGTTTTATCACAATGCGAGAAATAGACAATCATTTATGCAGATTTTTCATTATTTAATTTCTTCAAATATAATGCAGGACTCTAACATTTTGTGGCAACAGTTTGAAAAGTGAACCGATGTTTATGAGTCCGACGCAAAATCGGAAAACGAAAACAATAGTCCTTCAGGGACAAAGCCCCTTTGGACTAATAATAACATAATAAATTTTCTGTATGTTAAAAATATGCATTTGTTTATAAATTAAAAAATCTTAAATTTACATAATAATTAATTATTAATTCTTATACGAAGTAAAAGTAAGTTTATGTGTATTAACTATAAGTTTATGTATTATGTTTATGAAGTAAGTTTATGTATAGGCTGATTCAAAAAGGTGTTAACATTGTTTTGGTTAAAGAAAAGGTGTTATTCACCGTCTACATTTATTTCTTAATTGAATAATGTTGAACAATTGTATACAGTAATGTTTTCTGATACTCTCTACGCATTTTCCATCGTTTTCGATACATTTTTAAACCTATTCTATGCCTATACATAAACCTATTCTATGCCTATACATAAACCTATTCTATGCCTATACATAAACCTATTCTATGCAACCTTCAGAACAGGAGGCACATACTTGTAAAATAATATGTATGGCAGCTTTCACTCATATCATCAGCATTAAATGCCTTTACTGCTATCAAGTCTCTTGTCCATTCCCGTATGTAAATACTACAGTATATGAGGTCAGGTAACCGGTGTGTCAATTCCAAGCGACATTTTCTACCAGTTCCGTTTCACAGAAATCAGTTAACCAGGCATAGACATCCCTATCGAAGTATGGAAGATCACTGTCCACCTGGAAGTATCAATAGTAGAGGATATATCATGGTAATTTGGCCAAACAATATTAAAAAAAATGTGGGGATAATGATACCATACACAAAAGGAGCAGGTCAAAATATCCCCATATAAATTTTCCCAGTATCCTTGTATCAAGGAATTAAACTTAGATGATGAATGGTAGATTCTCAGCTTCCTATATAGTGAAAACACCTTTTTTGAAGCACTCTCTATGTATAGTGGCAAACTAAAGCAAAGCTCTAGCACCAAAGTTCTCTAAAGCATTTTAAACTCCAGTATTTAGACTTAAATATTTGCCATAGATAATTAATTAATAAACTTTTCCAGCACATATCAGGAGACTTGAAAATTTAAATAATTATCTACAAATTATTTCTGATTTTTACATCAAACACCCTGAAATTCACTTTCTTTGAACTCTGCTCTTCTGCACATTTCATAATAATTGTATAATGCTATTTAACCATGTTGCACATTTCTTTAATGATTATTTTTTGAATTTCTTCCTTTCAATTTATTTAGTGTACCTGTAAAAAAATTAGGTATTTTTGGAGCAGGCAAGATGAAAAATTAGCAACGCCTTCGCCGGGAATCGAACCACGGAACTCTCAATTACGCGCTGAGCGTGCAAACCACCACACCACGAAGGCATACCAAGAAGGCGGGAGAAATATACCAACACGTCTCTTTTTTAATTGTAAACTAGAAGCCTGGTTAAGATTTTTAATATCTTTACTTTGTCTTTTTACTTCCTTGTACGAAGTAAAAAGGAAGTATTGTAATCGCGAAAAGCTTCAGGCAGCATATTTCAACGAAAATATCCACTTTAACCGCTTTCGAATGCAATTTAACGATTTTTTTGCGTGATATCTGTACGTAAGGACAGAATAAAAGACTCTTTTCCTCCAAAAAAACTAAAAAGCTGCTTTAAAATGAATTCTGAAAAGAATTTTTCGTGGCATCTGTACGAACGTGTATACGTACGTACGTACGTATCTCGCATAACTGAAAAACGAGTAGCCTCAGAACGTTGAAATTTTGTATATAGGACTTCTATAACACGTAGATGTGCACCTCGTATTTTGGTTGCAATCGGCCGCGCCAAACGTATATAAATATATTTATATATATATCCACTCCGTTACCCGGCTCAGTGATCTCAGTTTCTTTACTCTTATATGTTTGTAAATTGTACATTTTTTGTTTTAAAAATGATTAAATTATTTTGTTCTTGTCTTCCGGTCAAGGGTTTTATGCCTTTAGTAAATCTGTATGCAATATTTTTAGAATTATCAACAATTTTAAAATTGTTTAAGCGCCGCTAAGGCTAATTTGATGGCGGCCATTGCTCTTGTTTACAGTTGAAACAGCTGAGTAGCGGATTTGTTGCCAATCTAGAGAAACTTAGCTTCGCAACAACAAAGATAACGCCTTCATTTATTATTTAAATCATGCTTAATCCTTTCTGGAATTTTTTCGAGGAAATAAGCGTTTAAGATTTACTTCGTAATTTTTTATACAGATATTTTGAGATTTTATGTATTTTTGCCTTGTCGCGAAGTGAAAACTGAATTAATTGAATGAGAAATACTCAATCGTCTGTGAAAAACTGTTTCTTTTTTGTTTTGTTTGCTTAATTTCTTTTATACATTGTTTTAGCTTTATTACAGTATTTGAATAGAACATGTGGAAACGATTAGATAATTCTTTATATCATATAACTTTTGTGCGTTCTGAGTTATAATATGAACGAAATATAATACTGTTAAGTGAACCTAGCGCCAGAGTGTCGCTATGGTAAACAAAGTGAATTTTAAAGAATGCATTTATTCTATTGTGGTTTAGGCGCTGTCGGCGAAGTAGGTTTAATTCAATCTAATAAGTTTAAATAAAATGCAAGAAAAAATGCGTATAATTTAATATTCCGTACAAGGAAGTCACGTGATGTACACATCAGATTTTTTCCTTATATTGGATTTATTGTACTTTTTATACTTCCTCTTTTGTATATATTTCCAATCGTCTCTCAAGTGTTTTCAAATTTTGAGTTTAGTGTTTCCCATTTAAGCGGCTTCAATTTACACATTTTGTAATTACTACATTGAAATCAAAACGTTATGATAGACATAGCAGTAGGAAACGACCTATGTTGGAAATAAAAGGCTTCACGACAACATTATGTTTCATTATTCTTGTATGAAATTCTCAATAAACGAGTCAAATCAAATACAGCATCACGCACATTTAACTTAAAACATTTCTATGTACAACAGACTGGATAATACAAAATATATAGTGTTCATTTCTTTTCTGATATCAAATTAGTGTTGCTTTAACTTCCAACTATAATTGATCCAAAATTTTCTACTGCAAACATTTAATAGTTTTGTTAATCAAAAAACAGCTAAATGTATAAGTAAAATTTTCGTTTAGCATAAACTGATACTGTTAAGCACTTATGAAAGAATAAGCATTAAAAACCGCATTTAACTCACCGTTTTAATTTTAAAACATTTTTCATGACTAAATTTGTAAAAAACAAAAATTCAGAAAATAATTTAATAAACTTTATTAGCCCAAAGGGTGTTACCCCAGAAGAGCTATTAATTTCGTTTTGGCATTTTGCGTTGGTTTACTATAAATGTCGGTTCAGTTTTCAAATTGTTGCCACCAAATATACCGTAACCCTGTGTTATATTATTTAAAGAATTTAAACGATGAAGAATCTGCATAATTGGATGTGTGTTTCTCGCATTGTGATAAAACAACGGTACCTAGAGCCATTAAATTTTGAATAACTTGATCTTCCACCGAATATGGGTATCTGGAAGCCCGAATTTGGAATTTGAATTTCGTTTTATTATCGATTTCTTATTTTGCAACACTTTAACGAATTATTGATTAACAAATTCAAGAATTTCAAAGTGAGCACTGGCAACGTTGTACAGAAAAAACTTTTTTATCTCCAGCGCGCGAGACTGTGTATAGGAAATTTTAAAGATATTTTCATTTTAAAATTATTTTGCGATATTGCTGTTGAATTTAATTTTATGGTTTAAGTACGAAGAACGTGATATTTAATAAATAAAGTTAGCACACAAAACGTTAAAAAAACGCCCCTTTGGGAGTAATGTAAAATCTGAAAGCTTTCAGATTTTATTTATTTTTTATTTTATTAATTTTACTCTAGACTGAATGCTGTTAAAGTGTTTGAATAATATCCTGTGTAATGCTCAATATATTTTATTCATAAGCTATAATTTAATTCATTTTTATCATACAATAAAAAAATTACATTTTAATAAATTTATTAAAATGTAATTTTTTTATTGTATGATTAATTATATTTAATTGTATGATTAATTTATTTTAATTTTAAATTTAAAAGTTTTTGCAAATTACATTTCATCTCGTCAGACCATATTCGTATTTCTCTTCATATTATTGCCATAGAGTTATTACATTGAGTGATAGAAATGCTGGGCCCATAAAAATTTAAAAATAAAATAAATAAAAAAAAAATCTGAAATGTTTCAGATTTTAAATTACGTCCAAAGGGGCGTTTTTTAACATTTTGTGTGTTACCTTTCTTTATTAAATATCATGTTCCTCGCACTTAAACCATAAGATCCAGTGCAACAGCAATATCGCAAAATAGTTTTAAAACGAGATTATCTTTAGAATTTCCGATACAGAGACTCACGCGCTGGAGTTAAAAATGTTTTTTCTGCACAACGTTGCCATTGCTCGCTTTGAAATCCTTGAGTTTGTTAATCAAAAATTCGTCAAAGTTTTAAAAAATAGGAAATCGATCATAAAACAAATTTCAAATTTCAAATTTGGTCTTCCACATGCTCATATTCGTTGGAGGATTACGTTATTCAAAATTCGATGACTCTATGTACCGTTATTTTATGACAATGTGAGAAATATACATACATTTACGCAGATTTTCATTATTTAATTTCTTCAAATATAATGCAGGACTCTAACATTTTGTGGCAACAATTTGAAAAGTGAACCGACATTTATCCGTCCGAAGCAAAATGCCAAAACGAAACTAATAGTCCTTCGGGATTCAAATCCCTTTGGACTAATTAATATTAAAAAATTCTTAGAAAACAGGAAATTTTCTCAGAACAATTGGAAGTTATAAAACTTCCATCGAAATCATTTCACACGAAAAGGCAAGAGTTAATATACGAAAGAGTACTTATTTTAAAAAGCATTTACATAATAACCATGAATTAAAATATCAATCAAACTTAGATTGCGGAATAACAATAGCGCGAGAATTATTATAACAAGAAGGCTGTAGGTATCGTCAGAAATCAAAAACTAACAAAATAATCTTGAGGGTATTTCAGCCGAATTTTTTTTCTTCCTATATATGTAAGAACTCGTGAATTTTTGAAAATCTATATAATTTACATACATTTCAAAATTAGTAGTTAGGAGTTAAAAAGAACAAAGGCGTATGAGTGTATAAAAAGATTCGTGGAGTCTTGCGTCACCTGTTAGCTGGAGTACGAAGATCAGAGAGAACGCTACGATAACGAGCGAGGTGATTGGCAGAGAAAATTCAAGTGGGCTGAGCTTTTTTTACCAGTTACTAGAGAGATACATTGACGGTAACATTCACTCTTTTCCGTAACTTAACACGAGAGAAACCACAACCTCTCTACTGGTCGTAAGTAACAAATATTATATTCGCTTACCATCTTTTATATATAAATATAGTGATGTAGCTTTAATTGGTGATCGAGTAAAATATGCTTTGCTTCGTCACGTAGAAAATGTTTCTATAAAGTGAATGATATATGATAATGAAAAATTTTATTTAATTTTCATCATCGTGAATGTCTAGAAGAAAACAAATATTACGATCGCTAAGCTATGAGGAAGAGGCTTATATTCATTCACCTTCGTAAGCAAATTTTTAGCTTATAAAAATAATTTCAGCGTTTTTTCATTTAAATATTCAGATAAATTCTTCAGCTATCTATTTCCTATTTTACCTGTAATATTCTGAAAAAATTATATATTTCTACCCCCAAACCTGTTCATTTATCAAGAAAAAAAAAGGAATTTTAAGGGAAAAACTGCATTTATCGCATAGTTAGGAAGCACAATGACGAAAAATTCTATTCCTGAAAATTGCGAATACTCATTTAAAATTTTTGACCCTTTAGTGTATTTATAGTAACACTGAGTTGTTTTTATCGATAGGAAAATTTTATTTTTTATTATTAATATTTCATTTTAAGATTGCGTACTGATTTAAATATTCGTTCACATAGGAGTAATTTTTCTTCCATTTTGATGAAATTCTACGAAACAAAAACCATTCTAATTTTCGATTTCGAACCTATAGGCGAATTTTAAGCATTACTAAAATTATTTTGCTAGAATATCTTTAATTTTAAAATAATCGTTTTTATTTTATACTTTTATCGAAACAGCTATTATTATTATTACTTCTTAAGGTACCTTAAGCGTTATTTTTGAGAAAAAAATAAATTGTTGAGTATGTTTTTAGTTGAAAATTTAAGTAACTTGTAACATTTTATTCTGCGATCCAGATTTTCGGTCTGTATAGCTAAAATAAATTGCCTGCCGGTAAATTCTGAATTCATTTTATCACAATTACAATTTTATCACCATTTTTCTTTCTCTAATCAATCTATCAAAATTTATTTTTATATTAAAAATAATGGGAGCCCTTGAAATATGTTTTAGATGGCATGAACCCTGGCTTAAAAGCACTATGGCTACGTAAACCTTACATTAGCGTGGTCAGGTATCTGCCTACGTTCGGAGGACTTTTTTTTAAAAACATAGAATTCTGATGAAATATATATTTATTTAGTCAAAATATGATATCAAATCATGAAAATAGGTAAATTTTTAGGAATGTGTTTATAAATTTTTGAAATATATGCAATTTTATGCAAATTTTTAGGAGAATTTAACACTTACGTTAAATGCCGTATATTTTTTCTCACAGCATATATTTCAATTTTTTTTATACTGTATACTACTACAACACTTATCTGTGTTATGAACTAAAATGTTTATGATATTTTTAAAATTTACTAAAATATGTGTAATTACATGAAAAAAGACAGTTTTTTGTAAAATATTTCTTATCGTTTTATATAGAAATACTTATAAAACAATCAAATTAATAAATATTACTTATTGTAGCTTAAAACCTAATAAATAATATAGAAAACATTTTAGTGAAATTTAATAGAGATATCTTTAGAACATTTTGAGTAATTACATTTCTTGTATGTAAAAACACTAGAAAAATTAGATTTTCAGAAAACGCATTTAAAGATTTCACATTAACAGAAAAACTGTTCTGTTGTATTTACACACTTAAAATTCTCCACATTTGTACATCACACCCTCCGTATCTTTATACTTAAGTAATTTTGATTTCCTATTTGATTTTAATTTTTTTCTGGCTATTTTCGAAATGAGCGACGAATGAATTTTCGAGTTCTTTATTCTTTCGTTATTAATTCCAAAGTAATTTTTAATCATTTCTTGTTCAATTGATATGCCTAAATGTTCAAACACAGGAAGTAATCCAAGATACCCTGAATTAAAAATTAAAACGGCTATATATGCACCCAGCAAGCAACATAGTTTTTATACCTAATCGCAATGTTGCCAAACCCAGTTAAAAAAACCGCAATGTTGCCAGTCCCAGTTCAAAGAATTAAGGCAAATAATTATTGCCAGAAACAAAAAAAAGTACCCAGAATTAAAATGAAATGTTTCAGCACAATTTTACACACAAACAGTTAAAAAAAAAAACACGGATAACAACATTGTTTACCTTTAAGTTGAGCCTTTTAAATGGCACTTCCGGTCTTTCTGCTTTCACTTCCAGTGCAGTTAATTGGCTATACCTTCTCTTCTAATTATCACAAACGTAAAAATGAACCATTTTCGGAATCCTACAAAACTGACCTTTTAAATTGGGCAATAAAAAAATCGAATTTTTTCGCCGAAATCGTTTTTTTAACGTAGGCAGATACCTTTTAACTGTATCTATAACAGCCCGTCAGCTATTCGAAATCCTGACTGCCATACCAATAGGCCCGGGTTCGAATCCCGGAGAAGACATGGATGTAATTTGTCTGTCCCTTGATAGTAGGCAACATTTACCCATCTTCTAGTCTATTTACCCATCTGTTAGGTGCCTCCATAATAAAGAGCCTACTGCTTCCAACATCAATTGTGGTCAACGCCTATAAACGGCTAAAGCACCCATAGGGAAAAATATCTATTATCCTAACTTTTATGCCTTTTCGTCTGTTTGCAAAGGATCGGCGTATTATTTATATATTCAAGTCAAATAACTAATGAGTCATTTCAAGTGGTAACCCTTGTGTACCTTAAGCACTTTACTGTGTCCAGCTATAATTCTCATAACGTAATTTTCTTTCTTTTTTCTCCCCTTTTTTCTTTCCTTACCTTATTATTTCTTTAATAATAAACAATGCTTACACAAGAATATGACTGAAAGCTGAGTTAGTGAGTAAACAGAATTTTCTGTTTAACTTGTACTACATTTTAAGTTTTAAGCACCCCCCCCCAGCGACCGAATGGTAAAGTCGCTAAACACTGGTAGTTCGTTTCGAGGTTCCCGCTAATAGGCTGGCTGCGTGGGTTTAATCTATGTGTAACGTATATACGAGCCAGTTTTCCTTAGAAAGCCTTCCACGAAGGCATCCCTTTCTTTAGGCAGATAGCCCTTGAGGCTTTGCCGTAATCACATAAACCACACTAATTTTAAGCTTTAAATGGCAAGTATATAACTATTATACGGAAAAAATGTAAGAAATTCAGAATACGCCTAAAAAATCAATTTTTTATTTTTTGTATGTGCAGTCTTATATTTATTTTCCGTGTTATTCTATCTGAAAAAATACTCAACAAAGGTAATTTGGACTGAACGTAATTAATACCTCGAAATACATCGAAGAAGTGTATTTTTGTCTAAGATAGACTTTCTAAATAAAGTACCTAAATATTAACTGAAAAAATATATTATGAGGCTTGAAGGTGCGTGTATTTTTTTTTGTATTTAATTATGGCAAAGCACACTAGGGCTATCTGCCTAAAGGAAGGGATGCCTTCGTGGAGGACTTTCTGAGAGAAACTGGCTCGTATACACGTTACACGTGGGGAAAACCACGAAAACACCCATGCAGCCAGCCCTTTCGCGGGATTTGAACCTCGGACCGAACTACCAGTGTTCAGCGACCTTACCGCTCGGCCGCTGGTCGGCCAATTTCAGCTGAGGCTTGAAGGAGGCCTTGAAGGCTAACACGTACCTTAAAACAGGCCCTAGTCTGAGTACAGCTGCTCCAGGGAAAGCGATATTTCAGATATCGATTAAGAATATCCATTCAGAATCCGCCCAGCCGGGAAAAAGATTAGGAGACTAGCTGCCGTCCCGAAGGTTCCGGGCTCGAATCCTGAAGGATGGTGGTGGTGTGTGGTGTATTTAATTATGGCAACGCACACTAGGGCTATCTGCCTAAGGGGAGGGGTGCCTTCGTGGAGGACTTTCTAAGGGAAACTGGCTCGTATACACTTTACACATGGGGAAAACCACGAAAACGCCCATGCAGCCAGCCCGTTCGTGGGATTCGAACCTCGGACCGAACTACCAGTGTTCAGCGACTTTACCGCTCGGCCGCTGGTTGGCCTCCTGAAGGATGTAATTGTCTATCCATTTAAAGGAGGTAATGGTTATCGCCTATTAGGTGCCTCCATAATAAAATTAACACCGCTTCTGGCCTCTATAGTAACCAAAGGCTAAAATTTCTAGTGTCCACCATTTAAAAAAGAATCAACACAAGTAATAACCATACCGCGTGAATGAATACCGTAATGATGAGGTTAGAAACATTTTATTCCTAAAAAGGAATTGAATTAGGCATCTCTGAAGTTCAGTGTGAAAATTAAAAAAGCATCGTGTGCTTTTAAGACATTTAAAGGTTAATTTAAAATATGAATATCGAAATTGGAGGAAAAATTTAATAAAAATGTTATAAACTAATACCAAGAAAATTCTAAAGTCTCAAAAGATTTCAGAACTCTGAAAATCTGTCCATGGAATCCAATTTAAACATGACAAATATAATCTAAATAAAACGCGAGACTCTTAAATTATTTTTAAATTTCTGTTTCTTTTAATTATTTAAGAAATTTCTCAAACAATTTGTTTTGTAAACATCAAATTTAAATTTCCTTTCGTACATTGTATAAGTTTTATCTATCTCAAGAAATAAGTCTAAAAAATTTATTTCATTTCAATTTAATAAAATTGAAGTTTACATTACTTTTCGTTTTCCGGCCAGCTTTTTCTTTATCTAATATTTCATTATTTTACTCAAATAATTTTTACCTTATTCTTTAAATTATTTTGTGTTAATTTTCGATCTTGTTAAAATTTAAAATGCTGCAAGTTTAAAGCTATTTTCCTTTGATTTTTAACTTTTTTTAATTATGACTTAGCATATTTCGTGATTAACGTGTATGTAATTAGTCTCCCAGACGATATAGTGGTTAGGGGAGCCTACTGCGGTACTTAAGGGCCCGGATTCCAAATCCCGAAGAAAGATATAGATGTTTGTAAATATACGGTGTCTGTGCGGAATAGGGGCGCTCTAAATAAGCGGCGAGCAGAAGGTCCTCTTGTGTAAACCACACAGATAGGTGGAAGAAGAGAGGGGTGGGAGACCCCCGGATCCCTTCGGGGGGCTCTTCCTAAAAACTGGGGTGGAAAATGGAAGTCCAGCCTCTCTTTGGAGTAGGATCTGGCAACCATTCTTCTATGTTATATGGACACCAATGTGTAATTATCGTGATTAATGTGATAATTTCTTGATTAATTTTGTAATACTAAGTAGTGCTTCTTCTAAGAAAATTTAAAAAAAAAGTAAGAATAAAAAAAAGGGGGGGCACCTATCTACAAAATTTTTTAATCGCTGATTTGCCAATATATTGGTTCATTATCTGTAATTCGAAAAGCCCATTTTCATGAAGTTTTCGAATCGGATGAGTTTCTGATCGAGGCGTAGAATCTTCTTTAACGGTCTCGCTTAGTACGCAGGTGAATGAAAATCATCAAAAATTAACAAATGAATGAAAACTAACGAAAGGAAGACTGATATTATTTTTCTATAGGGTGGTCAAAACTAATGCGTCCAGACTTCATTCCCTCACATATTTTTATTCTAGAACCCTAGAAATAAATACGAAATCCAATTTTTTATATGATCTCACACGGAAACATATCTAATTAGGAAATATTCATTACATTTTAACAAATCATATGCCAAATATTGCATGTCTTTACTCGAAACATTTGCGGAGATGTTAATAATTTATAAGCTCACGGGTCAGGTACAAATACTGAGTATTCTTTTAAATAGGACGAAACAATTACTCTTCAAACCCAGCAAATTTGTTTTCGTGCTTCCTCTTAAATCTTTTGAAAAACCTTTCGAAATATGCTGTAAGTATGGAATTTTTTCTATATTTGATTTATAAAAATATTATGAATATTTCATTGACTCCACTTATTGATTAATGGAGCTATAGAGAAAGTTGGACTTGTATTTAAAGAGCCTTCCTCATCGCCTAGTGCTGAAACTGTTTTCCTAAATGTCTTGTAACTTATCTTGAGAAATGTTTTAAAAGAAAGTATATGCTCAGGATTAATATTTCAGGAAATAAAATTTATATTCGAATACTTCCTACTTTTTCGAATACTTCCTACAAATAAAGGGAAGACCCGGTGGCCCAGTGGCTAGCCCTTCGCGCAGTAACACCACAGATCCAGGGCTCGATTCCCGGGATGGACCAGGTTGGCTCAACCTTTCATCCCGTGAGTGAGACGATAAAATGTACCAAGTGCGTTTGGGGACTAAACACCGGGGGTCCTGCGATAATCTGATCACTTGTCCAGGATAGATGCTCATGCACCCAGAAGCCAACGGTCTAGAAAGCAGATATTAGGGCCCTGCCGGCGATGGTTCTCTAAGGACTGTAGTGCCATGAATTTAGTAGTTTAGTGAGTGAGCGAGAGCCACCAAGGAAGACCACTGACCTGGCCTTAGCCTCACAGTGTGTTATCTTCCTGGCAGAAACCATCTACTCTCTGCTCCACCCTGCTCCGGGAACGCAGCCGAATAGACGGCTAAGAGCCTCATAAAGTTTAACTGCAACAGCCCATAATACGCCTTCCCCATCCTGCTAGGATTGCATTTTCAATTTTGAATTGCTATCGTATTCCGGGTCTGTAGCTGTACCCTATCCCGCTGGAAATTTGTTCCTCTAGTTTTGAATCACTCTGTATTTGTATAATATATGATTTAGCTTGGTTTATTTAATAATGGTAAAACACTCGAGGGCTGTCTTCCTAAGGGAAGGCGTGCCTCCGTGGAGGACTTATATATATAATTAAATTATATTTACATGTGGTTCATAATGAATAATTTCATGCAAATCAATGATAACGATTTATAAAATGTTATAAAATATTCTGAGGGTTTACTTTGCTTCTTCGATTTTTATAAGCTTCGTCATGGACTGAAAATCAAAACATTATGACCACCTACTCAATAACGCGTTGCGCAACCTTTGGCCTGCAAAACAGCTGTAACTCGTCTTGGCATGGATGCCACAAATTTTTGGCAAATGGAGACAGGTTGTACCAAATGTCTAAGCAGCGGTCACGCAAAGTTGAGATATTCTGACATGCTGGCATTTCAGCTGTGAGCTGCCGCTCCACGGCATCCGAAGTGTGCTGTATCCGGTTATGATCCTGTGAGTTAGATGGCCAGGACATCAAGTGGAATTCATCCTAATGCTCCTTGAACCCCTCCATCACATTCGAGCCTTGTGACATGGAGCGTTGTCCTGCTGGAAGATTTCATTTCCAGTTGGGAAGACAGATGCCATGTAAGAGAGAAATTGATTTCCAATTATGTTCAGATTGCCCGCAGCTTTCATGGTCTGTTCTACCACAACTAAGGGTCCCAGAGCCACCCATGAGAACGTTTTCGAAAGCGTAATATCTTCACCACCAGCCTGTGTATGGCCTGGTATGCAGTAGAGAGAAGCAACTGTTCGTCTGGAAGACGTCGTGCCCTTAGACGGCCATCTACGTGATTAATAAGAAATCGTTGTTCATCCGACTAGGAAACTGTCTTCCACTTATCCCTGGTCTAGTCTCGATGTTTTCGGGCCCAGTGCAGGCGTAGTTGAGAATGACGCTTTATCAATAGAGGCACAAGAGTGGGACGTCTGCTGCCCTGTCCCATATCAACACTCCCTGCTGAACTGTGTACTCCGAAGAATCAGCACTGTATTGATCTGTTAGTTGAGCTACTGTCTGGCGCCGATTTTGCAATACCAAGAGGAACAGTCTTCAATGTCCTTTTTCTTTGATACCGCATGGACATTCAACACTATCTTAGTGTCTATTGTTGTTTCCACCGTCAATTACGCTGTACATAAATACTAACTACGGCATATCGTGAGCAACCTACCAGTTGTGCAGTTTCAGAGATACTCGCTCCAGGTCTTTGGACCATTAGAAACTACCCTCCATCAAATTCGCTTAGATCAGCAGCCATTCCCATCACTCGTAAAAGCAAGTTCAAGAATGATTCCTTAACTTTTCTAGCAGCAGTTGAATGTCATTCTAACTTACTCATGTGCGCTTCATGTCATCCAGATAAGTTCATTGAAAAATGTGGGGATGATCATAATGTTTTGATTCGTCAGTTGTATTTCTTAATGAAAATCTCAATGTTGGTTCCATTTCCAAGCCTTTTCTGTATCTTTGTTTTTAGAACTGAATTATATTTATAGAATTATTTCTCATGATTATAGCTGAAATGCAATATTTTCAGCAAGAATTTAAGCGGAAAGTGAGGTTTAGTTCCTAAAAAGTTTATATTAAAAAAAAAAAAATTGGCACCTCAGTGCAGATCACTGAACTAAGGTGCTCGATAGAGAACAGATTAATTAGCTAATAAATTTTAGCTTTCATTGGTGCATTCGGCGAGAAAGGAAGTATTCCAGACAAATCTTTTTCTATTTTGAATCACCGAATCCTGGTCGTGACGAATTATTGTCCTCCGTCATTTTTAGTTCGGGCGCCATTTATAGAGATTTTGCGTTGTTTTTTTAAACAGGATATATGCAAAATGAGGAATGCCCTCGCCGGCACTCGAATACCTGCCGAATGTGCTACCGTTACACCACGAAGGCATACTGTAAATAGGGAGAAAATGCCTTATAAGGTTTACGTACTAAATTGTTGAAAAGCTTATTATTTAATTAGCTCAGTTTTTGTACTGATAAGCAATCAACTGTTATAATATGAAAGAATAAAAAAATATAATTAATTATTTGCTGATATTTGGGAAAACTTCATTAATCACTCTAAAGAATCTGAATGGAATTTGAACCCCAAATTGTTATCATTTGTTGATGTGAATAGATGCCGATAACTAATGGGGCGCTGACAGTTAGTCTGTTCTAATATTTATTTGAAGAACAGAAATACCAAATATAAGTAAAATTATCGAAACGTGTAATTCAATTCCAGACACAGCTATCTGAAGACGCTGGCATTTGCTATTATGACAATACTTTCATCTACCTATGCCTGTCAGTCATTATTTTCATAAAATAATAATATTAAAGGTTCACTTGCAGACCGTTTGTCAGATGACTCCAGTTCAGCTTGCATTCTGCTATAAGTAGCAATAGTATGAACCTATTATATGGCATCTAATTTAACACGGCTGAAGTCGTAATAATTTTTACGTTATTAAATAAGCATGAAAAATTTTAATGTTATGATTGCTTATAAATGTCTGTTTCTGGCTGCAGATAAAGAGTATTAATATAGAAGCAATTATTTTTATTTGTTTTCTAACTAAACACTAAATTAATGTTCTCTTAACGCCACTTTAAATATTTCTTTCAAAAAGCTGGCACTTACTGGTTCTAGGAGGATCTAGCTAGATCCACCATCGCTTTTAGGGTTTAGGATTAAAAATCATCGCTTTTAGGGTTTAGGATTAAAAATCATCGCTTTTAGGGTTTAGGATTAAAGTTTATTAAAATTTTTTCCACTTAAGGATATTGTCTCTAAATCTAAAATACTCTGTATATTCAAAAAGCTCTTCTTGTTATAGAAATATTGCTCATCCAGTTTAAAAGTCGCTCAGACTAATATGCGAAGTTCAGTGAGTAACGCGTGTTTTTCTTTGAATAAATAAAACAAAAAAAACAAAAAAGATTTTGGAATTAAAGGAAAACTTAGCAATGGGATCGCCCTTATTATTGCAAACATTTTCGTGGTTTTTCTTAAGTGTAATGTATATGTTACGGTGAAACACCGAAATCTGGAGAATGTCGACTTTCACTGGTGAATGTCAACATTCACATAGTCTCTTGGTGTACGTCCGAAATATTTTCCAAATACTCTTATTTCTGACTTACACCGGTCAATGTCGACATTCACCATGTACTAATGGTGAATGTTGAACATATAACAATATTATATTTTCTTCTCCGTAATTCAGTCGCGAATAAACGCACTTGAGACTCGAAATAAGAACTTAAGAACATGAAAACCTAAAACACACAATACATTCAAAATGAGAAAGGAAAATAATAGAAGTTAAAAACTTACTTAATTATGCAGTACGTTCTAAATGAGAAAATAAAATAACAGTAATAAAAAACTTACTAAATTATGTGATTCAAATCTTATTTATTGCAACAACTTAAACTATTATGGCACTTTATGACCTCTCTTTTCGACTTTCACCAGAGCGTATCTGTGATTGTCGACATACACCGGTAAGGGTCCGAATATACAAGAATGTAGTGAAATATTCGGTCTTTCACCGACGTATTTGGTGAATGTTGATATTCTCCGGTGAAAGTCGACATTCTCCAATTTCGGTCTTTCACGGTAACATATATATAATCCAGTTTTCCCTAGAAAACTCTCCATGAAAGCAAACCCTTCCTTTATCACCTAGCCTTCCCGTGCTTTGCTCTATTCAGTTTAATAAGCATACAAACCCTCCTTGTTCTTAACATCATTTAGCAACTAGTTTAATGTTATATGGTACGAAGCCTCGTTTCTCAAGCTTTCCAGACTTGCGACCTACATGTATATACCGCTGAGGGGCAAAAAAAAAAAGGAAATTCCTAAATAAAATCATGTAACAGAGAAATTTTAATAAACAAATAGATATAATCAATAAAATCATCTGATAATTATAATTTAATTCACAATTTTAAGTAGATATTAATAATACAAATAAGCGCAAGCTAATATTATAAAACTCTTTAATAATACATAAAAGAAAAAGAGCTCTTCAAAACGTTTCGCGGCGTATATAATTTATTCCTATTTTGGTGTCATATACATCCATGTACGCATTTTGGTAACTAATAAAAACAGACGAGAGTTTTCTTTGAAGCCCTATTCTAGTTTTTATTCCTGTTATATTAATATTCAAAGAGATCTAAAAACAATTTGCATTTAAAATATATCTCCCCTTATGACCTTTAGAACATCCATTTACTTCCCTTTTCGTAATCATTCTCATTCTCTCCTTCTTGACCGCATCTTAGACGACACCGTGCAGAGACACTCTCCACTGGTTTTCGCTTAGACTCTTCCGATTTTTTTTAGTAAGTCATGTTTTTGTTTCCGTAGAAAAAAACCTAAACAAATTTTGAAAAAAAAAAAAAAAAATCTAAAATGTTTCAGATTTTAAATTACGTCCAAAGGGGCGTTTTTTAACATTTTGTGTGTTACCTTTCTTTATTAAATATCATGTTCCTCGCACTTAAACCATAAGATCCAGTGCAACAGCAATATCGCAAAATAGTTTTAAAACGAGCATATCTTTAGAATTTCCGATATACACAGTCTCGCGAGCTGGAGATAAAAGTTTTTTTTTTCTATATAACGTTGCCATTTCTCGCTTTTAAAGCATTGAGTTTGTAAATCAAAAATTCGTTAAAGTTTTACAAAATATAAAATCTATAATAAAACAAATTTCAAATTTGGGATTTCAGATGCCCATATTCGCAGTAGGATTTCGTCATTCAAAATTCGATGGCTCTATGTACCATTGTTTTATCACAATGCGAGAAATAGACAATCATTTATGCAGATTTTTCATTATTTAATTTCTTCAAATATAATGCAGGACTCTAACATTTTGTGGCAACAGTTTGAAAAGTGAACCGACATTTATGAGTCCGACGCAAAATGCCAAAACGAAACTAATAGTCCTTCGGGATTCAAATCCCTTTAGACTAAAAAAAAAAAAAAGCTTTCTAAACATGCGTATCTTAAAGGCACACAAAATTCATTTAACAACTGCGAAAATATTTGACCTTGATTTCTTAAGTGAATATGCAATTCAGCGCAATCGCGGTCAAACGTACCATCATTAGGTTCTGCAATCCGCGGTGTTTTTATCAAATGTCCAACCGGAAACAACTTTCCTGAAATTAAAGTAACGACATCCGAATTGTGGTTGCATCAGCCTAAGAAGCACTGACTATCGAATGAAAACCGCCAGCTGGAAGACCTGCTTCTCCGTTACCTAAGCGATGCAAGGAAGGGGGGAGGGAACTTCGAAAAAAGAGGTCATTGTTTCCGGTAGGTATCCACGCTTTGCTCTTCCCGCACGTGGAGCTAAAGTAATTATGCTCTTTGGTTACTTCTTCGAAGCTTTTGACTGATCTGACGGGCGCTGGTAAGTAGAGGCTAATTGTTTCATAAAAGAATCTGTAGTTTTGAAATTATTGCATACTGTGGTGCAAATAAACAACCAGGATTCCATCCCATTGAGAAATTATTGCCCACTTGTAATTATTAGGATTGCATGACTCATCTCGCTGGTCTTTCAACATGAAGTAGAAATAAAATAGTTTTCCAGTTCTAGGGAGTTATTTAATTAAAAAGTTTTTATTTATTAATTTATGCGATGTCCTTTTTATATTAGAAAAGTTCGTATAGTTTGAATTTGGTATTTTAATTTATTTTTATCTTAAAATAAGTTAATAAGCTTCAATTTTTTTGGCGAGGAATTAAAAAAATCACATAATTTAGTTTTAACTTTATTAAAATGTATTTTTATTTTAAATTTATTAATTATTTCATAAGAATAAATTGAATTTAATTTAAAAAATTTAATTTTAAATACAAATTTAATTAAATATTCTTTGCGCCATTGCTGCAAGGAATGAAATTTAAATTTAAACAAATTTAAATTTAATTTTTAACAAATACGTATAAAAGTAAAAAAGTAAGTGCTTGGTTGAAAGAACAGAGATGAAATTTAACGAATTTGATATGTAGAAAAATTTTGGATATTTCGAAGAAATCCCAAATTGAAGGGCAATGTTATTATGCAAGCAATAATTATAGCCTTCAACAGTTGAAAGTTGTAACATTTATTCCAACATTTGAATGCTATTATAGACAGTTTGCTAAAAATGATATCTTCGGTCTTTGATTTACAGAATTAAAAGCATTACTTTTAATGTTAAAAATAAATTCCATAAAGTCGACCTAAAATTAAGCAGCACGAAATATAACTTTTAGTATTTTTATCATTGTATTATTCTAAACTTGTCATAATAACTCTTATATTACTTACTTTCACATACACTGCATATCACTTGTTAAAGTTTTGTTGTCCTCAAAATTTTTGTTGTCTCAAACTTATTCCAGAAATTTATGACAGAAAAATAAAGCTTCTAGAAACAATTAAAAAATATACTGAAAAAATAAGCAATAAATTAGGAATTAGTAACACATATTAATCTTCTTATATTAAATACTATGCACACAGATTTCATGAAAAAAACCACGTTTCTAGCAATATATAGCCATAGCTCTGCAAACTGGCAGAATACTATAGTGGTATAAATGATGTATTACTTTTCTTTTTAACATTTCTTTGACACACACATCTTTTGTTTCGGTTATCCATGAATTATTTCATGAGATAATATTTTAGAATATTAGTTAGTCAATAAGATTAGGGTTAGTCAATTAAAACGAAATATTTTCGAGACTATTCGGTTACACGAAGGGCAGTTCTAATATAATATTAGCCATGTAATAGCCAAAGACCTAATTCAGAAGTCAAACAACAAAAATCAGCGTTATATTTACAAAATTTTCACAGGACTAGTTTCGATGGTTTTACCGAACCACCATCTTCAGCTGCAAAACCGCAAATGAACAAGATAGGAAATAATGATTAGATAAGATATGAAAGCGTGGACAAGAATAAGCAAGTGGCGCCATCTGTTGGTGAAACTAGAAGTAAAACATAATTTCTTTAAAGGCCGAATTTTTTTTGCAGAAATTTAACTTTCGGATTGTTTATTCTTCCATCAATAAAATTCCGAGTTCCATACTCAAGGACCCCATTCCGGATATGAATTCCTGGGGTATTTATAGTATTCCTTGCCAGTGTGGTTTAATTTACATTGGCCAAACTAAGAGAGCCTTAAAATTTCGCGTCAAGGAACATGAGGCATATGTTAGAAAAAAGGAAACACAGAAGTCTTCCGTTGCTCAGCATTGTTGGTCCGAAAACCACACTTTCAGTTTTTCTGCGGCCAAAATTATTCAAAAAACATCTTCCATTGGAGAACTGGATTTTCTAGAGGCATTTCACATTCAGAAAAATCTTTCTGTTCTAGTTAACGATCCTAATTCCAATCCAAATTTGCCTTCGGCCTTTAAAGAAATTATGTTTTAGTTCTAGTTTCACCAACAGATGGCGCCACTTGTTTATTCTTGTCCACGCTTTCATATCTTATCTAATCATTATTTCCTATCTTGTTCATTTGCGGTTTTGCAGCTGAAGATGGTGGTTCGGTAAAACCATCGAAACTAGTCCTGTGAAAATTTTGTAAATATAACGCTGATTTTTGTTGTTTGACTTCTGAATTAGTATTTATTCGGCGTGTTATTGTGTCTTAATTAGCCAAAGACCTGTATATCAATTTATATAGTGAAAATAATTTAGAAACTTAATAAAACGGAATAGGGAAAACAAATCGTGTCTCATTTTTAAGGGACAGTTCCTTGATTATGAGATGTCTGATTCTTAGAAACGGCCTATGACTGTACTTTTTTATACTACAGCTGTCCGAAATCACGAAATTTGATCCTCAGAATCATCAGAAAAGTCAAAGTTTGCCTTATAGATTAGTATACTGGTAGACACAATCGATTTTTGCCATTTTAATTTCAATATGTTTTGAAACTTTATTCCTTAAAAAATTACGTAGATAATTCCTTAGAAAAGTTAATTAGGACTTTTTCAAATAATAATTTCTGGTGATTTCAAATGATAATTATCAATGATAATTCAATCATAATTTCAAATGATAATTCCATTTTCTGGCTTGTGAGTGACCATTTGATTCATTATCAACTAGCGGTTTGTCTGTCTAATTTTTTTCGGCAGTTTTTGTCTAACTGTATTGAAATATTCTTTCTACTTAACTACCTTACTTTTGTGGGCTCATCTTTTTACTTTTTATCTTAAGATTTTTGGTTCTTTTGATTTTATTTCACAAGGTAAATTGAAGCTAAATGTATGTAAAGTAATGCTGTATGCAAAGTAACAGTAAATGTTACTTTGCATACACTTCGCATAGCAATTAAGATATCCTCAAAAAAAAGTCCAGAAAAAGTGTTTGATTCAACAAGCTTGACTGGCTTTGATAAAAGCGTTATCCTCTTGAGAAAGAAATTCTGAACCAGAGCTGTATCTAACTTCTTAACTCTCTGTAGTTTCTTAACGTCGTGGATCAAGTATATCTATTGGATAATGACTTTCGTAAAAAGAAAAACTTACAGTGATGCAAAAATTTAAATTTACATCTTCATGATATCCCACAAAAAACAACGATGTTGCAAACTTAACATTTTTAGCTAGTTTCTGAAATTCTTTTAGCCTATGCGGATCATTATCAAAATACGCTTCTTCTTGATTCTGCCTGCTTTGCCATGGAGATCCAAAGATCGTCTGATAATTCAACCTAGTTCTGTTCAAGTTATTAACTAGGAGTAAATCTTTCACCCTATTCAGTTGTTCTAGTTCTAAAAATTTTATTTCTTCAAACTGATTAGATCGTATTTATAAAAGTTCTTAAAACAATGGTGAACACGCATATTATCTTTAAATTACAATCAGCATCAAAATCCACAACAGCTTCTAGATAACCTCCCTCCTGAGCATGGAATTATTTACATTTAGTCATAATTTTTCAGTAAAATATGCAGGAAGTCATCATATCAGCTTATAAAAACTATTCTATGTAGGAAATACTCAAAATAAATCTGACCGCAAATTAATTATTATCAGTCATTTCAAAAGCTTTATAAAGAGATGATTAAACAAACATTTTTTGAATGGAATGCTTTTAAAAAAACGTTTTTGCAAACATCTTAGATTTTAGACATGTGCCAGTTATGTGCTTTTTAAGTACAAATTACTGCAACATTTATATTATTACTAAATTTTTTTTGAAACAAAATCTGTATTTTCTTTTTTTTTTTTTTTTTTCTCTTTATATCATTTACATCGTTTTCCAGTTTTTCAGTGTGTTCTCAGTGAGATGCTAAATAATACAATATGCGGTAACCCAAAAATCTGATAAGTTGTTCTGAAATAACATTGAGATAGTTCAATTTTAGTGACCAAATATGGCGGATTACGCTAATTGCTTTTCCGCAGTTGTTTTTTTTTCCTCGATCTCTCTCTCTCTCTCGTGCTCTTGTGACGACTCTGGCACCACATTTCTGACTGTAAATAAACAATACCATCCCTCTCTTGTTCCCGAACATTTCAGATTCGCCACAAAGGCTCCTGAATGTCGCACATGCCGCGGTAAAGTGAACGGCATGCCTCTAGGGCAGATCTAAATAAAATAATAAATTTTAAATTAAATGCTAAATAATTTGAAATAACTTCGGATTAACAGATGTTCGGTTGCTCGTTTTCAAAAATAGGGGTGGTATATAAATTGTGAATAGAAATATTTTGGTCCAAATACTTGTCTTATAAATCAAGAATACGCTTAGCAAATTAATCAAAATAATTCATTAATGAATTTTTAACTAATTATAAATACTGTAACAGATCTAAGACGTTAGCTTAATAAAACAATCATTGTACGTTTATTGAACTGGGAACTTTTAGTTAACTTTAAATATTTACAACCGAAAATTTTGTCTTCTGCCAGTTGGCCGAATTGCTTGTTTTTAATAGAAACTCTAATTTTAATTGAAAAAAAAATTGTTTTTCATTAACTGTTTTTAACTGTATTGGGTTTTACGTTTTTCTGCAGTTTTCAATTTTTAATGAAAATGTTTTGGGTTTTTATTCATTTTTGCCTAGCCGTGAATTGAGAACTGAATTAATTGAATGAGAAATGTATCTCTAAAGAAATTCGAGGAGATACGTGTAAATGAAGGGCAGCAAAAATGTGTATAACTTAATAAGCAGTGAAAAGAAGTCATGTAATGTCCACGCTAGATATATATTTTTCAGAAATGCAAAAATACTTTTAAAATTTAAATTAACCCTGGTGTACTGGGAAAATTCTTCTGCGAAAACACTAAATTCGAGTAACCATAAAGTTCTTTGACAGATTCATCTGTTTCCCTCCCAAGTACCATAATTTGTTCATCATTAATACCGAAACTGCTTTTAAAAATAATTTAATATTCAGATACTAAATTCAAAAATAATCACCATACTTTACCCTTCGTACCAATTTTGCTTGGGGACTAAACACCGGCGGAGCCGCCCACTTGTCCATGGTATATATATTCATGCACCGCGGACCTACGGTCAAGAAAGCGAATAGCAAAGCACTGCAGGCCATGACTCACTAAGGCCTGTTGCGCCACTCAGCATTTTTAGTTTACCATTCGTTAATTTAGAGATTTCTACGATACAAGCTTAAAATAAATCTACTTTGATGCAATCTTCCTCATGCTAATTTGCTCACTCACTGCGTTGTTTCTTTAATAGTTCGCTGCGCTATACGCACGTGTTCTAACCTAACAAATTGGAGAAAAAATAAATTTATATTTTCAGACATTTTCCTTCAAGTTTGGGTGCGGAGTGATACAGCATTAATGCTTTTTTTTATTAAAATAATTTTCTAGCTCTATATTTATAACAAGCATGCGTTTCGTTTGATGATGCCAAATATATAACTCCGTTAAATTTTTATGACTATATTCGTTAAGAGTAACAGATTACGACTGCGCATGAAGTTTGCAACTAAATATTTTTGTGGGAATAAATATAAAACTTTCGTATATCCATGAATTCACAAAGTAAAAACATATTTTTAGTATTAACTCACGTACGAAATAATGTATTTAAGATAACAAAATATTCAAATATCTTACAAAGCATTCACTTTTCTCTAAAGAAAAAAAATTCTGATGATGTTGGGCATAAAGAAGTGTTTGCAATCACGGCTGGTTTATGGCTAGTAATTGCAATCATCACTGAAGATATAATTGCAATCATCACTGAAGATATAATTGCAATCATCACTGAAAATATAATTGCAATCGTGGCTAGTTTATGGCTAGTAATTGCAATCATCACTGAAGATGTAATTGCAAGCTTAGCACTTCTTTATTCTTGAATACAACTAAACTGGCGAAATATGCGACACTGTTCTAAAATGCTTGCGTGCATAGATTTGAGATAAATTAAAACGTCCCTTATTTGAATGCATGGTTAAAAGATCAATAATATGTCAGGGTTAACTTTTATTTAATATTATTTCCTACTTTATCCCTTCTTAATATTTTTAATGAAACAATTCAGAGATTCTACAGCGAATTTTTTAAAGTGTAAATTTCTGAACTCACTTTCAGATTTGGGTTTAAGAGCAGTATGTGTTTAATTT
The DNA here is from genome assembly GCF_044657685.1 of Stegodyphus dumicola. Taxonomy (NCBI): domain Eukaryota; kingdom Metazoa; phylum Arthropoda; class Arachnida; order Araneae; family Eresidae; genus Stegodyphus; species Stegodyphus dumicola. Next base: position 173,619,466 of record NC_140774.1, on the reverse strand, counting down.
CAGTGATCAATTAAACTTCTTTAAGCCGTCAAACTGGGTTACATTTTGGTCCTTTAGCGTTATTTAACCATTAACTGTATGACATTATGTTCCTCACTGATGGAAGTAAAAATGGCAGAAGGGATTTAGTTTTGTTTGCTCTGAATAAGGATTGAAACAAAAGTTTTGCTTTGGTAGTGTGTCCTCTGTTTTTCAAACTGAACAACTTTGATGAAGCCTAATTATGAAACTGATTTTATAGCATTTAAAAAGGACTTTTTTATCTTCAGAGACTCTGACGAACAACAGTAGTTTTGAAAAACTATTCATTGCCATTAAGACATACTGAGACCAATATTACTTTTAATTTCACGTATATAAAAGAGAACTATGCTATTGCTGGCAAAAAAAATAAATAAATAATTTTACCCAAACTTTAACCTTGCTTGGAGATTATATTTCATATATGCAGAAGCAAATTTATAGGATCATGCACGTTGCAATCGCAAAAAGTCCAAAGTTTCATGGGCTTCCAAATTATTAAATTAAAAAAAAAAACACATACCTTCTGCCTAACATAAAGAGCAACAAACGCTCAATTAGATAGGCCTCCTACTTCATAAATGTGTGGTTAAAATATACATACGTTAATGTCTTACTGAAGAAAATCTCAGATACGAAGAAGAAACTGTTAAAACTGGTATGCAGAGTATTTCATGTTTACCGAGGCTAAACATTTTAAAAGAATTTTCTTTACAATCTAATTTTATTTAAGCAGCATTTATTTATTTGTTTCTATTTCTTCTAATCAATTTCTCACAGAACATGACGTTCTCAACGTCTTTTTAAAAAGTTCATGTTTGTCAGCATTGATCTCTGTCAATGCACGGTTGATGGATAGGTTCCAAAGCATTTGCTGTTTGGAATTCCAGTTCCTTTACCTAAAAGATGTTTCCACTGACATAAATTTCCGTCTGTTGGCCTTCATCTCCTACAGATATTATTTTATATAAAATATCTTTGATGATCTGAGAAAATTTATTTACAGCTCTAGATTATGAGTACGTTTTTTTGTAGAGTGGCTTAGGGTTTATGAAGCAAGAAATACAAAGATTCAGCTATGTCTTCACTGGAATTCGAACTCGGATCTCCCAATTGCAGCCAGACATACTATCTCTCTCTGCAAAATCATATAGCAGTAAAAGTGAAATTTTCTTCCATTTTCTCCCATTTAAATGATGACTGATGATGACGGAGACAGTCTGCAGATCCACATTTTAATCATATTTTTAGTGTGGCTCCACTTGTAGAGTGCTTTTGGAATTTTTTGGATAGAGAAACGTGGAACAATCATTTATACTTTCACCAGGATTTGAAGTTCGGATCTCTTCCGATGCTACACACTTGAACGTGCTATCACTGTGGACTACTATGGACGTGCTACCCCTAAGCCCAGCCATGGCACTCAGGGAACAATTTTAGAGTCTCCTCCCCCAATTTTCTTTGATTAATTTTACTTGAACTGAATTAAAAGAGAAAGACACCAAAGTAAAATTTAAAAAGAATTAAAATTAGGCAGCAAAGCAATTTTAGCTTGGCATAGATTTTGAATATAACTTGAGTTTCATTTAAAAACCTACGCCATTTTAAGACTGCTTTTTTGCCAAATTTTGAATTTTGGTTAAATTTTTAATCTTTAAAATTTAACTTCTCTCTTAGCTAATTGTTTATCTTTCGTTTAGGGTGAAAAGGGAGTTTTTAGCCCAAAGGGCGTTAGCACAGATGAGCTATTAATTTCGGTTAACTTTTTAAACTGTTGCTACCAAATATTAGAGCCCTATATTATATTTAAAGAAATTAAATAATGAAGAATCTGCATAAATGTATGTATGTTTCTCACATTGTGATAAAACAATGGTACCTAGAGCCATCAAATTTTGAATAATGTATATTTTCACCCGAATATGGGCATCTGGAAGTCCAAATTTGGAATTTGTTTTTAGTCCAAAGGGGCAATTTGTCCTGAAGAACTATTAATTACGTTTTGACATTTTGCGTTGATTCACTATAAGCGTTGTTTCACTTTTCAAATTGTTGCCGCTAAATATTATCGCCCTGTATTATATTTAAAGAAATTAAATAATGAATAATCTCTATAAATGTATATATGTGTTTCGCATTAGAATAAAATGACGGGAGCCATCCAATTTTGAATAACGTAATCTTCTATCGAATATGGGTATCTGGAAGCCCAAATTTGGAATTTGAAATTTTTGTTATTATCAATTTCATATTTTCTAACACTTTAACGAATTTTTGACTAACCAACTCAAGGATTTCAAAGCGAGTAATGGCAACGTTGTACATAAAATCATTTTTATCTCCAGCACGCGAGACTGGGTATCGGAAATTCTAAAGATATGCTCATTTTTAAATCATTTTGCGATATTGCTCTTAAACTGAATTTTATGGTTTAAGTGCGAAGAACATGATACTTAATAAATAAAGGTAACACACAAAACGTTAAAAATATCCTTTTTGGGCGTAATGTAAAATCTGAAAGATTTTTTATTTAATTGTTTTGGTTATTTTTTAATAAAATGAAATTTAACAGCAAATTATGTCAGCTTTTCTGGTCCTTGTTCAAGGGAAATTGACATCGTCATTTTGACTTTGCCTTTCTTTAATTCTTGGTAAAAATCATTTAAACCAAATCTCTAACTGGTTAAAGAATATATTGTTGCGTGCGCATGGGTTCGTAATAGACTGAATGCACACTTGTCCGATGATAAAAGTTGATAAAATTTATTTTATCAAAAGAAACACTTCAGAGCTCTGGAAGTTTCCACAGAAATACCAGTACAGGTCTTCACAGTATCCCACAGTACAATCAGTAGTTACACTTCAAACTACTAAGAACGTTAAACACAACGCCATGCAAAGCACATCTAAAGAGCAAAGCTAACCCGTAGATATCTCAGTACACTGTATTCATATAAACCTAACAGCTAAAAAACCCGTCTGCTGAGATATTTCCAGTATTTTCTGCTGCTCGAAATTACTGGAAGGCAAGCCGATTACAGAACATCTAAAATCAATTACAAACAGAGCACGCTCAACGCGTATTCGAGAGGTCGGGGCTTCAAATGCGGGCCAGAGCATTGCACTTTTTTCACGTTCTAATATAATGACTCTACAAAGTGAAAAATCTTTAGAATATGCTATTACAGTAATAATATCTATTTCATTTAAGAGTGAAATAATGGATCAGGATTATTATATATTACACATACTTAAAAATATTTTAGTGTCTTATTATACTTATAACTTAAGTCAGATCGGTAAATATTTTTAAAAAATAATATGTAAGAAATAAAAATTTTCTTTCATTCTATTCATTATATTTCATGAAAACCAATGGATAATTTTAACATTATTTATCAGTTAGCTTCACGTATTCCAGTAAATGCTCAAGCTTTTTTGCCCCATGCACCCTTTTTTCCACTTCTAGACGATCATCCCCCCCGTCCTTTTTACAAAACTCGAAAAATACATATACATTTACTTAAATTTATATTTTGTTAATGTATTTTATAAATTAAAGAAGAAAAAGTGTAGAAAGTTTTGATAACTACCAAACTTGAACTGAAGTAGATTTTTGTATTCATAAACTAAAACTGAATACTTAACAGATAAATAAAGGGCTGAGTACATTTCCCCCCCCCATAAACTATGAAATTCCCCCAAAGGGGGGGGGGAATTGCGCGCTGATTGAGAACCCCTGACGTATTCGTTCCATTCACGTTATCCCGCCATTTTTATGTTGACTGGAACTTTCACTTACAACTTGTTCAATTAAAAGAACAAAAGCAAGCAATATTTGCAACGCAAAAGAGTATCGCGAAGGAACAACCCCCCCCCCAAAAAAAAAAAAAAAAAAAAGGAAAGCCTTCCAACTAACTACGTGACTAAGACTCAATGGAATCCGATCTGACCATTTGTTCCCTCTGGCGCTGAGGGCTTCCACCAGGTGTCGTAGCTCTTGCAATTACGCTTAAATCATTCTTTATTACGAATAACACTACCGCCGCGGGCGATTGAAACGTGCGTATATACTCGTAGTAAACTGGAGCTCTGGAATAGAAGGTCGTGAAAGAGTGTGAAAAAGTTTTGTTTTATTTTCTACTGAGATTTATTCGGAAGAAGATATTTATAGTTCCTAATCCGAGTGAGTTGATTTCTGTTGACATATTTTATATTCAAAATAATTAATCGACCTTTTTTTCGCTATTTATTTTTAATTACTAAAGCATTTAATCGAAAACTATTCAGATATTTTCTTTCTGCATACTGAATTCATCGTTTCTGTGCGTAGGATGTGTTAATGCGAAGCTTGAATTTTAGAACATATTGCTTTTAAAAATTTTCAGGTGACTGAGTAATATATCGAATTTAGCTATTTACTTTGCCAAACTGTACAATATATATAATTATTCCTATTAAATTCTGTTCTTTAGTTTTTTGTCATTGCCACATTTTAAATTCAGCACCTTTTTAAAGGAATCAAATTATTATTTTATAAATTTTCTGTAATTAATCTACGCATTTTTGAGGTATTTGTATATTTTTTATATTTATTTAAATATGATATTAACAGCAAAATGTTTTATAACAGAGGTAAAAGAATTTTAATTATTACAAAAGAGTAGATTTAAATTTATTGAAATGTAAATTTGCAAAGGGTAATAAAATACCCGTTTATTCAAACATCCTTTGCCCAATGCTGAACTTGAACTTTCTTTTAGATTCAGATTATACAAGTGATTCTAATTGATGCATTTATTAGGCTTAAAAAGGTTTTACTTACACTATATAAACATCTGAATGAATGCTTCTTTCCTATTTTATATGTTGCAAACGATCTGAAAACCTTCGACTACCTTATTTGAAAAGAAACAGTACCTTGCGCAAAACATTCCTTTTACTGTCTAATACTTTGATAAATATTTAGCGTATACTTACATTATTTAATTATAGGGGAATATAATTTAATTATCGTTATACAGTACTAAGTATTCTATATTGAATTTATCTGTTAAATCCAGTCTTGACCAGACAAAATGAGTTAATATTCCAAGCGGGATAACCAAGCGAATTTTAATTTTATGTATTAGGTAAGAAATAATAATATTAATGCTGAGATATGTTTCATTTCTTACATTTTTGGATCAAACGTTTTGGCAGAATCAAGTTAAAATTTGCATATCCATTAGGCTATGAAAATACAGATGCTCTTCGCACATTTTTTAGACGATTTTCATTGTATTTTCAAAAAATATATTATCTAAACTTTTTGCGTTTTAAATGTTCTATTTGGTACCCTTATTCTTCACTATCTTTCTACACCGTAATTTCCAAGACAGTAAAACCTTTTGTAATATCGGAAGAGGTATCCCTCTTGAATGGCTTTCCAAAGTCCAAGGAGGGTTGGACAATCGACGTTTGGACAATCAGCTTTTTGAAAGTCCAAATGCGCAGAACTCCATAGGTGATAGAACTCTAGTGAAGGATATGGCCTTGATACCCGTCTCTTGCTCTATTTTCCCCACGTAATTAGCAGTGGATTTTAACGTGTGGCTACTTGTTTTGACTTGATGCAGTTCTGCTGTTTGAAGGCATTGTGTGAAAGAGAAGGTATTTCGTATTTGAAAAGTGGGTATAAAATATGTTCCTGATAATGTGTGAATTTATCTTAGTTTATAGAGCTTAACATTTTTATAGACGCTCTTTATTTTTAATATGCCGTTATGTAAAAAACCAGCAACAATCACAAATCTCTTTGGGAAGCTTTCTTTTGATTCCTTGAACTAAGTTTTAGATATTTTTCCTCGTTGATGATACTAAATGGATACATACAAGCATACAAAGTCGCCTAAAAATGTGCCAACAGTCTCTGTAGCTTCATTTTTTTCTTAGAAATTTTTAGAACCTAATCTCTCTGTTTATTTATTTATTTATTTTTTTTTGTTGCATTACGTAATTCGATCGCAAATCTCCCATTTAATGATTCATGCGGCTGTCCAAATACCAATATCGTTAGCTTTTACCTTAAAATTCGGCTTTAAGTTTTTTATTTAACCTTCGAATTATAACAATGCATCGTTTATAGCAAAGTAAAGAATTTAAAAATTGCATATATAAATGTATTTTTGATAATATTATTATGTTTATATTTTTAGTTAATTAAGAAAACATTCCTATTATGCAAAGGTTTTATGGTCCTAAAGAAGAGGGGCTTATATCTGATTAGCCTCGAAACCAGTACACATTTATTCAAAAATCTACGCTGATCTAAGATCGCATTTTTTGCTTAATTTTCTTTAAATTATTAATATGTATTAAATGTAAAACTCATTTTAAAATTATAATATTAAATTTAATTTAAATTAGATTTAGATTTAAACTAAATTTTAAATTTAAATAATGTGTTACTCTACCAATTAGAGGTTCAGAATTCTTCGCATGTGAAATAGGCAACAGTTTGGAACATTTGAGTTGTATAAAAAATCTTTGGCATAAAAATTTAAGCATAGATGATTGGTATGCAGTATGCAAATTTTTCACAGTTCCGAAAGAACGCTTTTTCTTATTAACTGCTACTGTTGCGAGAATCCATTTCAAATCTTGAAATGATTGAATAGCTTTTTAGAATGTATTTGCACTTTATTATTTTCAATAATGATGAAAAAGGTGTTATCAAATAAATTTCATTGCTTTATTTTACAACCAGTGTTCATTAAATGTTGCCTTTTTTTTTATTTTAGATAAATTTTACTGTCCAAATAGTCAGAAATCAAAATGTTACATTACGCCATCGCCATTTTCATGAGTTTTGCACTAATTCCATTGGTTTTGAGTCGACATATAGATCTCGATACCAGGGTAAGTAGAATAATATTTTATAATTTCATGTAGCTTTCATTCTTCGTATTTACTCCATGAGTTTTAATTTTTTATGTTTACAACGATTTCCGTAACCATTTAACATATTTGTTTTTTCTTACATGCATATTTCATTCAATGCAAAGCGATCTTCCGAAACGAAAATCTAGTTTTAGAATTCTTTATTATTGCCGTAAAATGACTGAAAAAATTCAGTTATAGAACAATAAAAGTGAAAATATATTTGTATCAAAATTTTTAGTTTTGAACTTTCTGAAATTTTCCTGAAGAGTTTATATTTGTCATATAATTTTCATGCATAAGAGAAATATTAACAGTCTGAGTTAAAATTATTCAATTTATTCTTTTTACAATTATTGTTTTAGGTTGTACTAAATATTATTCTCTAATTTATATTTTTTTAATTGATAGGGAAGGCATGAAGATGCGAGAGGAGGTAAGCTAAATATATTTTTATATTTTTTTTAATCTGCTGAGAAGATATTTAACCCTTTCCGGCACGCTACTAATTAAAGTCGGAGTTTTGATAAAAAAAAAAAAAAAAAAAAAAAAAGGTAGGCAGTCTAATTAGGCCTAGAGGGGTACACAAGTAAAATTTTGTGAAGATAGCACTTATCGTTTATTTCTGTGGGTGTGCTTGAAGATGGCACACTGATTGAATAGAGCTTCAAAAAGAGTGCTGAAACGAGCATTGTTGTCAATGAACTGACTGATGAGATGCGGAGAAACAAAAAATACAGACTCTCAGTTGTCCTAGATTATCGGTGAGCCCGGTCTGGGCACACCTAGGGTTCGCCGTTTGATTTTAGGCAAGATTTCAAGGTGAAAATTTTAAACTAATATAGAATAAGGAGATTAGCATACAGCCAAAAAAAAATAACATAGAAATTTCTTTTTAAAAAATTCCTTTTATACCCTAAAAAAATCTGGAAGGTTTCTTTGAAAAATAAGGGTCTTAAAAAAACTAAACATGGCTAAAATATATGGACTTGTTTGTGTTGAGCTGCCATCTACTATAAATAAAGAAGGTTCAGAGTAACCTATAAATCCTTTTTCATTCAATTTTTCTGTGCGCACAGAAGGAAATTTTTAGGTGTGTCCAGACCGGACACACTGTTCCGCAAAGGGCTAATTAAATTCGTATTAAGTAGAATATTATAGGTAGCATAACTTCTCACTCATTGAAAGCATTTCATAGTTACGCGCATGCTATTTAATTATATAAACATAAAGATAAATTATTGATAAATGAAAATACTTTAGACCCTCAGAAATTAAAGTTAAACTACATTAGCAACATTTAAAAAAGTAAATAAAATCATACCTATATTTTTTAATTTTGTTCTAATTCAATTAAGACTTTAAAAAAAATAGCTAAGAAAATTTAAAAAGTTTTATAATTGCAGTCAAATTATTAAAAAAACGTTTGAAGCTTTTGAAATGTGTAGCGATTATTTTAATTTTCTAATAATTATTTTTAATTTAAAGCCCTTTCTTTTATTCTCTTGTTTCTCATCTGCAACTACCTACCATAATGAGTCTTCAGAATCGCCTTTTATGAAAATGAAGTAGAACCATTATTTAATGGAAAGTTCAGTCGTTTCCGTGGAAGAGATCAGACGTTCTCAGTAGAGCGTGTTCTGCCTTCTGGCCACGTCATTGCTTTAAGCCTATCTCAATGCGTTCGGCCGTAGTCTTACGTGCATGTTAGTATTCGCCGGTGAGGTTAATTAAGCACCAACTCGGTTAACTATTTCTCTACAGCTTCAGCTTAGTTAATTAGAATTAAGTTAGTTTTTTATTTTCTGTCTAAGCCCAAGGGAGGTTTTCCTGTAAGTCCGAGAGCGGCAGTCTGTTATTATTCTTTGAGTGGAATAAAAGGATATTTTAACCCTTCTTTGGACTTTGTTTCTATAGTTGTAAGAAAAGCAGCGAATGGTCACTAAACTCTTCTCCATTTCTAGTTGCCAAAGGACACATACTTTAACTAGAACCATATAAATGTTTGAGATCGCTGTATCAGATTTTCCATTAAAGGATTTTTTCTGAAGTTATTTGCAGTTACGACAGATATTAGATATTTTAATTTTCTTTTCATAGCTTTAGAAAAATATTAGATTAACTACTGAGCATATAAAAAAATAATTCTGAGTGGGCAGAGAATATCGTAGAAAAATGATAGCGCTTTTTAAACTTAATCCGATAACAAAAATGCATCATTTGACAGCCGAGATACCAATTGAGGAGAGGCTTACTACCTATTTAACTGCTTCATTTTATTTCGACTTCAGCAATACAGGCCATCTCCTCTTACCAAGAGTGTAAGAACATATGCGTGTTCAACAGTGTCAGGAAGTCATAAAAGAACTTTCCCACAAGATAGTTTTTCAATGAGTACCTTTACACTGCGGTATTTATGGGAATAAGATGGCTGATATGCTTAAGAAAAAGGGGGATACGGTTCTCCAAAAGCCAAAAACGAGTGCAAACTTCCATTCTATTAAGCTTCTAACATCGCTAACATATCAAAAGACTTTTAAAAGTTCTTCCACTCGGGCTTGTGAGGGCAAGCCTTAAAGTGTTCTCTCAACAAATCCAGCTTTTGTTTCTGACCACCCGCGAACAGTTGCGGTTGCATCTTTTAGACTATTGACGAGACATGACTGTCGGCAGAATCATTTATTTTGCATTGGACTAGCTGATTCGACATTGTGTGTTTTTTGTAATAGTGGACGGCCAATAACAGCAGAACATTTGGACGAGCGTGAAGCACTGACAAATTTTTCTTGTGGATTTCAGTGCTATTGGCAAGCAAGGAGTTTAATGGCCTAACTGCCAATGTAACTGGCATCTGACAAATAAAATTTAACTGCTTTTGTCACCACTCACCTAAATCATTACCTTTCCTGTGAAGTCCACCAGCAGCCGAGCGCAAAGTCGCTGGACACTGGTAGTTCGCTCCGAAGCATCGAATCCCGGCGAACGGTCTGGTTGCATGGACGCTTTCATGGTTTTGTAGACGTGTAACTTGTATACGAGCCAGCTTCCCTTAGAAAGTCCTCCACGAAGGCGTCTCTTCCCTTTGGCAGATAGCCTTAGAGTGCTTTGCCGTAATTAAGTAAACCAAACTAAAACTTTACTGCCATGGCGAATTATTGCTTTTGGTTTAACAGACTATGGAAGCAAGAGATGAAATCAAAATGTAAAATATTAATTTAACTTTTTCTTACCTCTGCAAAGTTAACTAAAATAAGTACAGCACAAAATTTAAGGCTTCTTGACTTACAGCTACTGGCTGGAAAACAAATTTACTGGTTTGTGATCCTACTCAGATATACAATATCAACTGGGTCGAACAACCTAATTTTTACCAATAGGTACCAAAACTGCGCCGGATGTCAAGCAGTTCACGTTTAACTTCGTCAGCTTCTTCCTTTCCAAGCAAATAAGGGATGGCAGCAACAAATAACTCTACAATTCGGTTACGATATTTTTTGCTCAATTTAAATTACAACGCTTGCCATAAACAAATGCATAAACCTCTGGACTGAGCGAGTACGTGAGGAAACAAGCCAGAAAGGAAAGTCTGAAAGTAAATCTTCATTGTTTGTTAAATGACATGTTACGAACTAACGTTTTCCTAATTCAATCAATAAAATACGACAGTGATGTAATAAAGCTACACTGAAAGGACAAAATATTATATGCAGTTACCTAATAACATATTAATATGCCCTTTAACAAGAATAGCCAGACTTCTTGATAATGGTTCAGTGAGTTATAAGTAAAGCTTTAATGATAAAGCATACCAAAATTCCCTGTTTTAGGACTCACACTCTAACTTCTTAAATTCATTCATAAAGTCTTACACTTTAAAAAATAGTAATAAGAGTGTCCCATGAAAGCTTTTAGCTTGTAAATTACTACTTTAAAATGATGCGATGTGGAAATGTCCTGTTAAAATTTGGCGTCATTACGAAAAACATTTCTTCCTAAAAAAGAGTTCGTATTTTCTGCTATGGTACTTATATCCAATGAACCAATAACAGAAATTTTAAACTATAAAAGAGGTCCCGAGCAATTACATATTTTCGCAGACTAACGAATCATTTCTTCATTACTTGCATTACACCAGTTTTTTTTTAAGAGGAATCCATACATTCATCTCCTGAAGAAATTAGACATACTAGTTTTTTAAGCATCTTCAGAAAAACCACTAATGTAACTGATAAGTATGGAAATAAACGATAAATGAAAAAAATTATTTTTAAAAAAAGGCTTTGTAAGTTTAAGCGATTATGGAATACATCCTTTGCCGCCAGAATTCGCATGCCTTTCAGCTGCGCGATAGAATGGAAAGAGCGATTTTTCGGACCACATTGTAAGCTTTCATTTATGCACGGATTAATTCTTTGCAAACCGGAGATTTATCTTTTAATACCTGGAATTTAGCAAAGGGGCACGACCAACACTTTCCTGACAGAAGATCCTTCTTCCTGATGAAGTTAATAGTATTGGGTATTATCGCCTACTTTAACCATAGTCGGAGATTTTTTTAAATTCATAAACTGATTATATGAGTTCCATTAAAATGCTATTGCGATTTATTGTAAATAACCTGCTCTATTCACTGTAACAAGGCAGGGTAGTTTTCACTCATTGTGGTTGTCAACATTTAAGTTACTTTTCTCCCAATGTAACTAATTTTCACATGGTCAAAGTTTGGTAACTTCAGGAATAGTATTCTCGGATTTAATATAAATCTTTTAACTAGATTCCCTGACTTTACTTGCATTCGTGTAATTATATTTTAAGATATAGAATCTTATTCTGCTCATAACGACTATCACTCCAACTTAGTGCGGGATATGACGTTTGTTAACTCCAAATTTCCATGTTATTTTGGAGATGCCATTAATGTTTGTTCTTCCATCTTTCCAAAGAAAATGGTATTCTCAAATTACCATTCGTCATAGACTGAGCATGAAAGTGTAACGTTAGGAAATACAAGAGTTATTTCTTAAAAGTGCAATAGTTACTACAGTAAAGCTGAAGGCGACTCTGTAGCAAAGAGTTAGCAGCACAAACAGTTAGTGTAGCAGTTAAAGTAAGTAGATAGTGCACTGTAGAAGCCTTATTTAATTTATGCTGCACTGTGGAATCAATAATTAATACCCTCAGACTACATAGCCTGCTTCGAAACCTCTGCATCATATTTTCTTATTTTAAACACCTGCATTTGTTTGGTAGCATCAAACCCTAAAAATAAATCCCAAAGTTACATTTATAACGTCATAATGTTAAACACTGTAAACCTCTATTCTTAAAGATTACTTTCTCCCGCATCCTTACTAGATACTTTCGTTGACATCGTGTTAATGGTTAGGTAGTTCAAGGGCGTACAAAATGTTCAAGGATGAAATGCTTTCTATGCGACGCATCAAACCGGAGAAAAAAAAAGTGATTTTTTTTCTTTTTTTCCTTTCGCATTTCAGAAAATAACCACAGCTGGCAAGTGACAAGAACACACCTGCGTCTCCACGCGAAACCACCGAGAGTTCTACGTGTGAAAGAAGGTGAGAATCAATTTCTGGAGTGTCAAGCTGGTGGTAACCCTTCTCCAGTTATTCATTGGTTAAAAAATGGCGTAAAGTTGTCACAGGTAAGAAACATATCTATGGCATCATTGGCCTTCGCGCCTTTTGTAATTTTCAAGTATACTACGGGGTTTATTCAACTTTGCCAGATTTATTACATTTGTTGAATTGTATTTGTTGAGTGTTTATAAAATAATTTCATGTGTACCTGACTGATTTTGAGCTGTAACAATTTTTCGTTTGCATTATGGGGTCCTGTGTTAGAGAGAAATAATATAAAAACAACAATGCTATCTATATACGACTGTTTACAAATGATATTTATTTTTCTGGGCTTTACTTCAAGAAATATATTGATTACATTAATTACTACAATATTAAAATAATTAATTATATTAAAATAAATTACTATTAGAATGTACTGCAATTAATATATTGATCATCAGGCATTTTAATTCGTCACAGGAGACGTAAAAATTATGCAATGTCCTCGCCGGTATTCGAACCCCAAACTTTCCGATAGACGGACGTGCTTTCAATTTGTTACACAATGAAGGCATTTGGTAAAGAGGGTGAAAATATTCGTCACTTGCATTTTAGTTTGAGTGTAGGTCAGCTTTAAAGTCTATTTTCTTTTTTAGAGGGCGGGGGGGACAAGAATCGTGAAAAACTAACAATGTCCGCTTCGGTATTCAAATTCCGGCCCTCCCGATTGCTAGCCGGACGGGCTTCCAATTATGCTTCGAAGGTAAGCGTTAAGGGGAAAGAAAATACATTACATCCTTCTCCACTTAAAAGGCAACTGGGGAGAAGGAGATTCAGTCGCAGAACCCTACTGGTGATGAATTATCGTCCATCACATTTTATTTCGGGAGCAACTGTAGAGGCATTTAGAATTCTTTTGAAGCCGAGAAATAGAAAAAATCAAAGATGCCCTCTTTGGGATTCGAACTCCAGACCTTGTGATTGCTAAGCAGACCTCCTTCCAATTACACCTCGAAGGCATGCGGTAAGGAGACTAAAATACCTTATACCTTCATCCTAACTAATGATTTATCAGTATAGAAATTATACAATATTATTATTTCTACAATTTTGTAAAAATTATAGAAATATCCAATTGTCGTTTCCCCAACTCTCATCCCATCGATGCATGATAATCCTAGTATCTGCCGCATCCAAGTCTGTTGTTATCGCCTGCTATGTATTATTTTCTAGTGCCTGCATCGTCTTCGAAACGTGCACTGCTTAGGGAGTTTTCAAAGGATCAAAAAGTCTAAATCACTTTCGGCTACATGGAGGACGCTGAAAAAGTTGCCATTGGAAAGGGGACAACATAAGATCGCAAGGCACTTCACACCTCGATTATGTATTTCGCGGGAGGTCTGGTACTGTCGTGTTCAAATAATACGTTGTGGCATACTAGATTTGCATGCTGTGACATACTAGACTTGCATGTCTTCAGCAAGTTGCAACCCGAAGCTGCAACATTCCCATTCTAGCATGGCAGTCATTTTCAACCTGCCTCACAAACCCTCAATGATCTCAGTGGCTTTTGCTTAAGTATAAATACGATTGTTTTACAATCTGGTGACACATTTTTAAACTACTCGTGGCTACTTATTATCATCCCACATCAGTATGTACTTATTTATTGACTTCCTCTTGTATATACAGCGAGATCTGTAGACATTTTTCAAGCATTGGCTTCTCTCGTTAATTCTAAAAGCATAGAACTGAAAGAAGAGACTGAAATAAGATTGAAATAGAAAGGAAATGGCCAAAACGCATGTGCAGTGATCTTGTTCGCGAGTGGCTGAGAGTGCATCTGATATTTGAAGCGCGTAAAAGAATAGTAAGTTTTACATTTGGAAATATTAATACTTTAAAATTTTTTCTTGTTCTGTCCCTTCTTTCCTGATCCTGTGCCTCTGCATCTATAACTCCTGCTTAGTTACGGTTCTGGCTGATCGATTTTGTCTTAGTTACCAGAAATTAAAGGTCTATGGCGAGCACATATGCACATTGCGCAGCAAAGATGAATGTTGCCAGTCGTTGCAATGAGGATTTCCGCCATAGGCCTTTTCTCCAGTTCAGTTTCCATTAGCGCGCAAATTCTAGTTGACACTTTCGGAGTTGTAAGCATCTGATAATGGATCGGCGTCATTTTCCATTAAACCTGCTTACTTTTCGTATAAATAAATGTAAATTACGACCTAGTATTTACAGCTGTAAGAAATGTTTGACCTTTTTAACTAGATATAATTTATTTTGGTAAATGAAAAATAAATGCCATTTCAAAATTATATACTTAATTAGTTTTAGAATCTTGTTTATTGACATGTAGCGTGGTGTCTCCAAAATAAAATAAATCTTCATTGAGTTGTGTATTCATTAAAATTTGTGCACTACCTTCCTCACTCTACTAAATGTCTCTAATAGTCTAAATTTTATTAAATAATTTAATTTGTATTAATTTAGCTACATAAAGCAACATGAGTCAAAGTGTATGGTCTGTTTCTATTAAATAAACTTTAATATAATAATTCTTATAAATAATAAAATTATTTATAAGAAATAATAAATAATTAAGTTTTGTTACGAGTTCTATTTTAGCCTTGTAAAACCGTAAGTATCTAGTAAATAAATCTAGTCATTATCACGAATATACTGAAAATAATTATTTCTATTATTTTAAGATATTTTATGATTTTTTAAAAAAAATTTCCTTTCCGAAGTAATTCATAAGAATAAATATCGCTTCTTTATAAATGAGTTTATTTAAATTTGAAATTAAACTCTGTCGCTTTTCTCAAATGAAATATTTTATTTTATATCTTGAAATCATTACAAATATGAACCTAATGTATTCCTACAAAGATATTGACAGTTTCACTTTAGATTGAAATATCCACAATATGGACCTCAACATAAAGATGGTCTCACGCAGAAGACTATTCAGTATTTTTAAAAATGATTTTCAAAGAAAATAAGAAAGGGCTTGTACAACAACAACCTTGCATATATGAGAGCGATTCAATGAAAAATAGTTATTTGTTATTATAAATAAATGTTGTATGTATGTTGCATAATTAATGCTAATTTAATTATAATTAAATATTTTAAATACCATTGTTTGAAATAAACTTCTTTTCTTCTCATGTAAAACTTAAGACTAAATGATATATTATCCTAATATACTTTTAAATATTAGGTTGCACTTCTAAAACGAACACGTTTATAGAAGGTTATTCTTGGGGGAAAACATTGTTTAATCCAACATGGCGTAAAAGGTCTGAAGTCATAGAATTTCGTAATATTATTTTTAATAGAAATGATATTGTAAGGATTATGTTAATTTTATTAACAGTTAAATTTTAAGTTAAAGTTCCTTTCCTGTCAAATTCTTAACTTCAACTTACTACTTCCGGCCAGAACGTAGTTTTGGAATTTGCTGAATATTTAATGAGAAGGAGCGGTATTTAAACCACGAAGTTACTTACCGAGACAGAGAGAGGAACAACGCGCGTCTGCCTTTTTGGCCACTCTCCCTCTCTCAAAGCTGTTATACGCTCGGCCGTACTCAGGCCCTTGCTAAGCTTCGTAGTAAAATAGGTTAAGGGGCCAACTCTCATTGTACCTTGATAGCTTTGGCTATACTTAGTTAGTTAATCTTAGTTTTAGTTTAATTCTTAGTCTTTTAAGTTCAAGTCCAAAGTGCGGACTTTGTTTGTTCACTCCCAGGCGGAGTTTTGTGAAATCTTATAGAAATAATAAAGGGTTATTTACCCTTCTCTCTTGTTGTTTCCTGTCTTCGAACTCTAGCGATTATTCGCTTATCAGTTCCTAGGTTCCTCACTTCCAATATTAACTTAGATTTCAAGTGAGGGACCTTACAATATTATTTTGATGATAATGATTAATGTCATTTTGATGATTTTGATTTTAATGATGATTTGAAACTATTTGAAACGTTACGTATTTCATACATTATTAAAGTCTGAAATGTTGATACAAAACTGTAAATATTAATAGCCCTTGACGATATTAATTTCAATACTAAAATATGCTATAACTAGAAAGAGATAGGTAAGACACATTCGTCTAAAGTATCTTGAAGAAAGTCATACTGCTAAAATGATGGCTTTAACGTGCTATCAACACATCGATAATATTGTGTATTAGCGGAATGAGGAACAAAAGGCAAAATTTCCAGAAAATCTGAGAAGTTACTCTTTCTAGTTTAGTTGTGATTTCTGGTTTAAAGAGTGGGTCAGTAACATACGTAAAGTATCTCACCTGACCTGAAGCACATTTCTTAATCAACAGATTTAACTTCAGCATTTGCTTAATAAACAATTTTAAAAATTTGTTTAATACGTAATACTATCCTCTGAACCTTGCATCTATGAATATCTTTCGGAGTGTGGGATCATAATATTGCTTTAAAACAAAAAAAAATATGTATCAGTATTAATCAGTAATTGCTTTTTAATTATTTAAATTTCATAATTTACAAATTAATACACATGAGGAAATCATCTAAAATTTAGAGAACATTCTATGAAATATAAAACTTTATTTAATTACTTTAAATAATAAAACATTTTAATGCTGTTACAGTGCGTTTGGAAAGTTCACTAACCCTCTCTTAACTATTAAAATTTAATGTAATATAATGATCTCAAATGGTTAATTATCTTAGGGTTCTGCACAATCTTCTTCGACTTAGAAGCGCGCAAGTATACTTCCAAATACAGTGTCTCAAAAAAGTGATGGGACACTTGTGCTTTACAAATGGAAACTGCAATAAAATAAATTTAAAAAACATGTAAACTTTTTGAGGGTGTATTTCATACTTAAATTTAGTAACAATTATTACATAACATACATTTTCTCAAAATATTAAAATATTAATTTAATAAAAATACAATTGTTTAGAACGGAGCAGAAAATGGCTCACTTAAGTGATGGGACACTACGTACTATGCAACAAAAATCGTCTGAAGTAAGCAATAAAAATATCTTTTGGGGTATTTATTTTTACTCAAAAGCAATTCCCAATAATTTATAAAATCGTCTGCAGTATTTCTCTCCAGTTTGTTTTAGAATTTTTGTGTTGTTTAGCTCTGTGCAGCCATGAATGCTAAACGAAAAGAAACTTTGCCTGGAATTCGAAAATTAATTATTAATTTGCATAATGAACGTGGAAAATCTATTAGAGAAACTACTGAAACAGTTAACTTCAGTCATTCAACAGTTTTCAATATCATTAAACGATATAAAAAGAATCATATGATTCAGGATAAAAGAAGACCTGGCCGACCATCAAAGCTATCCAATGGAATAAAGCGAATTATCGTTCGAAATATTTAAAAAAAATCCAAGAATGAGTGCTCCTAAAGTTGCTGCTGATTTACAAGCATTATATGGAGTAATTGTTAATTCTGAGACTATTAGAAGAGTAATTCGATCTACTGGATATCACGGTAGAGCAGCCAGGAAAAAATTCTTCGTAAGTGAAAAGAATTGAAAACTCAGACTGGCTTTCGCAAAATCCAACATAAATAAGAATTCTGATTACTGGAATGAAGTTATATTTGCTGATGAGAGTAAATTTAATATATTTGGTTCTGACGGTAGAATCTTGGTGTGGGGAAAACCCAGGGAAGAATTTCGCAAACAGAACTTGGTGCCAACAGTAAAACATGGTGGAGGAGAAATTATGGTATGGGGTGTATGTCGTCCGCTGGAGTTGGTAATCTTGTTTTATTGACAGTATAATGGAACAGTACAAGTATATTGACATTTTAAATCAAAATTTCAAATCTTCAGCACGAAAATTGAACCTTCATAACGATTTTAAATTCTATTAGGACAATGACCCCAAGCACAGTGCTTTGAAGGTTAGACTCTGGCTGCTGTATAACTGTCTTGAAATAATAAAAACACCCCCACATTCTCCAGATTTAAATCCCATAGAGAATATTTGGCAAGAATTGGAATCAAGAATTCGCAAACACACCATTTCTTCAAAACAACAATTAAAATCGGTGCTTCAAGAAGAATGGGGTAAAATCACAAAAAAATTAGTCGAATCCATCCCAAGAAGATTAAATCATGTTTTAAAAGTAAAAGGAAATCCAACAAAATATTAAAACCTTTTAAAAAGTAAAATTTTTGGATAAATATTTGATAGAAAAGTAAGTGTCCCATCACTTAAGTGAGCCATTTTCTGCTCCGTTCTAAACAATTGTATTTTTATTAAATTAATATTTTAATATTTTGAGAAAATGTATGTTATGTAATAATTGTTACTAAATTTAAGTATAAAACACACCCACAATTTTACATGTTTTTTAAATTAATTTTATTGCAGTTTCCTTTTGTAAAGCACAAGTGTCCCATCACTTTTTTGAGACACTGTACATCGTGACTTATTTCTAGCGTTTCAGGCTAGACAAAAATAAAAGCCTCCGGTATTGCTCCAAATAATTGTTAGTTTTGTAGTGATGAAAGCCAGTTACGTCGCTGTTGCATTGCTTCATTAAGTAGTTTAATTAATTTTAATAACTTAAATTATCATCTGTAGAGAGTCTTTGAAGATTATTTCTAGCATTTCAGTCTATACAAAAATAAAAGCCTGCGGTATTGCTCCAAATAGTAGTTGTTGGTTCTGTTTGTGATGAAGGCCACTTACGTCATTTTGACATTGCTTTATGAAGTAGTTTAGTACGTTTAATAACTTAAAACATCATCTGCAGAGATTCTTTGCAGATTGTTTCTAACATTTCAGTGTAGACAAAAATAAGAGCCTCCGGTATTGCTCCAACTAGTTGTTGGTGTGTAGTATTGAAGGCCAGTTGCTTCATTAAGTAGTTTAGTTATTTTGATTGACTTAAAACATCATCTGCAGAGATTCCTTGCAGACTATTTCTAGCATTTCAGTTTAGACAAAAATAAAATCCTCCGAAAATGCTCCAAATAGTTGTTGGTTGTGTTATTAGACTAGTTACGTCATTTTTACATTGCTTCTTGAAGTATTTTAATTACTTTTAATAACTTAAAACATAATCTGCAGAGATTCTTTCAAGATTATTTCTAGCACCTCAGGCGAATTAAAGCCTCCGGTATTGTTGTTTTCAGGCGAATTAAAGCCTCCAGTATAGAAATTAAAGCTTCTGGTATTGTTCCAAACAGTCAATGCTAGTGCAGTAATGAAGGCTACTTAAGTCATTTTTGAGCTGCCATGGAACAGTTTAATTAGTTTTAATGATTTTGAAGCATCATCTACAGAATTAATGTAAAGATATGGGGCTTACTGTAAAATCAGCATGGACAGTTATTAAAACTAAAGTTATTTTGACTAGTTCATGAAGTTTGTTGTTATATTTCCTTTATAGATCTAACGAAAGTTCTTACAAAAAAGTTTTCTTTTTCAGAATGGTAGAGATGGAGACGAGGAATCTACAGTTGTATCTGACGACTTTTTACAGATTGAAAACAGAGCACCCAAAACAAACATCGGCTCTACGACCAGCAGACTCTATTTAGACTGCATATCTGCAAAAGACGAGGCAGAATACACTTGTGTTGCTGAAAATCCTTACCACAGAACAAGTACAACAACTCAGGTTTATGTTGCGCCATCCAGTGAAGACACAGCATGCCCGGAGAATATATTTGGTGCGTATACCTTAAAACAAATTCAGTTTTATATCAGTGTTTTCTGAGTAATATTGCTAGAATCCCCCCTGGCCATTCATTAATTTATCTTTAAAGTTTAATTAAGTTGTTACTGATTCACAGTGAGGGATTTAAAGGCAACAAATCGTTATTTTAATTTTTAGTATTGTGTCTAGTTGATGTAAATTAAAATTTGTAATATATTCAACTGATAATTTTATAAACATTTGCAAATAGTGAAAGATATTTCCAACGCCGTATATTATATAATTTGTGTAAAATAATTTTTCACAAAACTGTTTATGTTTTACGTTTTTAAATTAAAAAAAAAAACTTTTAAAGGCAAATTTTTCTTGGAGGTGTTAGATTATAATCTGAATTTTTAAATTACAATTTTTTTGTTTATACATATGTTACTGTGAAACACCAAAATCTGGAGAATATCGATTTTCACCGGTGAATGTCAACATTCACATAGTCGCTTGGTGTACGTCCGAAATATTTTCCAAATACTATTATTTCTGAATTACACCGGTCAATGTCGACATTCACTATGTACTAATGGTGAATGTTGAACATATAAGAACATAATATATTTTCTTCTTCGTAATTCAGTCGCGATAAACGCACTTGAGACTTAACTCAAGAATATAAGAATTTAAAACATACAGTACATTCAAAATGAGAAAGGAAAATAATAGAAGTTAAAAACTTACTCAATTATGTGATTCAAATCTTATTTATTGCAACAACTTAAACTATTATGACACTTTGAATTGCACAAAAGGCCCTTGCTTTTACAACTGCATTTATTTGTGGAACACTTCCTTTTGCAATGACACCGTGTACATATACTCCTCTCTTTTCGACTTACACCAGAGTATGTCTGTGATTGTCGTCATACACCGGTGAGGGTCCGGATGTACAAAACTGTAATGCAATATTCGATCTTTCACCGACGTATTTGGTGAATGTTGACATTCTCCGGGGAAAGTCGACATTCTCATATTTCGGTCTTTCACGGTAACATATATATAGAGAGAGAAAATAGATTTGTTTTTCATTGTTAAAACTATTTCCTGTAATTGTGCAATAATCACAAATGATCTTCATTTTTAATCTGAAATTGCAAAATTGGCTTCGCAGGAGAATGTGTGTGGGGGGGTGGAATAACTCAATTTGTGATTTTAGCGAATTCACATTTTGTTGTTGGTAATAGTCTATTGCATTAAGAATGAAACAAACCGGCTCTAGTCTTTTAATGCAATAAAAAATCAGCCAGGTTAATTTATATTCATGAGGAGATTACAATATTTATTTTAAAATTTAAAGAATTTTTAAAGGAATTTATTTTATGGAAAACAAGTGTGCCATATTAATTAACGAGAAACATCCCACTTCATTTACCTTGTATTTAATTTAATAATGTTGCATTTATTTTAAAACACGATACTTTTTAACCCAAAGGGGCGTTATCCCAGAAGGGTTATTAGTCTCGAAACGGCATTTTGTGTCGAATCACTATAAACGGCTGTATCAAATTATTGCCACTAAATATTATCGCCCTGTGTTATATTTAAAGAAATTAAATAATAAAAGACCTGCATGAATGTGTGTATGTTTCTCGCATTGTGAAAAAACAACGATACCTAGATCCATTAAATTCTGAATAACGTAATCCTCCACCCGAAGTTGGGCACCTAGATGTCCAAATCTGGAATTTAGAATTTTTTTTTATTATCAATTTCATATTTTCTAAAACTTTAACGAATTTTTGATTAACAAACTCAACGATTTCAAAGCGAGCAATGGCAACGCTGTACGAAAAAAAAACATTTTTATCTTCAGCACGTGAGAATGTTGTATGAAATCAGTTGACCAAATGAACAAATTCAGCAAAAATAAGAACTAAGCTTCAATATTATGATTGGAAAATAGTCAACATCTATTAGAGTAAAGTATCTTGATCTTGTACAATTTGATTTATATTCAAAAGAAAACGAAGTAATCCTTTCTCCATGACGTATATAAGTTGCAGACGGGCAGATATAAAAACGTCTTTAAAGTGAACAAAGAACAGCACGGAAGTTACTTCAAATCTTGCATGTAAAACGCAATCATCTTAACGGTCATTTCATCTTTCCAGCTGTTATTCAATGTTTTCTTGATAAAAAATGTGTCTAACCAGATGCTAAAATATTTTATTATCAGGACGACATTTAAGGATCTAAGATTTTGAAACATATTATAAATATTCAATACTTCTTTCAACGAATAAATTTTGACGCGTGGATAACGATGTAGCAAAACAATACAATTTCGTCAATTTAAATTTCCAATTTTTCGTGGATTATTTCTTTATTAATAACTAAACACAAGCTGCAAAACAAACTCCAAACTAACGCAAAGGATAGATAAATGTAATTAAATTCAATATCAAATAAGTATCATAGGAAATTATTCCCATTCAGTAATTTTTTTCTCTCTTTTCTTTTTTTGTTTCATAATTTTTTACTTCCTTATACGAAGTACAGCAATTGTTGCAATCGCGAAAAATTTAGGGTGTCGTATTTCAACTAAAATATCCATTTTAATCATTCTCGAATCCATTGGAACGGTTTTTTCTGCTTGGTATCTGTACGTACAAACAGAACAGAGAACTCGTTTTTCCAAAATGGATTCAGAAGGGATTTTGCTTCGTGCTCGCAGAAAAAATACTTTTGCATGATGGAAGAAGTTGCTTGAAAGGGTATATAACTTTAAGAATAAAATAAACCCTCAGAAAAGGAATCATTAAAACATATTTGAAAAGCAAATGTACGCCGAAAGCAACGTGGCAAAAACATCGCGGAATCCACCGTGAATTCAATATACCCTATGTTAAGGAATATATGGCCACTCTGGCCCTCAGATTTTACCAGAACATCCCTGCTGTTTGTAACCCCACCATACCAATTTTGAACTATGATTATAACAGCCGAGCCTTCAAAAAAAGGCCTAGGGCTGTGCTAAGACATCTCACATAACCTGTTGTTCCTACTATTATTTACTCTATGTTTAATATTTCTGATATGTAAGTGTGAATATTTTTCTATGCAATCTACCGCCATGTTTATTTTAATATACCATTTTTGTCATACTGCATTTATGTACTCAATTGCTCGCTCTGCTTATAACTTTGTGTGTTGTAAGTTATGTGTGTCACACTGGACTCTATGGACTTGGTTGCTTAAAGGCATCTCTTTTTTCTTACTCCGCACTTGCCCTCGGCCGATGGGGCGTGCTAGCCACTGCGGTGGCTAGTCTCTTCGGGATCTCCATCAGATTATGCCATCATCACGCATGATTTCACCGGCGCCAAATTAGGAACTGCACTTAATCGAAAATCGTTCAGTCAGATATCCTAGGGTAGCGCTCACGCGCGGGCACCTGAATGCAATGTACAGTGTACTAACGCTTGATCCGAAGAAAACGTTGTCGTGCAAAACATCGCGGAAGAAAACGTTGTCGTGGCAAAACATCGCGGAAGAAAACTTTGTCGTGCAAAACATCGCGGAAGAAAACATCGCCGTTTCATAACATCATGGTACAAAACATGGTCGAAAATAATGCAGTTTAAAAACAACATCGTCGAAAACATCGTGGAAAGAAAACAGCTGCAAATCATCGCAGACATGAGCTTTTCGGACTTTTAAAGTTTTAAACGCTTAGTCTCATAACGAACGATTTGCAAGAAGGAATAAGGAATGCTTTTTACTTCATACTTTTGAATTAACTCATAAATTTTTGCTAGAAAAGTAGGAAGGAAACTTAAACATTAAAAAATTGTAAAATTGTGTATGTATTGAAATGATGAATATTATTCTGCTGACATGTTTCGCAATAACTAAAAAAAGACATCTAAAAGATGAACTGTACTCTCTAGATGAAAATGCTAATGACACTTTAAAAAGGACAAATAAACTAAAAAACTCTGATGTGTACACCACATGACTTCCTTGTACGGAATATTAAATTATACGCATTTTTTCTTGCATTTCCTTTAAACTTATTGGATTGAATTAAATCTGCTTCACCGACAGCGCATAAACCACAACAGAATAAATGCATTCTTTAAAATTCACACTAGTATTTGTTTACCATAGCGACACTCTGGCGCTAGATTGACTTAACAGTATTATATTTCGTTCATATTATAACTCATAATGCACAAAATTTATATAATTTATTAAGGAACAGAATTATCTAATCGTTGCCACATGTTCTATTCAAATACTATAATAAAGCTAGAAGGCTGTATAAGAGAAATTAAGGAAACAAAACAGAAAAGAAACAGTTTTTCACAGACGATTGAGTATTTCTCATTCAATTAATTCAATTCTCATTTCGCGAGAAGGCAAAAATACATAAAAACTCAAAATATCTGTATTAAAAATTAAGAAGTAAATCTTCAGCACTTATTTCCTCGAAAAAATTCCAGAAAGGATTAAGCATGATTTAATTCGCAATAATAAATGAAGGCGTTATTTTTGTTGTTGCGAAGCTTAGTTTCTCCAGATTGGCAACAAATCTACAATTCTGCTGTTTCAAATTTAAACAAATACGTCCGCCATGTTATTTAAAACTCAACCGCACTTAAACAGCTTTTAAATTGTTGATAATTGTACAAATACTGCTTCCAGAATTACGAAAGGCATAAAACCCTTAACCGGAAGATGAGAACAACATAATTCAATCATTTTTAAAGCAAAAAATGTACAATTTACAAACATATAAGAGTAAAGAAACTGAGATCACTGAGCCGGGTAACAGAGTGGATATATATATAAGTATATTTATATACGTTCGGTGCGGCCGATTGCAACCAAAATACGAGGTGCACATCTACATGTTATAGCAGTCCTATATACAAAATTTCAACGTTCTGAGGCTACTCGTTTTTGAGTTATGAGAGATACGTACGTACTCACGTATGTACATACGTTCGTACAGACGCCACGGAAAATTCTCTTCAGAATTAATTTTAAAGCAGTTTTTATTTTTTTTTTGGAGGAAACGAGTCTTTTATTCTGTCCTTACGTACAGATATCACGCAAAAACATCGTTAAATTGCATTCGATAGCGGTCAAAATGGATATTTTCGTTGAAATATGCTGCCTGAAACTTTTCGTGATTACAATACTTCGTACAAGGAAGTAAAAAGGACTTAATTCCAACCAAACGAATTTCAGATTAACAAACGTAAAAGAAAATGATTACAAAGTTTAGTAATTAATTAAACATTTTAATAGAAGCAAGCTCATGCAATTACTCATTTTCCTTTTTGTAATCTTTCAAGCTATATTTTTCATGAAAAAATTACCATTAAAACTTTATAAAAGAGATTAATGAATTAATTACCTTTATTAGTTTGTAAGTTTAAAATTCTATTATCTGCTATAAGAAACATTAGTTTCGTAATTTTGAGTTTTTGAATGCTTAAGTCTTCTTACTCACTTTTTTACCACAAATGTATTAGTTAGTTCAAAAATATGAAATACAAAAGTAAAAGTCCTCATTCCTTCCTGCACTCGCAACTCATTATCACAAAAAGTGTTTAAAATTTCAAAGACATGTATGTCTGTGATTTTTTGTAGCTGCCTTTTATCTGCAACTATATTTGCGACGATGATGATTTTAAAGTGTGAAGTTTCTGAACCATTTTATTTTCCGGAGACGTTTTTCTCCATTATGTTTTAGTCTGTGATGTTTCCACCTTGCTCTCTTTTCTCCCGCGATGTTTTGTACGACAACGTTTTCAATTTGCGTTGTTTTCTCCGTGACGTTTTCGTTCACGTTGGTTTCGCCAGTAAAAAAAAAAATAAAAAATAAAAAATAAATAAAAAAGACTTTTGATCCATGTAAAAATAAGTTAAAATGTAAGACCAGCACACATATGTTATCTGTGATGGCATTTCGAAACTATTTTTGAATATTTTTGAAAAAAGGGAAGAAAAAAATTCTGAACTCTTTCAGATTTTATAATGCGCTTAAAGGGGCGTTTTTTTCTTTCCTACAAACATACATGTTTCGAGAGCATTTGGGTTAATGTCCCTTTAGGATAAAACTATTAAAAAAATAGCATATCTTTAGAATTTCCAGTAGACAGACTCGCGCATTGGAGATTATTTTTTTTCCGTACAATGTTGCTAATGCTGGCTTTGAAGTCGTTGAGTTTTTTAATAAAAAATTCATTAATATGAAATAGACCAATAAAACAAATTAGAAATTCGGGCTCTCAGGCCCATATTCGGGTGAAGGATTACGTATTCAAAATTTCATAGCTCTAGCTACCTCTATTTTTTCACAATGCGAGAAACATACATACATTCATGCAGATTCTTAATTGTTTAATTTCTTTAAATATAATAGAGGGCGATAATATTTGGTGGCAACAAACTGAAAAGTGAAACTGACATTTATAGCGGACCGACGCAACATGCTGTGTCGAGAGTTATAGCCCTTCTATGCTAACTCCCTAAAAACTACTAATGGAAGAAGAAAGTTCTATTGCTCTTTGTCGATACTGAAATATTAATCATAATTTTCGATTAGCGCTTTTTATAAAACTAACAAACCGAGAAAACGAGCTTTCAGTTAGTATGATAATAAAATTTACGTTTTGTTTGCAATTTTTAATATGTAGGAATTCAGTATCGAAAATTAAAGCTAGAATCTAAATCTCTTTTCTTTCTTTTCTCTTTCTTTTTTTCAGAAACGAAATCTCTTTTCTCTTTAAAATTTGATCAAAATCAGCTGTAACCATTGGAATCTGAAATAGTTCGTCTAATCTATCTCCATATTATTTTGTAACTATCTTCATAGATTAGCTCTAGCCGGTTAGATATCGTAGTTCCAGCAGAATTAAGGTAATTGGTTACTGCGTGAACTTTACATGATTTTCTCATATGTAATGTAAATATGAACCACAGAGGCTTCCTCCTTACAAGCAAATAGTCCTTGTATCAAAATCGTAAAAACAACCTTATATTTAGCGTAAGTAACTTACTTACTTATGCTAAATACAAGGTTACTTACTTACGCTAAATACAAGGTTGTTTTTACGATTTTGACTGTCACATTAGCGTGTTTCTCTTCTAGTCTAGTCCTTGTATTTGTCAAGAACAAAATCCAATCCAGTCTAGTTGGTTGCTCATGTGATTATTTCCATGACTGAAAACAGAAATTGAACCAAGTTTTGAACTTTTAAAATGAACTGATGGAAATGGAAAATTTGCTTTCTATATTTCTCAAATCCGGTGAAAAATGCACCATACCTTTTTCAAAGAACAATAAATGTATTCTTCTCTTTTGAACTTTATTTTACTGCATGTCAGTTTATTTCTTTGGAACTATTTCTATGCTACACTGCATTATAGCTTCATATATAGATAAAATAAAAAATATATCTTTTCAACACAAAGTTTCATTGATTTTTTTTTTTTTTTTTTTTTTTTTTTTTTTTTTTTTGTCTTCTGAGAAATTTTCAGCAGTTACGAAATTTCCGAAAGTGCAAAATGAAAGCAAAATCCATTGACACGTTTAATATTAGGTTCTCATCTGAAAAGCGGTCCCAATTCATTCTTTGCTGAAAAGAACTTATACGATTTCAGCTATTTTAGGAATAAATACAACAAATGCTTTAACTTGTAGTGTTCCTTTGATTCGAAATCTCTCCCAGTTAGCGCATCTATGAGCGAAGCCCCGAAAAGTGTGTTATTCCCACAGTTTATTGTTTTCAGACTTTAATTTGAATGGTTCACATCGTGAACAACCGAGAATCCATAAAAATTACATTGTCCGCTGTGTGTTAGCGATTTAGGTTCTAAACTTGTCACTGATTTGTTTTGCTACAAAAGAATAAACCGACGAGATGTGAAATTGGGGTACTTTCTGCTTCCTAAATTACTATATGGCTGATAAAGCTTGCTTAGTTCTTTCAAACAAAATAAGATAGCAGCAAGAATGCGTATTTCTGCTATGTATTAACTTCAAGAAATACACGTAATAACGTTTGCTTCGCTATATTTCTCATTTTAC
The DNA here is from genome assembly GCF_044657685.1 of Stegodyphus dumicola. Classification (NCBI taxonomy): domain Eukaryota; kingdom Metazoa; phylum Arthropoda; class Arachnida; order Araneae; family Eresidae; genus Stegodyphus; species Stegodyphus dumicola. The sequence continues at coordinate 173,591,162 of NC_140774.1, read as the reverse complement.
AATTAAACTATGCAAAGCATTTTAGAAAGCTATTAATATAGATTACAGAATTAATGTTATTTTCAGACACATAAAATCCTGCATGCGATCAATTTTTCAAATAAAAATGGTGGATTGTTAATTTCCTAATATGACATATTCCATTCAAACGTTTTGTGTCTTAAATGTTCTGTTTCTAAGACCCTTCTGTTTCTACGGGTTATGATTCTGTTTTATAACCCTTATTCTTCCCTATCTTTCTACATCGTAATTTCCGAAACAGACTTTTGTAGTATCGGAAAAGGTATTTTATTACATTCCGCTTGAACAGCTTTCTAAAGTCCAAGGAGGGTTATAGATCGACATTTGCCCAATCTGCTTTTTTAAAAGTCCAAAATCCCTAAATTCCCTCGATGATTTTGCGTCAGTGGATTTACTAGGAATATGAGTGAAGTGTTTGGCGTTGATACCCTTTTTATTCTCTTTTTTTAGTCCAAAGGGACTTTGTCCCTGAAGGACTATTGTTTTCCTTTTGCGACTTTGCGTTGGTTCACTATAAATGTCCGTTTCACTTTTCATACTGTTGCCACCAAATGTTAAAGTCCTGAATTATATTTGAAGAAATTAAATAATGAAAAATCTGCACAAATTGTATGTATATTTCTTGCACTGTGATAAAACAACGGTACATAGAGCCATCGAATTTTGAATGACGTAATCCTACCGCGAATATGGGCATGCGGAAGCCCAAATTTGAAATTTCGAATTTGTTTTATTATGGATTTCGTATTTTGTAAAACTTTAATGAATTTTTGATTAACAAACTCAATGATTTCAAAGCGAGCAATGGCTACGTTGTACAGAAAAAAAAAACATTTTTATCTTCAGCGCGCGAGACTCTGTTTTGGAAATTCTAAAGATATGCTTAATTTAAAACTATTTTGCGATATTGCTCTTAAACTTAATTTTGTGGTTTAAGTGCGAAGAACGTGATATTTAATAAATAAAAGTACCAAAAAAAAACGTTGAAAAAACGCCCCTTTGGATGTAATTTAAAATCTGGAACCTTTCAGGTTTTTTTTTTTTAATTTTGACGTGTGGCTACTTGGTTTGTCTTTATGGACTTCTGCTATTTGATGGTTCTGAGGGTAAAAAGAAGGTCTTTCATATTTGGAAGTTTGGGTCTAAAATATGTTCCTGATAATATGTAGGAGTTGATCTTAACATTTTTCTTCACTCTCTTTATTTTTAATTTGCCGTTATATGAAAACTCAGTAGCAATCGTAAATCGCTTTGAAAAACTTTCTTTTGATTTTTTTAACCATGTTTTAAGATTTTTTCTCCTCTTTTATGATAATAAATGGGACTCTTTTTATTGTAGTTATGTATTACTTTTTATTGCAGGTGTATTTAACACCCAAGATTCATCTATTGTAATAGTGTTTTTTCATTTTTGCTGGGACAAATATTTCTCATAAAGAATTCTGCAGCGCATTCCGCGTTCGGCGATATATCTTGCAGAAAGACGATGCGCATTATGTTTTCTCGCCTTTCTAATATTCAAATCCGCATCCATCACTTTGTTTGCAATTGACACTGAGAAGTTTAAGGATTTTTCAACCGTCTTTTGACTTGACGGATTTTCTTTTAACGTCAAAGATCTCACCTTTGATACATTCGAAACATACTCTATTCGGAATAATTTTTCCACTTGAAGACAACACTGACTTTTTTCCTGTCTTGTTGACAATATAGCTTTAGATATCGAAACGTCAGAGCTTTCACGGCGTTTTTTAATAACTAGACGCTAATAATTTTCTTCAAAAAGAGCACAAACATAGCCTTCCCTCCACTGCTTCTTTAAAAGCGCCATTTTGCATGAAAACAAAACTGTCAAATAGTAAACGATAATTTAAACTTTCAAATATATATTTGCAATTAAAAAGATTTCGCAGAAGATATTTTTTACAGCAAAGCAAAGTCGTCTAAAAAACGTGCGAACTGCTTCTGTACTTTGCAAACTTCCAAAAGGCTTATTTTTTAAATATTAATGGAAAATTTAATATGTGAACCTGGTCGTGTTAGTAGGCAGGTCTATATCTAAATTTTTATGTTTATTTTCATTGCATAAAGGTAAATTTTAAATCAGTATTTAAAATATAAGTTCCGAAAATTTAAATGCTAAAAAATAAAAATATAAAGCATATTTTCCCTTCTTAGATCTTTACTTTTTATTACAATGTTTCTTAACATTATATTAAATACACACTCATCATTTGATTATTAGGTACAGCTCCCCGGATTTATGCCTGGACCAAGACTATGATTGAAAACCAAGGGCAAGAAACGAAGCTGACATGTCGAGCAAGTGGACACCCAAGACCTACCATAGAATGGTTCGATTCTCGAGAAGAGGAATTGGGAGTCACGGGTACTTCAAAGTATGAGGTAAAGAACAACATACTTTTTCCAGCGAATTATTAACTGTGCAGCATAACGCTGCTTGTTAGTTACAGAATTACCCCAATTCTGCATACGTCAGTTTTCTATACTTTTTTCTCTTCTATTCATAAAATCTATTGTTTAGTCCTTGAGAAGACCTTTATCAGATTTTAATTCTATAGGAGTCTAAGACATTGCTTGTCGCTTTGGTTTATCATGCATCAGTCACAAAATGAAAGCCTTGAAATTTCTTACCTCTTTCACAGAGAAGTCGCCCGAGTATTCCGACTTCGGCAGGTCGCCTGAGCGCCTGCGTTCATTTTTTACCTCATGAATTTCCCCATCACCTTAGTGCATGGTTCATTGGTTTCGCGAGTAGTTCAATGGCATGCCAATCATTTTAAGCCACTTCCATCTCCTTTGTTTATCGTGAACGTTTAGCTACTGATGCTCGCACTTGCAATCCTGTTCTAGGAGAAAACTGCACACATTGGGTGAAGCCGCACAAAGATCTCCAAGAGAGAAGTAATCACTTCACTTAAGTAGGTGATTGTTAACGCTGTAGCATTCTACTTGGCAGGGGGGAAAGAAATCCATTCCAACATAAATTCGTCTACACGGGCGTTTTAAATGTTTGAGGGAGATAGATTTTGACCTTTCTCGGTGGTAAAGGTTTGAAGAATGTGAATTTAAAGTCAAGAAGAGAGAAAATTAATATATTATCTATTGCTAAGTAATGGTCTTTTAATCATTCTTTTAGTATTAATTTCTCTAAAAACGTTTATACGTTAGTGAATTAGATTTCTTTAAAGCCTTTTACTTTTATCAAAACCTATCAATTTTAATTATTGATTCTAATTACAGTTCCCTTATTTCAACATATTTAAAAGATTATATTTTATATATATAACAATTTATTTTTATATATATTTTCTTCAAAATATCGTATAATTCTTTCATACCTTCCTTTTTCTTTTTCTTTCGTTTAATTACATGTCAGTATAATTACTGTTTTTTATTGCTTATTTTATTTTAATGGCGTGTTTCCATCAAAATGAAGTAATACATTTCTTGAAGAACAGGGTAACCCTTCATATTCCCTCGAAACGCATTTTTATATATATATATATATATATATATATATTTAATGCTAATTTAAGATTAAATTTTGTCTCTTCTTAAAATTCAGACTATCGTGCTTCTCTTTTATCTATTATTTTGAGTATTAGTATGCGATTTGAGTAATGTTTAAATAAATTTATATCTCATGATTTATAATATTAGGAACACATGTATTTTTAAGTTGTTATATATCAGTTATGTAAAGACAGAAGTAATATATTCGGATAGTTATGATATATAATTATATTTTCGTAGATTTTGCCCAATGGTGATCTTGTAATTCGCGATTTGACGTGGAGCGACATGGGAAATTACATCTGCATTGCTTCAAATGTTCATGGTACTGCCAAAGAAGAAATATTTTTATATCCAGCAGCTGTAAGTATTCAATAAACATTTCTGTGTGTTTTATATCATTTTTATATGCAAAATATCTTCATCTGCTATGTTTAAATTACTAAAAAGAAGAATTAAATTAAACTTTAGCAATAGGACGGTGTACACATTTTTTTTATTTAAATAATTTTTTAATATTTTAATGAATCAAAGCTCCATTTTAGCGATCTCTTTCAAGAGTTTCAAGTAATATTCATGCCATTTAAAGCTAATGCAAAACACAATTGCCCGTATTTACGTAAACATTTCGATTTTTGGAAAATCAAACAATTAATTTCAATGATTACTTGTGACAATTACCTCTGTAAATTAATATATCATCTCTAACTCAATAAATAGTTACAAGATGCTGAAAAAAAGCAAGTGGTGAAGCTGCACCAAAACAAAAAGGTAGAAAATCTTCGCTTGAAAATTTAATAGATGAGAAATTTATTGTATCCAATCACTTGCATATGGCTACCTGATAAAAAACGATTAGGACTGAAAAGCGCTAATGAACCAGTTTGTTCTTTCTAGCAGCGGTATTAGTTTAAAGGTACATGAAAAGATTATATGCTGTTTGTTTAATAGTGTGGAATGACAGACATGAAAACTAAATTTCAGCTGATGGATTGGATTGGATTATTCAATTACGGCAAAGCACACGAGGGCTAGCTGCCTAAAGGGAGGGATGCCTTCGTGGAGGACTTTCTAAGGGAAACTGGCTCGTATACACGTTACACATGGGGAAAACCACGAAAGCGCCCATGCAGCTATCCCGTTCGCGTGATTCGAACCTCGGACCGAACTACCAGTGTTCGGCGTCTTTACCGCTCGACCGCTGGTGGGCCAATTTCAGCTGATGAAGTAATGTCTTATATGTTTCATATTATTGGGCATATTTAAAAAACATGCATAAAAGTTTTGCAAAGAACATAAGATGCATCGGTTTTTTAAAGCTGACTATCTGGTATAATAATGTAGTTTCGAATATCATCATGAGTCCTAACTAAGATATTTTTAAATGATTAGGGGAAAATTAATAGTTTGTAGTACAAAAATTAGATTTTTTTTCATGTGTTTAAAACCGCTTAATCTTTTCACCAAGGTGGGAGCTAGGGTAAGGTTTCTTAAGTCGTACCCTTTAAGAAAAGATAGATATAAATAGTAGGATTTATTAAAAAAATAATAATTATGTGGGGTAATAATATCTTGTGTTGTTCTTGCTGATATTTATTGCAATAAAATTCCATACAGTCTATTCTCTTGGACAAAAATTAATAAAATTTATGAACACGAACTTGTTACGTCTTAAACAACCAGTATTTTAAGTCGTACCATCTATAGCTTAAATTGTACTACGTTTAAAATTGGAGAATTTTAATAAAACTTTCTTTTTCTCTGTTGATTTATTTATACAATTAATTATAACAATGATCACAAAGATGCTTTTTCATTTCCTTATCAACTCCAGCGCATTAGTTGCGTACCCATCCTTTGCATTTTAGGCACTGAATCATATTCTCTTCGCGGTCTTCTTCATAAATATTACAGGGAGATGAAGACAGTGTGAAACAATATGGTTGACTGGGGACAACTCGTTCTGACAAAAGAGGCGCAGTTGGCGTGATATTACGCCTAATATTTAAAGGATACGACTTACGCAGCCTTACCGTATATATTTCACCAAGGCTCAATAATCTCCCATACGTCTATACTCACTATAAAGCACATTAATGGTAGAATAACCGTTATCTACTTCATGGTTAAATGCCTGCATTTGCTATTCTTTTGATACTTCTTGTGGTTCTGTTTTACTTTTCAAATCAACACGACAAACGATCTATCAGAGTGTAATATTAGAAATTGAATAAAGATTAAAATTCAAGAAACTGCCTCAAAAAATAACTGGACGGGCTCTTTTTGCCCTTTCATTTATGGACGTCCGCATAAAGTATATGATAACAATGGTAACCATATTGAAAGTTCTGCAAACAATATTGATTCAATAAAGAATATTATTATCAGGTTAATTTGGACATCATCGTAGCGCCATCTGAAGATGCCAGAATGCCCTGAAAGGCTGCTCATAATTATGGATATGTAGTGTAAGAATTCAATACTCACTGTTGCCTCTACACTTATACCTACCTGTTTTTACGAAAGATTTCAATAATAACTGCAACTAACGAAATCTTTTTAACGATACAACGGAAGTACCATGCACGGTTCATGTTATATAATAAAAATTAATTAGGTGATAATTATATGCTAGTAAATAATATAAATGCTAGTAAATAATATAAAGAATGAAACTGCTATGCACAATTCAGCTTCCAAAGTGAAAAGACTATTGAAAGTAATACTGTGGCTTCTAAAGAGAAACGGACTGTGGAAAAAGAAGTAATTGATAATTCGTCAATCTTTAGTGTTGCCATTTCTTTTTTGTTTTGATATTAGAAGCATCTGTAGCAATTTGTTTTACTCTAACTGCATTCAGCACTTTCTTAGCAGCAATACCATCTTAAAAAGTAGTATCCTAGTACTTTGTCATATAATTTTTCTGATATTCAATGCACAGTGAATATTAAAAACTGCATTTAGTGATTTTTCCTTTTGATCGACAGCCATATTTAGCAATATTTTACAATTTAACATCAAATCCTTTTTGTGATGTTGATGGTAATGAAAAATGAATGCATTTTCATTTTGAACATCACGTTACGTTACCATTATGTTACCTTATAAATTCTTCCTCTGCTCATTTAATAAACCTCACAGACTAGCAAATTTCCAAATTTAAGACCTGTTTCTATCGACGCAAATATGATTTGTGATTAGTTTTTTGAAAATACATTATAGTAATTATAATGATTGTACATTAGTTATAGCAAACTGAACCTTTGAGGAAGACAAATAACTGATGATGACAAATTTCTTCTAAGCTTTTTAAATGAAGAGAGCATATTCAGAATGTAAAACGTTTTTCGTCCCTAATACTAGTTCATTTTGTGTATAATCTAATTCCGAGAAACGTTAATAAATACAATTGAATTTCTGTTAACCAGGCGAAGTCTGGAAGTTTTTATCAAACGAAGTCTCTGTTATCCGAGACAGCAATTAGTTTAAAGAAATCTTTGGGAAACCATGGTAACATTACAAGCGAAAGTCTAACATTCATAAATTATGTCAATGATTATTTTTTGGCTTTTCTATCAGTGATGTGCTATTAAGATAAGAGATATAGTCATTAGTCTCTCACTAATAATGAAATTATTGTTAATGATGAAAGCAATACACTAATTGACAATGAATTTGAAGACATTTTCAAAAGAGGTTGAAATATAATATCGCAATTTCTTCCCAATCAATATCCCAAAATAATATCCCAATAATGTCTTCTAATGAAACAAATGTAGAAAACAGTTACACACGTTTTCAAGTTTTAAGTGGGGAGGTTCCATTAAGGAGAAACACTACAAAAACTCCCATGCAGCTAGCCCGTTCGCTTGCTGGGTCAAACTATGATGCGAGCATGCAATGCACAAACTATGATGCACAATAATGCTATGCACAGTAATAATGCACTCTCCAGCGATATTACTGTTTAGGCATTGGTTATCACATCTACTAATAAATGAGTTTGCTAAAAATGTTAATTATAGTACATACATTTAGACTTGCAAATAAACTTGCAGAAAAATCTTGTTGAAAGAGAAACGTGCAGGATTTCAGATTTGTTCTATATTAACCGAGGTTTCAATTATTCGAGGTAGTCACGGTCTCTTTCATCTGGGATAATCGAGGTTTTACTGTTTTTATTGATGCATACGTTAGAGTTCGAAAAACTGAAAAATCCTATATTCCTAATCGACTGTCTGAGAAAGGACTGTATTTGAAATCTCCGCTTTGCTGCAAGTATTGTCTGTCAGCTGGAAAAGCAAATTTACGGTCTTTTAAATCCCTGAAAACCCCTATACCGACAACGCTAAACACAAAAATCTCATTTTAGTAAATGTTAGGAAACACAATAAATAAGCCATAAAAATTTTTAGATACTTGTGAGCAGTAGTTCCTAAGAAAAGGTACATCGAGTACAAAAAAATCACGTTCGGGGGAAAAACGCATTTTTATGTAAAAATCATTATTTATCAAAGCATTAAATGACAAATTAAAACTAAATTTTTTTACAGTTCTAATTTTCATACAGGTTAAAGAATGGTATTTTTAGAAATCTAAAAGTGTAGAGAATTTGAAAATGCAGAAATCCGCATGCACTATTTTTTTGAAAGTTTTTGGCTTCCGACACCCCTCCAGTAATTATGCGTATGTAAATTTCACATCCTAAATTTAAAATATATTTGCATTGCATTTAAAGTAAACATTTTTTAAGTTTATGGCAAACTGTCGAAGAGAAGCACTCCTAACCGATCTCATTATCTGCGCTCTGATTTTATTTCATTATTTTTATGCGAAGGCTTTTGAGATATGTAAATAATTTCGACTCTGCTTTAATGACTACTTGATTTATTAATAAATAACAGTTTATAACTAAAATAAGTTTTAACCGTTTTGCTATAGATAAAATAAGTGTTCCATGTGGAACACTTCCTTGTACGAAGTAAATGAAGTATTATAATTGCGAAAAATTTCGCGTATCGTATTTCCACAGAAATATTCATTTCGACCACTCTCAAATCCATTTGAATGGTTTTGTGCGTAACATCTGTACGTACGGACAGAATAAAGGACTCTTTTTTTTTTGCCAAAACGTGTTGTAAAATGGATTTAAAATGCATTCAGATGCGGTTTTTTGTGACGGCTGTATATATCTGGTATAATTCGAAAATGATTATCCGTAGAACGTTGAAATTTTGTGTATGGGACTGCTATAACACTAGTTGTGCATCTCGCCTTTCAACCACACCAAACATATATATATATATATATAATAATTTATTTCCTAAACAATATTGATTAATTGATTATATTATCTCCTAAGTATAATTAAAGTAGAATTATTTTAAAAGAGTGAATCCATATTGGTAAGTTATATTTTGAAAGATGTTTTGAAAAACTTGAAAGTAAAATGTTAATAATGTTTTAACGGGGACTGGAATTAAATCATCATGAAGAACAAAATTTCAATTGTAAAAGCAAATGTAAAAGCAATAATGACAATTTCCAATGTTTAATTTTTACAAATAATATAGAACTCAAATGCATAAACATGAGGGTGTCGGGGACGGTTACTCGAGTTTTTTCGGATTTCTCTACAGAAATTAATTTTTACTCCAAACTGAATTGGCTAAAATGCTTCATAAGAATACGTTCTTTGAGTATCAGCATTGATTCGTAATCCCTTCTATTCGCGGAAATATTTGGCCTGACTAGAATTGCCGGTTTGGCTTTACCTTATAACTCGAGTAAAGACGAAACACCTTCGTATTTACGTATTTTTATTAATTATTGTTCATTGAACGGGAGTTGGTTTGTTCCCCTTGAAAAGTCAACTAATTTCCGATCAATGACAATGATTACTTGCTTTTACAATTGAAATTTTGTTCTTCGTGATGATTTAATTCCAGTCCCCGTTAAAACATTATTAACATTTTACTTTCACGTTTTTCAAAACATCTTTCAAAATATAACTTACCAATATGGATTCACTCTTTTAAAATAATTCTACTTTAATTATACTCAGGAGATAATATAATCAATTAATCAATATTGTTTAGGAAATAAATTATTATTAACAAACTTTGCAGCAATTGCGCAAGTAGTAGTAACTTGTTTTTGCACTAAATGAATTTAAGATCATACAACATTATATATATACAGGGGTTGGACAAAAATATGGAAACACCTATAAAAAAACATGTTTCTTTGCTTAATATGGTGTAGGAAACCCGTTGGCATCCAAAACAGCTTGCAGTCTTCTCGGAATGGATAAATACAGTTCCTGTATGTTTGCCAAGGGAATATTATACCATTCTTCCTGCAAAACGATGGCAAGTTCAAATAACGATGTTGGCGGTGGATAACGAGAACGCACTTTCCGTTCCAATGTAGACCACAAAGGTTCGATAATATTCAGGTCTGGTGACTGTGGTGGCCAGGAGAGATGGGACAACTCATCCTCGTGCTCAGAAAACCAGTCCTGGACAATGTGAGCTGTGTGAACAGGGGCTTTGTCGTCTTGGAAGACACCATCACCATCGGGGAAAGTTTGTACCATGGGATGAACTTGATCGGCCAAAATGTTCACATAAGTCTTGGCAGTCATGTGCTCTGACACAGTTATCATGGAGCTAGCAGAGAACCACGATATGGCTGCCCAAACCATAACAGAACCCCCGTCATGTTTCACTCTTGGCAACAAGCAGTCTGTATTATAGGCTTGAGATGGCGTTCTCCAGACGTAAACTCGGCCAGAAGTGGGAAACAATGTGAAAGAAGACTCGTCAGACCCTATTACTCGCTTCCACTGCTCTATAGTCCAGGCTTTATGACTTAAACACCACCTTTTCCTGTTACGGGCATTAGCATCACTGATGAGTGGCTTCTCAATTGCAGCACGGCCAGCAATTCCCTGTTTATGAAGCTCCCTTCTAATTGTTTTGGTACTCACAGGGTTCGGTAACACAACATTCATTTCAGCAGTAACTTTTGCAGCTGTGGTCTTATTTTTCGTCACAATTGCCCTTAATGATCGTCTGTCACGATCACTCAGGACACACTTTCGTTCGTGCTGTGATTTAGCAGATGATGTTTTTACGCTTTTCAAATATGCGGAATAAATCTTCGATACAGTACCTCTTGAAACACTAAACACCTCTGCTATCTTGCTTACGGAAGCACCTACCATACGTGCTCCAACAATTTGCCCACGTTCGAAGTCTGTTAACTCTGACATAATGCAATGACAACCTCACATAACAGTACTCCGACAACAACTGAACTGTTTAGCACATTTACGAAGTTGTATAGGTGGCGTCAGTAGTCAAAAATGCCAGCGCCACCTACATATTCCATTAAAATCAATCTTTCTGTATGTCCTCTTATCCACACATCCTCTTATCCAGCTCGGAGAACTCTGTTTTTTATTTTTATATGCTGGTAAATTTTGCACTTTGCTGTTTGTTTTTTCTGAAAAACATACCGACTCACTCTAATCTACTGATAAGAAACTAATTAATATGATTTAAAATTATGTGACAAATATCAAAGGGTTGGTAACGATATTTAAATATTCAGTACAGTTATCTTATTTGTTCTATCTTCCGCAGCGGAAAGAATTGTCATGATCAGTTGAAGCTTTTTTTATACAGAAAAAAATAGATATTATAATGTCTTTGGTAATGCAATTTTCTAATTCTGATTTTTAAATTATAAAACCAAAGACAATCTTCAAATACATAAGAGAGAAATATGGAGCCGATTTTCATTTCGATTCATTTATTGAACAACTTTTAATGTTCGAAACCGCCTGAATGATCAATATTCTTATAGGGTAACGTAACATGATATGAAAAATAGAAAACTTAAGCTACGCACGATTCTAACCTCAAAACATGCAGAGTTTTCTGACATTTCTTAAAGATTTATTAATTATACAAACTTATGCGTTATTCTAAAGCAGTTATAAAATTAAAACGTGCTTCCGTAATCCTGCAGTATGTGAAAATATTTGCAGAATTTTCAGATAACAAATTTTTCAAGTATTTTTTGGCTTTATTACATCATTCCTAACTTAAATAATACTTATTCTTTTCAGATCGAAGCATGAAGATCACATGAAGTAACGGAATATCTTCAATGAAAGTTAAGAAGAAGAAAGCGTAAGATTCTATTGAATCTGGCTTACAGCAGGCTAAAATTAAAAAACAAATTGTAACTCAGTTCTTTTCCCACTTCTCTCATGGACATGTTTTCAAGAACTTAAATTTTGTATTTATTATATTTTGATTTCATATTTGTATACCATTATTGTACATACATCAGTTTCAATAAAACCTCAGACTATTTGGTGATATTTGTAGCTTATGACTCAGCTGTACGAAATGTTACATTATAAAACATTACGTTAAATACAGAATTAATGCATGATCTCTGCATCAGTACTCTCTGTCACAAAAGGCAATTATTACGAGGTATAATCCATTTAACAGAATAAAAGCATAGTTAATAAATATCATTGTCATTTTTTATCAAATTTGTTCGTTAAAATTTCCCAAGTCAGTACTTATTCTGAGAAAGTTTATGTTCTGCAGACGGTTTGATAAGTTTCCCTTATTATACGAAAATAGAGCTTTCCTATGAAACTCTTCATATTATGGAATGACTCAAACGATAACGTACGAATGATATCAAATAGCACATAAAACCTCAAATCAAAAATGATACCTAAACACGCAATGTATATGCATTAGAAACAAAATTTAACAAATTGCCCGCAATTCATTAAATAAAAATTAAGAAATTGCCTGCGATTTGTTAAATATACGTATAGAATTCTATATAAAAAAAGCGTCCGTGCGTTTGTCTTTCCTACAAATCTACAGTTTTATTCCAATCTTGATGAAATTTCGCACACTTGACCTTCGAAACAATATGAAGTTCACTGTTAACATAAAATTTCGGAAAACCAGCCCACGAACCCCCCCCCCCCCCCACTCAGTGCTTTCACATTAGAACGGTGCATTCACGACTCCTGTCGTACATAAACATTACCACTCTTAGTTTCACGTCCCCATTGCTGTTTTTATGCTATCAGTGGAAGTTATACTGTGAAGAATATGAATTGTCGTTTAGTTAAAATCAAAAGGTTGGTGTAACATTCGTCTGCAGTCATCTATTCTTCCAAGACTTAGACGATAATTCGATACTTCGTTTTTCAGTAGGGTTCATGCTCCCAAAACACACAAGAAGACTCTACAGTACATGCTAAGTGAAGAATTTATAATTGTGTTTTTATTAAAAATATATATTAATATTTCTGCACAGTTTCAGTTTTGAAATCACGTCACCGGTTTCAGGTTCACGTCGCTGTTGTTGCGTTCCCGCTGTCAGTTCAATTGTTACATGGCACAAAGTTCGTTTACGCTTTAGAACAGTATTGAACCTTTAAATAGAATTTATGTGCACGCTATATCAGCTGTGAATATTTCGAAAACCGTGAAAAAATTGGCCATTTTGTAATTGCTCAGTGGATGGTAATTTTCCAAACAAAGACATAATGGATAACAAAACAATCTCAATTCTTAAAATAAACAATCGACGAATAGATATTATTTCATAATTACATAACAAGCTTATAAATAGTTCCGAGCCACTCTGATACCTTCTCTTCCACTGATTTATTAAAGGATACGGAGCAAGCTGTGCATTGCTCGACAAAATTTTTAAATGCTCTTTGAGCTTCCAGGAGTACTGCCCCACAAGTTGACTTTAAATAAAGGATCTGGTACCATACTATATTGTAATATCAACCCGCTAAAGCTGCGCAACGGAATAAAACTCACCGTGAAGAATCTATTGCAGAAAGTAATAAAGGTCACCATAATCATGGGGTATGTCGCAGTTGAAGATGTATTCATTCGTGGTATTCCATTCGTACCGAGAGATTCAAGTATGACCTTCGATTTAAGGCGACAACAGCTTCCATCTGGCTTGCATTTGCTATGGTTATCAACAAGACAGAGGGGCAATGCTGAATTTCTATTTATTTTGTCTGTAAGTGGACTGGCACTTTCTCAACGTTGGTTGAAAAGGAACAGAAAGCTGAAAGAGGACCTGAGAAAATCAGTTTAGGGCCACCAGTTTGACATATATGGTATAGAACCATCTACACCTCAACAACAGGCGTGTGAGCATGCGACCTTTACATTCTTTCCCAATTAAAGGGCGACTGGGGAAATATAAGAAATTCCGTCGGCCAAAGCAAAATGATGATAAGCTGCCGTCCACCTCATTTTAGTTAGGACACCACTGTAAAAAAGCTGACTTTTTGGTGTAGAAAACTAAGAAAATTAGTTACATCTTTGCCGGAGTTTAATCTACAAATCTTCTGCTTTCTGATTTGATGTGCTATACATTACGTATGGAAAAATGTGATAATTCCTTACAATTTAAAGTTTACTTTTAAATTTGCACACTTTCAGAAAAATTCAAAAATTGGAAAACCTGGAAATTTTTCTCATGTCATTAATTCTGCACTGATTATTTGTTGAATCTAGTTTTTTCCTTGTTGTTTGATTTTTGTTGAGAAAATGAAAAACATTTGTTAAATCAAAATTTGGCCTTTAAAAAAAGCTTTTTGTACAGTGCAATTGCACCTTTCAGCACTGTAAAGATAGCCAGAACATCTGCACCATTCAATATGGCAATTATTTTGGAATGGGCCGGATACTGCAGTTTGAATCTGAGTATTTACAAATTTTATGTCTGTCTCCCTCAATAAAGGATAAGATTTATAATCTACTAGCAGCTTCGCTGCCAGCCTTCGTCTGGCTTTTAAATGTACCGGAGAAATAGCTGAAGGGAACACCAAACGTTAAATTTAAAAACTGCGTAGAATTTTACTCTGCAGAACAACTTCATAAAAAAACGTTATTATGTATAACACAATTACAATGATATAAGCAATATTCCTTAATACAAATATTAATTAGCCTAATAAATAAATTAGCCAACTTCCCTTTGCAAAATCTTAAGAACTCAAAGGGTATAAAGGAGGTTAAGAACTTTGTTTCCTAAAACAATCGCTCAAAAGTTTTCAGTATCTTCAAAAAAGTGAAATGAGCAATAAATAACATAAAAGAATACAAAAAACAAAACATTCTGAAAAGCAAAGTATAATTAATGATATTTTATCTTATATTTTCAAGAGAAAAAAATTACAATGAAATAAGCTTTATCCCTTAATATTATTATTAATTATCCTAATAAATATATTAATTATCCTAGTAAAAAAATTAACCAACTTTTCGTTGAAAAAAAAAAATCATGCAAAACTTTTCAATATCTTACAAAGAGTGAAATAAGCAAAAAATAACATGAAAGAAACTCAAAAAACAAAAAATTCCGCGCAGAATTTTACTCTACAGAACAACTTTATCGAAAAAAAATCAATAAAAATGTATTATATTGTAAGGATCTTAAGTTTTAATAACGTTTATTTTTATTTTGAATCTTTACTATCACTTCTTATTTTCTACTTCCGGCCAGAATTATAAGCGTTAAGGTTTTTATGCAAAGTTGTCTGGCGAACGCCAAGTATTTAAGTTGTGGCTTTTTGCCAAGCGAGAGAGAGGAAGCAGTTGAGTCAAAGCAGGCCGCTTACCTTAGAAGTTACGCAGTTGCTGTTTGCCTTCCAAGCCAGAGGTTTTAATCCTCCTGATAAATTTAAACGTATTGTAGTGTTCTCAGTTATCTGTACTACATACGCCTTCCTGTTAATATAAGGCCATTCTTCCACGTTTATTAAAGTTAAATTAGAGTTTAGTTTTATTTTTATACTTTTACGTTAGACCCCAAGTAGCGGGTCAGTGTATTCCGAAGTACGGAAGTTATTGTATATAGAGAAAAATAAAGGGTTTTGTATACCCTTCATGTGTATCCTGTCTACTTACCACAATTAGTGAACATAGCTTTAGTAAGCTCTCTGTTCCGAGTCAGGTCCTTGTATGTTCCCGAAGAAGGTAAGAAGGAACTTTGAACCTGATAGTGGAGCCCAACGAAGAAGAATAACCATGACCGAGTTTCAAGAAGAACCTGTGCTGCCTGCAGAAACGGCTCAGAATCCAGAAATGCCAGCTGCCGCCCTGGAAGGATTTGGTTACATCGTCCAGACCATGCGCGCTTCGATGAAACCAGAAACAACATTTAATGGAAACTCACCGGTAACCAGTTTTTTGGAAAAATTGGATGACCACTTCATGCTCTACCCCGTGCACGAGTTTCAAAAAGTTACCTTAGCTACCAGCGCTTTGAGGGGCCAAGCGCTTAACTGGTTCAAATGTATAGGCAGAAGTCTCTTGCGTCAAGCAGGAAGTCCCACCTATACTTACGAAAATTTCAAGACTGCCCTACTAAAAGCCTTCCCTGTTGTAAGGGATCGTGCGAAATTAGAAACGGAACTTTTCAGTATATATCAACAAAGAATCGAAAACCTCTCGAGCTTTATTTTAAGAAAAATTCACGTTTTCAAGCTCTTGTATGGAAACCGTGCGGATCCTGAAATAATTCAAGTGATTTTGCCGAGGTTACTGCCCCAAGTGCAAGACTTTATTGAATTAAGAAATCCGACTACATTGGAAACGTTATTTGAGCTAGCAATCCAGTTTGAAAGTAGAAGAACGGCGGACGTCGAAAGAAGACGCCAATATCAACAGCGAAACCAATTTGGTACGCCAAGACTACAGCAAACTCAAACACACGGCTACGGAGGCAAAGCGAATCAGTGGGCAAGGAAACCCGAGCATTCAAAAACAGCCGGCGAACGTCGACAGTTCAATAGCAACCTAGGAAAAAAGTCTCAAGGCCAGTGGAAAAAGAAGGAAAGCACGGAAAGGAAAAATAATTTAAACTAAAACGGATTTCTGCTGACGAGAGGGTGCGGAAATCCGAAGGCCACGAAAACCCCTCTTCCTTCAAGTTAAATACAGTAATGGTGAAAAATTTGACTCTTCCGAAGATTGAAGTCTTGGTGAATAATATTCCAGCCACCGCACTCCTGGATACCGGCGCGGAGTGTTCCTGTGTGGCAGACGATTTTTTTAGGAAGTATTTTCGCAAATACCGCATATATAATGCGGATAATACGACAGTGTTAGCGGCGCAAGGAGAAAAATGTAAGTGCGTAGGTAAACTACCTTTGTATATTCGTATCAAGGACGAACAAGTAAAGGTGATGTTTTTTATAGTAAAGAATCTGCAAGCACATTTAATTTTAGGAATAGATTTTCTTTCAGAAGCACAAGCTACGCTGGATTTTAATGAAGCGTCCCTTAAGCTGACAATGAAACCAGTTCGTACAGAAAACGCTGAACCGCCGATGTTAAAACTTGACCACCTCCCTAATGACGAGCAAGGAAGAATCCGACAAGTGGTAAGTGAATTTGCTTCGTTATTTAGTGATTTCCAGGATTTACTCAGGTTACTAACCATAGTATTGACACCGGAGATGCAATGCCAGTTCGTCAAAAACCATACCGGTATGATAAGAATAAGGAAAACATTATAGAATGGCATATTACCGATATGCTACGTAAAAAGATCATAACGCCCATCTCAAGTAGTTATGCCAGCCCGGTGGTTTTATGTAAGAAAAATAATGACTATCCTTTGACGCATCCAAAAGGATGGAGATTCGCTATTGATTACCGTAAATTAAACTCCATAACTAAATATCCGGTATATCCGTTACCGATTATAGAAGAAATTCTAAGGAACATAAAATCAACCAAATTTATGACGACTTTAGACTTAACGACTGGTTATTTTCAAATAGGGGTGAGGCCTGAGGACGTGCCTAAGACTGCTTTTATAACCAAGTCTGGCACTTACGCATTTTTGCGTATGCCGTTTGGCCTTTCAGGGGCCCCGGCAACATTTCAGCGATGCATGGACATTGTGTTAAGACCTGTTCTTGGAAAGTCCACATTTATCTATTTAGACGATATCATTATTACTAGTGATAATCTCGACCAACATGTACAGGATTTAAGACAGGTGTTTTCTTTATTAAATGAGGCCGGTCTAAAAGTTAATGTCGAAAAGTGCAAATTTGCAGCCCCTGAATTAAAATATTTAGGTTACAAAATATCTCAAAAAGGGATCGAGACAGATGAATCAAAAATAATCGCTGTACAAAAGTATCCGACTCCAAACACGGCAAAGAAGCTCTCTTCTTTTCTAGGACTTTGTTCATATTATAGGTCCTTTATAAAAAATTTTGCAGCTATTGCTGAACCATTGTTAAAATTAAAAAGGAAAAAGGCAAGATTCTCGTGGACGGCCGAAGCCAATATAGTGCTTTCGAAAAATTAAAACAAGCATTAACGCAAGCCCCTGTGTTGAAATTTCCTGAAAAGGATGAGAATTTAGAAATTTCAGCGGATGCTTCGGATTATGCGGTAGGAGCGGTACTTTCGCAAAATCAGCAGCCCGTGGCATTTTTTAGCCGAACTTTAAATCAAACACAAAGAAACTATTCCGCGACCGAGAGAGAGGCACTTGCAGTTCTGTTAGCAGTGCAAAAGTTCCGAGTCTATTTTGGAAAGGCGCCGATAACAGTGTACTCTGATAATGCGGCGGTAACTAGATTGTACTCAGGAAAAAATTTATCCCCAAGGTTAATAAGATGGGCACTCAAGCTGCAAGAATATAATCTGGTAATCAAGCATACCCCCGGAAAGGAAAATATCGTAGCAGATGCCCTATCAAGAATTAAAATAGATGAACAAGGGAATACCGTAAAGGTGGCAATTCTCACAGCATGTACAATAAATTCCCGAGAAACTGTAATAACTGAACTGGGTAAGGATCCTGAGTTTGGAAGCATTTATGAGTATTTGAAGGATCCTGAAAATTTTAGCCACCAAGATATTGTGGCGATAAGAAATAGGGCGGCCCATTACGAACTAATAGATAGTCTATTATTTTATACAAAAACTACGAATTCCAACAACGAATTTCGACCTGTTATCCCAGCTAGTCTTAGATTAAATATCCTGCAGGAGCTCCATGACAGCCCTTTAGCTTCTCATGCTGGTATTCGAAAAACTATCCAACGCGTACGCAAGGCAGTCTACTTTCCTGAGCTGCAAAAGTTAACAAGGGCGTATGTCCAGTCCTGCCCAACATGTCAAGCAGTTAATTATATTAATTTCTGCCCGGCCGGGTTTCTAAATAGTATTAAATCCGAATTTCCAAATGAAATAATTGGCATCGATTTATTGGGCCCTTTCCCAAAAAGTCAGTTAAATAAAAGTCGCTATCTCCTTGTTATGGTTGATCATTTTAGTAAATGGACCGAAATTGTTCCCTTAAAACGAGCCTCCGCGAAATTAGTTACTGATTCTATTTTAAATAAATATATTTTAAAATACAGGGCGCCCCTAAAAGTTATATCGGATAATGGTCCTCAATTTGTAATGGGCATACGTCATTTAAAAATGGTCCCGTATCGGCCGCAATCAAATATAGCGGAACGGCTCAATAGAAATATAGTGAAAATTATCCGTAGTTATGTTACAAATTTTCATAAAAGCTGGGATAACTATGTCAATGAATTTGCTTTCGCCCTTAGGACCGCAAAACATGATACAACGGGCAAAACTCCTGCTGAGTTATTTCTAGGCAGAAAGATTATAACACCGTTAGATAAATTATTTTATGTGCAACAAAGAGCCCCAGAATTTAAAATGGGTGATATAGAAAAACTAATTAAGGAAGCAAAGAAGAATACGGAAGTAGCACAAAGAAAACAGAAGCTCTATTATGATTTGAAACGACGGGGAGTAACTTATAAAGTAGGGAATGAAGTTTTAAAAATTAAGCATTCACTTTCTTCAGCACCAGAAGATAAGACTGCCAAATTTTTTCCACGATTTGAAGGACCATATGTTATAGAAAAAATAACTCACGCTGTAGTAGTGTTAAAAGCCAGAAATGGTGAAACCTGCTCCGCAAACATTGATCAAATCAAGCCCTACTTCGATCGTAATAAAATGCAAATATTTTCATATCTTTTGCAGGATCCGGCACGGCAGACACCGCAGGCACAAGCTCCAGAGATGGAAAAACGACAAGTACAAGGGCAAGCCAGTAAGAGGCAGGAGCAAGTAAAAAGAAAATTTCCCCGCGGAAAAATTGAAGGGAGCAAGAAAAAGAAGCCGTTCCACCGTCCAGAAAAGAGAGTTCACGAACACCCCCAGAATGAAGAAGGGAGAAGGACGACGTATGTGAAGAGAACCAGGAGAAATGTCGGCAACTATAACCCGGCTCTAAAACGGAAGATCTACTCATCCGACAGAACTCTCCGCAGCAAAAGTCGCCGAACTGCGGAAGGGCCATCAGCGGCGGAGGAAAAAGTACAAGGAAAAT
The DNA here is from genome assembly GCF_044657685.1 of Stegodyphus dumicola. Lineage (NCBI taxonomy): Eukaryota > Metazoa > Arthropoda > Arachnida > Araneae > Eresidae > Stegodyphus > Stegodyphus dumicola. The sequence goes on along the minus strand of NC_140774.1, from coordinate 173,571,134 downwards.
TTGAACGGCCAGCAACGAGGTCCAAGCAGGAACACGACAGAAGTTTCCCGGTTCCGCCAAGACCAGCTGCCATCAAACGGCCAAGACCACAAGCAGAGGAGAAAAAGAAGGTATTCAAGGGTGACCGAACTGGTGAAAAAAGGAAGCTTCCAGAGGAAGGCACTGAAGGGCGAGCCCGTACAAGAAGGAGGATAAATCAAACTACGATCTGCAATACCTTTAAAGACTGGGCCCAGAAAAGGATGTCCGAATATCACAAAGATAAGTAAAATTTTATGTTACTTTGCAAATATTAAGTTAATCTTTCATTCTTACTGCAAGTGGCAGATTTCAAGAAGTTTTACCTCATGCGAGGTCTACCTTTATCGCCAAAAGGGCGAGAAATGAGTTCTTACCGATTTTGGTATTATGTTTTTTCAATTACTCGCGCGTAAAATTAAAAGTTGATGTATAATAGCGTTGTGTAAAGACTTAAATATTGTAAAACGTTATTGTATAAATTTTATTTAAAACATTCTAGCAAGAAAGAAGTTTTACTCTGAAAGACTTTTTGAAGTGTATTATTTCAATGTAGAAAGAATTGGCACTTGCTTTGAAAAGAATAGAAGTTAACAATGTACTACTAATCTATGTTTTCAAATGTGAAAAATTAACGGCATGTTAATATGTTCTTATATACAATGTGAACTGTTATTTTAAATGTTAAGAAATACCGTGATATGGTAAAAGTGAAAGTAATATTAAAATTTTTTTATTCGTGTGACTGTAAACAGATTAAATCATGATGAATATGTGTTAAAGGTTGAATGATGTAGTTAGGCTCTCTGACGCTACACTTCAGAGTTAGACACTTTCAGAATAGTACCTCAGGGTTTAGAGTTGAAATTAGGGTGTGTTAAGAGGTCTTGTTATGTTGAATTTTAACACGTTAGTGTTTTTTTGATTGTAGGAGGAAGTGTGGACCACGTAGATAGACAGAAACACATTCGTGTTTGGTGTTCTTTTACAACACATGTCAGAGAGCACGGGGAGAGATAATTAAAATAGTCATGAATGAAATAAGAACGTTAAGAGAAGTATAATTGTATATGTTACTTGCCATTTCATTGTGTAACATTTCATTAAACTAGTTTTCCTTCCAGGTCTCTGGAAGGAACCAGAATTGAATAAAAGCTCCTGTTTAGATGCAGTACAGATGGAAAAAAAAATTGTTGAATATCCTGGGAGCTGCTTGTGTAAAAACAAATTTCTTTCTTTTAAATTTCTAGTTTCTAGCGAAGTATATTTGTAAAAGATTGGCCTCGCGTTAGATTCTAGAGCTAAAAGTTTTCAACAAGGTCGTTTTAGACCTCAGTTTCAAACTAATTAACTCTGGCGGGAAGTATGTAAGGATCTTAAGTTTTACTAATGTTTATTTTTATTTTGAATCTTTACTATCACTTCTTATTTTCTACTTCCGGCCAGAATTATAAGCGTTAAGGTTTTTATGCAAAGTTTGTCTGGCGAACGCCAAGTATTTAAGTTGTGGCTTTTTGCCAAGCGAGAGAGAGGAAGCAGTTGAGTCAAAGCAGGCCGCTTACCTTAGAAGTTACGCAGTTGCTGTTTGCCTTCCAGGCCAGATGTTTTAATCCTCCTGATAAATTTAAACGTATTGTAGTGTTCTCAGTTATCTGTACTACATACGCCTTCCTGTTAATATAAGGCCAATCTTCCACGTTTATTAGTTTAAAGTTAAATTAGAGTTTAGTTTTATTTTTATACTTTTACGTTAGACCCCAAGTAGCGGGTCAGTGTATTCCGAAGTACGGAAGTTATTGTATATAGAGAAAAATAAAGGGTTTTGTATACCCTTCATGTGTATCCTGTCTACTTACCACAATTAGTGAACATAGCTTTAGTAAGCTCTCTGTTCCGAGTCAGGTCCTTGTATGTTCCCGAAGAAGGTAAGAAGGAACTTTGAACCTGATAATATATATAAAAAAATGACAATGAAATATGCCAATCTCTTAAAACCTGTTACATAAGAAATACGATGAAAAATTGTTGCCAAACCCATATTTCTAAAAGAATGAAACTCTTCAAAATGATGCGATTTCATCAAAAATCTATCAACAACAATAAGAAAGGAAAATTGTTGCCAAAATCATATTTTTAAAGATGTGAGATGTGAGAAGTGTACTCGGAAACTTCATTTAAAAATTTTTTTAAATACAAAATATTATCATTTTTCCAAAATTCTTTTTGTAAAAGCAGTCGCAAGGATGAAAGTTTAACGTGTCCAAAAATCAAAGAAAAATAAACTGTACATTTTTTTAAATAAACTTTTTTAGAAAAAATTCCATTGAAAAGGTGTTAAGCTCCCTTTGTTAAATAAATTCGTATTTAATCGATTTATTGAAACACGGAATTTATTTTAAATTCGTAAAATAGATAAGTGCCTACGTTTCATGACGATGTGAATATGGAGTGTGTAGAGTAAAATCTATAAAATTTCCTATAGCCCATTATGTCTCAAAATGACGCGACTTCGTCTCAAAACATAAAATTAAAAAAATTCGAATTCGAATTTCGAAAAAATCCCTTCGAGGTGCACTGGCTCTTCTCTAGATGCACCTATGTACCAAATTTCGTAACCGTGGGTCTATTAGCTTACGCGCAGCGCGAACGAAAGACACACACACACACAGACAGACTCTTTCTTTTATTATATGTAGAGACTAGCAGCTATGCTGCCAGCCTTCGTCTGGCTTTTAAATGTACTAAAAAAATGCCTGAAGAGGACACCAAACGTTAAATTTAAAAACTGTGCAGAATTTTACTTTGCAGAACAACATCATAAAAAAAACACACAAATTTTTAAAAATGTATTACATGTAACAAAATTACAATGAAATAAGCAATAACCCTTAATACAAATATTAATTATCCTAATCAATATATTAACCAACGTCCCGTTGCCTTGCCTCAACAAATGTCCAATATCCAAGAGAAACATTAAATTAAAAAAATGTGCAGAATTATCGCCTCCATTTTTCGAAGTGGCAACAGTGCTCATTTTCAACAGTAAGCAGTCCAGTATACAGTTTTATTAAAACCTGTTGCCAAAACCACATTTCTAAAAGAATCAAACTATTCAAAATGATGCGATACAATCAGAAAGATAAAATTCAAAAGAAATTTATTCGAATTTTGAAAAAATCGCTTCGAGGTTCACTGGCTCTTGTCTAGATGCACCTATATAACAAATTTCGTAGGCCTGGGTCTATTAGCTTACTCGCAGCACGAACGAAAAAACACTTTTATTAGATGTAGAGATTAAGGCTAATGGAGAAGGACTGAAATGCAGTAACATGTTTAAGCGCTTAAACTAAAATCTTTCTCTATCGTACAGTTCTTTGGAAAAACTCTAAATATCTTGCTACGTTGCCCTAAAACTAATGACTTTTATTTGTTAAAATAATGGTCAAGAGTTCATATAAATTATCACTTGGTTACATTATAATTTGGTCATATTACATTTAAATATAAATTTTTAACTAATATATTTAGTGCTTTTAAATCGTACAGTTGAGTAACCAAGTTTTAAATTAAAAATGTATGCCACTTAAAAATGGCAATAAAGCTTAATTTCTAAAATTATAAATGAGAAATAAAATGGTAATATATTAGTAAATTAAGTTAAACTAATGACAATGAGTTAAATAATAAATAAAAATTCCAAAACTCGCTTTACTTGGGGCTTTGATTTAATTTACGATTTCAATCAATGCCATTGGCATTATATCCAGTCTGCGGTGGGTTCTGGCTGAATTACCGACCCGAATGAAAACATTCTGAAAACTGGCTATTTGCCACAGTACTTATTATTCTACATTGTTTCTAAAAGTTAAAGATCTTATCTATCTTTGAATGATGGTGACGTAGATCAGTGGTCTACAACTGGAGCCTCGCGGGTTACCGCATGCGACCACCGAAGCAATTTTCTAAAGCACTCGAAAATACTTCAGTTATATATTATTTATACATTACTATTATTTCATACATTAATCCATAAGTCTTAAAATGTTGGCCTGCGAGCCATATGTGGGCCGCGAAAGCATTTCAATTGTAATTTTTGCAAAGATTTCACGATTTTAGTTACTTGAAGTCCAAGTTTACATTATATTCATTACGATTATAAACGAACATGAATAATGTACCATAAAATGTATCTATAAACAGTTAATTAATTTATAATGTGTTATAAATCTTATTCAAAGATACGAAGATATAGATTTTATTAACTTTAATTCGTACTTTTCAAAACATAAATACACTCAGTTACGAATTTCGTACTAAGCATAAGTGTATTGTTTGGGAACAAATTATTATAGAAATAAAGTTTCTTTTATACTTGAATATTAATAAGCAAAGAACCTGATTGGCCAATGAACATCATAATTTGCGATGAAGATAATTTCCAGTAATTTCTCTCAAAGGTTACAGATTTTAGAATCGAGACGCCATCAAGTGTCAAGCTGTAGGAAGAAAAAAATGAATTTACATTATTTATTAACAAGTATATAAACAAGCATATTTAGAAACAAGCATTTTTACATATACTACATCAGAGAAAAATGTAATTAACAAGAGAATGGTACTAGGTGACATACGCTCAAAGTTTCTCCCACTTGGAAAATTTCTCTTAAAAGTTATAAAACGGAATAGTTATCTATTTAGTTTAAAGTAAATTATTTAAAAAATAATAATAATAATAAATCTGAAAGCTTTCAGATTTTATATTACGCCCAAAGGGGCTTTTTTAATGTTTTGTTTGTTACCTTTATTTATTAAATATAAAAATTATATTTAATAAATAAAGGTAATATTATTCTTCGCACTTAAACCATAACATTCAACTCAACAGCAGTATCGCAAAATAATTTTTAAATGAGCATAGCTTTAGAATACACAGTCTCGCGCGCAGGAGATATTTTTTTTCCCATGTAGTATTGCAGGGTCTCGCTTTGAAATCGTTGAGTTTCTTAATTAAAAACTCATAAATGCTTTATAAAATATTAAATAGATAATAAAACGTATTCCAAATTCTGGCTTCCAGATATTCGGGTGGAGACGTACGTTATTCAAAATTTGATGGCACTAGGTACCATCAATCACTATTTTATCACAGTGCGAGAAACATACATGCAGAATCTTCATTATTTAAATTCTTTAAATATAATGCAGGGCTCTAATATTTGGTGGCAACAATTTAAAAAGTGATTCGCCGTTTATAGCGAATCAACGCAAAATGTCAAAATAAAATTACTAGCCCTTCTGGGCAAATTGCCCTTTTGGGTTAATAATTATTTTTTTTCCTTTGCGACATTATTGTTCTTGTTCATGTATGTTTTGAGAAATATTTAATATACGAAATTTAAAATTTACTTAAAACATTTTTTTATTTTTTAATAAAAGGTTTTTTTTAAGATAAAAAAATGTTAAAAATAAAAGTCTTGGTCCTTCAGCTTTTTCCACATATATGTGCAGTTTCTGTTTGAGACCAGTGGCCTAGCTGGTAGTCTAAATGAGAAATACGCGCCAAAGTCAGTTTTCACTAAACGGGACGTATCTGTAATTCATACTTTTTAAATGAATGAAACATAAGATTACATTGTATGTTCTTGAACATTTTCAGTTACGAAATAAATGCGATAAGGAAGGAAAACAGGAACTGAGGCAACATTATAGTTCGAAAACTATTTGAATTTGAATGAGAAGAAACTATAGCTCAATTAATAAAAATTTTTAGTAAATAATTCACACTGTCACGATAAATAATTACATCAAAAATAATAATGGAAAAACATTGCTTTACATTTCCGCAGCAGGAAAATGTATAGAACTGAATATCCCCATGTTATATTACAACAGGGCTTCCCAACCCTATGCCCGCGAGCACCCTGGCGTCCGCCGATCGTTTAACGTGTGCGTGTGCGATCACAATAAAAATATTTTAATTTTCAATAAAATTCTATATGAAAGTTTTCTCATGTTTAATGAAATAGAAATTGCGTCCAGCACAAAGCGAAATGCGACCAATCCCTTTTTCATGTATTATTAACTCTATCCAGCTGTGCATGTAGTATTAACTCTATTCAACTATAAATTCACCTTGAAAAAGTAAATGGTGCCCGCTGTCCAACAAATATTCTAGAATGTGCTTTTAGGGACAGAAAGGTTGGGGACCCCTGCATTACAAGCTATCAGTGCATTTATCATCCACACAGATCTTACAAGTTTGGTATTAATTAAGATGTAAAATTAAATTTATCTATTAAATTAAAAGTTAACAAATTGAGAGATTAAATTTATCTATTAAATTAAAAGTTAACAAATTGAGAGATTCAATTTATCGATTAAATTGAAAGTTAACAAACTGAGAGATTAAATTTATCTATTAAATTAAAAGTTAACAAATTGAGAGATAAGTATAGTTAATTTCTAAAATTAGAAGTGCCGGAGCCCTATGGAAGACCGTCAGCAAAGTGGAACAAAAGTAAATAAGTAAATAAATTGACTATTAAAATCGTTAATAATTTAAAAATTAAAAAGTTAATAATTATCTAATTAATTCATAATTACTTAATTTACATTTACAAATTATTATTTAATTAAATAAAATTAATTAAATAATACTTATTTAAATAATTAAAGTTTAGGATAATTAAATAAAATGTAAAGAGATAAACTAAAATTTAATAAGCGACTTTTAATATAATTTTATTGTAAAAAATAAAATTTTCGAGATCACTTGTTCAGTTACATAAAAGAAGTGGCGGAGCTTTCAAACTTAGGGCTCCGGTGCGCTCCGCCTAGAATTATGATCTATCCCAAAATCTAAGAAGTACCGGAGCCGGTTTCCGGTGAACTCCGGTGCAATTTAAGCTCTGGTGTAGTAACAAATTGAAATACAGTATTAATAGTATACGAACATTTTAATATCTCGCTTTTAGTTTTAATAATTTATCTAATTAGTATAATTTAGAAAGTACCTAATTTGATTTTTAAAAGTTAAGATTCCCTTTAAAAAATATACGTAGTACTTAGTTCCTCACTTTAAAAAATATACATAGCACTAAATTCCACGCATTTATTTGTCTATATCCTTCGTTTCTGAGTCTCTGCTTACGGAGGAGAAAATGTCATGGTAAATTTTTACCAGGAAATATTAGTCTAACGTGTTACGCTGTCATTTTTGAGCAAAGCATTAAATACCTTAAATTTACATAAATAGTATAGCGATTATACAACGCAGTCAAATAGACTATGTTACGTAATTTTAGCATTTTTGAAAATTTATTTAAATTGGTATGTGCTGCCATCTAGTAGGTAAAATACGAACCAAACGTTTTTTTGTCATCTACTACGTATCATTTTGGGGACTGAACATATTCGAAGGCGCCATTATTGCATTCTTTAAAATAAATACACTTTGCTGAAGAACTGCAAAGTCATTTCGAATGAAAAAAATTACAAATGTTGCACTTTTTATTTACAACTCTCAGTAATTTTTTAATTAAATGAGTAAATGAATTTACCTGCCTGCTATTAGTTTTTACAGTACACAAAGTATCTCCAAAATAAGATAATTGGCTTTTGTAAAAAGTGGAGAAAAGCGTACTGGGCTACATTACATTTGGTATACTAGTAATTCCCATAATATCATTGTTACGAATTTGAAGTTCGTCTCGCAGCTAACATTTATTTCTTTGAACTTTTATGGCAACACTGCTCTCGGGCAGTTGATATAGTCTGAGCAGTCACGAAGAGAGCTTCTCCTGTTCTTTGCTACGAAGCTATGCAACTGTAAATGTAAATAATTCTGTATGTTAAAGATTGTGTTGTGAAAATTACAGCAATATGCTAATTCGATGGATGTCACGATACAATGCACAAAATTAAATGTGAGTTATACAATCATCGTAACTAAGAAAGTTTTGGGCACCTAATCTAACACTAAAATCAAGTACTGCATAAAATTTGTCTCAAGCAAAAGTCTTCACATCATTTTTATAATATAAAATTTGATCATCTGGTTATAGTTTATTAAAAAAATGCATGAATAATTAACAGCTTGTGAAAGGAGCACCCAATCAGTTCACGGTCAAATCAATGTTGAAATGTACAAGTTTGTAATTAAATGGAGTGATTTCGAGCTAAATTTCGTCTCCGAAGAACTCAGTTGATGAGAAAAGAAGGAAGAAGTCCAAGAAGATGAGATTATGAGCTCTAATACCAACTGGAAATCAAAACTCTTCTTCAAGTTCTTTTAACATAAGTGACAATAGAAGTTCCTATCTTCGTCAAATAGTGAGCACTACTAGTTTTAATGTTTAAATAATCCCTTTTACGGTAGGATGAAACCAGAATATTAAAATATAAATGAAAAAATTTTTTTTTTAAACTGAAAGGTTTCAGATTTTAAATTACGTCCAAAAGGCCGTTTTTTTAACATTTTGTGTGCTACCTTTATTTATTAAATATCATGTTCTTCGCACTTAAACCATAAAATTCAGTTCAACAGCAGTATCGCAAAATAATTTTAAAATGAGCATTTCTTTAGAATTTCTGATACAGTCTCGCGAGCAGGAGATATTTTTTTTTTTTTTCCCCGTACAGTGCTGCCATTACTCGCTTTGAAATCATTGAGTTTGTTAATCAAAGATTCGTTAAAATGTTACAAAATATGAAATCGATAATAAAACAAATTTCAAATTCTTCCAAATTTGGGCTTTTGGATGCCCATATTCGGTGGAAGATTACGTTATTCAAAATTTGATGGCTCTAGGCACCGTTGTTTTATCACAATGCCAAAACAGACATATATTTATGCAGATTCTTCATTATTAAATTTCTTTAAACATAACACAGGGCTCTAATATTTGGTGGCAACAATTTCAAAAGTAAACCGACATATATAGTGAAGCAACGCAAAATGGCAAAACGAAATTAATAGCCCTTCTGGGCTAAAAATTTAAATTAAGATATGTTAACTATAAAATTGCAATAATATTAAAAGCTTCTATAGCAACGCAAAATGGCAAAACGAAATTAATAGCCCTTCTGGGCTAAAAATTTAAATTAAGATATGTTAACTATAAAATTGCAATAATATTAAAAGCTTCTATAGCATTGTTTCAATTTTGAGCTGTTTAAGTTCAGAATGCTCGATATTAAATAATTTTTTTTCTCAATACCTTTATTTATCCTAATTCCGTCGAATATGCTGTTTCGTCAAAGGGTTCATCAAGATCTTCTGAATTAACTGAGCATATGAAACGGAAAAACTTATTTATTATGGCTTCAAGTAACAATAGCTTTTACAAATAAACAGTCTCGGCCAAAAATACCTCTAAGGAGAGTTGAGAAACAACCTCTCTTTAACAAAAGAATAACTATCGCTGATCCAATTTTAAAAATCTTTTCATTTTAGACAGAATTCTTCAATTTTAAACAACACGTAAATTAAACCACATATAACAGAATTGCAGAACTCGCTCATAGAGCAACGGCTAAAATGAGTGAGTATTTCAATTCAATAGCACGCCTACGAACGGACTAACTGCTAACTTTAAGAATACTAGCAACTGCCCCAAAGCTGAAGCCAGCCTGTTTTTCTCTACACTGATTTTTAAAAGCTCCTGAAAGACCAGTTCTAGAGGGACGAAAAGGTTTTCTGGAAGCGTCTAAAATGTCGTCAACTTTGTGATAAATATTTTTTGAGCCGACCCAATTGACATTTAACTTTTATATCCTCAATCTCTTTTCACCATTCTGATAGTAATTAACTCAGAATTATAAGTACTACAAAACAATCGAGCAACTAAATACACAAAATCACAATAAGGATAGAAAAATTGAATGCTATACAAAATACATAATAAACAAATACGAAACTGCAATAAAACAAAGTAAAATGTAAATACAAAACTATGCAAAAGGCATAAAATCAATACACAGCAGAATAAAAATAAATATTGTTGCGTGCCTACGGGTTCCCAATAGATTGATGCACAAATGTGATAAGAAGTTAATACAATTTGTTTTTATCACAAGAAATATAACAAGCTGAATTTTCCTCAGAGATATTCGTACAATATCAAGCAATATAATCACTAGCTATACTTTAAACTCCTAAAACGTTAAATAAAACGCAATCCATGGCAAAGAGAAAGCTAATCCGATCAGCAAAATTACAGCAGCTAAGTAAGCAGCAACAACTGAGTTCAGATTTACTCTCTCTGGCTTTTATAGCTTTTTAAATCGGCCACGAGAGACAGTTCTAGCAATTTCTAGAAAGCAAAAAGAGTACAATTACGGTTACAACTTACATAGTAGTCAATTACATTTATTTAAAATTAAATATAAATTACCGAGATAAACTTTTACTCAATGTTAAATGCACATGCTCTTGTAATTTTAATTCTGCGACGTAGCTTTCTCTTAAAATATGCCTCCTGCTGCAGTGCACGGAGAAATAAAACAATTTTAATTATCAGAGTTGTCGGGATTTCATCCGCAGAGAACCCGTTGGCGTTTCGGGAAAGAACCCTTTGGCGCTGTTGCAGTTTTACTCGCCAAGCTGAGCCGAGCCGTAAGCGTGATATTTTGTAAACGTGGTTTTTAGTGATGTAAATTCAAATTAGCAGACAATGGTAGTAAAAATTCACAGATAATAAGTATGTAGATATAAAACTAACAGGTTAAACGTGATATACGAAAATAAATTTCTATTAAATTCAAGTTAGCACAGAATACAATGTATTAAACATAACGGGAAGTAAAAATTCATTTAAAAAATAACAATTAGTTTTCTTATACTTACGTTTACAATATACTTATATGTATTTTCTCTAATTCATATAGAATACTAATATTTCTATTACAAATGTCTTTTTTTCACTATTAAGTACTTTGCCTGTTGATTTATGTATTTCGGTAAGAGCCCATGCCCATGTAATAAATTAATGAATGCATGACCTTTAATATATCCATTTTACATAGTTTTAAGTATTTTTTTTTTCAAGTTACTTGCATACAGCTTAAAGCATTTTACGTTGAAACAAATACCTATCCTTTTTCATAATATATTTCACAATACAAATAACCTTCAACAGTAATCAAATTTTCTTCAGTAGCATTTTTAATAAAACTAGAACTTTATACATTTTAAAATTATTATAGGGGTTGGAAACCTCATGGATCTGCGTGCTTACAGCTGTTAATAATTAAGAACATAACGTGAACAGCCATGTTACAAATTAGCATTCACCCCTCCCGCCATAATTTCTTCCTTTGATCCCGAACTGACGACCCGAGAACCGGCATCTTTCGACGAAAACTTCTTTAATTACGCGAAAATATTTCTATCTATTCGTTGTTAAAAAATTCAGAAAATATAATAATAAATAAGAGAAAAATAATATAAATCTCCAAATGCGAACAACGACAACCTTCGCATAAGCGAATAGGATGAATTAGCTAGGTTACCAGGTTTGAACTATTATCGCCAAAGTTGGCGATGTTTACATTTACCGGGTTCTCTGCGGAAGTGCTTCCAAAATATCTAACTAAATACAAAATTCTAACAATACAATAAATTACAAAATAAATCTTGCAGAGCTAAAAATATGATATGCTCTAACAACTAAGTAATGAAATACTAAGGGCTTACGAAAATCAAATTTCTTTTGACAATATTATAGAAAAGCATCCACTAATACACAGTTATTACTAAACTACGATTTATTTACCTGAATTAAGAGTGATTAAATAAAAGAAAACAAGAATAAGCGTCCCATCTGCATTCGTCATCGCCGTTCTTACTCGTATGCTCATAGATAGACAGACAGACAAAGTAGACAGATGTTTTGTTTTGCACCCCCTAAGTCTTTCTGCCCGCAGGTCGGCGGATTATAATTATATCACTCAGTTATACTTACAGTTCCATAGCCATTTCCTGTAATAATATATATACATATATACTGCATGCGTTGGGTCATATTTCAATTTGAGTGTCCTAATCTCTCTAGATTCACTGAATGTCTTCTGTGTCCTTTTTCATAAACTGAAAGTTTTCAAGAAAGGCATTATTATCATAGAAGAGATGAACTAGTTGCAATTCTCGATAACCCGAATAAGCTTTAAAATTTATCCGCAATAGTATGTATAAATTCTCTATCGTGCAACATTTGGTGGCCAAAATTCGCATTTTCTATTTCTCTGAAACCAAAATTACTCATAAAACGTTTTCTGTTGGTGAATTACATTTTCTAGAGGCGTTTCACATTATTAAATATCTGCCAGTTCAAAGTAACAAATCCAATTCCATCTGTCTTTACCTTCAGTTTTAAAGAAGTTATTTCATAGTTGTTTTTAACATTTTATTAAATAGATGACGTCAGTACCTTTGTTCCTTTCCTTAACTGTAACTTTCTCGAATTTTTTAGTCCAAAGGGGCTTTGTCCCTGAAGGACTATTGTTTTCGTTTTGCGATTTTGCGTCGGACTCATAAACGTCGGTTCACTTTTCAAACTGTTGCCACAAAATGTTAGAGTCCTGCATTATATTTGAAGAAATTAAATAATGAAAAATCTGCATAAATGATTGTCTATTTCTCGCATTGTGATAAAACAATGGTACATAGAGCCATCGAATTTTGAATGACGAAATCCTACTGCGAATATGGGCATCTGAAATCCCAAATTTGGAATTTGTTTTATTATAGATTTTATATTTTGTAAAACTTTAACGAATTTTTGATTTACAAACTCAATGCTTTAAAAGCGAGAAATAGCAACGTTATATAGAAAAAAAAACTTTTATCTCCAGCTCGCGAGACTGTGTATATCGGAAATTCTAAAGATATGCTTAATTTAACATAATTTTGCGATATTGCTCTTGAACTGAATTTTATGGTTTAAGTGCAAAGAACATGATATTTAATAAATAAAGGTAACACTCAAAACGTTAAAAAAACGCCCCTTTGGACGTAATTTAAAATCTGAAACATTTCAGATTTTTTTTTTTTTTATTATTATTATTATTATTGTGATTGCTCTTCATTATTTTTACTTCTGCAGCTGAAAAAAAACCTTCTGTTAAAGCTTAAAAAGTAGTTCTGTGAAAGTTATTCAACCTGCGCTGATTCTTATTGATTTAGTATCTTCAACATATGATCTACTTTAGCTGATCATCGTACCAACTGAATATGACCTTATTCTACAGCACATTGCTGATTATGACGTTATTCTACAACAGCTGATTGTTGCACTTCCCCTCAGCATATTTCTTTCACCATTTCAAAAATTATTATTCTTCCATTCAATTAATCCTTTTTAATTACTTAAATTCGAAGTGCGTGGTAACAAAACCCTCGAAAGTGAAGAAACCTGTAGAGACAGAATTCATTAAACTAGATTCATTAAAAATGTCTGTATATGTACAGAAGAGTGCCCGTTTGTTTGCTTATATATGTATAATTCCTAAAATACTAGTTTTATTCAGACCTTGATGAAATTTAGCATACTTTAGCTTCAAAACAAGAGGAAAGCACCATCCATATAACATCTCGAAAAGCCTCCCCACGAGGTCAACACTGCTTTTTAAGAACGTCGCGCACACGATGTTCAGTATCACGTCGCCGTTTTTGCATTCCTGCTGTCAATGAAAGTCATACATGCTGAGCAAGTAATTTATAATTGTTTCTTTACGAAAAATAAATGTTAATATTTCTGCACACTTTCAATTTTGAAATCGTGTCACCTTCATTAGCCTCACGTCGCCGTTGTTGCGTTCCTTCTATTAGTTTTTATTAAAACCTTCAAATGGCACCTTCTTCGTTTACTCTTTAGGACAATGTAGAATCTTTAAAGCAAAATTTTGGTGAGCTGTCTGTCAGTTCTCCTCGAACATTTCGAAAACGGTGAAGAAGTCAGCCAAAGCGGATGGTGATTTTCCCAAAGCACATTTTCGAAAAACAATATGACCAGTAACAAAGCAGGCATCAATTCGTAATAAAACGGTTACATGGTGCTGTGTAAGTTCTGCTCTACTTTACAGTTTTATTCGAGCTTGGTAAAATTTTACATAGTTCACCTTAAACCAAAATAAGAGGAAAATCACTTTGCCTACCTGAGATTTCGAAGAAATTACCGCCATCTTGCTAAATGAAGTCTCTTCAATCTGTGTAAAGCCCAAACAACACCAGGTACTTCAGCTAGTATCTGTTATAAATGTGATAGTGAACTATAATTTAATACACAAGTAGACGAAATTATTGAATGACAGGTAGAAGTGAATATGTTTAAAGGTATATTACCAATGATAACGTTTGAAAGGAATGAGAAAATCCAAGTGATGCAGCATCAAATATTATGGCTGAAAATAAACCAAGTAAATTTGTTTTTGTTGGTTTTCTTCAAGTATAACGTAAATATGAATTATGTTCATTTTCACAGCCCTTAGCAAAAATATCTTTTTTCGGTCGTGGATACTTAGACGACATTTAGGCAATATGGCCATTTAACAAACAAGATACAAACAATTAGCCGACCGCACTTTTAGCTGATAAAGCATTTTTTTTCCAATGGCAGATTGTGAACAGTTACATTGTAACACAGTCCATTAATCTATACAAGGCCAGACGTGGTGGTCTCTTGATTATGGAGGCACCTAATAGGTGGGCCACCATTGCCTCCTATGAAGGGACGGACAGTTACAGCCATGCCTTCTCCGGGATTCGAACCCAGGCCCTTCGTTATCGCAGTCAGGCTTCCTACCCACTATCCCGTCTGGGCGGCAGCTAATAAAGCATACATTTAAACAAAAACATGCGATGATGTTTTAGTAGTATTTGTCCATGCTTTTGCAAAAAAAGGCTATTTCCAGAGTACACGATGTGAAGGTTTGTGGACAACTGCTATATTTTTGTCTTTATTTAAAAGTATGCAGAATATAGATTCTTAAAATAACATAAAAAGCAACTTTTGGTTGACGTAGGTTTTGAAATAAATTTCGAAAGCAATCAAACATAGGTTATAAGGTATTTTCTCTCTTCTTTCCGCATGCCTTCGTGGTGTAACTGGAAGCATATTCAAGAGGTCCAGGTTCGAGTCTCGGAGAAGACACTGTCCATTTTCCATGTGTCTGGCTTCAAAAAAGCTTAATGACTTTAACGACTTAACATGTGGCACCCAAATAAAAAGTGGTAGCCACCAGGATTTGGCGATTGGGTTACGTAATCCAAAGACGCCTTTTAAAGGTGTTTTCTCCCTCTTTTCCGTATGCCTTCGTGGTGTAACTGGAAGCATACTCGACGCATATTGTAGAGGTCCAGGGTTCGAGCCCCGACGGGGGCATTTTACATTTTGAACGTCTCGTACTTCAAAAAACCTAATGGCTGTACAATGTCTCTCTGTTTCAGGTGCAAGAAAGTAAATTTTAGCAGTGGATGAAGGGAACGATTTAACATGGAAAGCAAAGCGAAAACGAATGTAGCTTGATCTATAGACCAAAATAGCAATAAAATAAGAAAAAGCTATATATTAATGTTTTAAAAGCGTTGAGAAAGTTTGACTGGAACATTAACGTCAGTAACTAAAAAGGATTAATCATAATCCCCAGATAATAGGCCTCAAAGTAAAAAAATGCTGCTAATTGGTGATGATATTGAAAAATTATCTCATACTTAAACATTTTATGCTAAATAAATATTCTGAAATTGAAGTTATTATGTTCAGAATAGTTAAAGGAAATGTAACATTGCATTTATATTCAGAATTTTCTTTTGAAAATCAATTTATTTTAAATTTGCTGATTAAATTATAGAATGATTTTTAAATTTTGAGCTTTGAATTATTGATTTGTTTACTAGAAGAATGTGCAGATGGTAGAAGACATATTCAAGTGAAATCAAAATTGATTTAATAATCTATAAAGCGTCTATTATAAAAGAAATATATAATATTTTATATAAAATATGTTATACTCTTAGTCAGAAATCTTTATTATTGAAACTCCTTAGGTAATTGAGTTTTTAATTTTTTTATGCCAATCATATTTCTATAACAGGAGTAAAAGGATAAATCAAATCCAATTGTAGCTAAACGGACAATAAGTTTATTCAAGCTCTGAAAAGGTCTGCAGACATTCCTCATAGTCACTATAACTGAGAGATTGTAAAACTGGCTTTCTATGTTGTTAAGTTGTTATTGCTAAGTTTCCAATATTTTTATTTTATGATTTTCGGCTGAAAAGCCGTTCTATCATGGGAATCATGACGCTGATATGAAAAAAAACTATCAGATCATACAAAAAAAATCAAATCGAACGTTTAAAAAAATTCTCTTTACAATTTGAACATTTATAATACGGCCCGGAAATCGTTCTAAAGTGTAATAAACTTTCTCATAAAGTTCAGCATAAGTTGATGAGCAAATCACAAATCGTGGTAAAGATGAAGAACATGACAGGAAATTTTGCAAATGGCGAAATGTCTGATAGTGGTCACTTTATTTAGAGTTATTTTGATTACTTTTGATCACTTTATTTGAGTATAAATCAAAATCTTACGTGATTGCATTGATGTTTTTATGCATATTTGTAATACTGTGCATTGTTTTACCTATTTATTCATTGATTGATTTCAAGATGATAATTTTGTAGTGTGTTTAGTTAAATTTGTCGCTACAAGAGTTTTATATAAATGGTGTTGTTGTTATCTTGTTCTCGTAATTTCATGGATGAATGGCCGACACAGCTTCAAGGAGGTTGGACTTCTACTTTCCACCCCAATTTTGAGAGAGAGCATATTGGGGAGTGGTCCGGGGCTCCAACCTCTCTCTTCTACCACCAAACCGCATGAAAGGACTTTCAGCTCGCCGTATGCCGCAAAGACACTGTACATTTACAAACTTTCATGCCTTCTCCGGGATTCGAACCTGGACCTTTCGGTATCGAAGTAGGCTCCCCTGGGCGGCTATATAAAAGTTTATTCCTTTGTACAGCATCGAAGATCTTTCAGTTCTACGTCCAACAACGTTTAATGATATAAAATACATGTTCGTGTTATTGTAACCACCTAAGAAGAAATCTCCGAAGATTCAAAATGTACCAGACTCTGGCAACCACACGCATTACAATTTTTCAGGCAACCATGCGCATGGCAGTTCTGTAGTTTTAACAACTAGCGTCATCATTTTGTTATTGTTTCCTCTGGTTGCTGTTATTTCCAATTTCATCGGTTTATATGGACAAATAATGATTACATTTGATCTTAAAACCGATTAAGTATGTGATTGGAGAATTCGCTTGCACTGGAAGAAAGCCGAGTACAGTTTTTCCAGGAATAAAATACTTTGTCACAAAATCGTTAAAGGAACAACGCTTCGAAACTCCTAGCTCTGAAATCTTAAAGCGATCATTACGAAATTTCAACCAGAACAAAAGACCACTTGTAGAACATTTACTGATTGTGTTTTGGAATAAATTCATAACTGAAACCTAAAATGTGCATATAATAAATCCTTTCTTGCAATAAAAGTCATTACCTTTTCCTTTCGTAAAATCCGCCAAACTACGTCAAGATGGTTCGGCATAAGTACCTAAAAATAATTCAAATAGAAAACGGTATAAGAACAAATACGCTTTTGACGGATCTTGGCTACTTTAACGATTTCCTGCCAACTTGGTGAATTTCTCGAAGATTTGAGAAAACAGGTTATCGAAGTCCTGCTGCCGACTTTTTCCGATCCATGTCTATGAATAGTTGCGTTATCGTCCTCTTTTCTGTGATATTCTTCAACCCTCCGATGTTTCTGTCTCTTATGTTGTGTCTCTGGTTACCGGCCTGACGGGTAAACTGTTCTTCTGGACTTTTCCGTTGGTTGAGTAAATAACCTGTTTGCTTACTTAGTTTGCTGGAAAGTTGCCTTTTCTTGCGGCGTACTGAAAATTCCACAAGGCTTGCTACATCAGATACGTGCCCATCCGCTATGAAAATAAGGCTTCAATAACTAGGAAGAGTGAGTTGTTAATCAAATGCGAGACTTTTCAGTTCAAGCAACGTTAGCAATTGTGTCGTAGAGCTTACGTTGCGAGTGATTTGGAAACTGATTATATTTGATGATACGCAAGAGAGGAATTGCTTAATATCCTCATTCTTTTTGAGTCATTAACAGCTTTTTATTGTGCAGCGTGTTACAATAAATTGTCATTTTTTTCTTGATTGTCTGGAGAGAGATAAGCGAACTCGTAGCTTTCAGCAATACAATACCAGGTTTAGATCTAAAATCATTGCAAGTTCATTGTATAAAACCAATATAGTGCACAGAAATTTTGACTGCTGTTACATAATTTTCCTTTAGCCACCAATGAACTGAACTGCAAATAAATATGAGCAATATTTTTATTACACCACAAGTTTTATACACATTAATATTCATATTTCAAAATAAATTTAAAGTGCCCTCTTCTGCGGAGGCGCAACTTCACTATCGCATTAAGTATAGCTACATTTTAAGCAATATTCTGCAGGTACATTGTACTATTATACGATGGCTAGCTTAAATTACTCATATCTTACATTCATTAAATGTAAGCTAATGTAATAACTTTTTCGTTTTCCATTTGAAGTCTATAATAGCATTGTATATCAGGAATATTAGAGGAAAAGATTTTTAAATGGAAAACAACAGCTGTTTGAAACGGATAGTTTAATACATACATATATTGTTGAGAAATAGAAATACCCAACTGCGGTAAGATAGCTTATCCGCAAAGCGGGTTTAGGGCTGCCAGAAAGTGGCAAAGAATGGTAGGATTGCCAGATTTGGCACAAAATCGCCCATCTGGTGAAATTTGGTGACAAAATTAGCGATATGGCATAGACAGAACGAGAATATTTAAAACGAATTCTTACCGGTTTTTCCGAGAATGTTCCCGAAGGCAGGTCAAAATAAATATATACCCTGCCAGTACGCGGAGTAGTTGAGTTCAATAGTAGTGTCTTGAGTTCCGAGGTTAACTCAGCAATGGACCGAGTTGGAAGCTATACTTTGGTGCTTTGCCGTTAAGCTGTCTTCCCCGTTACAGCCTGATAGTCTGAAGGCTGTGTTGCTGATTGTTTCAGTGTGTTTGTCGTAGTTTTTCGATGACTGTAACGCGTCTTCTGGAACTATTCTGTGTAATACTGACGAATAAATTGTATTCTGATTCTTCATCAAGTGTTGTCATCAACCACTCCAAATCCACGAACTCGTGGAACGCAACAACATTTTTGCATCTGTTTGTGATGGCAGCAGCTTTCAACACTTTTTTTTACATTTCTTGGTTATTCAACCTCTTTTCCCTGCTTTCTCATATATGAGTGTCATTGATACGACTGATAATTCCTGAGGTGAGATAGAAAAAAACCTTGTGAATTTCGTTTCTCCGTCAAAAGAGTAACAGTCTATTGGTTCATGCGCTCTTGCAGTGAACAAGACTAAAAAAATACGCAACATTCTCACTTCGGACTCAGTGGTGGATAGTGTCTTTTTTTAGTTTCGTTAGAGACACTCCTTAACTCGGAAAGTTTTGCTGAGACATTTTGCTGCCAGTTATGGTATGGTTACAAAGAATTTTGATAGAATTTCTTGCTACCTGCAGATTTCTGCTGTGTATATAATAATCTTCTTTTCAGGACCATATCGTCCGCTTTAACAGAAAAGTACTTCAAAACTCTATGATTGCAAGAAAACCACACCAAACACTTTAATAACTTTACCGTGGGATAACCAACAGCAAATGGAACACAGCTACGCGAAAACAACTGATATAGTTCGATTTTATTTATCATTTATAGCAAAACCCATTTCACTAAATTGCATTAGATTATGCTATACTAATCGAATAACTGAATAAATTGTGTAATTTATCTGTGTGTTACCGACAAAGTATAAAATCCATCATTCTATAGAATAACTACACATTTTATAGAATGTCGGAAATTGGCTGTTTTGTTTTATTATTATTTAAGTATGAAACGATTAAACATTTTATACATTGCCTAGGTATTCTATAGAATGCCAAATGGCAAATCTGCAATGTATGAATTACATCTCTATATTATATACAGTGTCTAAGGAAAGTAGATAATAATTAGTGCAATATAGTGGCAGTTGTAAGGAGTGTGATAGAGAATAGTGTCTACTGACTTGGAAATTCTTAAAGAATTTTGAAAAACTATATACGAGACCATACTTCGTTTTATGTTCTAAGAACTTGCTTAGATTGAAGATATTCCTGACCACGAAATTCCTGTCTGCTCAGTTGCAATTACTCAGTTCAGTGGAAGTGTCCAAGGACTCATCAAGTGTAACTGTAAAGCAAAGTGCCGAAATATGAAATGTCTTTGTATGGAGAAAGTAATGAAATGGATTCAAAATGTCATCCAAGACTACCATGTAGCAACAAATGGCTTAATTTTTAGTCCAAAGGGACAATTTGCGCAGAAGGACTATTAATTTCGTTTTGGCATTTTGTGTCGGTTCACTATAAATGTTGGTTCGCTTTTTCATATTGTTGCCACCGAATATTGTCGACATGTGTTATATTTAATGAAATTAAATAATGAAGAATCTCCAAAAATGTTTCTCGCATTGTGATAAAACAACGGTACGAGCCATCCAATTTTGAATAGCGTAATCCTCATACGAATATGGAAGCCCAAATTTGAAATTTGTTTTATTATCGACTAGCAGCTTCGCTGCCAGCCTTCGTCTGGCTTTTAAATGTATCGGAAAAATGGCTGAAGAAAACACCAAACGTTAAATTTAAAAATTGAGTAGAATTTTACTTTGCAGAACAACTTCATAAAAAAAGTTATTACGTATAACAAAATTACAATGAAATAAGCAATATCCCTTAATACAAATATTAATTATCCTAATAAATAAATTAACCAACTTCCCTGTGCAAAATCTTAAGAACTCAACTGGTATAAAGGAGGTTAAGAACTTTGTTTCCTAAAAAACATCACTCAAAGTTTTTCAATATCTTACAAAGAGTGAAATAAGCAAAAAATAACATGAAAGAAACTCAAAAAAACAAAAAATTCCGTGCACAATTTTACTCTGCAGAACAACTTTATAAAAAGCATCAGTAAAAATGTATTATGTATATAAAAAAATGACAATGAAATATACCAATCTCTTAAAAACAGCGACATAAGAAATACGATGAAAAATTGTTGCCAAACCCATATTTCTAAAGGAATGAAACTATTCAAAATAATGGATTTGATCAAAAATCTATCAACAACAATAAGAAAGGAAAATTGTTACCAAAATCACATTTATAAAGCTGTGAGATGTGAGAAGTGTACTCGGAAGCCGTTATTTAAAAAAAAATTTTTAAATACAAAATATTATCATTTTTACAAGATTCTTTTTGTAAAAGCAGTCGCAAGGATGAAAGTTTAACGTGTCCAAAAATCAAAGAAAAATAAACTGTACATTTTTAAACATAAACTTTTTTAGAAAAAATTCCGTTGAAAAGGTGTTAAGCTCACTTTGCTAAATAAATTCGTGTTTAATCGATTTATTGAAACACGAAATTTATTTTAAGTTTGTAAAATAGCTAAATGCCTACATTTCATGACGATGTGAAAATGGAGTGCGTAGAGTAAAATCTTGCTTTCCTATAGCCCATTATATCTCAAAATGATGCGATTTCGTCACAAAACATAAAATAAAAAAAATTCTAATTCGAATTTCGAAAAAATCGATTCGAGGTGCACTGGCTCTTGTCTAGATGCACCTATGTACCAAATTTCCGTGGTTCTATTAGCCGTGGGTCTATTAGCCAAATAGCCGTGGGTCTATTAGCTTACGCGCAGCACGAACAAAAGACACACACACACAGACAGACTCTTTGTTTTATTATATGTAGAGATTTCATATTTTGTAAAACTTTAACGAATTTTTGATTAACAAACTCAAGATTTCAAAGCGAGCAATGCCAATGTTGTACAGAAAAAACACTTTTATCTCCAGTGTGTATCGTAAATTCTAAAAATATGCTAATTTTAAAATTATTTTGCGATATTGCTCTTGAACTGAATTTTATGGTTTAAGTGCGAAGAACATGATATTTAATAAGTAAAGGTAACACATAAAATATTTTAAAAAGTACCTTTAGACGTAATTTATAATCTGAAACTTTTCAGATTTTTTTTTTTTATTTCTTACTTTTTATATGAATATTTCGTTTTTTTTTTCTTAAGAAAGGTATAAATTTTGCTTCGTACAATTTAATTTTTCTTTACGTATTTTGGATAAAAAATTTTTAATGGCAGTCTTTCCTTATTTTTTTAAAAATTACATTTGTATGTTTCATGAATGAACGTCTGAAATGAAAAAAATCACATTAAGGTTATTACTTAAAGTAATAACCTTAATGTGATTTTTTTTCACACTTTGCTTAAGGAGCATTTGTCATTCTATAGAATGCCTGAGTATTACATACAATGCCTAGGTAAAGTACATAATAATTCTCATATTTCCTATTTTGCCTAAAAACGTCAGGCATTCTATACAATGCCTTGGTATTCTATAGAATGCTGGCATTTCATACCCTGCCGTTAACATATGCAACATGAAGAAATATGCAACAATACTTCACTTTTATTGCCTGTGTTAGAAATGTAGGTGATCATCCTTACATGAATGTTTCAACTTTTAATTTTTTTAAGCAATTTTCTGACATCCTTATATCATTTCTTACATTGACTGAACCACGTGCTGGCAGAACGTACGTTCTAAAGCTATTATAAAATGCTTTTAGACTGTCACGTGCTTTAACTCAGATAAGCCAAAATATAGCACGATGAAGTTCGTGTTCTTTTATTGTGCCCCTGTTGGTTCTGACGCTATCTTTAGAAGCTAGAACAGTAGTTTATCTTCCAACATCTTTGGACTTTGACGTTGCCGCCAGATCAGCTTCATCCTACATCAACAAATAACAACATAGAACTTCTCTAATGGCTGCTCAAAAACAGGTCTTCCGAGTCCACATGGAACTGTAATTTTAGAGAACTGGTTTATGCTCAGCTTATACCTTCACAGATTCACAACTAGTAAAATAAAAACCAGAATCCATGAAATCAAAGGTTAATTAAAAATTTAAATATCTCCGAATAATCAGTATATAATTTCGATTCATTAAAACCTTCACTTCTTATAGAGAGGCATTGATCAAATTTATTATATAAGGATTTATCGGTCAACCACCTTTTAATCAATCTGATTTATACAAAGATGATGGTCCTGCCGTAGGATCTTTAACTTTTACCCTTGGAACTTTGTCCTCTTTCTTCCGGATTTCGGCGGAAAAAATATCTATTTGATAGAAATCTGCTCCGTATAAAGTTTTGATACAAATCTAAAAAACGAACTCACATTTATTTTCACGTTTGTATCAATTTCACATAACAAATTCTAATTGTAGAGTCAAAGATAAAAGAGGCAAAGAAAAATATAAAAAGGTGCTGAACAATACTTGATAGCTGTTAGAGTAATGCAACAATTACAGAAAGTATAATATTCTCTATGTTTTCTAGTCAAGCTTACGTTATAAATAACTTTTACTGGATTTGAAACTTTATGCTGATTTCTCTGAGTTTATTGACGGCTCTTTGTTTACTATTGACTTCTTTGGTTGCTGCTGATTACTACTCCATTAATACCAGTTAAAACGTTTTAGTAGTACACAGTTATAATACATTCTTACGATATAGATGGAGGGTATCACACTTTATGCTTAAAAAAATATGCTTTGTAAAACAAAAGCATATTTTTGTAAATATTTGTAGTTACTTATGTACAATTTGTTTTTTATGTGTTTCTGTAGTGTTGGTTACATTAGTAGTGATTATTTTATAATACATTCTTACAATATAAATGGAGGGTATCACACTTTGCTTTGTAAAACAAAAGCATATTTTTGTAAATATTTGTAGTTACTCTTTGTAAATATTTGTAGTTACTTATGTACAATTTGTTTTTTATGTGTTTCAGTAGTGTTGGTTATATTAGTAGTTTTTTTTATAAAAAAAGTAGTGATTATTTTGTAGTTTTCATTTTTTTATATTTATTTCATGCATTTTATTCCACAATTTTGAATTTATTTGTTACAAAGTTTGTCTAATCGTAATCTGCTTACTTCTTGCATTTATATGAGATCATATATTTTTTGAGGTACTTACGTATTGTTCCGTCGACCCCGAAATTTTTTCCAAACAGTGAGATTTGACGCCAATTATGGATAAGCATGACGTTACAAGACATAACTATAACACCTGCACATTGTTTGATGTAACCCCCACTGACTTTCGATAAGAAAAAATCGAAAATATGAGAAGCAAAATCAGAGATATGGGAGAAATCTCATATCTCTGATTATATTAATTATAAATATATAATTATAATTATATATTTATAATATAATATAATTATAATTATGATATTATCATAATTATAATTATATACTGAGCCCTGACTGCATTTCGCTATTTTTTGCCGACTTGGCGACATGCTGGATATTTCCAGAAAACATAATTTTGAAGTACTAGAGATGATTTTCTTGAAGCTTCGAGAAGTGTTAATCCTCACTTTTGAGAAACTTTAAAAACAGGAGGGTGTAAGCAGCCGTAAATCACTTTAAAAGACTTTAGGTCTGTCTTATACAACTTTACAGAAATATTTGAAACAACAGACAGCAAACAGAAATGTTTTGTAACACCAAACATTTCACAATAAATAAAAATAGTAATATTAAAATTAATTAGAAAAAATTATATATATATATAATTAAATGATTAATACATTTATAATGCATTAATCATTTAATTATAAATAAAAGTATATATTATAATTAAAGTATTAATCATTTAATTATAATTAAGTTGATATTATTAATTTAATTGTAATTAATTATAATTAAGATTTATACATTTGTATAATTATGTTATTATATTATTTAGTAAAAATTATATAGAAAAATAGTAATCACCAGACATTTATGTTATTGCATGATTTATAATAAAATATCATCTATGAATTTAGCCTTGTCTCTTCCTTTCACCTCAGGCTGTTAGCCCTCAATAATAGCATGTTTAAAAAAAGAATAAACGATTTCTTAGTATTATCGATAGCTTGAATAAAGCAAAATGCTTTTTACTTTTGTAGTAAAATTTATAAGGAAGATAAAGAACAAAATATTCAAATAAATTAGCAATATTTAGCGAAATTAGACTGGTATCTAGAAAATTAATGGTAATTAATACATAAATACGCAGAAAGAGGAGACTTTCATCGAAGAGCCAATTATATTTATTATATTAAATATTATATATTAATTATTTTGTTATGTTAGAAGGCGCGTATTGGATTCAAAACTTTTAAAATAACTGAACTGGCATTAAGTATCAGAAAAGTTAATTTTCTAAGCAAGATGCTCTTGTTAATGGTAACATAAGTAAAACAAATGCCTTCCTGAGAGGCTATTTCATGTTTCTTTCTGGATTAAAGCTGAAGTTTTTTTTTAAAAAAAAAAGAAAGAAAAGAAAAGACTATATTTCAAGATCGAGTTAGAGCTGGTTTGTTGCCTTCTAAAGAATGTTGCAGAACTTTGATCTTGCAGAGATTAGGAAATACCTTGGTGAGAGAATAAAACTCGTTATCTTAGCTTCTTAAAAAAGAATTACAGTGAAAACAAAGATTCTGAACGCCCCACCTTCATGAACAATGTGCCGTTCACGAAAACATTATCCAAACAAAAAATGCCTCGGATTATGAACGGTATTGTTTGAGAGTTAGTTGTTTGAGAGTTGAGAGAACGGTATTGTTTGAGAGTCAAGCAGTCAACATATGATCTTCATAAGCGTTTTAAGGTAACTTACATAATTAACACTCAGGTACTTCTGAAAACACTGTTTTAACAATTTCTAGTGTAAAACTTTCATTAACAAAGTTTGGCAGCGTATGACTTACAGGACCATAGATTCGGACTTAAAAGGAAATAACGGTCAGACTGCTTTTCAAGCGGAGACTTTGAGCGCTTTGATGCTTTAGACCAGGGTTTCTTAAACATTTTGGTGTGGGGGACGCCATAAAATTTATGAACATTTTCTGGGAACCCATTAAGCATTGCGCAAATCCGACACACGCGTGAGTGAAACTATCAGTTTCTTCACTTGTATAATGCTATTGCAGTTTTTAGTCATCAACTTTAATTTTTAAAGTAAAATAAACGTTTCTATTATAAAAAAAAATGCGCCGAAACGTTTTCGTTTTTTCTTTGTGTGTACCATCTTATCTTCATCTATGTTCAGACACATTATGTAAAAATATTTGGTAATTGCAAAATTATTACAATAAGTTAAATAAATATCAAAATAGCTAAAATTTTTGGCAACCCCACAACACTGCAGGTCCCGCGACCCGCAGTTTAAGAAACTGTGCTTTAGACTTTTTTAGTGTTATCTGTGATATTGTGTCTTCCAGGCAAAAGTAGAATAGGGAGTTAACCATGAAGACATGGAAAAACTACGAAAGAATCATAAAAATGAGCTAACAAGAACAAACTACAACAACCTGAGAGGCAGTAACAAAGGACGATTGTGCAAACAATTACTTCAAAAGAGGAAGGAAGTAAATTATTCTAGTTTTCTAATACGAAACATTTGTGCAAAATGAGGTAAAATGGAAGGATTTCACCTGATAAGACAGTAGCAAGACACAGCCGAAGTCTTTTCAATGACAATATAATTTCTCACTTAAAAATCTTTTCAAGCATAAGGAAAAACAAAGCAGATTGAAATTATTTTGCTCGGAACAGGCTCAGTGAATCTCAAGCAGAGTATTGCGGCACTTTAAGATAAAGAAAAGATAAATAATGCTACTCTATAAAGAGGTTACTTGATGTGTGTATTATGGAAGTGACTTTCGCATTCAAACAATAGCATCGTTCTCATACTTGTCCGCTTATGTCGTCCGCTCGCATTGGTACAGACACTGTAAAATTAAATTCGGATTTCATCTATTTTATCTGTTTACCTGCTTGTCTATTTTGATGTGTTTATTTATTTATTTTTAGACTTGCTGATTTTCATTGATTTATGGTTATAAACTCAACTCTTGCGTAGTTGTAGGTGATGTTGTAAGTTTAAATAAGCAATCATTCGTGGATCAGGAACGAATTAATCCGTTTTACATTAACTCGTATTGGGGAGGTAGGGATTTTTTTTCCATTTTAAGAACATTTCCCCTTTAGAAATGAAATAAATTCAAACCGCCTTTAGGAATTAAATAAATTCTTTAAACGAGGTTCACTGTAACTCGTTTTCCAACTGCATTTTAATCGATAAATTTAAATATCAGATAACTTTTATTAAACAATGAAATGTAGACTTCGAAATTCGAAATTAGATTTCCAAGATAAACGAATTTTTGATTACTCGAAATTTTTTCTAATCCCTGTAATTTTTGGTTACTAAAGCTTGGTTTAACTTCAAAGACAAGAATAATTAAAGAACAAACACATTAATGTAAAATATTAAATTTTCAAAACAAAATCGAAATTAAAATAGTTTTGTGGAAGCAAAGTGTTTGACTTTTGCTTTAAATATTCAGTGAAAGTGTTTCAAATCTTACTGAAACACGAAAATTCTAAAACAACGAGAAAAAGTATTAAGTCAGCCAGCTGTTACCAAATGATTTGTATAAATACTTTCTCCCAAGAAAGGTTTTTAATAGAGTTTAAACTTAATTATCTACAATGAGTAGTCTTCAAAGATAGGTTCAGAAGAAAGAGCACTTAATAAAAACTGAAAATTAAGCAATTTCAGAATGAATATAGTCAACTGGAGGATTATTTCTATGAACGTTGGCTTCATTATACATAAGAAAACCCTGAAAACTGGAAGAATAACCAAGAAATTAGAGAAAGGACGTTTGAGAATTAGAAAAAGTACTAAAGACCGTTATTTGCCACTAACAGAGATAAGTATAAAGAATTTATGGTATGGTAATGGTAGATTCATGGTACATATCATCCTGATAAATGGATATATTCCATTCTATAGTGTTTGATGAAGCTTTCTTCAGCACATAATACATCGAGGCAAACCTCTATTTACGAGGCTTGGATCTAATTCTTAGGCTTGGGTTTCCTTCTTACAAGTGAAGATTATATATGGCCATTATTCTTGACGTAGTTAGTATTTACAGAAATAACAAAGGATCCCAAATCATCCCTCTAACATCAAAGAATTTGATCATTATAGTGATGGTAGACTCGTAATACTCCACTGTGGTATCATCTTAATGGGTGGATGTTCTCCAGTTGACAAGTTTTCATGATACCTTTGGCTCACTTTAAGGTTCAAGACTACATACTAGGATCTTAAACAAGGCTATTTTCATGGATTCATCCGAGTTGGATTTCTTGGGTGGATGAATAACTTATAGTAAGATATTCAGAGGCTGGAAAGAATAGTCTTACCCCCAATACTGAAACCCATTAAATATGTCTGAAGTGTTGTGGGAATAGAAATTGGATAATAGTTCCTACCTTCTATGGCTTATAAAACGCTTTAATTGTAAAATTACAACTAGCTTTTCCAAATCGTTTTCTCACGCTTGTAAATAATTTAAGGGACCTTTGTAAATAATATCATCAGTAAATGTAAAATTAATTAAATGTGAAATCTTCGTAATAGTGAAAAGCAACAACGCTATCTATTAACATTTTTGAACCTTTTATTCTGCTGAAGCTAATTTTTAAGATTTTTACAGTTATAAATATGAAAGCGGTAGCAAACTAATAACATTTTATGCGCTTTGTTTATTATGTTTCATCTATCAGGAATAAAACGTATACTTCTAATATAAAGTTTGTACAGTTTTGATTATTTTGCATAACAAATTTATTTTAAGTTGATACCTTTATCTGAACTTCTCAATTTCCCCTCACATTCTCTCGCCAGGATGCAAATTTAAAATTAAGTGAAGTGAATATTTAAACGGGTGAATCTCTGAGTTTATTCAGAGCGTGTTTTCGCTAGCCAACGCACGTTTCATTCTAGTCACGCTAGTAAGCCTCTTGGCCATTTCGGATTTATCATCACGTCTGTTAATTTTTTGCGGGTCCACCTGTTAGGCTTAATTTACCTGCTATCTAGCACTACTTATTTTAGATTTTAACTTGAATTATAGTCCACGCTTTTTACTTTTATCTCAAATTTGATGGTGTCTTTTGTAACGCACCACGAAAAGCTTGCTTTTCTGTTAATCATTTATAATTCATAAAGGATTATTTTCACACCCTTCTTCTGTGCTGGTAGTTATTCACGCCTGTGCGAGAATTCGCCAGGTTCACTGTAGGATCTGATTTAGTTTATGTGGAAAAACAGAGAACGTCCCTACAAGTTTAATTAAATGATTTCTTCTAAATATTTTGGTTTTGTTTTTATCAAATTAACTTTAGAAATGATTTAGACATACTGTTACACAATAATCCATGTCGAGATTATCGTTTTATCTGGCCTAGTTCCCCAACTTTGTACGTAGTTTCTGAAGAAAAAAATATGAAATCCATATTTGTTTTTATCCACATGATTGCGAAAATTGTTATAAACAACCCTGCAAAGAGTCTATTAAATGCAGAGTCGATGAAAGACGTATGCATGTGCTTTTCGGAAGTAATTTTTCTTTCAACATCCTATAAAACAAAAATTGTCGATTAAAATTGTATCTGAAAAGTTTTATGTTATTTCAAACGCACTGCTTTGATTCAAATTCATCTTTTTAATTAACAAATACTTTAGAAATACGTACAACTAATGATATTGATGACTTCTTTAATAAGATTAATAGCTTAATTCGAATCTATCTCGAGAGTAAGATTTATAAATAACAATTCATTTCAAACCTAAGATAATTGCATTAATGTAAAAGCCAGTTAAAAACAATATCATATGGTACAAACTGCGTTTAATTAGCTGAAAAACGATGAAAATAAATGTTTACTATTTTGTAATCAAAAACAATTTTTCCCTTTTTACGTCCTCATTGATATATTTGTAATAAATTTAAACATCATAATTTTAGAGGCGTAGTACTTTTATATACACTAAAGAGCCAAAACATTTTGGCCACCTACTCAATCACGCGTTGCGCTACATTTGGCCTGCAAAACAGCAGCAATACGCTTTGGCATGGATGCCACAAGTTCTTGATAGAAGACTGGAGACATATGTCCAAGCAGCGCAGAGTAATTGGAACGCCCTGACAAATCGTGTACAGAACTTATCAACAGTGTACAGAGCTCAACACTGACTAATCACAGGTTACTACTTGCATGTCCATGCTAGTCCATGCTTAACTGAACAGTGTAAAACAAATGTGTATCCGACTTTGCATTGTGTAACCATTCTGTAAGCATTGTGTATATAACAAGCATCATGTATCTATTACAATACTAATATGCACTGTGTATTCTACAACATAGTGTTTCTCCTACAGTCATTGCCAGTACTGTATTACACAAACGCGTTATACAAACTATCTGCAATAAATATGCACCTCATTCTGCACTGAATTTGTCAAATTCTGCACAGTATCTGCTGTATATAAAGCATATAATTACTATGCAACTATCTACATTGCGTGTGCATTACCTGCAATACCTTACAACCTGTTGTGTATCTGACTTTGCACTGTGCATTTGTTCTGTGAGCAATGTGTATATAAAAAGTACTGTGTACCTACTTTAATCCAATAAACACTGTGCATCTAATATAATATAAAATAAGCTCAGCGCATTCTATAACATAGTGTCTCCACTACAGTTATTGCCTGCACATCATATCTGTATTACTCAAACTATCTGTATTATATCTGCACTGTATCTGACATATGCATAATGTATAATTCATCTATATCTATCAATATTGTATCTGCATTACCTGTATAATCTCATAGCTTCGCATAGAAATATATAGCTTGGCAACATAGCATGCATGGTGCTGCGTACTATAATTGTGTGTATACAATAGTATAGATTTTTTTTTGTGTAAGTATAATTGTGTTTATATAATTGTGCACAATTGTGTTATATACCGTAGTATAGTGTTTTATTCTGCGTTTTAATACGTTAGTATAATTGTGTTTGCATAATTGTACACCATAACTGTGTTGTATATAGTAGTATAGTGTCTTATTTCGTTTGTACAATTGTGCGCAGTATAAATTCTAATATCTAATGCTTTACAAGCATAGTGTATCTGTTTATACATTGTGTATCAATTCTGTAAGCATTATGTATATAAAAAGCGCTGCATATCTATTCAAATTAAATAAGTATTGTGTACCTGATATAACGTATTGCATAATGTATTCTCCAGAGTAAAGTTTCATCTGTAATTACTATATCATCTAATAACAAAATTTAATATTCTACAGTGTGCCTGCATGCTTTATGTATGTTTATTTGCGCATTTTACATGTGATATGTGATCTAAATGTGTCTAAATGATCTAAATGTGTCCTTAGTGTAAGTGTATACTATATATTAGCTTAAATATGTTTCATTATAAGTATGTGTTTTACTTGTACAAGTGTGTGCAAACTAGTATCTAATTTCTATTTTTATATAATGTGCTTACATGTTTTATATGTGTTATATATGTGCTTTTATATGTGTTTTACAAGTGTTTTGTATGTATCTTTATATGTGCAATTGTATGTACTTGTATATGTATGTATATGCTGTAATTAGTGTCTAACAGTGTCTAAAAACCAAGATGTAACAAATCATCCGCCTATCGATCAAAACTAATGTATTCCTAAGACGCTTCTGTATGGCCATGTACAATTACGTAAAATTCTTCAATAAACTCCCAAGGTGGCCTCATGAGGCTCCTGGGAGTTGCTGCCACTAGATAGGGGAGGGCGCGGGACATATGCCTGTTTACCTCTGTTAAACATCAGGCGTCCCCGTCCTCCGTCACCTGTCACCTGTCCAAGCAGCGGTCGCTCAAAGTCGAGATATTCCGACATCGAGCTTGGTGGTGCTTGAGCTCTAAGCTGCAGCCCCATAACATCTCAACCGTGCTCTATTTGGTTAAGATTCGGTTAGTTAAGTGGCCAGTACTTTAAATGGAATTCATCCTTATGCTACTCAAACCACTCTAACACAATTCCAGCCTTGTGACATGGGACGTTGCCCTGTTGGAAGATTCTATTTCCAATTGAAAAGACATGTAAGAGTGCAACTGATCTGCAGTTACGTCGCTTTCATGGTCTGTTCTACCAGAACTAAGGGTCCCAGAGCCGCCATGTCTCCCAAAGCATAATACCGCCACCACCAGCATGTTATGAGCTGCTGTACAGGGAAGGAGCAACAATACGCCTGGAAGATGGCGCACCCTGTCACGACCATCGACGTGGTGAATGAGAAATCGTGATTCGTCCGACCAACTTCTGCTTATCCATGGAAGTTTCAGGACTCACTAAGCGTAGTAGACAATGACGCTTGGTCAACAAAGGTCTACAAATGGTCTACAAATTTATGTTTTAAAAAAGAAATAAAAAATGAACTCATCTTACTGAAAGCATTTTTCTGTGAGTAATTTCATAAAAATTTTTATTTTACTATAAAAAAATTTAAATCCTGTTTAAAGAGATTCTTAAAAAAAAATAATTATCTAATGCCCTTTGAATCGGGTATAGTGAATAATATAACAAAATATGGTAGGTAGGTAGGTAACGGGGAGCACGGGCACTGTCCCTTTACCATAATGGTTAATCGGTATTGCACCGTGCCCACCACTGTCTAGAGCCAATGTGTAGGAGCCACATTTGCGCCCAGCACCAAAAGCCGAGGCCCAACGCTCGGACCATCCAGAGGGCAGTCAAATTGACCAAAAGCGCCCTCCACACAACGCTCACCCAACCGTCCAGGCATTAGTACATATGATAGCAAATACTCTGACGATTATAATACAATGTGCAATTGGTACATAATGAAATTGCAATTATAAATATACTGCATAATACAAGTCCAATAGTACAATATCAATGTAAAAAGTAAGATATAATTACAAATGCAAATATTTCGTGAACCATAAGTGCAAAATAATAGTAAGTTAAAGGACTACTGCTTCAAATATTAGTACATATGATAACAATACTGAAATTCTCTGACAATTATAATACAATGATCAATTGGTACATAATGAGATTGTAAATATAAATAGACTGTATAATACAATACAAGTCCAACAGTACAATATAATGCAAACACGAGTATGTAATTACAAATGTTAATATTTCATGAACGATCAGTGCAAAACAATACTAAGTTAAAGGACTATGCATATCAATGCAAAACATAAAGTTAAAGAGTAGTAGTATACAATGTTAGATATAGATATACTATACAAAAGAAAGTCATATTCGTACAACAGAATGGTATTGCAATTTAAATACCAACAGTATTAAAATATAATTATAATAATAAACTCAAATAAAAATCCGAACATATGACCAATACAAAAGCAAAATGTTATTCTTAAAATATCTATGCAATGCATATTCAAATACAGTCAGTAGATATATACTGATATAATTATAAATGCATAACAAGTTAAAGACATATTGAGGAAACAACCCAATACAATCGATAAGATCTATACAATACAAATTCAAATACTAAAAAAATAATTCAGATATTAATAGAAAAGTAAATGCATATATCAAATGGTACTTCTAACAAAGATAAATAATATATATATATATATATATATATGTAAACATGTATATGTAAATATATATATATATATATATATATGTAAACATTCTTATTCAACAAAATTCAACGAAGATTCAATGAGGCAAATACCAATCCAAGCATGTGATAAGTTGACATATGGGAATAGTAGATTAACACTAACATGTATGCTTACAATATAATAAAATTGTAAATTATGTTACCAAGCACAAGTCAGTACCATAGGAATGAAGTATTTCCATAATTTTGGTCAGTTTTTTAACTAAGTATTTTTGTTTAATTAAAAACTTACAAAATGCACGAGTGTTAGTATTTGGTATGGGAATGTGATAATCTTGTGTAATAGGACACTGAGTCACATAATGTTCAGGATTTCCAAGTTCACCACATACACACATATCAGTATTTGAAATCCCATGTCGATAATAGTAAACTGGATAGGGTCCATGCCCTGTAATATAACATACCAAATGATGATTGGTAACCTGTCTATGTATATCAATATATGAAATATGAAAATAAGTACGACGACCTGTGTCGGAGTCATCCCAGTTTGTTTGCCACGCAGAAATAGTCTTGAGTAAAATTTCCTTTTTAAAATACGAAATTGGCCGTTTTACCATTAGGTTTTCAATTTCACCAATATGATCAATACTTTTTGGGCAGCTATTTTTGCAAAGAAGTCTGCTTGGATATTGCCAATGTTATCTGCATGACCTTTTGTCCAGGCCATCAGTATTTTAGAATTTCCGGACATGTGCAATTCCTGCTGAATGGCAGAGATAATAGGCGAAGAATGCCTTGGATTTTTAATTGCAAAAAGAGATGAAAGGCTATCCGTTATTATTATACCTTCCATCTCGCCGGTTTGTTTAAGATATTGAACAGCTTTAAGAATAGCCATCGCTTCTGCTTGAAAAACGCTGTTTTCAGCAGTAAGATGTCCTAACCATTTAAATATTTGGTCTTCATTGTGATAAGCCACAAGGGCACAACCAGTTTGTTGCTCAATTTTCGAACCATCAGTGAATATTTGTAAGTGAGGTAGTTGTGGCAAATTGTCACATTTCAAAAAGACATTGAGTCCATATCTTTGTTGAGCAGGATGATTATCCAAATGCTGTGTTTGCTTTTCATAGTTGGTTGGAAGAAATATGTCATCATGAAAATTTACAGATTGCTGCAATTGGCGAACTGTTTGATAAGCTGCCTCCTGTAGAGTGCGTAGAGGCAATGGAATAATGCCTGCAAGCACAGTCAAGGCATTAGAAGAAGTTGTACAAAAAGCGCGGGTAATCTGTAATACAAAGGGTCGTTGTAAGCTTTGCAATAGTCTGGCCTTACGACCCTGCATAGGGTCGGCCCAGACTGCAGCTGCATATATAACCATCTTCTCGATTACAGTTTGATATAATATTTTTTGTATGTACGGACTAATACCCCAATTGTGTCCATACATACGGCGAAGATTAGTTGCAATGATAGTTGTTCTTCTTTTCAATTCCTGCAGATGCAAAATCCAATTTAATTTCTCATCAAATACTATACCGAGAAATTTGAGCTGCCTTTTAATACCAATGCTGGTACCATTTATTGTAATTCTCGGTCGTCGATTTAAAGATTTTCCTTTCTTTGGGACAAGGAGAATGGTTGACTTTGAAGAGGAAATTGTAAGTTTGATATTATTACATAATTCATAAAAAAGATTACAAGTTTCTGTGGAGTTAATTTGCAGTTCATCTCTTGTTCGCCCTGTGACAACAAAAGCTGTGTCATCAGCATAAGCATATAAACGGGTATGTGCTGGCCAAGTGGAGGATAGAACATAATTAAATGTTACATTCCACAAATCAGGGCCAACACAGGAACCCTGGGGACAGCCACGATTTTGTATCTTGGTTATTACTTCCCGGTTAGTTAAATACATTAATTTTCGTTCAGATAGATAACTTCTAAATACCAAGAATATATTCTTAGGGCAATGAGCTTTTCTTAATGATTCCAGAATTGCTGGCCACCACAGCGTATCAAAAGCATTTTGAAGATCAATACTAATGAAAGCGCTGTGGTGACCACTGATTCTATTAGATTGCAAATCATTAACAATCTTTGACAATACCTGAACAGTGGATCTACCAGGTCGAAAACCAAACTGATTATCAGACAAAAAGTTTTGTACATGCAAATGATGTTTTAAGCGTAAAACAATTATTCTCTCATATACCTTACCCAATGCAGAGAGTAAGCATATGGGTCTGTATGATGCAGGATTATGTGGGTCTCGACCCTGTTTTAGGAATAAGACCACTCTGCCAATTTTAAAAGCACTAGGAAAAAGTCCTAAATGGAAAAGTTTGTTGAAGAAGTCCTTGAAGAAATAAGGATGAGAATTAATAGTTGCTCGGATGATAACATAATCAATTCCATCTGGCCCTGGCGCCCGTTTTTTAGGAAGATTTCGTATTGTAGTTTTAATTTCGTCTAAAGTTATATCTTGATCGTCTGCAGTATCAAGAACTGTTAAGTTATTTCTAATTTCTGTCTGGAACTGAGAATCTGTGGAAGGATCATCAGATGGAAACACGGTGGTTAAAATTGATTCTATTGTGTCTTGTGTTGGGTGCTCATTCGAAGTAGAAGATTCTATTAGATGAGTTTGCGAAGGTTGAAAAATTTTTGTCCTTGCAATTTTGTAAGGAAGTCCATATGGATCATGATTTTGAGTGCAATATTGCTTCCAAGCTGTTAATTTAGATTGAATAATCATGCGTTTATAAATTGCTTTTTCTGTTTGATAATGTTGCAAAGTATTTGAGGTGATACCATTTCGACGGTCAGATTTTAATTTTCTTCTAAGCGCTCGACATTTCTGTTGTTGAGTTCTTAATTTGCCGTTCCACCAATGGAGAGCTGAAAGTTTTTTATTTGTTTTCCTTGGAAGAAGATCTTGACAAATATCTTGGATTGTAGTTAAAACCAAGTCCGTAAATTGTTCCAAGGCAGCTGGAGTTGTTTGCAAAGATAGTTGTTTTCTCAGTTGGTTCAATTTTCCTCTAATTTTTCTCGTAAATTGACGATATTTACGACCTGGGAGATTATATCTAATGAGAATAGGAACTGAGCCATTGCTGGTTATTTCAAACGTAATGAATTTATGGTCCGATAAACTTATTTCATCATGAATAGTCCAGTTATGAACCAAATGTGCAGTATTTGCTTTAGTAAAAGTTAAGTCAGGCCATCCAATAGCATATATTCTATCAAAGGTAGGCGCAGAGTCTGGTGAGTTAAAAAGCACATAATTTTTTGAAGATATAAAATCCTCCAATAGGCGACCTTTAGGATCAGTTGTTGTATAACCCCATGCTATTGAATGGGCATTAAAGTCCCCACTGATGATTTGGTCTTTATTACCAATAATGCGAAGATTCTCTTCTAAAAAGGCAATAACTGGGGTAATGTCATCCGTAGGAGGAGAATAAATTGAATAAATAACAACTATTAAATTTCGAATTTCTAAAACTACAGCAACTTGATCTCTATTAATTGATAAAATTGAGGGAGAAATTTGTGTATTACAGTTAATAATGGCTGCACGTGGAGGTGCTAAAGTGTCTGCCTTGGAGAAAGTTGTCCAAAGAAGAGGAAAACCAGCAACTTGACCGTCTCTAGTATACGGCTCCTGGGCCAATATGAGATCAATGTGATTTCTTAATTCAAATTCTATTGTCTGTGCTGTAGCTGCCCGAGATCTCTGCATGTTTATTTGTAAGCATCTAAATGATTGCAAAGCACTCTGTGATACATGAATCGCACCTTTAGACATATGTGGTATTCTGGCGCATTCGTTCGACTTGTTTCTGATAGCAAAAGCATGCGTTGGAGTTGGCGGTATGATCAACTGGGACTGGGTTTCTGGAATTCTTGTTTGCGTCGAGACAATTGATGCAGGCTGCAAAATCCGAGGAACAGTCTCGGGAGTCATGTTCACCGGCACAGTACGTGCAGTAGAAGTTGCTGCGACTTTCCCGCTGCAAATGTCCAAATCGCTGACATTTATAACATCTCTTGATGTTAAAATGTTCTGTGATTTTGTGAGACTGCCATCCAATATGGAGTTTGGGGTATCGCATAATTGCATTGAAAGCTGCGGGCTTACATTGGAAGATCCACTTAACATTTTTCTTTTCTTTTAATCGAAAAAGAGGTTTTATGTCCTCTGTGTCTAAACCAAATTCAGTAAGAAATGCTTCCCCTAAATCCTCTTGAGGAAGATCTGTAGGAATGTTATGAATGGCTAGTAAAGGATTTTTTAATGTTGGTTGCTTGATAGTAACTAGTGAGGAAGCTCTCTCAGATGTTAAGGTATCTTTTAGTTTCTTCTTATCTGACTCTGTTGAACAGACAACAGCAAGACCACCCTTTTTAATTGAACGTATAGCAGTTACCTGAGCTCCAATTTTTGGAAGTGGGAACTCCTTAGCAAGTTTATCCTTCAATTTACGACTAGTTGTCGTATGTTTTGGATATATTAGCAACGTCGGTTGAGGAGCTGCTGGAAGGATGGAATGCTGCACTGCAGCAGCGTAAGAATAGCCTGCGAGTGGAGTTGGCAAATTTACTGTATCTTTCACAGGAAATGAGATATCTGAAGCCTGTTTATGATGGGCAAGTTCACAACAAATAACAGTCGAGGTATTGCTACCAGTATCAGTTGTGGGAGGCTTAGGTACAAAATCTGGGCCTTCTTCAGCTAATTGTTTGAAGGCGTCTAAGGATTTACAAAGAGGTTCTCTTAAATTTGAGGGAAGGACAAATTTGCTTCCTTTATATGTTACTGCTATAGTACAGATAGTTTCATATAATACCTTTATTTTTGCATGATAAGAAATGTCTGAATGTATCAATGTAAATGGATCCAAATCACTTATTGAAGGAGTTTGATTACTATCAACAGAAGGGCGAGACATTTTACAAAAAGTAATGTAGCATAAACACCATTAAACATATATATTAATCAGCTGTATAATGAGTAAAGATAAAATTGTACCACAGAATTATGCAATTCAACAAGAAGTATAAAGAGCAAAATAACATTTAAATCAAAATTCTTGAGCAGCAGGCTTCATAAATTAGCTCTTGAAATTGTTACATAGCATTGATAAGGGATAAAGAAGATTACTACT
The DNA here is from genome assembly GCF_044657685.1 of Stegodyphus dumicola. Classification (NCBI taxonomy): domain Eukaryota; kingdom Metazoa; phylum Arthropoda; class Arachnida; order Araneae; family Eresidae; genus Stegodyphus; species Stegodyphus dumicola. The sequence goes on along the minus strand of NC_140774.1, from coordinate 173,532,075 downwards.
GATCTTTTAATAGATATTTTACATGCCATTTGAATTTAATGATTATTTAAATTGTTGTACATGAGAGCAAATCATTGTTTTAATTTTCGGTTGTATTTTTATTAAAAATAATAAGACATGAGATACATGAGACATACATGAGACATACATGAGAGCAAATCATTGTTTTAATTTTCGGTTGTATTTTTATTAAAAATACAACCGAAAATTTTTAATAAAAATACAACCGAAAATTAAAACAATGATTTGCTCTCATGTACAACAATTTAAATAATCCTTTAAATTCAAATGGCATTAATAATCATTAAATTCAAATGTAAAATATCTATTAAAAGATCAGTAGTAATCTTCTTTATCCCTTATCAATGCTATTTAACAATTTCAAGAGCTAATTTATGAAGCCTGCTGCTCAAGAATTTTGATTTAAATGTCCATTACCACGCACTAAAATGTAGTGTTTGCTATATAATTAATCAGAAATCATGTGTTAAAAGCCTTATTATTATTCAGATATAAATTCTTATTCATTTTTAGTGTATCTCCTTGAATCTTGAACACTTCTTAAAGAAATATTTTGAGTTTTAAATACTTGGAGAAATAAATTTTGTATTAGTTTATTTTGTTTTGTTGCTATTTTCTTCAATAATCTCTTGTCAATGCGTAGAATGATCCAATATTCCTCAAAAGTCCCGGGCAAGTCATTTTCTTTAAAACTGTTCAGGACCGCGTGCAGTAGAATGCAGTTCCCAAATGTCTTTAGCTTCATTTTCGATCTGAAGAAATAAGCAAAATCTGAAGAAATAAGGAAATCAAGTCACGGGAATTCAAAAATTCTGAAAATTTCAGAATTCTTTTGCTTCTGAAGAAGAGGAATTTATGTCTCATCGCCCTTAAAATCGATACAGCTTTATTCAAAACCTATGCCAAAATCACGCTGTTCTTTGCCAAATTTTAAATTTTATTTCGACGTATTTCTCGTTCAAATTCAGATAGAATGCTTTAAGCTAAAATAATAATAACAAACTTTTGTACCTTTTTAGGTTTCCAAATTGACATAATTTTAAGTGGAAGGAAAGGCAATAAATGTTTTGAAAGCAAACATAAATGCGTTAGTGTGATTTAACTAACTTTACAGTTTCAAACTTCGTGGTTTCAAACTTAAAAATAATATGAAGCTCAGGAAATACATTTCCGCTTACGTTTATAATAAATTTACGTGAAAAGAATGTTCGTGAACCTTCGGATGTTACAGAAAATAAATAAATTATTTGAAATTTCATCAAAGAATTCTCCAATAATATACGTTATTCTCCAATAATTACGTTTATAATAAATTTACGTGAAAAGAATGTTCGCGAACCTTCGGATGTTACAGAAAATAAAATAAATGCGTTAGTGTGCTTTAACTAACTTTACAGTTTCAAACTTCGTGGCTGCAAACTTAAAAATAATATGAAGCTCAGGAAATACATTTCCGCTTACGTTTATAATAAATTTACGTGAAAAGAATGTTCGTGAACCTTCGGATGTTACAGAAAATAAATAAATTATTTGAAATTTCATCAAAGAATTCTCCAATAATATACGTTATTCTCCAATAATTACCTCCAATAATTACGTTTATAATAAATTTACGTGAAAAGAATGTTCGTGAACCTTCGGATGTTACAGAAAATAAAATAAATGCGTTAGTGTGCTTTAACTAACTTTACAGTTTCAAACTTCGTGGCTGCAAACTTAAAAATAATATGAAGCTCAGGAAATACATTTCCGCTTACGTTTATAATAAATTTACGTGAAAAGAATGTTCGTGAACCTTCGGATGTTACAGAAAATAAATACTTTATTTGAAATTTCATCAAAGAATTCTCCAATAAATACTTATCAATAATTTTTTAAATGCATTAAGGGAAGGAATTTTTGCCCTTTCTGATTGTTTTTGACCTTTAAGGTTATCTGATAAGGGGTAAGGATAAATTTCCTTCGAAGGACAGAATTTTTACTCGACAGTTAATGCGATAACATGATGTTTGTACATGTGCGAAAGTGATTGGCAAGGACAATGCTTTCAAGTGTTTGTACAATTCTAATTTTCTTAGCTCTATCTTATATACGTTTTATATGCTAAATGTTGATTAACATATTTTCCTACAGCAAAGTATCGGAACACAAAACCCCAAAATTAGCTTAATTTATTTATAGAACTACTTCAGTTGCAAAACATCCATGCAATTTACCTTTAAAAATTAAATGTATATGTTTTCTTTAAAAGCAAAAGTTGCATATGTTAAATATAAATGCATAGGTTTTTCCTTAAAAAATCAATGCATGTGTTTTTAAACTGATTAAGTATGAACCATGACACATTTCACTACAAGCAATGTGTGCCATTTTTAGACTGCTTATGATAACAAAAATTGTCTTCATAACTTTTTACAATTCCCTAGTTAATTCACAAATAGAGGCAAACGTCAAAACCTATTGCTTATTTTCCTGGAAAAAATGGAACTAGAAACAAATATCAAGGCCATACTCGTCACTCATATCTTTACTAAATCTTCTGATGTATCACCCATGAATTTTTGCGCTTTTTGGACTTTTAAAAAGCGGATTGTGGAAACATCGACCTACAATACTCCTTGGACTTTGGAAGGCTGATCAAGAGGAATGGAATAAAATATCTCTTCGGATACTACAACAGACTTTATTTTCTTAGAAATCATGGTGTAGAATGACAGCGAAGAATCAAGATTATGAAACAGAATATTTAAATTACAAAAATTTAGGTAAATGCAATGCAAATAGTCTTAAAAATGTGGCAATGCAATAGTCTTAAAAACAGCCTCCGTATTTCCAACTAACAAATTTCTCAAATTAAAATTAAGAACTATGCAAAAATATTTCTAATTGGAAGAGTTTAAAAATAAAAAATATAACTTTTATATAGTCCTCGTAAAGCAGAACTTCCAGTTACTCGTTATTGATAGTATTGTTAAAAAATTTGTACATAGATAGATGATTTTAGTGCAATTATATGTCAAACTGTTGTATTTTTTTCTGTAATGTAACATTAGAAAAATCTAAAAGAGGCAAGCTATGCCGGAAATGTAAGAACACAGAACGAAAGTGCATTTAACATTGGGTATCTCAGTAATTTGGCGAGATATCGCCAAGCTGGCAACGGTTTTGGAGACTTATTTTGTCGCCAGATTTAGTGAGAAATCGTCAAAATGTCGCCACTTATTGACATTTTGGTCCGATTCTTTTTGCATCGTAATAGATATTATAATTGAATAAATTTAATTGACCACTATGTTAGCGGTAACCGTATTCGACCCTCGTATTGACTTCCAGTAATTTCGAGAATCAGAAAGTACTAGAAATATCTCGGTGCCCGGATGAAAACTACATAAGGCCGGAGAGAGAGCATCTGCTCTTAGCTGTTTAGTTTTTAGTTCAGAGTTAACTGAGATATCTCCGGGTTACCTCTCTCTTTAGATGCGCTTTACACTGCGTTTTGTTTAATGTTATTAGTAGTTTGAAGGGTAACTACTGATTTCACTCTGTGATACTTTGAACACCTGTATGAGTATTTCTGTGGAATATGCAAGAATTTTGAAGTGTTTCTTTGATAAAATAAATTTTATTAACCAATCATTGGACCTGTGTACATTCGATTTATTATGAACCCTTACGCACGCAACACTTTTTGATGCCAGAAGTGGAATTGAATGTCGAAGGCAAGAGCAATGGATGAGCAACTAAGACAGTTCGTGACAGCCTTTGCTGCATTTCAAGAAAAGATGGAGGCTGGTCAAGTATCCATTAAAGGAGAGATGAAAGCGGGCTGAGAAGAGATGAAGGTGAATCAAGAAAAGATGGAAGGCCCGTCAAATCAGTTCAAGAAAAGATTGAAGAAGATCAAAACGAAATGAAAAGAGAATTTACTGCCATAATAGAAAGCAAATTTGAAGCTATGGAAACCAGAATAGACATGGTTGAAAACAGAGTTGGAGAGAGAAATTGAAGAAAACGTTTCTGCTGTCCAAGAATAAATCGAACAAAAAATTGAAAACGGGGTTTCTGCTGCTGTCGCCAAAGAGGATGACACCTTAAAGAAATATATAGCGAAAGCAGGAAGCATTTCTAATGGTTTTAAACGTTTATTCATACCTTCTCATCCCTGGCTCGGCTTTTGTTGTATATTATTTTGATACTGAGATCTATCACTATAAATTGGGCCTTGAAAAATATAATTCTGTTTACCAAGCCGAGCTCATCGCCGTTCTCTATGCCCTTAAATGGATATTGAAAAGTAATTTTGCAAGAAATTCTAACTTCTATATTTTTACAGATTGCATGCCTTGTTTAAATGCACTTTATAATGCAGAAAATAATAATGGTCTTATTATCGATATTAAAGATCTTTTCCAAAAACTATCCTTATCCTTTAATATTAAGTTTGGTTGGGTTAAAGCCCATATCGGAATATACGGTAATGAGAGAGCGGATGTGCTCGCAAAAGAGGCTGCCATAGGGAGTGTTTCGGGGACGCCTTATGTTTTCAGGGTTAAAAAAAATAGGAATTAAAGTTATTTATTCGTTTTATTTTAAGCAATGGCAGTTACAATGGAATTCTTCTGAAAGGAAAAGTCGCTATTTGAAACATTTAGAACTGATTAGGAAAAAAAATTATCTTGAATGATTTTGAAGTTAACCAGTTTCTGACCGGACATGGGCGTTTCCCGGGATACTTCGCTAGGTTTAAGATACAGAACGACGATAAATGTAAACTATGCGAACTGTTTGGTGATGCTAAGCATTTCCTCGAGGTCTGTCCCTACTTTGATGGCTTAAGAAACAATAAAAATATTGATTTTGAAAATCCCTTTTTATGCTATAAAGATTTCGCTCAATTATGTAAATCTATGATGAAATTTATTGACGGTGAGCGCCGGGCAGTGGGAATCAGTGTATGATATTTGCATTTTATTGCCATCACTAAATGGTATATTTTAATAATTTATTGTTACCATTGTTTGTGTTTGTTATTCGCTTTTTTTGTTTTTGTCTTTAGTGTCTGCTCTTGTCTAAATGTTTGTATTTGTTTCTTTTCTTCACTGCTATACTTATAATTATTATTTACACATTATTCTCATTTAGATATTTTATGTTTTATATTTTTCATTTTTTGAAATGGGCATGGCCTGTCATGAGCATAAGACCAACTTGTTTGGTTAGGCGGGTCGGGCTGCGCCCACTACTGATACTGATACCTTCTCATCCCTCTCTGTAGTTATCCACATATGATAGAAAGATCTCATGGCAAGTGTATAAGACACAATTTTCTAAGCAGCGGACGCGAATGAATGGGATTTCCAAGTTAATTCCTGTCATCTCGACGCTTCTCTGAGAGGAGACGCAGACTTTTCTGAAGAGAGGCTAGACTTCGAAGCTCTATCCAGCGTATTGGAGAGAAGTGTTTTAAAATATTGCAACAAGCTTCAGTTAAAATCCCGTCAAGTCTATATTAGTGTTTCAAAAGAAATGGTAGTATTACTGCTATGTACAGCAATTGTATAGTAGTAATAGCTGTATCTAAGTATTTGCAGGTTGATTTTTGTATTCTATTCATTGTATATTCCATTATTTAATTATAACTTGTTTTGTTTTGTATTTGAAGTATCTGAGTTGAATATACATTTAATCATTTAATAGAAGGGTAAAAGTATGTACTAAAATATCACAAATACTGTGCTGTATAGTTCTCATATAACTAATTGGTACTCTTGGTTTAAATTGCAACAACAGTATTCAAGTATTGAAGTTAACGAAGTTAATAGTAATGATTAATAGGAACTTAGCTTGTGGTATTCTGTAAATCTAACTTAATTCTGCTATCTTACGGTAAGATACATTTAGAGGTTTTAGGAATTAAATCTCTACGTCCTATATAGGAAGTTCTTTTTGAAAAAAAAAAAAAAAAAAGATTTGGCTTAAAATTGACTGGTGTACCAATGTTTTCCTTGTATCTCTAAGATTCTAATGTTAAATTGTATATAATTGTCAGAATAAAAAATGTTTTATAAGTATATATCTAAGATGTATGTTTATGTAGACTATTCATTTTTCTGAAAACAGTAATTATAACCCTGGTCACAGGAATTTTTATAGAACTGTGTAAAATTGCATGTCTGAAATTAATATTAATGGCTGAAGTATGTCGCATAGGACTGATTGGTAAATAAGTACTGTTCTACACATGCATTTGACTCTTGTTTTGTAGATGATAATGCTCATGTATACAGATCAAAATTGTAAATTGAATTTCCTTAAAGCGGAGATATCTAGAAATTAAAATGGATAACCAAACCTCCAGATTTAAAGTAAGTAGTTTTTAGAATTATGGTAATTACTCACTGAGAATAATTATTATAAGATTATTTTTTCAAGAAATTTTAATGACTCATCTATCTTAGTAGAGGAATGGAACTCATTGCATTGAATTTAAATTACAATATTTTAATTTCTCAGAAAAAAAATCCTATACCTATGATACCTATGTTAAGGGTAAAAGTGATGTTATCTAAAATTTTATTCAAAAACTGTAACATGATTTAAATAGTTTTGTTATTAGTACGACAACATTTTATGCAATTAAATTCACTTAATTTCGCTTGCTTGAATGGAATAATTTCACCTGTCATATATAAATTATATATTCTAAAAGCTGTAACATTTCATCTGAGTTTAACTATCCTTTAGATTCGTGAAGATTTGTTGTTCAGGAGGCATGGCATAAATCGTGGGGAAAAAGTCTTAATCGGTAATGGCTTGTAATATTGGGGTACCAAGAAAGTATTTAATTTATGTTTAGAAAATAGATAGCGTTACGTTGCGTTACGTTCGTTTTGTTATTTTTCTTAATCTTGTTTTTTTTTTTTTTTTTTTCGAATAAGGAAGCTGGCACTTTTAGATTACTATAGAAACAAATTCCGCATACTTTTGTTAACAACTGTTATTTTACGCTCAGTTTTAGCAAGGGGTGCAAAAATAAACATTTTGACACGTTTTACTTTATTTTCATAAAGGCTAGAAAGCGGCTGAGGCTCACAAAGTGATATGTGAAGTTTCTGGTAATGTTTGCTTAACAGAACAGAACTCATGTGGAAGAATTGGTTTAAAAAATTTCTTCTTTGAGGTATTTCGCTTGAAGAGGACCAACGTTCTGGCCGACCTTCTGAGGTTGATGATGACAAATTAAAAGCCTTAATTGAATTTAATCGTCATATAACTGTGAAAGAGATTCCAAAATGGTTAAATATATAATACACAACATTTGAAAATCACACAAGATGTCTTGGACTCGTTAACCCTTTCCGGCACGCTACCTTTTAAAGTCAGAGTTTTGATTTTAAAAAAGGTAGGCAGTCTAATTAGGCCTAGAAGAGTACACAAGTAAAATTTTGTGAAGATAGCACTTATCGTTTTAATTCTGTGGGTGTGCCCAAAGTGGCACACTGATTGAATAGGGCTTCGAAAAGAGTGCTGAAACAAGCATTGTTGTCAATGAACTGACCAATGAGATGCGGAGAAACAAAGAATACAGACTCTCAGTTGTCCTAGCTTATCGATGAGCCCGGTCTGGGCACACCTAGGGTTCGCCGTTTGATTTTAGGCAAGATTTCAAGGTAAAAATTTAAAACTAATATAGAATAAGGAGATTAGCATACAGCCAAAAAAATAACATAGACATTTCTTTTCAAACAATTCCTTTTATACCCTAAAAAAATTCTGGAAGATTTCTTTGAAAAATGAGGGTCTTAAAAAACTAAACATGACTAAAATATATGGATTGGTTTGTGTTAAGCTGCCATCTACTATAAATAAAGAAGGTACAGAGTAACCTATAGTAACCTATAAATCCTTTTTCATTCAATTTTTCTGTGCGTACAGAAGGAAATTTTTAGGTGTGTCCAAACCGGATACACTGCGCCGCAAAGGGTTAAAAAGCTCGATATTTGGGTTCCGCATGAATTGAAAGAAATTCACTTAACACAACGCTTGAATATTTGGTATCCGCATTTCAAGCATAATGGAGTCAACCCTTTTATTAAAACGAATTATCGCCGATGATGAAAAATAAATCGTCTACAATAACATTAATGGAAAAGATCATGGGCCAAGCAGGATAAATCATCACAAATCATATCGAAAGCTAAATTGCATCAGAAAAGGAGCATGCTCTCGATTTGTTAGGGTTACAAAAGTGATGTATATTTTGATCTGCTTCCAAGCAATTAAACGATCAACTCGGATGTTTACTGCCAACAACTTACGAAATTGGAGGAAGCAACCTAAGAAAAAAGGTCAGAATTGGCAAATCGCAAAGGAACCATGGACCTTATAAGAGATAGACTAACCCAGTGGGTGTGGCGCGCGTAACTGACATGTCGGTAAGAAAGAGTAGGGACGATCTACTTTCCTTTAACACTGAAACCTATGGCGTTTGTATCACATAACTCTTTTTAATTATTAAATGTGATACGTTGTATAGTGATGAGATTATAAAAGCCACAGTTTTTTCCAAATAGGATTGAATATATCTCATTAAAGCACTTTTTACTGCATTTCGCTCATTGTTTTCACGCGTAATTCTTGTACAAACACCTTTACTTTGGTAAAATGGTAAAAACTCTAAGCGCAAAATTTATGAACTTAATTTTGCGTAAAAATAATGTAAAATTAAATTAGCCCACCAGCGGCCGAGCGGTAAAGTCGCTGAACACTGGTAGTTCGGTCCGAGGTTCGAATCCCGCGAACGGACTGGCTGCATGGGCGTTTTCGTGGTTTTCCCCATTTGTAACGTGTATACGAGCCAGTTTCCCTTAGAAAGTCCTCCATGAAGGCATGCCCCCTTACGCAGATAGCTCTAGCGTGCTTTGCCATAATTAAATAAACCAAACCAAAATTAAATTAGATTGATAGTACGCTATGCTTTGAAATAAATAAGGTAAAATTAAACAATATCTGATAATTTTTTTTAATTTAATGAACATTTTCAGGCAGTGATTTTCCAAACCATAATAACATTACAAAACGATCATATTTATTTGATTATATGATCATTAAATTATTAAAATTAAAGTGGATTAGTTATTTTAATAATTCATAAAATTCGGAGCATAAAATTTTTTGAGCGTAATGAAGGAAAAAAAAAAGATAAAATAAAATCTAGAAGCACTCAGATTTTATATTACGTCCGAAAGGAACCTTTTTTCAAAGTTTTATGTGTTATCTATATTTATTGAATATCATGTCATGTAAACCACATACATTTGAAAACAGCATATCTTTAGAATTTCCGCACTGGAGATAAAACTGTTATTTTCCGTACAGTGCTCGTTTTGAACTCGTTGAGTTTGTTAATCAAAAATTTGTTAAAGTTTTACAAAATATGAAATAGATTAAAACAAAATCGAAATTCGGCCGTCCAGATGTCCATGTTCGGGTAGAGGATTACATTATTCAAAATTTGATTGCTCTAGATACTGTCGTTTTTGTCACAGTGCGAGAAGCATACTTGTATTCATGCAGATTCTTCATTTTTTAATTTCTTTACGTATAATACAGGGCGATAATATTTGGTAACAACAATTTGCAAGGAGACACGGACATTTATAGTAAAACAGTGCAAAATGCCGCTTCGAAACTAACAGCCTTCCTAGGCTACCGCCCCTTTAGGCTAATAAATTATATTAACAGTAAATAAAAAAAATCTTATGCAGAACAAAAAATAAATTTTAAAAAATAATCACTATAAAATACAAGCAAAATTAATTATTACGGCTAAATACAATTTTAATATTAGAATTAAATGTATAAACATTTTTAAGGAGTCAAAAGTGTTTATCACTATGATATATTATGAAATATAATTGAAGTAAAATTCCTTTATAGAAATTGTGCTATAATACTCATCTATAATTTTATAAAAGCAGCACAATTTAGAATTTTAAACACAACTTTCAAAAATTCGTTTTTAAATATTTTAGTACTTTTTACTTATTTACACCAATAAAAAGCATAAAAATTGCAAGAGAAAATTGCTTGTTTGAAATTTTCTATTAGTTCAGATTTAAAATTTAATTTTCTAAAAGAAGTAGTTACAAATTTCCTTACAGCATAGGAAAAGCTAAAAAAATATCCAGTCCTGAAAGCATGCAATAGCTTTATAATTATTTGAAGCGTTAATTATGCTTGATAAATATGCTAAAGTTTTAAAAATCAATCTCAATTTCAAAAATAAAAATATATAGAAATTCTAATTTGTGAAATGAGGCGCTACATACAGCATTTTCTTGATAATTATACACGCTGCAATAGGCAACCAATGTTAAATTTCTTTCCTACTCCTCCGGATGTGATCAAGGTGACAGCCGGCAACGCCTCAGACGAGGGAGAAAACCCGTTTGGGTTAGTCTATTTCTTATAAGGTCCATGAAAGGAACCTTGTTACGTCACGACCATGCACAGACTTTCACAATTTTACCAACGCGTACGAAATTATTAGAGGTTGGTTGGGGAGTGATATTTCCTCCCCAATATAGCCCCATCTTTATGCTATCAAATTATTATTATTTTAAGGTTTAAAACAAATTTATTTCAAAGTTTGAAAAACTCCTTAAATGGTAAATTTTCAATAATAACGATGACCTCAAATCTCACTTATTTGAAGTTTTTGCTGATAAAGATAAAATAAGTTCTGTGAGTGCAAAATCAAGAAGTTACCAGAAAGATGGCAAATGGTCCTCAAACAGAATGGAAGATATTTGATTGATTAAGGGGACTCGGTACACCGATATCAATGAAATTACCGATTTTTCAATTTTTTACTGAAAAAGTACCTTAATACCCTTACTACACTGAAGTGAAATTTTGAAATGATCTGACGATAATAAATGCTATAAAAAGGTTTTTTAAATTTTTTACACCCCTTTAAATGACACATCCCCCTCAGAGTTTTATTTTTTTTACTTCTTAATTTTTTCAGTAACTTACTAAAAATCAGTATAAATGAAAAGGAGTGCAATTAAATATGACTCAACTATCAAAAGACTCTGTTTATGTGCATATACTGATTTATTTAAATACAAATTAAAGTTGGAAAAAAAACTTTTTCACCTTTAAACTGGCAAGTTTATATATTTATACTGAGCTCAGCAAATAATTTCATGTGTATTATTAGTCAACTTTGCTATGCTTATTCAAAAATTGAAATTATCCATGATTAGATAAGAACAGAAAGAGGTGGTGTAATTAAAGTTGTAATGTTGCGCGGCCCCAACCTGCACGCAACAATAGTGGTGACTGCTATTAACTGGAAAGTACACAAAGTCTTAAGAAGGGTTTAAATCCCTTTTTATTCAACTTTAGAAATTACAGATGCGTGCTCTTGACGCTCACAAACTACGCCGACCCGGCGGTAAAATAAAAATAAGAAACTGAAAAGAGATAATAACAAGTGGCTACCTACGAGGCTCTCTAAACGTAACTAACCTAACCGCGTTCTAAGATACCGCTGATATTTCAGCAAACTTCTGAATATTAAGTTGAAAGATTCAACTATCTGCCGAGGCACGCACACAGGCCGAAACGCGTGCTTCTTCAATTTCTACCTAGCCACCTCCACGCTCGTGAAGCAAGAAAGCACACTATCGAACTCGTTTCCCTTCTATTTAACTCAGATTACTTCCGCTGACAATTTGAATACTTTGCGCGTTCTACTAAAATTTACATACTCTGGCATTGGCAATTCCAGGGGAAAGTAAGGCTTAACAGGAAAGATAATTTAAACTTAAAATAAATGTTAGTTAAAATAAATATAAATCCTACAAAGTGATCAAGTTTCTGAATGTAGCATTATATACAAATAGTTCTGAAACAAACATTAAACTCTTTAATTAATTAATATGCACATAAATTAATTTAAAATGCAATTTATATACGAGAACAAATGGCTAAAACAAATTGCATAAGCTGCTGAGAGGTTTTAAATAAAATGTTTTATGCCTATTAAAAGTTTAAATTTTGCTTTTTAAAAAAATGAATAAAACGACAAATTAATATTATGAATAATGACTATTTACGTTTTATAAAATACATTATAATTAATTCATGCATTAAAATTGTTTTGAGCGTGTTTTAAAAAACAAAAACAAGTAAAGAAAAATTCTACTTGCATTTTGATTTTTTGCAATATATCTAGCCAGATAAGGTTTTAAACAAAAGCTTGTAATTTATGTTCATATTAATCGATGGAGCAGTTCTAAGTTTTATCTTATACATACATGTATTGAAATTCAGTAATAAAATTTTTAAGAAAATTGAAATGATTTGATGACCATTCACACAGTTTACATTCTTTCAACTGCGATTTCTCAGTTTGCAATTTTTCAATATGTCCTTTTACTTTAAATCTTAAAACTTGTTCAGATATGGACCAAATTATTTAATAATTTTACTGCTTATTTAAAATTATATACTTAATAAAATCAAGAATGGGATTTGAAAAATAGTGAAAAGAAAAATTATTGGAAGTAACAATGTGACTGAAATCATACTTTTTTAAAGTTTTTACATAAAAATGTGCTTTTTATTTTTTCCTCGGAAACTAATTCATTAATTGCAAAATTGATCCGTAAAGTTATTAAGAACACTATTTTAAACACAATAAAAGAAATTTGAAGCAAAAGTATTGAAAATTGTGGAAGATGAGAGAATTTTAATTGCTGAATTTTTTTAAACAAAATTTAAATTAAACAAAAATTAATAGCAAAAATTTTTTTCGGGTTAAAACCATTTTGTTTCATAAAACCACTTAATATTATTCATAAAATGTAGATAAAAGTTCTTAAATAAAAAAAAATCATTCAAAAGGTACCCAGCCCCCTTAAAACTAATTTTTATATAGAAAAAATTTGAGTTTCATTTTACACTTAAAAATGGAAATTACTTTCTTGCCAACCCGATAGATAGATGCTTGCCTATGTGAACTGTTGTTGAACTTGCTTTTGCACTCAGAAAAACTGAGATAATTTTAGGGACATTGGTCCAAGTTAGTAAATTTGTCTTGATTTATATTAGTCTATATTATGAGTTTGTCTTGATTTACACTCATGTCCATAAATTAAGGATTATTCGGAGTCACGCGGAAATGGAACTCTAAAATAAATATATCACCTGTAAAATCACTACACACATCTTCAAGAATCATATGCAAATTTCAGGAAGTAACCAGATGACACCGATGGTACGTCACAATGACGAGAGTGATATATAAGGAATACAGGCAAAGAAGTAAAATTGTTCGCAGGCGCTTTATAAGCATTTCAGTGCAATAACCGAATAGTTATGACACGGAGGACGCATTTGGATGATTTTTTACGTGGTAGAATTATCGGCCGTCTGGAATGTGGGCGTACCCAACTGGAAGTATCAGACGAACTTGGAATTGCCCAGAGTGTCATCTCCAGGCTTTGGCAACGATTCCAAGATGATGGTAATGTGAGTAGACGTTACAGCACAGGTCGCCCCAGAGTTACAACGCCGAATGAGGACCGGTATTTGGCAGTCACTGCGAAAAGAAACAAGCGGAGCACAGCCTCAGACCTGTCTCGTCAGCTCTTTTCAGCCACTGATACGACAATTTCAAGGCAGACCGTGTACAGACGCTTAGGGCAGATTGGTCTATATCCTCGTAGATCTGTCAGATGCGTTCCACTTACTGCAACCCACTGTCGCCTGCGGTTAGCCTGGAGTATAGAGCATGCATTGTGGACACCGCAACAGTGGGCTTGTGTGATGTTTTCTGATGAATCCAGGTTTAGCTTGCAGTCTGATTCTCGCCGGACTTTCATATGAGTCGCCGGACTTTCTCCAGGTACCCGTTACCACCAAAAAAACATCATTGAACGACACCGTTACGGTGGTGCAGGAGTGCTCGTTCGGGGTGGAATTATTCTGGTTTCCAGAACTGACCTGCATGTTCAAATTGGAACCATGACAAGTCAAATCTGTCGGGACGTCATTCTGGAATCACATGTACGTTTGTTTCGGGGCGCCATGGGTGCACAATTTGTGTTTATGGATGACAACGCCCGTCTTCACCATGGAAACATCGTAAGCGAATGCCTTCAATCGGAGGATATCACCCGTATGGACTGGCCAGCATTCTCACCGGACTTGAATCCAGTAGAGCACGTGTGAGATATGCTTGGCCGACGAGTTGCAGCCCGTCAACCTCCTCCTACATGTCTACCGGAACTTCGGAGAGCATTGCTTTTTGAGTGGTGTAATATCCCCCAAGATCAGATCGAGAATTTGATACTCAACATGCCTAGGTGTTGTACGGACTGTATTGCATCGTCTGGGAGATACACAATGTATTAACAATCATACCAACCATGTAATATTTTTTTTTTTTTTTTTTTTTTTTTTTTTTTTTTTTGTAAATAGGTAAATTTTTTTTTTTTTTTTTTTTTTTTTTTTTTTTTTTTGTAATTTGCTCCAGGGAGAAAAAATCGCTAATTTGTTTAGTAATATCAAACATATAGCATCTTTTTTTGCTCTTTACCTTTTGTTTAATAAATAAGCTTTACAAATAAGTCAAATTTGTTTTGCTTCTAACTCTTCCTTTGCCTGATTTTGAATTATCCTTAATTTATGGACATGAGTGTATATTAGGTTGTTCGACCTGAAATTGTTGTAATTTTGAGCAAAAGTTCTCATACTGTATCCAACAGATGTCAGCAAATTAAGTCTCTTTGATTGTGTAGCAGTTACAGTTGAATTGTTAGTTAACTGGTACGCAATCAAAGAGACTTAATTTTTCTGTGCAATATTTTAATTTATTGCTCACACGTTATAAGGTAGAATAAAGTTTTTATTTTCTAACGTGTTTGTATCTCCACAGTTAGTTCAGACGATATCTCTCATCATATATTTAATTCTTTCGCATCGGTAGAGGCCAAAATCTGTTTCTATCAAACATCTGGAAACGTCCATATTTCCGAATTTTTGTTGGAATGGATTTCCTTCTCCCATAGAATACTGCATCGTTAACAATAACCTATTTAAGTAAAGCGATTACTTCTCTGTTTGGGATCTTTGTGCGGTTTCACGCACTATGTGCAGTTTTCCCTTGGGACAGGATTCCAACTTCGAGCATAAACAGCTAAACATTGACAGTAAACAAAGGAGAAGAAAGATGCATTCATATAACAGAGCTACTTTTAGTGGCTCAGAAATGATGATTTCATATAAAAGACATGTTTTCGCTCTATCCGATTTTGCAATTAGTAAATTTGTAACACAGTTTTTTTTTTTTTTTTTTTTTTTTTTTTTTTTTGTTAAATGAAGATATATGGGGAAAAACCGTTTAAACATTAAATTTAAAAAAAAATCTAAATCGAAACTTGGTAAAAAAAAATACTTTTTGAATGTTTGGTTACAATATATAACTAATGATTAAAAAAAAAAACTTAAAATCGCAGTGTAGAAAACTTGTCTTTTTATAGCTTTCAGATTTTAATTTTTACCCATTTACTCGTATAAGACAGTATTCTGTAATTTTAGGTCTTCTTCAGTTAAATTTTATTATTAGTCCAAAGGGGCTTTGTCCCTGAAGGACTATTGTTTACGTTTTGCGATTTCGCGTTTTCGATTCACTACAAACGGCGAATCACTTTTCAAACTGTTGCCACAAAGTGCTATCGCCCTGTGTTATATTTAAAGAAATTAAATAATGAAAAATCTGTATAAATGTATGTATATTTCTCGCATTGTGATAAAACAACGGTACCTAGAGCCATCGAATTTTGAATGACGTAATTCTCCTACGAATGTGGGCATGTGGAAGACCAAATTTGAAATTTGGAATTTGTTTTTGTTTCCTATTTTGCAAAACGTTATCGAATTTTTGATTAACAAAACTCAAGGATTTCAAAGCAAGCAATGGCAACATTGTACAGAAAAAACATTTTAATTTCCAGCGCGGGAGTCTCTGCATCGGAAATTCTAACGGATATGCTCATTTTAAAACTATTTTGCGATATTGCTGTTGAACTGGATTTTATGGTTTAAGTGTGAAGAACGTGATATTTAATAAATAAATGTAACACACAAAATATTTTTTAAAAAATGCCGCTTTGGGCGTAATTTACGTAATTTAAAATCTGAAGCATTTCAGATTTTCTTTTTTTTTTTTTTTTTTTTTTTTTTTTTTTTTTTTTTACAATTTGAAATGGTACGGAACTGAATCTACTATCTTAATTCTACTATCTTAATTTCTTTTTGTAGGTTGAACACGTGACTATCATGTACTTTTCTGTTGCTAGCTGCTTTAAGTCCAAGATTGGCTGAAAATAGATTCCATTGCCACGAAGCTGGGCAATACAAATCGAATACGAACATTGCAAATGCTAACTGAGTTCTCAGCAAACTCCAGAGTTCAGGTTCAATACCATGGTCTCAAGTAATCGGTTTTCTTTAATCTGCAAAAATATTAACTTAATCCCTTAGTCATACGTGCTGGAAGTTTGTAATTCAAGGCATCCTGAACGTAATTCTTCTAGTTGATAACGAGCTCGTACAGCTGCTAACAATTTAAAGCGCAAAACACATATTTTACCTCGTTGTTTTTAAGTGCCAAAACACGTCTGTGTGAAAAGTGGTCTACAAATGATGAATTTTAAGCTCTGCATTGCATCAGATCCAAAAATAGCAAAATAAAAAAAAACGAGGATAACGAAGTACTGTTTTCGTGGATACGACATCAAAAGATTAGACTTTAAACCCGCAGAAGGTTGGATCCTTTCTAAACGAGCGAATCGTTGTACCGGACATGAAGCAAATCACGTTGACCATGCGATTCATATGTGGACCTTGCACGATGTGTTCACGTGAGGATTGGGAGGTTCTTCATTGCTAAAACATTTCTGTCATCACAAAGAACACGGCTGGTAATGGATAACATACAAGAGTCTGCCGACTTTTTCTTTTATCGCCATTTGTAGGGAATATACTCTAAAATACATTTAATTAATTTTTAGGTTTTTTTCATATCAAAGAAATGCTCCTGATCTGGGTTATAATTTGTCTCTAGATTTGCTAAATAACATCTCTGATTTGTCTTGGGTTACCTAGTGTAGATTCCATACTTATTATATTTATATCTACATATATATCATAAAAATAATTTATAAGTAATACCTCATTTATTGTGTATTGTATACAATAAATGAGGTATTACATATAAATTATTTCTTTTGAAATTTAAGCGTTTCGCTACTAGTTTTTTTTTTTTTTTTTTTTCAAAAATGATTTAAATTAGGGCTTCAGTAGGTCAAATAGAAATAGAAATATTCTGCCACAATAAAAATAAAAATTAACTATAGGGGCAATTTTGGAGGTGGGACATTTGTGTCCCACAATTCATTTTGGATAGGACACGTGAATCTTATTGGTGTTGAGGTAACAATAATATAAAATAAAGTGAAAAGTTCAGTTCGCTGGCTCTAAATTAATTTTGCAATATTTTTTGAACAATTTTATTGCAAGACACCTGTACAATATTATTCATGACATTTCTATGTATGGTTGAAAATGGTATGGTATTTCTATGTAAAATGGTATTTCTATGTATGGTTCTATGTACATTGAAAAATAGTGGGTGAAAATTTTGAAATATTTGCGAACATATATATATCCCGGTGGGGACGAAAGGGTTAAGACATGCGTAGGATTCTGCTTCCAATTACTATTACATGCTGGATATCTTCACAATTGTCGTTTCAGCTGGAGTACCAAAAATCTTAATTTTTATGATTTTTGTTTCTATCAATAAAATGTCTTACGCAAATTAATTCTCAAATAAAATGGAAACACTCTTCTAAACCGTTCTAGTTTTGGTAGTATCACAGGTTTCAGACTAGTATTTGAATATTTTAATTTTGATGAGTTTAGAGTTGATTTCCATTCCGAAACTGTACCAATAAAAATTCATTGATGTAAAAAATGCCTTTATCTGAACCGGATTTCCTTTAAGTGCCTAAGCGATTGTTCAAGTACATAAGTATGCATGTTCTTATTAAAATCAAAGTAGTATAAACTTTGCGTCATACTTGCAATTTAATTAACACAAATAAAGGAAATTTACATTGTTGTAAATCTTGTGAAAGTTAACTGATATGGAATGCTCAGGCCCTCTTCCCTGGTATAAGATGGTTATTTCGAATAATATAACTGCAAGTCTTTCTTTTTAATCCTGCATTATTCAACAAGGACTAATCCAACAAGACACTGCTAACATGCTTCATTAGTCCATCAAGTACCTCACGATTACTTAAATGAAACAACTTTAAATTTTAATTATTAGAGCGTAGAATGTTATCCAAATCTTACAATGTATTTTTCATTTCCTTTTCTTTTATAGTGTTATTTTTTTGTATATTGTTAATATAGTATATGCATTATTTAATATATATGACTTATAATATTATATAACATATATATGTTATATGTTACTTAGCATACAGGGTATTTCAGCAAATCGGTTACAAACTTTCAGAAGAGATAAACTACACCTGGATGATGGAAAACACATAGCAATGCATGGTCGGAAACTATTTTCTGGAGCGATAGTAACGAGACAAATCACAAGAAAGGAAGAACAAGAAATAGAATTAGAAAACATATTTATTATGCTTAGTAGAGCAAAAACCAAGAAATAAGAATAAAAACATCCTCGAAAAAAGGTGTTCGAAATCACGATCCCGAACCGTGATGCAGTAATCGTATGTCATGCATCATCTTGCATGCCGTGTTCCATGCGTTAGAGATGTGAGGCATCATAGTCCGGAGTCGTATTTTCGAACACCTTTAATGACGATAGTTGTCTGTTTTTGTTCTTATTTTTTTATTTCTGCTGTGAGTAAGTATAATAAACCTGTTTCCTTCATCCTGTTTCATGTTCTTCCTTTCTTGTGTTTTGTGTTATTACTACCCCTCCAGGAAAGCTTTTTCGACCATGCATTGCTGTGTGATTTTCCATCGTATAGGTAAGTTTATAAACGATTTCTGAAACACCTTTTATATGATTGATATTGTTATGTAATATATATGCATGTTTTTTATATTGTTTTATTTCATAGGATTAGCAATCAGCCGTAAAAGAGAAGAAATGGCAACACAGATTTCCAGCGATTCCAATCGAAGGACTTGCAGCCTCGCTGCTGAAGGTGTATAATCGAGTACATAATATACGGCGTTAGAAATATCTTTTACTAAATGCACTATATTTTAAGCATTTATAAACTTACTATTTACTTTTAAGGCCTCACATATCAAGTAGAAATATTTTTTTAAAACAATAATTAAATTAAAGATCTTTTACACCCAAGTTTGGCAACACCTCATAGAACTGGAAATTTACCATTTGACGTTAACCATGTTAGTGAGTAAATTAATATTGTAGTAACGTAAGGTAATTTAAGGTGATAACTGAGAAGATTATATTACTACAAAAGTTTTCAGCTTCAAAATTCAATTTTTTCGTTCCACATTTAACACTGCAAATACCAGCTTTCAGTTATTAAACTGTAATTTGACAGCATATTATAAACTGCTTGCGTTCTATATCTTAAAATTCTATGTTAGATATCATTTTTTCATGTTTCAGGTTAAACTATATTTTAAAGCTTGCACGCAGTCTTTTATTAAATTAATTATCAGATGAAAATTATAATTAAAAATATGCGCAAAAAAATGCTGATGCATTCATTACAACTATTTGAAGCTTTGAAGTCCTTGTAATATGAATTTGCTTTAGCCATTTTGCTTCACGACTATTATGGTTGAGTCATTCGTTACGTAAGCTACATTCAAAAACTTCGGAAAACGATCTTCTATTAAAAGAACTGGCAGTAAGCAGTTCTAAACCGACTGGAACTGGTTTAAAGCAGACGGAGAAATCTGGAGTAACGTAAATAAGAAAAAAAAAAAGAAAAAAAAAAAAAAAATGAGTAGCCAAACCCTTTTTCTTTTTTTTCCAAACTTGGAACAAACTGCTGTCCTTGACCTTGATGAATATTCCATACAGTGAATACTCAACAAGCATTTCAATTTAATTAAATTTCTCAGCGCTTCTATATCGTTTTCCCGGTCTTCACTCCAGGATTTCGACGTACGTACGGTTTGGTAATATATTGAATGTACACAGAAACGATGATAGTGTGATAAAATTTATTTTATCAAAATAAACATTTCACAGTTCTGGAACTTTCCAAAAATACTCGTACAGCTCTTTACAGTATTGCAGAGTACAATCAGTAAATGTACTTCAAACTACTAAGAACGTACATAGCAAATGCAAAGCGCATCTAAAAGGCAAAGCTCTCACGGATATCTCAATATTCCGAAGTTGCTGTGAATTAACAACTCACAACTGAAAAACTGATGTTTTCTCGAGTCTTATATAGTTTCACTCCGGCCGCCGAGAAACTTCTAGTACTTTCTGAATTTCAAAAACCTCTAGAACTTTCTCGGAGTTACTGGAAGGCATATGAAGGCCCGATACGGTTAAGCTTATATAGGAAACAATTACAGTTATTCAATTACAATATCCATTACAGTTATTCAGGAATCGGACCAAAATGTCGCCAAGTCCGGCGGCTTTTGGAGATTTCTTGCCAAATTTGGCGACCAAAATTAACGAAAAAGGAATTAAAACACAAATGTTAAAAAAGCATATTTTTGATAATTTAAACAAAAATAACAAATAACATTAAACTAGTAAAAATAATTAAGAATATATAAATAATAATAATGTAAATGTACTATTTTTCAAGCGATCTTTATGCTAATTTCTTTTTTCTTATAACGAACTAATGACTGTTTTTCAAAATCTTCTTGATTACTTGATCAGTTTAATCTTACAGCAGCGTCTCTCACCACTTCCCAGCACTGATTTCTCAGTGTTGAAAATATTCTTATCGCTGCTCCAAAACTGGAATAAGATTAAACAAATCTATTCATGAAATCCTTAATTTAATCTTTTAACAGGAAGATTCATTCATTTTTTGAGTTCACTGATTTTTTTGAAATCTTAAAATGTTTTAGCATTCAGAATAATTGACATTGCAGGGTTTTTTTTAATAGATATTTCTTATGAAACTTCTGCAGCTTTTATACCATTTGGTTATTTAAGAGCTAAATTTTCTTTCAAAACTCCAATCGTATTGATCAGAAAGAAAAACAGAAAATCAAAATATATACCGTTTAACTTGTCATATGTCCATTTTAGGTGTGATATCAAAATATCTATTAACTTTTCTGATGTGAAAAAAGTATTTTTTCTGAAAAATTAGTTCCTTTAACCTTTGATTTTTGGCAACCTGATTTATTAAATTTCTGTTAAGTTTCTCTTCAAATCATGTTGATATCTACAGCTAAATTTTCAAAGTTGTCAATATTATTTTTTTCTCTTCTATTCTAAAAAACGAGACAATATATTCGATTTTATCTATACGCATTCTAATACTGCATCCTTTTTTTCCCCTTTTTTCTTTCTTTTCCTTCCTTCATTTTCAACATAAATCAATTAATTTATACTTAATATACTAATTATAAGTACAATTTACAGCTTTCCTGCTAGAAATATTATTTATTACAACTGAACATTGTTCAGCATTTAGTTAACGATTAAAGTTACTTTAATAATCATGCAAAATTAATGCCATATTAGATATACTAATTATTTTGAACTCAGATGGTCAATTTAATATTAGATGCGTCTTCAAAAAAATCTAATTTAAAATAAATAAATAGGATACATCAAGTTAATTTTAGGTCTTTTACGTCTACTGTTTTATTATGTAAACTGAAAAGTGAAATAAATTATATATAAATTTTAGAAATATTTATATTTATCTTTTTTTATTTCTTTAACATGTATATAATACTCAAATTTTATTAATGTTTCATCTGTGGTTGAGAAGACAAGAGAGCTATGTACTGATAGTTCAATCTGATTGGTTGCATGAATATTTTTGTGATTTCCCCAAGTGTGATACGAATAGCAGCCACTTTCCTGGGAAATTTTTCCATGAAAACATCTTTTCCTTTGGGCACATAGCTCTTTAATGGAGTGTCTTATTACACTGAAAATGAGCAGTTTGTTACTACTTGCAAGTTTATTACTCTTTTCTTTCCTATACAGACAGTGTAACATGTCCTGGTGACCACACCCTGTGGACGACCATTTCTGTAACACCTAGCTTTTCTTATGATACGATATCCAATTCTAGTCATCTATAGATGTAGTGAGGTGATATTCAATAAAGAAAATAAATATTAATGTTTAATATTACCTAGAAGGTGCTCACAAGACCTTACCTTCAAAGAAGACCAAAGTCGCAGAAGCAGAAATGGTCGCCTTGGAAGGTTTAATTGCGTATATCATAATAATATTTCATTTAAATAAATAAAAAATGACATCAAAAGTTCTGTAACTGGTAAGAAATTGATCTTCTGTTCCTGTTAATATCCACTTGCAGGAAAACCAAAAGACTTATAGAGTCTCGTTCTTTTTGGTAACATAAACTTCGAGAAATCCACTTAAGACTTAAGTGACTTATAACTATGTCTTGGAAATTACTGCAGAGACTGTGAAAGGTGTAAAGGACCTTTTTATTTAACTCAGATAAAGTTAACAGAAGATACATCTTGTACTTACAGAATCGGCCAGCCAGCATTTATGGCGTAAACCAAAAAGTAACAGAATTGAAATTAAAGCTAAGTTACTCGCAAGTTATCCAAAAGGGCCACACAGACAAAATACGCGAGAGTTGACTTAAAAACCTAAAGTCGGTGTGACAAGCCCAATGGCGAGAATAATACAATGCTGCAGATAAACTGCTCTTAAGAGAAACAAATAGCAGCGTGGCCTTCAGTAGGTGGAACACGGTCTAATTCGACTATCTAAAACTTTCTTTTAAATACTATTGCTTTTCTACGTCATTTGAAGAAGCGCGAACTAAAAATTAGCATTCTGGCAGGAAAATGGAAAGACAGCAAAGCTAATTAACATAAAATAACTGATTAATGAAACTCTACAATTTTAATTATATGTAATAATGTCAATTTTTTTCAGAAAAAATAAAAAATATCGAGAAATCCTAAATACTATGTCTTCCTGAAGACTGTTGAGCATTCCAGAGATTATCCCTTGCTTTAGATATCTGTAAACTGCAGACTGACATGTTTCTTTGATTGCCTTCTGTCACTAACTGCTTCGATATTTTAAAACCGCGTGGGATTTTTTAGTTCACTCAATGGTTGTGGAAGAAAAGTTAAATTCATTACAATTGTCACTTATGATTCTTTTAAAGTCATCAAGAATATCACGTACCATTTATTCCCCGAAAAGTTAAATTCACTACAACTGTCACTTATGGTTCTTTCAAAATCATCAAGAACGTCAGGAAGTGTTGTCCGAGTCCCATTTATTCTCTCAAAAGTTAAATTCACTACAATTGTCTCTTATAGTTCTTTTAAAATCATCAAGAACATCAGGAAGTGTTGTCCGAGTACAATTTATTCCCCCAAAAGTTAAATTCACTACAGTTATCACTTAAGGTTCTTTCATAATCATCAAGAAAATTAGGAAGTGTTATTATTTATTCCTTCAAAAGTTAATTTACTACATTTGTCACGTATGTTTTTTTTTTTTTTTTTTTTTTTTTTATTTTTTCAAAATCATCATGAATATCAGGAAGTGTTTCTATTTATTCCTCAAAAAGATAAATTTATTACATTTGTCTCTTATAGTTTTTTTTTTTTTTTTTTTTTTTTTTTTCCCCAAATTCATCAAGAATAACAGGAAGTGTTACTATTTATTCCTCCAAAAGATAAATTTACTACATTTGTCTCTTATGTTTTTTTTTTTTTTTTCCAAAATCATTAAGAATATCAGGAAGTGTTACTATTTATTCCTCCAAAAGATAAATTTACTACATTTGTGACTTATGGTTCTTTAAAATACATTAAGAGCATCAGGAAGTGTTACTATTTAATCCTCAAAAAGTTAATTTTATTACATTTGTCACTTATGTTTCTTTCAAAATCGTCAAGAATATTAGGAAGTGCTGTCCTAGTACTATTTATTCCCATATAGTTCTCTTTCTTTCCTTCTTAATATTAGAAACTGATTATTTTCTGCTGACAGTTCAGAGTCTGGTAATGAAATATCGTAACTTATAAGGAATGGAGGTGAAATATAAGATGCTTCGATAGGAATTTATAAACAATTACGCCACGAGCTTAAATGACGTAAGCTTAGTAACCATTCGCGTTATTAGCTTGCGAGAATAGTTCAAACACCCTAAAATACGTAAATTAGAATAGCTGATGACGTAAAATCATCCGATTAAATTTTTTAAGCAAAGTAAGCAAAATGTTCTATCGGCTTCCGAGGAGGTAATTTTACTGTAATTGAAGAACGAATAGAATGAGTAATTCATTGCTCATATTTTGATTGTAATTTTTGCATATAACTAATATGTCTCAGCTATTATATGACAGCTGTAGTCTTTCAAGATGCGGAGTTATAGAAATTTGCGCAATAAAGATAACTGTTGATACGCGGAAAATATTTGTTTATTGAAAATTTAGTCTCTGAAATGAAAGTACCTAAGAAGAAAAGAGAAGATAAATTAGCATATGTAAAAATTAATGTTTCCCAAAGCATTTTTATGCGCGAAAATTTTAGAATTCAAAGAACCACCTTTGATGTCGTTTAATTTTTCCAGTTAGTTGAAAATATTGCTTAAACGTAACCAGTACAGAAAGAAAGATAAAAATTAAGAAGAAAATAATTAAATCAAACAGCTCAAGATTGAAGCTAAACATTTGATTTGTCTTTGATAATAAAAATAAGAATGAATAATATTTTGATATAACGAAAAAGGATTTTCTCTTTCTATCATTCTATTATTTCTTTAAACTTTGATAATCTGAATGGAATGTAAATTTCATTTTCAAAATTCTCGTTATCTTAAAACTTTAAAAACCTATGTTCAAACTCAAGACTTCAAAGTTCTGGTAATTTTTACTTAAATAAATTCTTCAGTATATTGATTGAAGATACTGGAATCAAAATCATGAGTCTGAGCAACAGCTTAAACGAACTCAAACTGTCAATTTGCCTTTCATGTTTTTTAAATAGTGGTGATTTGGTTAACAAGCTAATTTCACTTTGACAACAAATAAAGTAACTGCTTCCTAAACAGAATTATATTCTTTCAGTTTAAATGTTTGCAGTAAAAATTACTGGGAATTAATAGATTCATTATTCTCCTAAAGTAAACAACAACTTAACTTGCGCCACTAACATATTGTTGCGAAATGCCCAGCTGCTGTGAGATAGCTTTCTCGCAAAGCAGGTTTAGTTAGTTGCCAGAAAGTGGCAGGGAAAGGCAAAGCTGTCATATTTGGCGCAAAATCGCCATTTGGCGATATTTGACAACAAAATTGGCGATATACCATAGATAGAGTGAGAACACTTTTTAGCGGTTTTTTCGGGAATATTCTCGAAGGCAGGTTAAAGCTATATATACACCCTGCCTATGCGCGTAGTAGTAGTGTCTTGAGTACCGAGATTAGCTTGAGAGCGATCGACCGAGTCGGGAGCTGTCTTCACCGTTGTAGCCTGTACGCTGTTTTGTTGATTGTTTCAGCGTGTTTGTCGTAGTTTTTCGACGACTATAAACCTGTCTTTGGAACTGTCCTGAGTAATACTGGCAAATAAATTGTGTTTTGATTCTTCATCAAGTGCTATCATCAATTACTCCAAATCCACGAACCCGTAGAACGCAACAATATTAACTTAACAATGTTCAGTTAACTTAAGCTTAAGTTCCCCATTATTATTTATAATTACAGTTCTACAGTGAAATATTTATTGAATTATCATGTTACTAAAATACAAGAGCATAAAAAATCGATTTTATGTCTTACCAAGATTTAATTTTATTTTTAAATTAAAGACCTGAGTATTCATGTACACTACAGAGATTTAGAATTAAAATGCATTAAATACGTAAAAATTTTCATGAGTTTTTTATATGCTGTATTTGCGATACCACATGCACATCAAACCTGTGACGACCACAGAATCTAGATGATTTGTGATCCTCTGATGATTGACACTTTCGGTGTTTTAGCAGAGGCTTTTTCGTGGCGATATCTGTGGGTCGAATCAGAAGTGCAGTGCGAGAGGTCGCTTGGTTTCGGGTATAGAACTTAAGCTCATTTCATGGGAGTAGAATCCTCTACCGCTGGGTCAAAAGAGCTCCTATGAGCTAGATTCAAGAATTCCGACTCTTTCAAACTTGCGATCTCTGAGTGGCTCATGGAAGCCGTAAGAATATTAAAATACAAAGCACGTAAGATTTATTCAATTTTCCAGTCAGTTAGTATTTAAATTCAGAACATTCTGGTGTTTCCTTAATTAAATATATTACTTATCTGCATATTTTCAGAAAGAACAAGTAAATTAACTAAACTGGCATAAAGGACTTAAAGGAAGTAAGCATTACAATCCAAAATAATAAATAACAGAACGGATTTTTTTATTAGTAAGCCAGGAATAAACGGGGTGCGATAGCTAAGAATTGCTAGGCTTAAGTCTGATTTTGAATGTTAAAGATATAAATGGTTTTTAAGTTGCATATAACGTACCAAGTGATAAATAATGCAGACTAGCCAATGTGTCAAAATAATGCAGACTAGCCAATGTGTCTAGGAATGCTTTCTCACGTCATTCCGGTTCATAACATTAATCCGTACACGTGATTCGGATCAATGTTTCATTGTTTATGCAATACTTTCATGAAAAAGCATCATCTTTACTGTTCTATTATTTCTTAGACGTATGCTATACAGTAAAGTACAGTATTCTGCCGTGCTTTTCTATAGTCTACAGTAACTGTTAATACTGTTGTGTGCGTTCTGGATAGTAATGAATTGAATGCACACAAAACCAACATAGCTTGATAAAATTTATTGGTAAAATCCTAAGAGAGCACACACCCTTTGCGGCAAACTGAGAAAGTGCGCACTGCTTCGTGCGTTTCTCAAAATCGCCAACTTGAAAATAACAAGTAAAAGAATTGCACAAACTCGATAGCCATGTACACATCGACCTATTTTTTTTTCACTTAAAAAAAAAAAAAAAAAAAAAAAAAAAAAAAAAAGAATTACACAAACTTGGCATTGCACACTGTCTTGACTTGCACACGCTCATTGCACACTCTCTTGACAGAGAATTACACAAACTTGGCTATTACACATCGATACTCTTCATAACCAAAATCATTCGCGCCAAGGGTGTGGGTTCTGCTAGGATCCATCCAATTTACTTTCTCAAAATAAACACTTTACAGTTCTGGAACTTTTCACGAAAGTACTCGTACAGTTCTTCTTAGTATGACTGAGCACAACCCGTAATTACCATTTCAAGCTACTAAGAGTGTTAAACACAACGCAGAGCAAAGCGTAACTAAAAAGTGAAGCCCGGACGGAGATCTTTCAATGCTCCGAAATCAATTCTGAACTAAACAGCTGAGAACTGATCTCTGTCTAGTCTTGTATAGTTCCCTCCCCCTGACCGACAAGAAAATTTTCAATACCTTCCATTTCTGAAAATTGCTGGAAGGCGTATACGGTTAAAGTTACGTCTAAGGCCGGATACGGTTGGTTGCAATTACATAGTGGGATCAATTACAGTACCAGTTACAAGGACCGAAACCAAAATGTTGCCAAGTGGTTGACAAGTTTGGTGACTTCTGTCGCCAAATTTGGCGACAAAAATTTGTCGGCAAATATATCGTCAACTTGGCGATATCTCGCCAATTTAGCGAAATAGCCGTTTAACTAAATGTTAAGACTTGCCACTGTAATCTTATTTTTCCTCCAAATCTTCACCTTTTTCTTGAGACCGTTACACAAAATTCCTAACAATACTTTATTTATTGTTGGTAATGTTATAATGTAATTAATTAATTTATAAATTAAAACTTATCGTGTTTCTAAAGTATACACGAATTACACCTCATCCTTAGTGCTTAGCAGTATCGATATTTTCCCGTAACCGCGGTAAATTGTGGAAAGCATTAACCGCGGATACGCATACGCTACTGCATATGTAACGATAGTTACTCAAGGTCATATTAATATGAGTTTCATCTTCAGCCTTAGACTCTGGCACGTTCCGTGGACTAAGATAGATTCTTCTAGACAGTATGAGAGGTCAAGTGGAGATAATTCTAAGAAAAATTCTTTTCTTTTTTTAATGTCAGATTGCATACTAATTAACATAAATTTGATTGCAAAAGGGTTATTAATCTATTTTATTGAAAGTGAAGCACAAAATATGTATCATTGGAAGGATTACAAATAAAAGTGCCGATCCAAAAGAACTAATTCAAGTAATTGTTTTTTTTAAAGTCATCTACCAAAAGAATTCAACAGTTTATGTCATCATTATGAAGTAATGGTCTTCCGTAACTACATTGTCCGATATATCTCTCGTTTCAGGCATTTCCTGGAGTTACTCGAGTAATGCCCGAAATGACTCAAAGCAATACTCGAAAAAGTGTTGCTAGGCGCATTGTTTACGCAACTGAGTTATTTATTCCAGAATAACGCGCCTAGCAACAAACGATTAATTGACCATCTCTCAAAGTTGGTTCGTAAGACAACGTGGTCTTCGGAGCAACACACAGAGCAATTAGAAGTCCAAACTGTGAATTTCCTTAAGTTTACACAAAAATAGAAGGCGAAAAAGATAGCTTAAAATCGCAGCAGTTAAAAAAATTGTTAAAAATATATATATATTAATTAAATAAATAACTTGTTCAAGTGTATACGATATAATTTTCATTTATATATATATATATATATATATATATATATATATATATACGTATATATCGTCAATACGTCTTTGGCAAGCAAAATTGTCAGTACGCACACGATCGGTTTTATGTATTGATGATTAGCTTGCTTTTACCATTTTACTCGGATATAGCAGTGGTCTTCAAACTATGTGTCGCGAAAACTTTTTGGCGGGTCGGCAGGTTGCTGAAAAACTGCATAACAGTGTCCCAAACATAACATAACTTAAATTTTTTGAGAATTTGGGCCCGAGAGGTCTACCAGACGCGGAGTGGTAAAGCCGCTAAATACTGGTAGTTCGGTCCGGGGTTCAAGTCAAAGCCGGTGGGCTGTCTGCATGAGCGTTTTCGTGGTTTTTTCCCTATGTCTAACGTGGATATGAGCCAATTTCCCTTAAAAAGGCCTCCACGGCGCATCCCTCCCCTTCCGTGTATAATGCCTAATGTATGTAAAAAAAATACGATCTGAGGATTAAATTTTGATCGAGATCCTAAAACATTTGGGTACCACTATAATATAGCGAAGAACACAGTGGCTATCTGTCTGCAGCGAAAAATGCTAAAACTACGAAAACACTCATATAGCAAGCCCGTTCTTTGTAATTCGAACCGTGGACGAACTACCAGAATCCATTATCTGTATAAACTTGTCCATTGGTTAGTAACTTTTAAGCTCATTAATCGTCAAAACTGCTCATATGTAAAATCAACCGACAATTCGCCCATTAAATGTTTTCTTCAGAAGGACTAATTTTTAGCTAAACAGCTTAATGGAATCAGACTCATTTCTCCTTGAATACGCAGGACGCGAAATTTAAAGAATATGTTACCTAAAATGAAAAAGAGATGTAACTCATTCAATACCAAAGATTCATAAATAAGGAAAGACAATTTAAATTCTCAATTTTTATATTATTATTAAATTCCCTGAAGGTTTAAACTCAACGAAAATTTTACGATTGAAAGCTGTCAAATAATACTGCATCTTATATCACTTGGTATGGTATCTAAATGCATCTATTACACTTGCAAAAAATCTTGTATTTAAACTCACTCAGTCTCGATTCATCCTTTACTGAAATTGCTATGTTTCAAGTTTTTGATATTCTAAAAATGTTAAGTGCAGTCCTACGAAATTTTTCGAGTAAATGTCTTTTACGTTTTTTTCCTAAATTAGAATTGCATCAGATAAACAAAGTCCAAACTAAAAGATCAGATTCACGCATGCCATATGAAGGTCACGTAATCTTTTTTTCGTATTATTAATTATTTATGATATTTTCGTCTTTGCAGGGAAGATAAAGCATTAAAATTACCAAATACGAGAACGCAATTTGTGGACAGCCTCTTATCTGCCACATTAATCTGTGGAGATGAGGCACCGCAGTTGACCTATCAGAGGCGAAGGCCACATTTGAGAGATATATAACGACAAGTTCTAAAGCGGAGCGTTCGCTACCAGGTTAGAAGGGAGAGATTATCATCCGAAATGCAATTTATTTAGCTGCGGTGAAATCTGCAGAGAACAAACTTAGCATCCCTTCCGCCATCAGCTGTTTCGATAGCCGAGGTACAAGCTGCCCGAGTTGAGCTCGTCAAAGACAGAGAATTCCTCTACCTCGTCAATTTGGGAAGTGGTTTTGCGAAGGAATCTTTTGAGAAGTCTCACTGGTGTGGATTCTCATCGTTTTTTCATCCTGAAGCCCCAAGCGTGGCCG
Source organism: Stegodyphus dumicola (assembly GCF_044657685.1). NCBI lineage: Eukaryota > Metazoa > Arthropoda > Arachnida > Araneae > Eresidae > Stegodyphus > Stegodyphus dumicola. The sequence goes on along the minus strand of NC_140774.1, from coordinate 173,501,345 downwards.
CCTTATGCGAAAAGCCGAGTGCCTTAGCTGGGACCTGGCGTTCAGAAGTCGCTTCCTTTTTGATAACCTCAGCACTGCGAAAGGAAGCCGCCAAGGAAACAGTGGAAACGTGCTAGAACTGAAAGTCCTCACACAGTTACATCACGTACCTTGAAGAGAGTAAGTAAACAATTAAAAAATTCTTTACTTTTGGATGATGATAATGATAAAACTAAGTTCAAAGTAATTAAACCAGTTAACTTTGCTGACGATCACGCATAAATTCAAAATAAACATATCACTTACCTTTTCTAACAGCACACAAAATTTTAATCAAATAAATTATTTACCTTACTAATGGCATGCATATATTCACAATTAATAAATCGTGCATCTTTGATAACACTGGCGTTAATTCGAAACAAATAAATCTCTTACGTTTAATAGTGACGCGCGTGGTTTTGTATAATGTGTGGCAAATAATTAAAATTCGGGGCAGAATACAAATAATGTTGCTCAATTATTAAAATGTTATGGTTGAGATCCAAACCAGCCTAGACTGGCCAATCATACTGAACTGAAATTAAAATCTTCAGGTTAATTTATATGATTTCCCATAAAGTGGGTAGGTACACAACGGGTGGACCAACAGTGGATGGGCATATAAAAAACTTCACTTCTTCGATATTCCAAGTAAAATAGGGTCGTACTTCTAAACTTAAGCACTTAGCAAGCATGATAAGGCTTCCAGTGCCCCTACTGATTGCCATTTTAACTAATGAATGTATTTTATCCGAAGTAAAAATATTAATCATTTCTACGAACTACGAACTTATTGTAAGTTTTAGTAGCATTCTCAAAAAGTACTGGGTATGTAAAGCCTCAAGGGCTGTCTGCCTAAGCGGAGGGATGCCTTCGTGGAGGTCTTTCTAAAGGTAAAGGTAAAAGTATGGAGGACACCAGCGATGTATAATAGGTCAACTGGTAATGCCTTCCCATACTAACTCTTTAAAAAGAAAATGGGGGAATTGCAAGTATTATGAGAATTTGCATATACTGAAGCTTTCCAAAAGGTCTAGAGTTTGCCTATTATGGTACATCGGGCAATCCCACAGTACGCCCCGCATCCAGTATTTATTAAAAATAATGGTGTAGGGCATAAGTGGATTACAAAATAGTCGGAATACAATTTGAGATTCACAAGATAAATTGAGCATCTGATTTGGTACAACAAAAATGGGAGATAATCACAATTAATAAACAGATAAACATAATGAGATAATTATAATTAGTACTGGCAACACAATGTAAAAATGAATTGTAATAATAATGCTAAAGAGGTGGGTATCCGTGGGTTATTTCAGATATATTGGTTTTGTTGCACTTTATAAAGTTCACGAGCGAAGCCATTTTGTCCATAATCACAGCATGTAAAAATTTACTAAGCAGTATGTGGACTTACACTTGACAGAGATCTAGGTCGTAGGAAGAGAGTCGTTGCATAATTTTCTGAAACTTTGGATATTGATGTTTATCTTTAATTAAAAACCTTTGGAATGCCAGGAGGTCAGTTCTTGGGGATTTTATGTGAATATCCTCAGTTAAGGGGCATGAGAAAGTGTAATGATCAGGAGTTCCCTGTTCCCCACATATACAGATATCAGAATTTGCCAAATTTCTTGCGTAGAAATATGTGGGGTAGGGTCCATGTCCTGTTATAAAGTAATTTAGTGAAGGATTCCAGTACAGAGATGGGAAGCTTACATTGGGAATCAAGTTATACGTGCGTCTTCCCTGTGGAACATTGTTCCACAAATCTTGCCAAGATTTTGAAGCAAGTTGTTTTAGTTGGTACTTGTTTTAGTAGGTCTTTCTAAAGGAAACTGGCTCATATGCATGTTGCACATGGGAAAAACCACGAAAATCCCATGCAGCTAACCCGTGCACGGGAGTCGAACCTCGAACCGAACTACTAGCGTTCAGCGACGTTACACCGATCGGCCACAGGTGGGCCTCCTCAGGAAGTATACTGTTATTTACAGAGCCCTAAAATTTTATCACAGACGTAATAAAATTCAAACCAAACAAGTTTAAGTCTCGTAGCAATGTTAAAATTTAGCCTGTACTCTTTTTGTATACAAAGAGGAATCTGAAGTTTGCAAAAAGTGAATAGTTTAAAGTGAAGAAAAATGCTCATAGTGTTTTCAGTTTCATAACTTTTATCTGTATAATATATATCTTCAATTAGCTATTTCATTAGGCATAGCTTTAGAAAGTAGATATTAAACGGACATTTAAACGAGAGAAAAATATACCATTTATATTTATATTAGATATTTTCTCAAGAAAGTATTTCGATAAATAAGTGAAGCTCAAGGACAAAATGTTCTATCGGCAAACTATTATTAGCACGTATCGTTTTAGACTTATAAACAAAAATAAAAAAAAAAAATAAAAAATCTGAAATGTTTCAGATTTTAAATTACGTCCAAAGGGGCGTTTTTAACATTTTGTGTGTTACCTTTCTTTATTAAATATCATGTTCCTCGCACTTAAACCGTAAGATCCAGTGCAACAGCAATATCGCAAAATAGTTTTAAAACGAGCATATCTTTAGAATTTCCGATACAGAGACTCACGCGCTGGAGATAAAAATGTTTTTTCTGCACAACGTTGCCATTGCTCGCTTTGAAATCCTTGAGTTTGTTAATCAAAAATTCGTCAAAGTTTTAAAAAATAGGAAATCGATCATAAAACAAATTTCAAATTTCAAATTTGGTCTTCCACATGCTCATATTCGTTGGAGGATTACGTTATTCAAAATTCGATGACTCTATGTACCGTTGTTTTATCACAATACGAGAAATATACATACATTTATGCAGATTTTTCATTATTTAATTTCTTCAAATATAATGCAGGACTCATTAACAATAATAACATAACTCAATAACATTTTGTGGCAACAGTTTGAAAAGTGAACCGACATTTATGAGTCCGACGCAAAATGCCAAAACGAAACTAATAGTCCTTCGGGATTCAAATCCCTTTGGACTAATAATTATTAAATTTATTAAGTGAATGAAAGCAAGATATACCTTTGATCTCCAAAGAGATATTTTCACTTTGGAATTTTATGTCAATAAAATTTGCTAAAACAATTAATTTCATTTTTACAGTCTTTTTTTTTTCATTCTCGACACTTTTTTTTAATTAAGACGTTCTTTAGTGAACTATTAGTGTTGCCAGTTACAAATGCAGTTACAAATATTTATTGAATGATACTAATATTTTATTATTTTAAATTTACTAATTTGTAACATTTTCTCACGTAAATGAAGCTGATACTAGCAGATAAATTTCAAGTCATTTTTTTCTTAACAGTAGCTTTTTAGTAAATTTGCAAGATAAAATTCTAAAAATCAATAAAATTATCCTCTTAACATTAAAAGAGAAGAAATCTTTTATTGGAAAGATAGTCAATCATAAATGAATATATTAATCTTAAACTTCAATAAGTTTGCGTATTGAATTTCTAAATTGTTATAAAGCTTTATCCATAAATTTGCTGTATTTATTTAAAAATAAATTCGATATTTCACAGAGTACTGTTAAAATTGAAATACAGTAAGACCCCGCTTAACGCGGGGGATACGTTCCATCGAAGTAGAGCGTAATGCGAAACAGCGCTAAGCGAGGCTATCTTAACATGTAAATAATGGGGTTAGGGGAAGACGGATAAAAAATGGTTAGGCATTAAATTTAATAATGTTTTTTTTAATAAAAATAAAATCAAACATTTATTTCTTACAAAAATAAAACCAATATAAACGCATATATTTTTAAAAACAAATAAAATTCTCAGTTAGATCATTCAGTCTATTCTGGGTTTCCAATTTTCTGCCTTTTTGTCAAGAAGGCATTATGATAGATTGGCTTAATGGCATATTGCGTTCAATTTCGTCGTCAATCCATATAGACAGTCGTTTTCCCATTTCCTCTATAATGTTATTTCTAGAACAGGTAATTCTAGTTGCAGAGCTTGACGTAGTTGCAGTTGCCGATGACAGTATTTTTTCTTTATTCTTAAGAATTGTCCTTATTGTTGAAGTTGCCAAAATCAATGCAGCGCTAATTTCAGATTGACGTTCACCAGAATCTAATCTTCTAATCACTTGCATTTGTGTTTCCAGTGAAATGCTTTTTCTGGTTGCTTTCTTTTCTTGTTTTTTATTATCACCCATGATAAAAACTAAAGATCATAATATTTGTCACTGTATATACAAATACGTTATAGTATTATATATCAAATTTAAACTTACAATAATGTCAACAAATGTTGTTTCAAATGATAAAAAGCAAGAAACACAACTACACTGTTTCGGATATGTTATTTGGAAACCTAGCGCTGCGCACAATTTCGGAGAATCCCCGGGTTGAAATAAAAGAGCGCTAAACCGAAACAGCGCTAAACGAAACAGCGTTAAGCGGGGTCTTACTGTATTGGGTTGGCAACTAAGTAATTGCGGATTTCACTCATAGATGGCTTCAGTTGAATTTTTAGGGTTGCAGACGTAGTACAAATGTAAAACACATTTTGTTATTTGATAGTTGGCAATTCAGCTGTCAATCAGTAAAAAAAGTTTTTTGATCGGTTGCGTAGTTTTCGTTTGGCGTTCGTTGAAAAATGGAAAATCAAAAGGAACATTTTCGTCATATTTTGCTTTTTTATTTCCGCAAAGGGAAAAACGCATCGCAAGCTCATAAAAAGTTATGTGCTGTTTATGGTGACGAAGCCTTAAAAGAACGGCAGTGTCAAAATTGGTTTGCCAAATTTCGTTCTTTCGTTCTGGTGATTTTTCACTCAAAGATGAAAAACGCTCTGGTCTTCCAATCAAAGCAATAATCGATTCGGATCGTCACAGTACAACACGTGAGATTGCAGAGAAGCTTCATGTATCACATACATGCATTGAAAATCACTTAGAACAACTTGGCTATGTTCAAAAACTCGATACATGGGTTCCTCACGAACTGAAAGAAACACATTTAACGCAACACATTAACAGCTGCGATTTGCTAAAGAAACGTAATGAAAATGATCCATTTTTAAAACGACTGATAACTGGCGATGAAAAGTGGGTTGTTTACAACAATATCAAGCGGAAAAGATCGTGGAGCAGGCCAGGTGAACCAACTCAAACAACATCAAAAGCTGATATTCATCAAAAGAAGGTTTTGTTATCAGTTTGGTGGGATTACAAAGGAATTATCTACTTTGAACTCTTACCACCCAACCGAACGATCAATTCTGATATCTACATTGAACAACTAACGAAATTAAACAATGCAGTTGAAGAAAAGCGGCGCGAATCAACAAATCGAAAAGGTGTTGTATTCCATCATGACAATGCAAGGCCACACACATCTTTGGTCACTCGGCAAAAATTATTGGAGCTTGGTTGGGATGTTATGCCACATCCACCATATAGTCCTGACCTTGCACCATCTGATTACTTTTTTTTTTCGTTCTTTACAAAACTCCTTGAATGGTAAAAATTTTAATAATGATGATGATGTCAAATCGTACCTGATTCAGATTTTTGCTAATAAAAACCAGAAGTTTTATGAACGTGGGATTATGATGCTGCCTGAAAGATGGCAAAAGGTCATTGATCAAAATGAGCAATACATTACAGAATAAAGTTATTTAGTTCCATGAAAAAATTGTCTTTGATTTTCTAAAAAAAATCCGCAATTACTTAGTTGCCAACCCAATAAATGTTTTCTTCTGTTTCTTTGCTCCAGATTGCTGTTTAAGAACATTTTATTCTAGAAATAAAATGTTTTAGAATAGTAAATAAAGGTGAGGAATTCTTAAATAAATGGCTGCATTATAATACTTCGGAATTACAGGAGTCTCTTTTTTTCTTCCCCCTCTTTCAATACTCCCACTCACTTTTAAGGTAATATTTCATTAAAACTCTTAGAAACAGTCTCTAAAGAAATTGTCATCACCTAAAACAGACTAATTAGATTCAAAGGGAGAAAACTTGGTATTTACGTAATTCAAGAAAAATTAGTAATTCATCGAATTTCTTTGAAGTTTGCTAAACTTAAGCATAATCTCAAAATGTTCAAATGTTTATTTAAATGTACATTTTTTATATTATAAGCCCTTTTCTTAAAGTAACTTCTTCCTACTCAGTACATTCTTGAGAAAATTAAAACAAAAATATGGTAAAAAGTTTAAGATCTCTTAGAATTCGTAACATACCAGTTGAAAGTTAATGAAATTTGTTAACTTCAAAAACAACTTGTAAGGATTATGTTAATTTTATTAACAGTTAAATTTTAAGTTAAAGTTCCTTTCCTGTCGATTCTTAACTTCAACTTACTACTTCCGACCAGAACGTAGTTTTAGAATCACATCTGAATACATAATGAGGAAGAGCGGTATTTAACCGCAAAGTTCTTCGATCTTAGTTACCAAGTATTCTGTCTGCACGGGTCGGCTTTTTAGGCTACTCTCTCATAAGCTATTATCACGCTCGGCCGTACATTAGGCCCTTGATAGCTTCGCAGTCAATTAGCCTTAAGGGGCCAACTCCGTTAGAATCTTGATAGCTTCGGTTATAGCTCTTTAGTTTAGATTAGTTTTAGTTTACTTCTTAGCCTTTTAAGTTCAAACCCAAGTGTCGGCTTTTATTGTACACTCCAAGACGGAGTTCTGTTAAATCTTATTTGAATAATAAAGGGTTATTTACCCTTCCATCTTGTTTCTTGTCACACGAACTCAAACGATTATTCGCTTATCAGTTCTTAAGATTCTTCACGTTCAACTGTAACTTAGCATTTGCAAAGGAACTCTACAAACTATATTCATCATATTAAGCAAAATCTCTTACATTTAATAATCATGTTTCCTTAATAATCTTGTATCTCTAATTAATCATTGACCTCAATAATTGTCTTATTCACTTTAATAATCATTGGACAAAATTCCTAAATTTTGAATTCAAATTAAACAAGCTCAGAGGCGTAGAAGTATTTCTAACTTTAAATAATTGAAATGTAAGAAATGAGAAATTATTAATGACATTAAAAACATCTATAGCTTACTCCTTTCATTTTTATTGTTCTGTTACCTTAGCTGCGCATTTAGCAACCAAGTGGCCCAAATAACCGTTTCGAAAAAGTATTGCCATTCACATAGCATACGATCCCTACTTTTCTGTTACATTAAAATAAAAATTGTTCTATAAACTTAGCTATTTAAAAGAAATATATGTAATTCTTAATAATTTATATTTTTATTTTGATGCAACGTATTTGTAACGGAGTCTCTCCAAAGTTTAAGTTGTTACGTTACGTTATATTATCAAGTTATTTTTTCATCCACCCACCCGACTTGGCGACAGATCTGACATAAGACATAAAGTCATTAATTTAGATTCTACATTCTATTTGCCTAGCAAATAGCTATTTATTTTCCAGAATGTTGCCATTCGATATGTCGTAAAATTTTTATCTTCTTTTCCAATAATAACTGTTTAACGAATTGGCCATTTAAAATCGATAAACGGACTTCTTTAAAAATTTAAACTTTCATTTTGTTGCTCAAGAATATATTTTAAGCGTACAGACCTACCTCGAAGTATTGCGGGTTCGTTTCTTTTTATCGCAATGAAGTGAATATCGCAATAAAAGATATCATGTGAAGTTTTAGCTTCTCAGTGTCTACGAAAGTTTATTACAATTATATGCTGTAGAACAATATAAACTATATAAAAGAATATAATTCCTTTTCTTTTCACTTCTAATGTTCATCTGAGTAATTCTTTGAACAGCATCCAGAATTTCCTATTCTGGGCTTAATTTTCAATGTATTAAGCCTAATTTTTACTCAGTCTAAGCGTCTGGAATGGTATTCTCTCTAAAGCCTAGTCAGTTTCCACCTTTGATTTGACTTAAATGAGAGAAAAGGAGTTGTTTCTCTAATATGAACATTTAGAAACAACTGTATTTATTAACTGCCGTAATTCCAATAATATATTGAATCAAAAAGTTTGAAATTTAAGATGAGAAATTGGAAGATTGATGAAATTTAAGATGCGGCTTGTCTGATTCCTCGGACAGACGATTTTTTTCTGAAGATCGTCTGAGGAAGGAGAGATTATGAGTATATTTAATACTAGCCCGCCTTCGAATTCCGACATTTTATTACCCAAATAAATCGCTATATTATCCGAAAATTTGTTGAACCGGTTTCTAAAAATGACACTGATAGCAATAACTATTGAATGCACGCCGCTCTATCCATCAGATGAGTAAAATATATGGAAAATGTAAATATTGGGAATTCTCTTATGTCCAAATGCCATCACTTTAGGAAGAGGAATATTTATGGGTATATCTGTTCATCCTGTCGATAAAACTTTAAAAGAATAAGAAGCCAAAATAAGGAAGCACTTTAATCGCGTGGTCAATTAATCCAAATCTGTATTTAGTGTCCTGTTATTCTTAATCTGATCAGTTTTCGTTTATTTCGTTTTGTTTCTATATTGCGTTATTTCACTTTAATTTATTATTAATATATTTATCATTAGCATTTATTTAATTTTAATTTGTATTAATTTAATAATTTGATTTGATTAAATTTTTATTTTTATTTAATTAATTTTAATTTGCTAATATATTAATTACCTCTTTAATTTTAATTATTCATTATTTATTGTTTTATTTATTACTAGCAGCTACGCGGCCAGACTTCGTCTGGCTGAATGCGTCTGTAATAGTGTAAATTCGAAATACCAATTTTACTTTTATTTTCTTATGTACATATGCATATTTTAAACATAATCTTTTCTTTTTGTAATTGTAATATTTTTTGTGATCTCAACTGGTGCTGAGGTTACAATCATGTTTCAGTAGTTCAAAATGGCAGGCAGAAAGTGAAAGCATTTAAAATAAAACGTATTAATAAAATAAAATATATCAAAGGGCGTTGGTTCACGATAAACGTCGGTTGACTTTTCAAACTGTTGCCACCAAATATTACAGCTCTGTATTAGATTTAAAGAGATTAAATAATGAAGAATATGCATTGATGTATGCATGTTTCTCTAACTGTGATAAAACGATGGTACCTAGCCCCATCAAATTTTGAATAATGAACGTTTCCACGCGAATATGGGCATCTGGAAGCCCAAATTTCTAATTTGTAATTTGTTTTATTATCTGTTTCCTATTTTGTAAAACTTTAACGACTTTTTGATTAACAAATTCAACGATTTCAAAGCGATCAATGGCAACACTGTACGAAAACATTTTTTTTTTTTTTTTTTTTTTTTTTATCTCCAGCGAGTGAGACTCTGTATCGGAAATTCTAAAGATATGCTCATTTTAAAATTATTTTGCGATATTGCTGTTGAACTGAATTTTATGGTATAAGTACATGATATTTGATAAATAAAGGTAACACACAAAACGTTAAAAAAAAAAAAAAAAAAAAAAAAAAAACCCTTTGGGCGTAATGTAAAATCTGAAAGCTTTCAGATTTTATTTTTTTGAAGATTTTATTTTCTCGAGGCAGCCAAAAAAGAAATGCCAAAACATTTAAAATAAAAACGGTATTATTGAAGTTCTTTCTTCAGTGTTTCTCTTTACTAAATAAGAAAGATACGCAATTGTAACTTTTTTTTTTTAATACCGCCAACTGCTGCTACACATAGTTTTGTAGCTTCACCCTACTTTTTTTCAGCCATTTTTTTCCCCCATCTTCATCTTTTTGAATCGTATTAATCAAGATATTGATGTCTGCCTTAACACTCATTCATCTCATAATATCTTAAAACTATCATCAAAACAGTTTACAGAACGCAAATCATAAATTTAGATCACAATAACATTCTGTGGATTGCATTATTAGAATCTTAAAATTCAGTTTTAAATGCGTGAAAATAACACCTCGCCTACTTTCCAAATAAAAGTCTTAAGACAGAGGGTTCCATTTTAAATTGCTTTACAGATCGTTGTTATGCAGAACTTCAAAAGAGAGAATAGTTAAATTAAATATTTTGATATTTTCCAGTGTTCGTAAACGTTCATAAAACTCGTTTTTTACATGTTTTTGACTTTTTTGTGCATAAACACGACAGGAGAGCCAAATAAAGGAATAAATTAATAAATTATTAAACAAAAATTTGGAATATTTTTTATAACAAGAGTAACAATTTTTACAGATGAAGATATCCAGAGCAAACCATTCGAACACTATCATCAATTTACATCCCAAATATAAATACAGTACAAAGTCTGTAATCCGAACGTCCATTATCCGGAATGATCTATAATCCGGACCTCAAAGCCACAAACTTTTTTTGTATGCTTTACGCATGCTTTTGTGCTAAACGCACAAAAAACAAAGCAACTTAAACAACTTACATTGAAAGAAATGTTTAATAAAGTAAACAAATAAATATTAAGCTTTTTTTTTTTTTTTTTAAAATTTGATACCCTTTAGATCATAATTGCTCTTTATTTCATAAATTACGATTTCATATTTTCAATTGTATAATTTCTGCATGCCATCTTACCAGATTTAAATTGGTGATCTATAATCCGGAAAAAACCCTTAATCCGGAATCGCCGAAGTCCCAACGAGTCCGGATTACGGACTTTATACTGTAGTATAGCGAATATAGAAAAATCGTATGGTAACACTTAACACGCTGTAAATGCGAACATCAACTAGCTGATTGCGTCTATGGCACACATATTCGCCTTTTTTAAGATAAGACAGAAATTTAAAAAAACTAACATCACGTAACCTGAGATCTGCAGCAAGCTAATATAACTGGAAAAATTACACCACTCATTTAACTCGATACAGGATTCTTGAAAACTTTGAAAATGGGGTACATGCCATTTTCATGTCCAGGACGTAAACGCTGCCATACTTAGCACGGGAAAATCGCATGTAATTTTCAGTTTTAGAAAATAGAAAAATTCTGATGCGGACACCACATGACTTCCTTTTACTGCCTATTAAATTATACAAATTTATTGGTGCATTTCATTTCGTCTTATATCCTCGAATTTTATTAGAGATGCATTTCTCATTCAATTAATTCAGTTCTCCCTTCACGGCAAAGCAAAAACACATAAAACCTCAAAATATCTTCATTAAAAATTGAAAAATACAGAAAAACATAAAACACCAAATAGAATTAAAACAATTTTTACAATTTAAATTAGAGTTGCTCGCAAAGTTGCCGAATTGCTCGCAGAAACAAGCAATTCGGCCAGTGGGCAAGAAAGCAGATTTTTCTAGGGACAAAACTGAAAGTATACATTTGGTCCCACTCGGCAAAAAGATACTGAAGGTGCAGAAACTGACTTAATTCACTATTCTGCTAAGTTTCTAATGTAAACAAATATGGCTGCTAAGTTAGGCTTAGCCGCAACTGAACAACTTTTAAATCATTGATAATTCTACAACTATTACATCCAGATAATTCTACAACTATTACATCCAGATAATTTAAAGGCATAAAAACCTTAACCAGAACATAAGAACAACATAATTCAATCATTCTTAAAGCAAAAAATGCGCAGTTTAATCAACATATGAGAATAAAAAGCAAGTGAGCTCACCGAGCCGAGTAACAAAGTGGATATATATACACATATATATATTTACATACTTTTGGTGCTGCCGTTTACAACCAAAAAGAGATGTGTCCAAGCTACAGGTTATAGCAGTCGTATACACAAAATTTCAGCGTTATGAGGCTACTCTTTTCGTACTTTACTTCGTACAAGGAAGTAAAAAATGCAATAGCTTAAGTAATCTCCCTTTTCAGTAAGATCGTTAGATATGTTAGAATATCAAGTACGCCATTTACATGCCCTTTTCTTTTCATGCGTTTAAAAGCATCTTTAGCAGTTGATGACCCAGCTGCCGTTGATAATATCAGACTAATTTATAAACAGAAATACTGCAAAATAGGTCAATTCAGTTGAAAGCATATTTAACTTAACCTCTTTTCCTTCCTTTTTTAAAGAAATAAGTGATGTAACTCTCATAAAACGTAAAATATTTTTTGATTAAAAATGTCGATTGTAGAAAACACTGAATTAAAAAAATATTTTAAAATGAGTTTCGTAATTTAATGTAAATTTCTTTAATTAATTGAATTAAATAAGTTAATGTAAAATTAACTAATTAAGTAATTTAAATTAATTGAATAATGCAATTTAATGTAAAATTCTTAACTTAATGAAATATAAATGAGATTCGTACCTTAATATAATTCTACATTTATTATGATTTAAGTTAAAATATCCAGTCATCTAATATAACTTCATTTTTGTTGCCAAATTCTACGGCCCATTTTATTAATTCTTTACTTTTGACGTTTTAAAAACAGAAATTTTTAGGCATGCTGATTAACATACTTTAATTTATAAATTTACATATATATTTTCTAAAATCAAATACTCTAAGTATATTATTTTAATCACAAGTAAATAAAATCTTTCTCTAACAAGGCCCACCAGCGGCCGAGCGGTAAAGCTGCTGAACACTGGTAGTTCGGGCCGAGGCTCGAATCCCGCGAACGGGCTGGCTGCATGAGCGTTTTCGTGGTTTTTCCCACGTGTAACGTGTATACGAGCCAGTTTCCCTAAGAAAGTCATCCACGAAGGCATCCCTCCCCTTAGGCAGATAGCCCTCTAGGCTTTGCCATAATCACACGCACACTTTCTCTAATAAACTGGAATTTGATAACAAAATATGTTTACAAGACAAATAAATAATTCTGTTAATATTTTTTTTACATGCTTATTATATGCTTTTAACGTTTTAAAATTGAAAATGCCTTTCGATTTTCATGTACCTACATGACTTTTTGGCGATCTGGACATAAAATTGGCAGAGATCGGTTATTCAAGTTAGAATAATTTGAGGAAATGAGTTTAAATGAAGTATAGCAAAATATGTATATAATTTAATAAGCCGCACAGGGAAGTCAATGTGGTATCCTTATCAGATTTTTTAAATACTATATTAACTTTATGAAAATTATTCGCTAACTGTTCGAAGTATTAAACCTCAGACTAAAGTTTCGGACTTCTTTCCATCCCTCTTCCCCTACCATTATGCTGTCTACGAGGCAATATCTTAGATATAACGTTCTATTAAGGACTCTGAGCATCGCATTATCTGGTTATATGGGGGAGGAATAATAGGATTATTTAGGGCCAGTTGAAGGTACAATTTAGGGTAAAGTATGAGGCCCAGTTGTATTGTCTCCTATATGGTGCTCAAGGCTGTTGCCAACGACAGGCGAAATCTTGCACTTCTTACCACTACGAATTTCATAGGCTTGTTCTGATGTTTCTGTCAGACAAGTGAGATAAGTCACAACAACAAGTATGGAGTCCTAACTCTGTGTCTCGTAGGTTTAGGCGGTTCAAGATTTGTACATTTTTCATACGAATGAATTCATTAGTGAAAACGTTTGTTTGAACTAGGTAGTGGGAGTGATGACAAACGATTATATGCGAAAAGCTCACCCTAGGTGTATTTTCCTTTCACTAAATGATAATGGAATAATAAAGTTAAAAGAATCGATCCGATTTGGTTAGATTCTAGCGTAACACCGGAAAGCTGGCACTGGCTCAAGTACGTATCCTTACCAAAGCGCCAGTCAATTAAAAAGTCTAACACATTTTAATAAAGAGAAAAAAAAAAAAAAATCTGAAATGTTTCAGATTTTAAATTACGTCCAAAGGGGCGTTTTTTAACATTTTGTGTGTTACCTTTCTTTATTAAATATCACGTTCCTCGCACTTAAACCATAAGATCCAGTGCAACAGCAATATCGCAAAATAGTTTTAAAACGAGCATATCTTTAGAATTTCCGATACAGAGACTCACGCGCTGGAGATAAAAATGTTTTTTCTGCACAACGTTGCCATTGCTCGCTTTGAAATCCTTGAGTTTGTTAATCAAAAATTCGTCAAAGTTTTAAAAAATAGGAAATCGATCATAAAACAAATTTCAAATTTCAAATTTGGTCTTCCACATGCTCATATTCGTTGGAGGATTACGTTATTCAAAATTCGATGACTTTATGTACCGTTGTTTTATCACAATACGAGAAATATACATACATTTATGCAGATTTTTCATTATTTAATTTCTTCAAATATAATGCAGGACTCTAACATTTTGTGGCAACAGTTTGAAAAGTGAACCGACATTTATGAGTCCGACGCAAAATGCCAAAACGAAACTAATAGTCCTTCGGGATTCAAATCCCTTTGGACTAAATATTTTCTCGTTCATGCATGTAATATAATCACTAAAAAATATTTGATTTTTTTTTAAGCAACGAAATTTACAGTGAGAAATATTCACGCTTGTATTCACCACAGTTCTAATTTTGAGACATTAGCTACGGCTAGACAAAATTAGCACAGTCTCGACAAATTCTTAACTATACTAACATGTTATTTGCTTCAACCATCAACAGTATCTCTTACTATTTCAGATCAAAACAAGCGAGAATTTTATTACCGATTAGAAACAATACTTGAATTCCGTTTCTGAGCCGTTTGTCAGCCTCCCAACCATATACCAAGTTCGAATATTTTACTCCAAACTATCTCGAACGTATAGCACAACACACGAAATTTTGTCCTCGGTAACTCATTTTATAACCCTTGTAATTCTCAGCTATGGTAAGACGTCACTGAAAATCACTCAAAAGCCCAAATTTCCTAGAAAAATGTAATAGTCATTCACACGAACCTACGATTCGTAACTAAATATAAATTATGAAAATTCTGAATTATGTCAGCTGAACTAAGCCACGAAATTAAATCTCTTTTTAAATGAAAATAACAGGATAATAGTTATAGTTGTTACCTCATAAAACCAAATCTTTACCATTAAATAAAATAAATTTTAAATGATTACACTTAATGCGTAAGCATTTGATTCTGATTTTTTCTTTATTTGAATGCTAGCATGTAGATATAGAAATCACTAAAAAGTTCTTTAAATAAATCAAAAAGAAATTTTTCCTTACTACTAGATTTTACTTTTAATGCAGATCAAAATTTACCCAGGAATCTAAGCTGGAAGTTTTGTAATACATTTATATGGCGACAGAAACGTCTTTTATTATTTAAAGTGGTAACGTGAATACGAACTAGTTTCTGCTAAGAAGTCTTATCTAACCCTTAGGTAGATAGCCCTCGTGTGCTTTGTCATAATTTAATAGCCTAACTTAAACTGATGGTATAAAAAAACCAATAACACGTTTTGAAAACAAATATAAATGCGAACCAATTTCCTTCAGAAAGTTCTCCACAAAGAGCTGCTTTTTCTTAAGCTCGCATACTTTGTTCGCTAATCCTAGTGTACTTTGCTTTAATCAATTAACCAAAGCTTAGAAACTGTTATTAAGAGTTACAAATTATTTGTAAATAATTCGCTACGCTAAGTTGATTTAAACGCGTTTTTACAACAAGAAGGTAAATGAAAAGATCTTTGCCTTGTTGACTAATAGCAATTTCCTGTTTTGCCAAGATAGGAATTTTTATTTTTCATGTAGTGAAGATAACATTTCATTTTAAACAAAATATGTGTAAGTCTCTAATAAATCAGACTGGATCAAATGTAAAGTAATAAACAGAGGAACGTTATTCCACACAACGTTTATTCACGAACACCAAAGACGAACTGATACATATACATAATTATGACATCACAGTTTCTTTTCGCAAACACTACCGCCATCTATTGGCAATCTAAAAATACATAAGCGTAAACTTAACACATTTGAGGTATTAAAAGCTATTCTCAATAACTGGATGATAACTAATAAATAACAGAATATGCATATAATAACAGAATATGCATATATTAAAGTCATAGGAAACTAAGTTATGTTGGAGCTTGAAATAACTTTCATTAAAGAGTATGTTGAGTCATTATGTTATTTTGAAGCAGGAGGGGTGAAAAATGTGCAGTGCCCTGGACCTCTCGAACATGTGTCGAGTATGCTTCAAGCTACACCACGAAAGCATGCGAAAAAGAGGGAGAAAGTAAAAGTTATTTTAAGATAGCTTGCTACAAGGCATTTATGTAAGAGCTGTTCTTAAGAGAGATGGCTTCGTGGAAGACTTTCTAAGAGAAACTCGTTTGTATTCACGTTACTCATGCAGAAAGCTCAGGAATATTAAATCTCAAATTCCATGAAAATTTCATCTAAATATACTCCTATAGCCAACTCTATAGAATTTTGATAGCTTCGGCTGTATCTTTTTAGTTAAGTTTATTTAAGTTTTATTTCTTAGTATTCTTGAGTTCAAGCCCAAGTTTTCTGTACTAAACAAGAGGCTTTTCTGTATGTCCTGAGAGAGGACCGACTGTGATATTTGAGCAATAAAGAGTAATATCCCAAGTTTACGTTTCTATCTTTCTGAATCAAGAGATTATTTCGCTTACCGATTATTCGCTTCTCAAGGTTCCACACATTTAGCTGTAAATTCTACGTTGGAACATTACAAAGTATAAAAGCCTAATTACTTCTAAAACAATCATTTTTTTTTTTTTTTTTTTTTTTTTTTTTTTTTTCAGTGAAATACTCATTACTAATTTTAAGACGCGTGAGAATCTCGGCGTGTGCTGCTATTACAATTACACTCCAAAAACACTTTCAGATTATAAAAGATTAAGCATATGAAAACAAGTTCTGATGACAAATGATATGATTTGTTGAAAACAAGTTATATAACTTACGTTGTCATGTACGTGCAGTTTTTGTCTTCATATTAAACAAATGCGTCATAACGCAAACGTATTTTAGAGCAGGTTTTACCGCTGGCCTTAGAAAGTACGTTACCTCTAAATTTCCAAGGCCACAAATGATTCGTCAGTAAACTTACCTCTCGACATTAAATTCTTACTTGATGCCTGACCACATTCCAATTGATGATGTACTGTAACTCATAAGATTATAAATAAAATAAAAATAAGAATAGCATATAGCGTAATAAATAGAAGAGTAAGGCTAGAAAATCCCAATAAAGTGCCGCATGGAATAAAGGAATACTTTAATTAGGATTTTTTTTCCCCTTGATCTTATGATTTTTCTTTTAATTCCTGTAATATATTTCTTGTAATTTAAAACTTTCATGTTCGATTTAACGCTTAAGAGAAGTAGAAAAGTGAATTTCTGTTACAAAGCGTAACACCATTTATAGTTTCGGTAGTTAAAGAGATATTTACACTCGAATTTTTCAAAGAATTTCTTTTTTAACTGATTTTCAAACACGTGTTTTCGTGATTGGAAGCAAAAGATTAAATTTTAATTTTGAAGTATGTATTAAACAATTAAATTCATTCGTTTACTAATATTTTGGGTACAAATTTTTCAGCAGTTATAAACTTTCAAAGTTAAAGTTTTCAGCAGTCTAAACCAGTTATATTTCAGTAGATAATATTTTTAGCAGTTTGTAGTTTAGTTAGCGGTTTAAGTAGTTAGTAGTTTCAGCAGCTAGTAGTTACTTTTAATTAGTTAGCAGTTTCAGTAGTTAGTAAATTAGTAGTTTCAGATAGTTAATTAGTAGTCTTAGTAGTTATTAGTTTCAGTAGTTAATTAGAAGTCTCAGTACACTTAGTACTGAGTAGTAGTTAGTTATCAGTAGCTATAAAATTTTATCTTCGCTAGTGAAATTTAAACATTTAGGATACCATGTCGTTTTGCGAAATTTGTATTTTCATTTTCACGAAAGTTCTACCTAAAGTAAAAGCGAAATCGGGCAAAAAGAATCCAAAAACAGAACTCAGAAATTCTATCTTCGCCCCATGAATAATTCATGACATTCAAAATAGCAGACAGACACAATATTTGAAAATAAAGCTTTTATTTTATGTATCATAAAATTATTATTAAACCCAAAAATCTCCTTAAAATTTTGGAATAACAGCACAGATACGCGAAATTACATTTAAGTTTTCTACATAAAAATTTGAGACAAATATTTATAAAAAATTACCCAGATATTTCTCCTAGATATCTGAAGAGTAAATGGTTGAGGAATCCATAATTTTTGGAATTTAAATTGTTTATCTTAGATGACTGTATTTAATACTGTTAGATGATGATGTGTTCTCTTTTGTATGACTCATCAAAAATGTCGCACATTTTATTACCTTTAATTTATTATAGGAACTAATTATTTACATGTAGCATACATATAGCTGTAAGCTGGGGAATCGTGACTCATCGCCATTACATTCGTTCGAGCTCGTTGCCTGACACTTTTCAATTTTTGCGCCCTCTAACGACTGCTTTTTTACAACGCAATCTCTCGGCGGATTACAGTATAGCGCAGCAAAACTTACCTAACCGAATTAACATTCTTTATTGAAAAACAACAGAAAAAAAAAAAAAAAAATTCAGGTTACGCTCTGGAGTGGGCCATTAAAGTTTCAAAAAGTTTAAAAGTATTTAAAATCTGGGAAAAAAATAAAAAATAAAACCCGAAAGCTTTTAGATTTTATATTACGCGTTTTGTCTGTTACCTTTATTTATTAAATATCATGCTCTTCGCACTTAAACTACATAAAATTTGATTCAACAGCGATATCACAAAATATTTAAAAACAGCATATGTTTAGAATTTCCGATACACAGACTCGCGCGCTGGAGAATTTTTTTTTTTTTTTTTTTTTTCAGTGTTGCCATTGCTCGCTTTGAAATCGTTGAGTTTATTAATCAAAAATTCATAAATGTTTGACAAAATATAAAATAGATAATAAAACAAATTCGAAATTCAAAATTCCGACTTCCGGGTGCCCATGTCCGGATGGAGTATTACGTTTTTGAAAATTTGATGGCTCGTACAGTCGTTTTTTCACATTACAAAAAACAAACATACATTCGTGCAGGATCTTCAGTATTTAATTTCTTTAAACATAATAGAGGTCGATAATATTTGGTGGCAACAATTTAAAATGTGATACGTCGTTTATAATGAACCGAAGCAAAATGCCGTTTCGAGACTAATAACCCTTTTTCTTAACGATCCTTTGGGCTAAAAAAAAAAAAAGAAGAAAATCGGGTCGCAGTAAAATTACAGATTTTTTGCAATATTATTAAATTTCTCATTTTCTCTTTTCTGACTTATTAACTATGTTGCTTACTTTCTGTTGTATTTAAAACGTAATATAATAACCATGTTGATCTGACAGATTTCCCTTTTTAGTCCAAAGGGATTTGAATCCCGAAGGACTATTAGTTTCGTTTTGGCATTTTGCGTCGGACGGATAAATGTCGGTTCACTTTTCAAACTGTTGCCATAAAATATTAGAGTCCTGCATTATATTTGAAGAAATTAAATAATGAAAAATCTGCATAAATGTATGTATATTTCTCGTATTGTGATAAAACAACGGTACATAGAGTCATCGAATTTTGAATAACGTAATCCTCCAACGAATATGAGCATGTGGAAGACCAAATTTGAAATTTGAAATTTGTTTTATGATCGATTTCCTATTTTTTAAAACTTTGACGAATTTTTGATTAACAAACTCAAGGATTTCAAAGCGAGCAATGGCAACGTTGTGCAGAAAAAACATTTTTATCTCCAGCGCGTGAGTCTCTGTATCGGAAATTCTAAAGATATGCTCGTTTTAAAACTATTTTGCGATATTGCTGTTGCACTGGATCTTATGGTTTAAGTGGGAGGAACGTGATATTTAATAAAGAAAGGTAACACACAAAATGTTAAAAAACGCCCCTTTGGACGTAATTTAAAATCTGAAACATTTCAGATTTTTTTATTGATTTTTTACGTATATTTTTTTACATAATTTTAGGACTGTTTTTCGTTCAGAAATCTAACGAAATTTTATTTGAGAAATTTGAAATACACATTTCTACTTCTGTGCTTTCAAACTCGGTATTTTAACTCATTTTAAATTCTGATCACACTCACGCTCGTTGACCTCTCCGTTCAAAGACGCTAGCGTAAAACGTGTTTGCAAGTCTCTAGAACTATTCCTTAGACAAATGTCGTATATCTATTACGTCTTTCCGCGAAGGTCGGTTTATTAATTCTAGAGCTTGAAGCTATATAGTGCTGAAGCTTCATCATACAAATAAATAGCGGAAGCAAACGAATTTAGAGGATCAAAAGCGATGTTTACTTGGTAAGTAGCTGTTGCCAATTATTAACACCTAATACTTGTCAACAATTGTTGAACACTCTTTCCCGGCAATAAGTGTATAAACTGTACTATCTGTGAATATTACGAAACTACTTTAAACCGGCTATTACAAACTATTAGGATATAATTTGAATGAATATTTAGGTATCAATATTGATTATTATAAACGCGAAATAAGATTTTAATAAAGATAATTAATTTAATCTCATTGAAGCAAACTGATTGTTTCAAATGACTAGAAATTAGTTAAACTAGAATCTTCACCGAAGGTATAAAATAGAAGGTATAAGAGAGAGTTTTTATTAATTGTACAAATCGTCTAAACGTTAATTACAATTAAAAGTACATAAATTTTTACTTCTTTTTACGAAATAAAGGAAGTATTGTAATCGCGAAGGATTTCAGGTATCATATTTCGACGAAAATATCCATTTTCACCGCTCTCGAATCGCTTAAACGATGTTCTTGCATGATATCTGTGCGTACGGACAGAGTAAAGGACGCTTTTTTTTTTCCAAAACGGATTGTAAGATGGACTTAAAATGGATTCAGAAGATATTTTTTGTGACAGTATGTATCAGCAATAACTCAAAAACGAGTAGCCTCAGAACGTTGAAATTTTGTATATGAGATTGCTATAACATGTAGTTATGCACACCCCCTTTGTCGTTACAATCGGTCGCACTAAACGCATATATATCTATTCTGTTACCCGGCTGGGTGAGCTTACATTTTTTTTATTCTTATATGTTGGTAAATTGTGCATTTTTTGCTTTAAAGGTGATTGAGTGAATTTTGTTATTCTTATGTTCCTGTTAAGGTTTTTATGCCTTTAGTTAATCTGCAGGCAATAGTTTTAAAATTATCAACAATTTAAAAGTTGTTAAGTGGTACTAAGCCTAACGAGGTCACCATTTGCTTACATTTGAAACATTTTAGTAGAACAGTCAATTCATTTGGTGCACTAAATTCAGTGTCTTTTTGCAGAGCGGAAAATCTGTCTTCCTTCCTGCTGGCCGAATTGTCCTTTTTTCCTTAGAAACTCGAATTTTAATTGTAAAAATTATTTCTTTAACTGTTTTTAACTTTATTTGGTATTTTAGGTTATTTTTAATGAAGATGTTTTGAGATATTATGTTTTTTTGCCTTGCCGCTATAAAATTCGAGGAACTAAGTTTAAATGAAATGCAGCAAAAAAAGTGTGTATAATTTAATAGGCCGTGCAAGGTCCGTGCAATGTGATATCCACATTAGATTCTTTTTAAGACTAAAGTGATATTAAAAAAGGAAAAGACTAGACTAAAAAATATTTCTGACGTCACTAGTTGCTTTAATTATTTATAGTTATGATAACAAATGCCTGTCCCTTATGGGATATGTGTTTTTTGGTGAAAAATTTGACCTTGTAAAAGACTAGAGGAAATAATGACTGCTTGTGATACAAGGGTGTGAAACATAAGAAATTGCACATAAAAAACCAATTTTTAAAGTTCAGCAAAGGGAAAATAAAAACTACCATGTTACACTCGTTGTTTGAGGTGATGGCAACTAAAATAATTCGTAAAATAAAGCTCAAGTTTATGTTTGCTCGATTACAGCCGCCTCGGGATATATTCAAGTTTCTGTTAGTGTTTTAAAGATGTAATCTGAGGGTCAAAACTGAGTGCGGTTTATTGCATTTTAAGTGTGACTAAAAATAATGCATAATACAGTCCATTGGCTTAATTGTGTAAATGTGTGTTACTATTCAGAGAAGAGTAAACATATGGAATAGCCATTCTGTTGGTAAAGTGATAGATTAATTGGTATAGCGATAGATTCAATGACATTAGACAGTAGTTCTAGTCCCGGAGAAAGTTTATAAACTTTAGTGTCTTTGCCCCATTAGGGTTCTTAAAATCTGTCGAGCCAAATGTCAAGAAAAATTTTGTGTATAATTTTTTTTTTTTTTTTTTTTTTTTTAATTTCTACTTCATGCAAAAATTTAAGGACTATGTGTATTACGTTTATTCAGAAATTAAGTTGCAGTTGCAGCAGTAGTTTTTAGTTATAAAACTAAGAGCGGTGTCAATTAAAAATACGCCATTTTTTTTTCCCCACCAGTTGTTTCCAAGTTTAAAATTACAAAGTAATAATAAAAACCAAAAGACTAAAAAAAAATTACTTCCGTAAAAAGTAATTTTTTTTAAATTTCATAATTCTTAAAAAAAAAAAGGAAATTTTTCTTTTTAATTTTTTAATCTAGAATATTCTACATATAGATTAAAAAATAACAAAACGAAAGAAAATTCAATCTAAACAGGTGGTATAAAATTACAAATATTATTCAATATTATAGAAAATATTTCAGTTTTTGAATATAACCGACGCCACATAAATTCCATCAAATATGACTCTAAATGGTGATGAGCAGTGGCCCGCTGAAGTTTAATTCTCCATTTAACACTGCCCCACAGTCTTTCCACAGTATGGCATCCGGTTTCGGGGTATACAAAATTATAAGTCCCAGTGAAATGTTCATACCCAGCATTTCTTTATTCCTCTTTCTTATATCCTTTTCAGCAGTCTGAAAATATATACTGCTTGTTTTCCTGAATGGCAGTCATCATTGTTGTAGCACAACGTTCGGGAACGGCGACCAGAAAACATTCTTTGTTTTCCCGGCAAAAACCCGTGAATGCCCATTGTTCCAAAACAATATATCCACGTTGTTTTTTTCTTTTTGTGAAAAGAGTTTCGTCTGTTTCGACGATTTTGTTGGACCCACCAATTTTATTTCTTTTAGGAGACATCAACCTATTTGCACATACCTCCGTCAAGTAAGTTATTCCAAACTATTGTCGTATTATGGCTGATTTCTAACTGAAGTTAACAAAATTCAATCGACGTCGTTTCCTAACTCCACAGATAGGTAAAACGAAGATAAAAGAATGACGCGAGCCTTCAAACCATGTTTTGGTTCTCAATCCCCCCCTTTTTTTTCCCTCCACAGCAAGAACTTACGTAACAACGCCATATAAGCGCTTTGTTTGAGTCAAAAGTTAACTTCATCGAATGATTTTGAGAACAAAGTCAATTGCCATGAATTATTCTTTTTTCCTGAAGGAATCTTATAGCAGCCTCTTCGTCATTACGTAATTTCCAAAACTGTGTAGTCCATCCTACTAAAAAAAAATTCGAAATATTGCAAAAAATAAAAAAATAACGTGTGATGATATTTCAAACGAAAACTGGACATCTCGAACCACGATATTTCAAACATTAAATTCTCGATCCTCGATATTTGGCGTCAGGCGTGTTGTTGTAGCATTGTTTTCTTCTCATTTTATCTTCATTTTTAACTGACGCCGCTCTAAGGAAATAGTACCAAACTAAGAATTAAATTAAAGAATTCCATAAATATATGAGAAAATATAAGTGCTCTGCTGTATTTTCTGTAATTATTATGTATGTATTTACTGCAATATTTAAAACTTTGGTTTTAAAAGATTTCATTTCTATTTTCAGATTCAAAAGGTGACCAGCATCTTTTACAAGCCGTTAAAATAACGAAAACTACCAAATTCCGTTTCAAAAGCTTTGAAAAAGCATCGGAACTGTCGAAAACAAAGGAGTCTAGTCGAGAAATAATTAGTTTCAAAACAGTTGAAATAATTCCCAAACATGGGTCTCGGGTACGAACTACCAACGAAAAAATCTCAAAGCGCCAATGACAGGTAAGATTCTTTTCAAACTACAATTAAATTACATTTTAAACTTATTGAATTAGTGCGAATACGTTTCCAAATCATGAAACGAAATATTTTAAAAATCTGTAAGCCAAGAACTAAAAATTTCTGTAAAATGGCATTAGCTTCAAAAATGTATACACTGCCAGGAATTGAAAAATGAGTGCCAGAATGTGTAAGACAACAGATTTAAAATTAACGTGACATAGTCATGATTAGATAAAGAAAATGATCCTGAACTCAAGAATATGGGGCAGTTTTTATGCGTTATGCGCAAGATAATATGTTAAATCTGGCAATGCACGTATCAGATATAACATCTTTTCTGCTTGCATGCATTCCCAAAGATTTCGAATATTTTGTTGTAAAATGTTATTTGTTGTTGTTCGAGCTTCTAGACACAATTTAATTACGTTTCTTGCATGTGGGAAAGCATGCATGCCTTCTCGGGGATTCGAAACCAGGCCAATCGGTATGGCAGCCGGCGTCATTAACCATTATATTGGCTGGGCGACCTGTTAACACAGCATACTGCGTTATGTAAGGAGAAAATATGCAACGATGATGCAAGCATACTTAATGTGTTCATGTATGAAAGTCTCTTCTTCAAAGTGCGTGAAACGACTATCAGACCTGACTGCGTATAGTGATTAATAGTATCCATGCATGTTCATCATTTCTTCTTCGAACATATAATGGTCATTAGCATACCCAAACATAATTAAAACGACATCTCTGAACACCGCGATATAACTAACATTCGTTTCTCGAGTGGGCTTACTGACTCCAGGAAGCAAATATTATTAAAAGCGGTAAGTTGATAATGTTAATCTTGCAAATGGCTCAAGTGATCTAAATTCCTATTTCCAATAAAGCGGTTTGGGACTCATTCCCAAATATAATGCATGTCTCATTTGTCTTAAGTCTGACCATTTTGACATTAAAAACAGTCTTTTGTGCGTACTGATCAACCAAAACTTCATTGTCGCCTTCCTGATGCTCCATTTTTGGCAAGGAAAGTAGTCGCAACACGTCATGGCATGGATTCTACACGTCCTTAATAAGTGCCGGAAGGCAAGCAGAAATTATACAGTCCCAGTAGATTATAAATAGATGGTTACTGAGCTCTAAGCTGGTGCTTCATAATATCCTAGATGTGTACAAATAATAGGCCCCAGAATAAGGAAACCAGGACATCAAATAAACTTCATCAACAGGTTGCACAAACAGCTGGAGCACAGTTCCAGTTTTGCGACAAGCAATGCTGTGGCGTTAGCAAAGTCAGTGTCTATTGCAGAAGATAGAAGCAATGAAAAGATGTAATTTACCAACAATGAAGTTGCATGCCACCTAAAAGATAAGAATTCGACTCAGCCATCAACGTAATGCAAATGAATAGTGATTCGTTTGATAAGATAAATCTTTTACACGGTTGCATGATCCAGTCACGACCCCCTGTAGTCGTAAACATCGATGAGGTAGGTCAGTAAAGGAACATTAGATGAGACCTCTACTGCGGAATCCCATACCTAAGAGGCTGATGAATTTTATGCTCAGATACACTTGTAATATTTGAACCTGCAACTGTATTCAGCTATCATCTGAGCCATCGGCAGCCGCCTATTTGGCTTCACCAAACGGGATAGTCTACGGCATTCGTTTATCAAGTATGGAGTCCAGCGCCTCGTCCAACGAGTTTACTACCGGTTATCACTTTCTATCTTCCATTTTTCATGGACACCAACAACGGCAGGTTGCAAACACTCGAAGAAAAGTGTTCTTTCAAAGATGTTCATTCACAGCCTTCGAACCATTAAATTTGGCTTTTGTAAGTCGCTTAAGTCAGAAACGTTCTCCATTAGACCCCATAAAGTCAACAAAATGATGCCTCATAAATCGACATCTAACATATTATGCTACAATATCTCAAGATTTTATGATGCATCCGGCTAATAGTGGCCATTTTAAAAACGTATCACGTATAGAAAACATCGGCTGTAAGTTCCCAATGAGAAAAACTGACAAAGGTCATCCAAACATCACTGTTGGTGGCAACTGTTAAATACCACTCCTTCCTCGCAAAGTGCCATCTATGCTATTCCCGCGAATATATTCTCACAGCATAGAGGCAACCATAATGTTTTAGCTGAACAGTGCAGATCAGTCCTTACAGTCATCCCGTTGCCTTTTTAGCCTTGAATCTGTTCGCCTGATCTCTCTAGTATATTTGACTCATTGTCGAAAACACTCATATTGTGGATGCCGACCATTTCATTCATTAGACAGTCTGACGAAATCCGGTTTCAAATACTGGCCATTATGCAACCGCTTTCAAATTCTACCTTTGAGTAAAAGATATATTGCTACAGTCTTACACACAGAGTTCAGTGCATAATTCTCTAAACGGCAACTATTTAATACAGGGCTGGATTAAGACCACAAGCATTTAAAAGATTTTGGTGCTCCCGCACACATTTATATAACGCTTAATTTCCCCCCATTCCTTCTGCCAGTTCTGGTTTAGCTGCGCCATACAATCCATAGCAAAATCGTCAATGGAATTATACTTCACTGCATTTTTTTCCTAAAGTTCCTAAAGACCTTTTTGTGGAATCCTCTTTTCCTGATTACTAAACTTGATGTTCTTTTCTCATCCCATTAATCATACTTTATAAATATTTCAGTTTTTCAATATTATTTTGAATATTTTACACGTAATATATTATTCAGTAAAATAATTCAACGAGACTATAAAAGAGGATCATTTTGCTCCTCCTAAAGCCTTAGGGGGAACAAAAGTGCGGCTTAGCAAAAAAAAAAAAAAAAAAAAAAATTGCTCTCTAATATGCTTTAGCAATGATATTTCGAACACATGGACGAAATGAATGCATTCTAAAATCATTGTGATTTCGATAACGACATTTGGAAAGAAAACTCAACTAAACATGTTCCTGTTTTGGTTATCAGAAAAGTTACTTTACAAAATACAATCAGGAAAATTGATGCAATATATATATTTTTTACAACAGTTGTAGCACACCATGTGAAAACTTTACAGAAACGCTATAGACTCAATTTTCAAATTAGTTAATCAACTATTTTTTACATTTTGAATTTTAACTAAGTGTAAAAGTTTTGTTTCAGTTTATTTACTTTTTTAAGGTAAAAAGGTGACATAATTTTCTTTTTAAAACATCGTTTCTTCCTTCTTCTTCGTCTTTTTAACCCAAAGCGGCGTTATACCCAAAGGGCTAATAGTCTCGAAATGGCATTTTGCATCGTTTCACTTTCTGCGTTGGTTCACTTTTAAAACTGTTGCTACCAAATATTATCGCCATGTATTATATTTAAAGAAATTAAATAATGAAAAATCTGCATGAATGTTTCAGGCATTGTGAAAAAGCAACGGTACCTAGAGCCATCAAATGCTGAATAACGTAGTCCTCCAACCGAACATAAGCACTTCGAAGCCCGAATTTTGAATTTGTTTTATTATCTATTTCAAATTCTGTAAAATATTTATGAATTTTTTATTAACAAACTCGACGATTTCAAAGTGAGCCATGGCAACACTGTACAGAGAAAAACATTTTTATCTCCTGTGCGCGAGACTGTGTATCGGAAATAGTAAAGATATGCCGTTTTTAAATATTTTGTAATATTGCTGTTGAGTTGAATTTTATGGTTTAAGTGCGAAGAACATGATATTTAATAAATAAAGGTAACACACAAATAGTCAAAAAAAGAACCTTTGGGCGTTATATAAAATCTGAAAACTTTAAGATTTATTTATCTATTTTTAAGTGAGAAAAAGCAAATAATGTTAACATTTAATAACAATGATAAAAACCTTTTGCTAGATTACGCTACTGTTGATATTTAGTCGGATTTTATTCTCATAAACCGAAGCAAAATAAGCAGAATTTTTATATACAAATCATGATTTATGCTTTTATTCTGGTTTCATAAACAAATCTTATTTTAAACTTCTTATTATTTCAATAAACAAAATAATTTCTGCATGATGAAAGCTGATATTATAACTCAAGAGTATTCCATTTCTGATAATAATCTGTATACTAAATTCCTTTAGCAGTTTTACCCAATCATAGTTATATTTAATTTTTCTTTCAGAGGAGCTGCTTATGGAGCATGGGTCACAAAATATAATAACAGTCAGCAACAGACATTTTCCTGGAAGGCAGCTAATGATGACAATAAAGCTAAAAGCAATGCAGCCAATGGAAACAACCCTTGGGGCCCAATATTTAAAAATAAGAAGAATTTTGTTGACATGCATTTTTGTTAATTTAATGTCTCCCGTGTCAGTCCTATGAATATGTTTGCAGTTTTTATTTGTGTAATATCTAAAAATTAAATGTGAAGCTAAATTAAGCTTATATGAATTTCTCCATATTAATTTATTGCAAGCAAAAATTAAAAATTTTAACGGCATATTGGTTGAAACTAAATAACTATTAAAGCCTTAATTAGGCTAAAACATTCTTGTTTGAACTAACTTCTATAAAGGTAAACTTAAGTACTTGAAGATTCAAAGAAAATTTTACATATTATTTATTCACAGTAATTTAATTAAGTGAAAGTATTACAGATGAACAGGAACAAAACCTAGATACTAACTGCACAAAATTACTAAATGCAAAATAATGAATAACATAGACATCCATTTTTCTCATAATGCACTAAAAAAATCCATTCTATTGCAAGACAAGAAATGAAAATAACAGAATAATTAAGAAAATCTGTAGTTTTTAACAGGCTTTTGATATATAATTAAACAAATCTATACTAGATATTTTTAAATTACCTTAAATAATAGTCAAAGATTAAAAATTTCGGATTTCATCAAGAAACGTTTTCCAATTACTTCAAATAAATAAAAATAGATTGTGTACTGCCTTCATTTATCCAATGATAAATACAAAATGTGTACTCAGCTTAAAATGCTGAGCAACATGCAAACCCAAAACAAAATGGGACTAAATCCATATTCGCATCATTTTGTTCAGTTAATCAATTAGAAAACATTACATTTTATCAGCTAATTAATTAGAATTTCATCAGTTAATTAATTAGAGTTAAATTTTGAAATATTAAATTTCACATGAGACTAAATTAAAAGCAAAAATTTCATGAAATCCCAATTAGAAAACACAAATACATGGTACAAAATGTGTAAGGTGGGCATAATTTATGAAACTCATTACAAACTGAAATAAAACGTAAATGATGTTTAAATATTAATGATTTATATTTATATTTATGAAATTTAGCAAGCTATTTTAGTAAAATCTATTTTCAGATAATATTGAGAGTTTTGCTGAGAATACTTATTACTGAGCACCCAATTAATTAAATACATATATACTAAGGACATTCTAGAAAATAAATGAAAGGTAACAAATTATAGCAAAGCACGTAAAAATATAACTAATCTAGGAAAGTGGTAATACTGTGCAGGAAATTAGTCTACATTCGTGTTATATATGGGAAAATAGGTACAGTTAGTCGGTTACAAATAATGGGATATTGAAAGATCGATGAAACTTAGATACCCAATGCTCAAAGTTCAAAAGAAAAATCCCTTCTGAATTCTATATCCATATAGAGGAAACCAATTTTAATGGTAATCGAATTCTAGATGAAATTCAGTATTCAGTGCATTCGTCCACTTAGAATTAATAAGTGTGACATCTCATGCAAAAACAGAAATCACAAAGAAAGAACTTTTCAGCAGGATTGACATTTCATTTAATAGTTATGAGCAGGTCTTAAATCTAGAACTATCAAATTTATTAAAATGGTACATTATGGATTTCATGTTTTATATTTATTGAAATCATAAAGCTGCCAGTGTTTAACTATGTTAACGTCTGTGTCATTTTATTTAGGAAAATGATTACAAATGCCAGTCTAATTTTCACTCATCATATTGATTTCTAAAACGTGCAGATAATACACATAAAATAATATACAATCCATTGAAATTATAGGTTTAAAATAATTTTATGATTCATGACAATTCACAGATGTATCAAGGGAAAATATTTCACACTGTTTCATTCTCTTATAATAGATTTATTACTTTAATTATTTTCTGAAATATTTCCATTTGCATGTGCATATTACAACCTCCCCTCCCAAAAAAAGTTGTCTTAAAAATTATTATTATTATTACTAGACATATTTTATCAATTTTCTAAATCAGCACCATTAATGCATACATATTGAGTACATTAGTAACTTTTCAGAAATGGTTCTTCATCACAAATTTACAAAAAGCATCTGTTGTGATTATTATACTCAACTTGCATTGAGAAATAATGCTGCTCATCTAAGTGCTGAATTAGAACATGAAAATTTTTCAGAACTAAAATATAATTATAGTTGTATATTTTCAATGAAACAGAAAGTGGTAATGATAGAAAGAGTTTCAAGAAATATTCAGTTAATGATGGAAAAAGCCATGAATACTTATTACACAGCCAGCTTGTTTTAATGGGTTCAAATCCTAGTGGTCTTTAACTACTTGGCAAATGATCGGGCATAGTATTTTCAGACTTTGACGAAAATAATAAAACTGAATGAAAATGAAATACATGCATAACCATTCTACCAAAAATCTAGTAAACATATGCAGGATTGCTCAATCTGAAAGCAGATTCCTTATTTATGGGTACATAATTCTTGTATATTTTGTTTGCAGTGGTTCATCAATTTCTACACTGTTCCTTTACGTATAACCAGTTTGATACGAAAGGTAAATTCACCAGAAGCAGAAATCAGGTCAAGAAGGTGGGTCTTCAATTATTGCTTAATAAGAATTTTATGTGTAGTATTATTTAAAAGCAAGATCAAGTATTCATTGTAGATGAGGAATGGTTTAATATTAGTGTTCCTTATTTACCAAAAATTATTAAGGAATAAATTCAGAAAAATTCATTTGTTTATTAAGGCTCCCTTCCACCTTGTGAAAATTTTTATCTCATGCGTTATGTCACGATGATAAATAATTGAGCTCCTATTCTTTGAAAGAAGCATGGATTATAGAATGGGGATACTTAAAATGAACTATATAAATAAGCAATACACAATCCTAAAAGAACTGGAAATGAACATTCCTGATGCCATCCAGAGAAAGGATTAAAGAAAAGCTTCATTATAGTGCTAAAACTACACTGAATTGGAGAGGTATAATTTCTGCATATGCTGTAAAGGTATGCCCCACAAATATGCACACAGTTTTCTTGCCTTTCAAACTGAACACCCTGCTTACTGTCAAATTCGATACTGCAACAAAATTGCACTAATTACTAATAATGCAGAATTTAATAAATATGCTTGTGGAGAATGTATGTTTGAATTATAATCAGTTCAAAGGTAAATGCTCTGCATAGTTATAAATTTAAAGAAGAAATAATAAAAGAACATATAAAAAAGTAAGAAGTTGAAAGTTTTCTGTATTTATTTGTTTTAAAATTAAATAAATAAATAAATTAACTGATCTTTGAATGGCCACTGTATTGATGTATTTATTTCAATGTGAGTAATTCTAGTGCTAATCTTTATACACTTTTTATGGGAAAAGTGCCCAAGTATGATATTTCAAACAAAGTCATTATTTATAGCCTAAAAATCTTTAGATTTAACACTAATTAATAAATGTGTGGAGGCATAATTTAAATGTAGAACCATTTGCATTCCTTAAATAATCCTTTAAATATCATGAAATAATAAGTTTTGGATAAGTTCTTAAACAAAATGCAATATCTTCGTAACCGAACCAAGTGAAGCTGTTAAGAACTAAAGCAAATCATGCAATGACATTAAAATTTCATCAGTTATCAAACAGTATCTGCTGCATCAGTTATGCTTTATCAAGTAGTATCTACTTTATAAGAAACGTCTTCACATATAATTCATATATAATAAGAATCTCGCCTGTATTTAAACCAAACGTGGAACTATACAAAAATCTGAGGCAGCAAAACTGCATGGAATTTTTGCATAGTCTTTTTGTTGAATAAAAAAATTTCCAAAATTTTTACATGTTAACGTAAAGCCAAGTATTAAATATTTCTCATGTACGTAGTTGCTAACTCTGAATATGAAATGTTCCCGGAAGAATTTCGAGCTGTGAGGACACCATTTCAAAAGGAATCTAAATTGATATAAATTTGCCATATAATGTATAATTCAGTTTGGGCAACTAATTTATATTATGGTTCTTATGTAAAATATACTAACACATTATTTTTATATTCATTGGCATGGACAGAATCCTGTTCATTTCTCAAAGTACTTTTAAGCATGATGAAAATAAAATTAATAATTAATGTACATATTACAAAATTTAATTATTAATATACATATTACTGTGTGCAATATGCACATTAATTATTAATTTTAATTTTATGCATAGTAATGCATCACATATGTACTGCAATACATCACATAACCTATATTAAGCACAAATATTAATTGATTCCAATGAAATAAAATTTAATACACAAAATTTTGCTGAAAATTGCTAGGGCTGGGAACGTGAAATTTGCACAGTTTAAGTTTCATTAATTTAATAAATTTAATTTATTTATGAAAAAATTTTCCTTAATACAGGCTAAAAATTAAAAACTCGGAGATATGATGAAGAACTGGGAGTCTCCCAGTAAAAGCAGGAGAGTCGGCAGTTATCCCAACTATTTTATCTCAGAAATTCAACTTATTTTTGGTAAATTTATCATGCATAATAATTTATGCATGCATAATAAGACACACACAAGATCAATTGAATGACAATGATGACACTTTATTATCACATCTTCAATAAAATTACAAGCTAAATATTTGGCACATCTGTAAAACGTCAAATGTTCACAACATTTTCTTTTTTAAAGTTCATTCATCTTAATTCACAAACAGAACAGATGGGTAGAATGACAGACGGATTTAAAATACTTTGTTCACACAGAAAACAATGTCCATTGCATAAAGAAGTGATAAAACGTCCTATAGTTTCCATGTCACAGATAGATCATTCATTCTCTTTGAAACTGATCTCAATGTCTCAGTCAAAAAAAAAAGTACATTTGTCATAATTTCTTAAATTTGGAAGACAATTAACTGGCAAATGGGAAACATTTCTATGACAAAAATAATGACTATTTTTATTCTTAAAACTCTGTATTAAAATATATTGTGTAATACAAAACTAGGGAATGCACATCTTGAAGAAGAAAATTGGAACATTTAAATATTAACTGACACGACAGATAAATATTACAGCATGACAAAACCACATATCCTGAATGAGGATTTGTTAGACCACTGCCAAACATACTAAAATTAAATTATTACAATGTTCTTCATTTTAGGAGAATATGGTTAGCTTAAAAGTACCTTTAAAATCTAGATTAACTTTCATTTGTAAGAATGCATTAAATTGAACTAAAGAATAAATTTCATACATAAATATGCAGATTAATGACAAAATTCTAAGTTAAATAAAAATAACTTATGCAGAAAATGTCAAACTATTTGAAAATTTTAAGAAAACTGAATTCATAAATATTTTTTAATCTAAGGAGCTTGTTAAAATATTTATAAAATTTTTTTTTATCAATATGCCCAATTATATATACAAACAAATATATTAATTTGTTTACCACTTGGCAGCTTTGTAACAAGCATTTTTATACAGCTTTTAATTTTGACAGTAATTTTAAGACAGTAGCCTTACAAATCTAAACAATATGTTACACATTAAAGGAACAAATTAATAAATTAAACTATCACTTAACAAAAAGAAACACGATTATTTACAGTTGAACCATTGAAAATTCACATCAAAACAATAATTACAAATGTGAATCATTAGTGTAATTTCAATGAACCCATTTACATACACATGAATAATTACAAAAGTACATTAAATCACAACACTGACAAATATATAATTTACAGTAAAAGAATACTGATCACACTGATCTTTTGGTGATGTATGCTTAACAACCTTCATATAATCTAAAATAGCCTTCTGCACCAAAAAAATACCTTTCTCAATGATGCTTAAAATGACTTTCATTCTAAGTCAAAAACTATATTACAGCTTCAGCAAATCTTAACATGAAATTTAACAAGCTATAAATTTTGCAATTAATTCAAAGACCTTAAAAACAGTTTGGATAATATAAAAGAGAATAAAACCATTTTAACATGCAAATAATGTATCAAGAATCAGAATACACTTCAAAAAGCAATTTTTAGCTACTAAAGTATATAATCAAATTTAACATTATTTGATATGATTAGTTTGCATAAAATCTTTGCTTTTAAGAAATTTCCATATTTTATATTACTTTCAAAGGAAATATTCTGACTATGCAACAATTCTAGCTATCACAGGAAATTCAGATTGAACAAGCAATAAAATTTAAAATATGCTGATACCATAAATTTCAATGAAATCTTACACAACATGTTGTAAGAATGTTTATGATTTAAAAGGTAAGATAAAGCAATATACATGAATACTTTTATATGCAATTAGCAATATCAAAACAATTCCAATAAAATCTATTTTATGCAATCCAAAATTTAAACCCTAAATTTGCATTTCATTTTTAACAATGCATGCACCTATGTATGTCATTACATAAATATTTCATTTAAATCAACATTACTTTTCAATTCTTTACAAAACATTAAAATTCATGCTTAATCAATTCTGAGGAGAACTCAAGTTACATAACAATCACAAATATTTATAACTTTTGTATTCACAATTAGTATTCACATGTGTAAGCAAAATTATATATGAATTTAAAAATAAACCGAGAATCAAATATATAATAGAAATAGATAAAGATTTACAATCTTTCATATTCACAATGTTCTAGAATCTAGAACATACTATACAAAAGGCACTCTTGATCCATATTCTATTTATAATGAAACTGTCGAGCTTGGTTATTTGCTGTTGGATGAACCATATAGTTCTGATGTTGATTAAACCTGAAAAATAAATAAATATCGATTACGAAGATATAAATGTGTTTTACCTATGAATAAAATCTATACATCCTATTTTTTTAAGCAATACATTAAAGAACTCTGTGTATAACATAGTGTAGAATGTGTTTCTTTTGTTCAGGGGGTCTCCAAGCTATTTAGTCTAATGACCATGCTAATTCCTCCACTAAGTTCTAAGGACCAAAACTTAGCTAGCTCATTAAACCAACATACTGTACTTTTGAATTACATGTAAATTTTCATTTTGGAACTAGCCAGTGAGTGAGATATCCATGGCACGGGTGGACTCCACTTCATTTGCAATTTTGGTTGATGCTTATGGGTTAGTGTCAAGGACATGTCATTGCAGTGGAAATGCCATCTTGTGGGAAGTGGCAGAATTATGCAAAAATGCTAATTATGCTTGATTATGTAAAGTTTACAGCAACAAGCAGACCCAGAACACATGCTGGAAAAGTTCTGCTGCATAATCACTTGTCTGAAAGATTCAGGAAAAGTATCTAGAACACTTGAGTATGCTCTATTCACTGAAGATGCATGGTAAATATGGAAGACAACAAAGAGTTGGATAATTCCAAATTTTGAATTCAGAGCAAATAGTGCATTGTTTTTATTTGAAGTTATGTGCCTTTCGTTTGACTTTATATAAAAATAAAAATAATAAAAGATAGATAGATAGTGGGTGTAGAACATTTAAAGAGCAATAGGGATACCAATATTACATGATTGGATCAAGTAATAAGACAATGTGCATAATTTGCAATGAAACAATATTAGTCCTCAAAGAATACAATATAAAACATTATGAGAGTAAATATTGTCAAGATTATTCCAGATTCAATCTTATGGTCATTACTCAAGACAGCCTCATTTTGAAAATATGAAATGCTTAACAGCAAGAAGATCATATTTGAGCTATCAAAGAAGTCTTAGGCTTTATATTGACTATTGTGTTGAAACTGATATACTTTATAAAGCTGTAGACAGTAACAAATTACTTGTTCCAGAATCAATGCAACCCAATATAATTAAGGATGCACATCTTCGTGGACATTTCGCTTCTAAACGAACTGAAGAACTAACTAATCAAACATGAATTTTATATATCTAAACTTAAAGACAAAATTGATTACTATATTGCAAATTGTGTTCCTTACATATTAATTAATCATAAATGTCAAAAACAAAAAGATAGTTGCATTCTCTACACAAGCAGGATGTCAAACATATCACACTGATCATTTAGGACCACTTGAAAGCACTCATAAAAGTTAGATGTATATATTTTCTGTTGTTGAATCAATCACAAAGTTTGTATGCCTGATACCATAAATTTCAATGAAATCTTACACAACATGTTTAAGATCCATCAAAATCATCAAAATCAACTGACAATACTTAACTGTAATACTTAAACTGGAACATTAAAAATTCGTCTTTAGAAATCCTTTGCATATAATCTCCAATAAAAGTTCAGTATTTACTTTTAAAGATTTTCAAGATTATTGTTCAACCAACAATATCCAGAATATTCAAATTATTGCTAGACCACCTTGTGTGAATGGAAAAATTGAGAGATTAAATTCTAAATTCCAAATTATCAATTCTCTCCAAATTATCAATTCAGAATCCAATAAAATGATATACAAGTATCAGTGTAGTTCAGCAAGTGATTAATTCAACATACCAATGAAGTATTAATATAACTCCATTCGAACTGATGTTTGAAATTAAAATTAAATCTGCTTATCATGACAAAATTAAAGAGCTGTTAAGTGCAAAGAATGCAGTTAAATTCTGTCAATGCTCGTGATGATCTTTGCAAGGAAGCTAAACAACAGATTTTGAAAGTGCAGCCTGAGAACTGTAAAACCTACAAACTACTATGTAAACCATCTCGAAAGTTCCAGCTTCATGATATAGTGGCAATTAAGTATACACAATGTGGACCTAGTCTGAAATCCATGTTTCTCGAACCATAAAAGATCATGAAAATCCAAGCTAAATGACACTTATGATGTTGAAAAATGTGGTTTTTTCGACAAACCTATAAAAACAAACACTTGTACTGTTATCAGAAGATACTGATTCTACACTGTTTTCTTTTACCTATTTTATTTTAGTTTTTTTTTCATTTGTTTTTTAATAGTATTTTCAGTTTCAATGCTTTTTATATGCTACATTTCACTGTTTGCTATTGTTATCTGAGGGCAGATGATAATGTAGGATAGCCAAATTATGTGTAAAACGGCCCTGTAACTGTATGATGTAAGTGTCATGTGCCATCTAGACAAGTGTGCAGACCAGGCAATGACCGATGCAGACATATAATGTTGCAACAGAAATTCTTCTTCTTCTTTTCTTTAATTCATGTAAATAAATCTTAGTTTAGTAATAATTTGAAAAGTATTAGTGATGTTTTCCTCTATATATAATATAAAAAAACACATCAGTAATCCTGGAGTTATCTAAGTATGCATTCTGTAAACCTTTACATAATCTGAATTTTAATTAGACCATATTTGTAAATTGTTTTCTTACACAGTACAAGAAACAGCAATATTTATTTATATAAATACATATATTACTTATACAGTATCATTTTATAAATATTCTTACATTTTTAAATATTATTTTTAACATTTATAATTATCATTTGGATTTATCCATTTTAAGCAATAAACAGTAACAAGGACTAAAAAAAAAAAAAAAAAATTAAACCCCCCCCCCTTTTTTTTTTTTTTTTTTTTGTTGTTGTTGTTGTTTTGTCTTATTAATAGTAAAAATATCTGAATTTAACAGGTGCATTTTTAAAAAATTATATATACATCTATGGCAAAACAGATTATGAACTAAAATTCCTTCACCTTAGAAAATTTGCAGACTTAAAATAGCTGAACATTTATTGAAATAAATTCTCTAAACACATAATATTATAGAGCAACTACTACTTACATCCAGGTTGTAGCCCCAGGATTTATATATGAAAACGGCTTAGCTCTACTCATGCTGTTGAATGAAATATTACAGTTAGTGGTTAAAAATAATTGTTATGAGAATTATTATGCAATAAGTATAAATTGCATGCAAAATTTCACAGGAAAGGGTTTAAAAGAAGCAAGTTTTAAGTGCCTCTTGAGAAATTATAGATTGATTACATACATAAATTTGATAAGCAATCAATCAGCATAACAGAAATTCTTAGTCCTATTTATTACATTTAAATCACCTTGCACTACAAATAATTATCTAACAAATTATTTATTCCTAAAATTATATAATCTCAGAAACAAACTTTATTGAACTATTTAATTTTTATAATTTAAAATCATTGGCATATATTTTTATTTAAACTTACCAAATATGAATACAATTTTTTTTTTTTTTTTTGCAATATGAATACAATTTTTTTTTTAAATTTTAAAATAAAGATCACCTAAGAAAATGATGCTTAAGATAAAAAAAAATAATAAATAAATAAATAAATAAATATGTGTTTACAAATCTTATTGTAAACCTAGCTTGATCACAGCAGAAAATTTAATTTATGTTTATTTTGCATTTCTGAAATAATTTCCGATTGTTCTCGCATTTCAGAGCATAGTAATATGAATTTATGAAAACGAGTTGCAGATAAAATGCTCATTTTCAGGTCTTATCACTAAAATTTACAATTCCCAGACAAGATGAAATTGATATCATAGCATGAGTACATAATAAATTTAAGTGGTAGAACATGCAATCAATGTATCATATCAGCATTATTTAAGTGAGGTAAGTATTCTCAGGATTATATTAAGCAAGTTTTTATTCAAAGCATTAATAAATATTAATATTAATGGCAAAATTCATATGTATTACAAAAGAACCTTCATGCAGCATGCATTATTTAAATGCTCATTTGCTTAGTGTCCATACAGATTGCAAAGTTCACATATCACCTAAACTCTCATTCCAATATATCAAAATATTATTAAAATAAACATAAAAAAGCATGCAAGACAAAATCAAGCCTTAAACTTATCATAGGCAAAATTCAACCTTTACTGGCTTTATAGAAAAAAATATATATATATATGATTTTTTAAGAAGACTGATATAAAGTTCCTTTACTTTAACAAGTAAAAAATATTCAGTGCTGGAGATTGAAAATATATCACTTAAAGATCTGACATATCTCTTTCAAGCCAACAGCACATAATAATTTTGACCTTTAAAGAACAGAATTCCCCCTCAATGTCTACTGAAAATTTGTTGAGTTAGTCCATAAAACCAATACAAATAGAAGACTGAATTTTACTTAACAATGTACCGTAATCCATAAAGACCTAAAAAGCCAAAAATTAATAAAGAAACCCACCAGAACCAATTAAGAATTACAAATTAAAATACTCATTTACCAATCTTATGACCAGATTGCTATAAAATTGTGCAATGATTAGATTTGCCTGATTAGATCATCAATTTGTAAAAACATCAGTGACGACATAAATAATGCATTATGCAGTTATATTTTAGTGCTTAACTCAAAAAACAAAAAATCATATGAAAATTAGATGCATATATATTTTACCAAGAGACATATATTGAGCCCAATGGAAGGTAAATACTATTAAAATTTAAAATGTGAATCAGCATTTTGCTCAAGTCTGGATACCACATCTAATTACATCACCTAATTTATTTAATTGTTTGCACTGAATTTTTCCTGACAAGTGTCTCCTTCAGGAGCCAAACAGAAGCCAATAATTATTTGATGCAATATTTCTTTAATGCAGTGTGGAAGTCTGTGGGAATAATTCAATGCAGATTTCTTTATGCATAAATTATTATGAAGCAGACAAGAGACACACTATGACAATATGCTAAAGTAAAATAAGCCATGACATTTTAACCTGGCTGAGGTTTTGGATCATTCTTTGGATTACTCAATGCAGATTTCTATATTGTAGTATAAATTACTATGAAGCAGACATGAGACATACCATCATATGCCAAAGTAAACAAGCCATGGCATTTTAACCTGACTGAGGGTTTGGATTATTCTGAAATGGATCAGAATATGATTTGCAATTAATAGCACTATTCTGAACATGTAACGTTCCTTTGGCTTTTATAGTTCCAAAAGTCATAAACATCAATATTTCATAACAAGACAAGTTGTAAAATTTATTTGGTTGAATGCCATCATTTGTTGCTGTTGTCTCAGTCTCTGATAGAAACAGACGAAAAAGTGAAAAAGCATTTATCACCAAGGAATATATAAATTGCAAGAACAACAGCCTCTTCATTTAACTTTATAACAATAAACAATATTTCTCAAAAATCCATATCTCATTCTTTCAGTCTGGATAATGAGCTGTTTTGGAGCCGATCCAGCGAGACTTACAGTACTACTGTAAATCTCCTATGGCATAATGGCCAAAGACATGACTGAGCTTCAGATTTCAAACTCCCTCTCCAATTGCTTCCCATTGGTTTTCCTGTAACATTCAGTCCACTGTAGCAACTTGAACAGTTGAAGTGAGTTATACCAGTCAAAGGCTAACACTCTATGTTTAAACCTCCTGGTCATTCATTTTATTTACATATCATATTTAAA
This sequence comes from Stegodyphus dumicola, assembly GCF_044657685.1. NCBI lineage: Eukaryota > Metazoa > Arthropoda > Arachnida > Araneae > Eresidae > Stegodyphus > Stegodyphus dumicola. The sequence goes on along the minus strand of NC_140774.1, from coordinate 173,460,727 downwards.
TTAGGATAATAAGTCTCTCTTTTTACCTACTTGAACTAAAGCAGAACAATGTGCCTGTAATTTGAATTTTTATTGTTATATTAATGCTACTTTTCTTTATAAAACCAATGTTTCCAATTCTAAATTTCTCTCATTACATATAAAATTTCTCTATACTTCAAAAAATTTAACAATTAAAACAAATCAGTTCATCTATAGCTCAACATAAAATATCAAGGCAAATTTATTTTATTAATGAAGGCATAATAACTAACTACACAAATATTAAACTCTTAGTAAAAAAATGCTAAAAGATCAAATAACAAAGCTGACAGAAATACACATGAAAAAGAGGAATTTGTTTGTTAGAACAAATTCCTCTTTTGCTTGAACTGATCGATTTGGAAACACTTTTGTGTTTTGTTTTACTATATCACTTTCCTCGGAACTAAAAAAAAAAAAAAAAAAAAAAAAAAAATTAAAATGCTTATTATATTGAGTACAATTTTTTAGATAAACAGAAATGTAAAAATCTAGTCTAAGTTAAGAATATAAAACATAAAGTAGAGGTAAAATTTATCAGGCTTCAAAAAATAAAAATTATTTCTTAGGACTGTTTTAAATAATGAAATAGAGCTTTAGCTATTAATATTCATAAATAAATAATTATTAAAAACAGAATGTTAAAAATTTCAAAATATTAATAGTTAAAATATTTATACACTGGTAGGATAAAATGGGGGGGGAAATAAACAAGTAAAGAACATACCGGGAAGAAAGAGATGACAATGGACATTACTTTGAACGAGAAACTAGATACTATAACAGCCTGATGCATACTGGAGAAGCCAAACAACAAGAATCAGCAACACACTTGCAAATTTTGCAGGACTAGTTTTGATGGCCCAACCACAGAACCATCCTCCTCAACTGCCCAAAAGCATGTTTTTGCATGACTTGAGAACTATGGCTTGATCAGTTGAATGGGATTACATCATACTGGCAGACATAAGAAATGGGTGTGGATTTATGTGATTACACAAAGCCTTGAGGGCTATCTGCCTAAGGGGAAAGATGCCTTTGTGGAGGATTTTATAAGGGAAACTGGATCATACAGACATTACATATGAGGAAAGTGAAGAAAATGTCTGCATAGCCAGCCCATTTGCAGGATTCAGACCAAACTATTGGTATTCAGTGACTAACTGTTCGGCCGCTAGTGGGCCCAGACATAAGAAAAAGGATTAAAACCAAAAATCAACATAATGTGGATTATTCTCAGTTGTTTAAAAACATGGCAATTCAACAATCGTCTTCTTCAAATTCTAAACTCCAGAACATAACTGGAAAATTTCAGAAAAGCATCTAGCAATCCATGAGTATTTGCCAAAAAATATTCATCAAGTGAAGAAAAAAACTGACAGAGAAATGCAAGAGATAACTATCAAAACTCATCAGCAACTTTATGTAAAGTATGGGCAGATATTATACATTATGTCCATGCACATTAGAATTATTCTGTCACAGATAACAAACAGCTTCTGCTACTCAGATATTCAACCAGTGAAGTATAACACAGTAACAAGTGTTATACAGCCATTTCTTCATATAGTGGCCATATATCCTTCCATATCAACTGTTTTTATTTAATTATATTTTATAAGCTCTTTCCATTGTTATTTTCATGTATAATTTTATATCAATACTAGAAACTTCAATGTGGTATAAAATTTTCTATATTCAGGCTTTTGCTAAACATTACGGATCAAAACATTTTGCACTACAGTGTGTAATTGATGAATGCATTCCAGTGCATACAAAAAAATACTTATATAAAAAAGAAATATTCGTATGATGTAGGATTGAATGTTAATAATACAAATAAGCATGCACTTAATGAAAAATCACTTACTCTTCCAATGGAATGGCTTCTCCAGAATCATGACTGAAAAAGAAAAGACATTTGATATGCCTATATAATATACTCACAAACATATATATACACAAACATATGCATGTATATACACATATATAAGGTTATTCAAAATGTTATTAACAAATTTAAGGGATATAAGTGCGAGTCTGATTAAGTAGCTTTGGTGTGAAAAATGAACCTGCATCAATAAAAATCCCCAAAATGAAGTTATACAATGCATAAGTATAGATACTATGAAATAATCTTACTAAGTAAACTTAAAAAACGAAAGTTCCCTTGCTATGTACTAAGTATGAATTTTTTAAAACAGCAAATATATATTTCAATAAGGTCACTGAATCATAAAGCAAGATTCTGTTAACCTTCAAACACTCCAGGCATTTTCTAAACTAAACCGTAATATGTTTTATAAGTACTAAGGTCAGAAAAATTTTATAAAGATGTCTGCCATTGTTTCATTTATAATGCTCCTCACATACATAAAGTAATCAAAATACATCATGTTGGGCATTAGCTGGAAAATCAGCTTATGAAATGAAACAGATCAGACTAAGCATACCTTGTGACTAAAGAAAGCATTATATTATGATAAACATCTAATAGAAATCATTTATTTGTCACAGAAATCTAAGCATTAAATGTACAACCACATTAGAATATTAAACTCAGAAATTGCTATTGGGTGAATTTAATTAGTAATAAAAGTTAATGCATAGAAAAAGACATTTAATTTTTAGATTTTGACCAGAAATTATTCCGAATGAGTTTTGAGGAAAGATGCCAAAATTATATACAAAAATTATATGTTTTACAATAGATATGAAGAGAATGAGTAATAAAATGTTTAATTCTATTAAAAATTCTGTTTCCCATTATTATGATACAATTAAGGCAAATTCCTCAACATCGGCTGCAATCTTTTCCGAACATCTTTTTTGTGCTTAACATATAACATTTATTTAAAACAAAAGCCCCCCCATCCCTTTTCAATATAAATTTTAAGTACAGTTTATTGAAATTTTGTCTAGGCAAGCTTGGCCTGGATTTCAACAATTGGAAGAAAAAAGGCGAAACCTTTTTTCGCAATTCAAAAATTTGTAGGTAGTTTCTTTAGTTTTCAAAATTGAAAATTTCATTTGAAATTAAAAAGATTCTACGAGTCAGCAGATTTTAATAATATTCCACTTATCATTTGTGAAATAACACTAAATATTTAATAACTTTAATTCAATACAAGCGCCACATTTACCTTCCCCCCCCAAAAAAAAATTTTTTTTATTCTAAAGTCAATCTTTATTACAACTTCATTTACCATAAAATATACATTACTCTCAAAATAAGATTCTGCTTTAATCTAGATATCCATTAAATGTCACCGAAGTGTGCATTGCAGACTGAAATATAACTCAATAACCATTATAACAATAACCTCTTACTAATCATTATAAGGTGAAATTTTAGAAAAAATTTTACAAAAAAAGGTAATTTACAAGGTAATAAACAAGGTAAAACACTTTTGGTGTTAAACTGTCATCTGAAATATCAAATTAGAAGGTCACTTGCATTTTACTAATATAAAAAAATAATACAATCACTCAACTCTTAGCTATGAATTCTTAGTTTACAAACATATAAATTTTACAGTGTCCCAAAAATTTTTTATGAAAATGCACTCTTTAATCAAGTAATGCAAGTTAAAATGGTAATAGTGTTTAAATAATTTTTATACTGTTACTGCCATGTACATTTATAAAATACTACATTTCTAAATCCTCCTTTAAAATTTATACTGATAAACAGGTTAAAATGATACGTACATATATGGGTCATCATCGTATTTCATTCGCAAATAATATCTGGATAACTTAACAGAAAAGAAGATGGTAGGAATAATAAATATAAGAGCCCAGCCTAATCCAAACCAGAAGCCGTTCTGAAAAGTAACAGAAAAAATTATAATTTTCCACATTTTAAAAATTCATCAGAACTAACATTTCACTAAAAAATAGTTGAATTTATAAATGCAGGTTATTTTTTTATAATACATGTATAACTCAACCAAAATAAACTTCATACATTACAACTACATACATTATAATTGGTTTAGCTGTTTATTACAATTTATGCACAGGCTCCAGCATTTTTGACTTATTAGGCAATCAGTACATTTAAAATCCTTATTTAATTAAACATGTTTATGTTTCAAATCATAATATACTTTTTAACACTTGCAATTTATCTTAAATTTAATCTTATAAATCTGTGTGCTTTTTGAGGGGGGGGGACAGATGACATCAATTATGTCATTAGCTGAGCAACACCACTTTCAATAGCCAGAAATGCAAGGGAATTTCAACTTTTCTTGGCTTAAAACGATTTCAAACATAGTTTATGAATTATACGAGCATATATGAATGCAAGGTGCAACTTCTGGTATTTTTGCCCATTTTTGAAATAAGATACTGATAAGACTGAAATATAACTCAATAAGTTGAAAGTGTCACCTCTTCAGTGTAAATATCAGACTTGTGGCTGCTTACCATATTTTCAATAACCATTTGTATTAAAGTAACTTACAGACTTTTACAATTTTCCACAAGTAAACTCATGTTTAGCCTTTACTTAATTATAAAGAAATTCATCATGTCAACGCTGCTCAAATTATTCTTTCACTGACAAAACTGTTTGTTCTACATGTAGACTGAAAAATTATTTAACCTTTTCTGGACCTTTCGGAGTTTCATCAGTATATAAATCTAACATTAGTTTCATTGAATTTAAATGGTTTTGAATATGAGCTCATATGATGTTTCTGCCAAAACTTTACACTTTAGTCAAAGGACTTTATCCTCATAACACTATCCTTACAAAAAATTAAAAAATTTTCTACGTCTTTTAAAAACCGCAATTTCACATTAAGATATTCAAAAAGTGTCTTCCTGGGTATCATACTTAATGTTACTGTACAAAGTTTAGTACATTTCATCTATGTTCTTATACTGGAATATCTTTCCTTTTTGACAGCAACTCAGCTGGAGTTCTCTGAAAATTGGCACTACAGTGGCTTATAAAACACTTTCCATTTTATTCAGCATACATAGAATTAGAATGCATATTGCAGCACAGTGTAGTCATTCATCACTCACACTGAGCACAAAACATAAATCATCCACTACTTTTATTAATATTACTGAATTAGGAAAAAATGGAACTTATTAACTACAATATATTGAACTCAAAACTTACAATTGGATCAACCACAAATTCACAGATAGCAGTGCGAGCAATGTCAAAAGCAAGCCAAAATGGATAACATTTCCCAACATTTTCCATCTGAAAATTAAAATCAATAAACGGCTGTTTCCAAAATTTCAAATAAAATGTTTAAAACAAAGAGAAAAATTAAATAATTACAGGAAGCATGAAAATTATGACGTGATTTTTGATACTGAAAATCAATAAAAATGTTTCATGCCATGCAAATTAAATTACACTAAATAACTTAAAGAAGTTTATTATTCCTTCTATTTACTTTTTGATGTTCTCATTTTCTCCATTTTTAAAATGAAAATAAAATATGATTTAAACTTTGAAATACACTTCAAACTGAAGGAATTAAACACATAAAACAGTTACAAAATACAGATGCAGGACAAAATAATGTGAACACCTGTGAAAAAGTATGACGTATTTCACACCTGAAGTATAGCCGTGCCACCTGCAAGAGAAGTCTGCCACCTACTGAGTGTGAAGAGGAAGGTATCACTCTCTCAACAGCAGTCACCTGTGTTGCATGCTTTGATCGAACTATCTGTGAGAAGTTGAAATGTCAGACCTGTCAGAGTTCCAAAGAGGAATGATAGTTGGAGCGCGCTTAAATGGAGCATCGGTTACGGAAACAGCAAACCTTGTGAGTGTGCAAGAAGTATGGTATCAGTCATTATGACAGCATACACAAAAGAGGGTAAGACAAAATCTTCAAAGCACAACAGTGGCCGAAAGTCAAAGCTGGCTGATAGGGATAGATGGGTCTTGAAGCACACAGTATCCTGAAAGCAAAAGCAATCATTATCCGAGATAACATACGGAATGAACAGTCATGAACAGTCATCTCCAGGACCCCGTTTCAATAAAACTATCAAAAAGGAACTTCATGCTGCAAACATTTATGGCAAAGTGGCAATTCGTAAACCCATGTCCGGAGAATGCCCAAAGAAGCGTTTCATCCCGACTGCCTCTTGCCGACTGTGAAACATGGGGGGGGGGAGGAAGCACCATTAGGGTATGGGGTGCGATACCTTGATCCGATCTTGGGCCACTTGTTGTTCTGCATGGGAGGATCGCCCAAAATCACTATCTAAGCATTCTAGGGAAACATGTCCATCCTTTTGTCCAGACTGTATTCCCTGGGGAGCGACCGCTTTTTCAAGACGACAACGTCCCTATCCACACTGCTAGGTGTATTCAAGAATGGTTCAAAGAGCATGACGATGCAATTGAACATCTTGCTTGGCCCCCATCAGTCTCTGGACTTCAATATTATTGCACATTTATGGGCATATTTGTAGTCCAAACTTCGTTTTCGATTTCCACCTCCATCCGGACTTTCGGAAATAGAGAATGCTCTGCAGGAGGAATGGCTTAATATTTCTTTAAATATCGTCCATGACCTTTGTGCATCTATCTCATGTCGCAGTCAATCTGTACTTCAATCTGTACAGTCAAAAGGTGGTCCAACCCCCTATTAATAAAGATTTTCCATTATTTCACAGATGTTCATATTTCATCCTCCATCTGTAGCTACTGGCTCTAAGGCAATGATTTTCAATATTCCATCAGATAAATCATGAAAAATAGCCCTAAGAGACCGATTTTTCTCGTGCTTTTTTTATATTAATTATTACTAGCATTTCAAATTGTAATTATATTATTTTTATGCATTGATTTTCTATATGGAAATATACTGAAAATATGCCTGTATATTATTTAATAACAGTTTAAAGCTTTTGAACTTCCTTTTTTAAAACAAAACGTAAAAAACAACTGTTGTATTCAGGATAATCACTCCAGTCAATACCTTACAGTGAATACATGACAAATAGTAATTAATTGCTTTTTCTGAGAACATCTTATTCATGAAGATTTATAATGAAAAATCAGGAAGTAATGTGATTAAATGTTAAATAGCTTTCAATGCAGCATATTTTAAAACTTTAAATTCCTGATCAGTAATTTAAATGCAGGGTCGATAATTATACAAATATATTCAAATTCAGGAAAAGTATTTTAAATAAATGGTCTGTTACATTTTATTTTAAGAATAAAAGTTGCTGTTATACATATAATGCATCATTTTGTTAAAATATTTTACTATGTTTAACATTTGGAACACATTTATTCTAATAGTTTCTATTATTTCTTAATTTTATAATTTCACTACAACTAACTATTTGGAAAGGAAATTCCCTTTCTGATATTCTTATTTAACTCTACCATTTCTTATTTCAAATTTGAAATTGCTTAATCTTAAGCACCTTCAAAATTATAAAATGCTTCTAAGCAGCGAATTATTTTTGAAATATCCTCTTTCTTCCAGCAGAAAAAATATTTTTTTGTTTCAAAATTTATTACCTTAATACCTACTCCTTTATAATCACACATACTATTTAATTTTTTAGAAGTTTTAATATGATATTGAAGATTCTGTATGTGGCCGAATTTCTCCGACATAAAGGAATTAATATTTCATACATTAAATAGAATGCAAACTTCTTGAGCAATTCAAAATGAATTAAAGAAGGACTAAAAAACAACTTCATCAAGTAATATTACATAACTTTTCTCTTTATAAAAAAATTATTATAATTATTTTATTCATATGCCTTTCTGCAAAATGGAGCTAAATTTGAATTAAATGCATACACATGCTAACATGCAATCAAAATGAACAAAATATTTTACTTATTCAAGTGCATTACTAAATACTTTTAAGTAAATTTAAAATTTGAAATATTACATTAAAAATAATTAAACATGGTAATTTTCCACTAATATAACTACTCTATAATACCTGAGTATGAAAATGAACTTCCACTTCTATAAAATTGCACATATACATCAAATATGTAAGGTTAAAAAACCTTAAAACTATAAATAACTTACTTTATCTGTTAAACCACTAGAGGAAGCCACAGCTTGAAACAAATGCTAAAGAAATAAATGTATAAGATCAGCTTCGGATTATGTTCTTTTTGTCACTTATTTTCAGATATTAACATTAATATATTCATTATCAGAATTTATGAAAAGAGCAGAAACCTAAACTGCTTTTACCAAATTAAATTAATCAAAATTGCAAGTCCTCCGAGATATATGCACATACAATAAAATTAAATAACTAAATTGTCAGTAGCAACAGTTTATAAAATATATATTGATGACATATCTTAGCAAAAATATGTCTGAATGACCAACTTACAGTTTTGATAACCTTTGGTAATCTTTCTTCTACATCATTCAAGTTTTCTTCTATTTCTCTTATCTTAGCCTAAAAGAAATTTTAAAAAAGGGGGAAAAGAGCAATAAGAATACTATACAGAATTCAAAACAAAATATATGAAACAGTATTTTAAAAGAATTGCCCTACAGAAAAATAAACACACACACAAAATCTTTTGAACTATTCCAATTTCAAAAAATTGCTACAAAACTAGTTAAATAAGGAAAAATTAATACTGTCAAATACCGAAAATCTGCTGACCTGAAATCCGCTAACTCCTAAAATACGCATTACCTACCTCTCAAAATATAAGAATTCAGTTTATAGGTTCTGGAAACCACAATATTGATTACGAAATATCGAAGAAAAAATACTTACTGAATAATGACGTCATAATGGAAATACCAAATTATTGACATCATGATAAAAGTTTTTCCCCCTCTAATCTGCATCGAGGCAAAAAAGCAGATGATTCACTCAACTCTTCTTTCAAGTTCACGATTCACGTTGTTGGATTTTCTGAGCTTTGTTATTTCACGAGATTATTTAGTGCTGCCTTTTTTTTATGTGGATATTTTGTGGATATTAAAAAGAATTAAGAATATTTTAATATTTTTTAATTTCAGCCCTTTTTAATACGTACAATGAAAAATAAGAAACTCATGATTTTAATACTTGCAACATTGAGAAACGTAAACAGGTTGCATTGACAGTAATGCAAAAAGTGCAAATTCTGCAAAAGATGGAGGCAGGTGCTACTCCTCGGTTTAGAGCAGAATCGTATGGAATTGCGACACGATTTTGTATGATATACGGAAAAATAAAGAAAAGCTGTTCAAATTTTACAGCAACAGTGATTCTAACCCTGGAATACGAAACCGGAAATCTTTGCATGAGGCGAAATCGGCAAACCTCGATGCTGTGTACATATAATACAACGAATAATATAATCAATTTATATACATAATACCATATTTGACGGCCTATAAGACGCACATTTTTTCCTAAATTTGGTCTCAAAAAAAGTTACCTGCTTCTTATATGTGAAGGATACAGGTTAACTTTCAATACTGAATGCTATTTTTAGCCTGGATAAAGGTCTAGACACACATAATTTTTTCTACATCTACATGTGTGTGGCCTTCTAAATAAGGGTGCGTCTTATATGCCAGTGCATCTTATATGCTGTCAAATACGGTAATAATATAATGCATATAATAAATTATTGCAATAATGTATATAATAATTTAATTAAATGTATTTAATATGCCTTATTTATTTTGCACTTTTAGTCTGAATATTATGATTTATCTATTCTGTCCTGAAATCCGCAAAATCTAAAATCTGCACATCTGGTCCCAAGCTTTGCAGATTTCTGGACTTCTACTGTATCAGCTTTCAAAAAAGCAAAGTTCAAAGAAAAAAAAAAAATGTATGCAACATATACACACATATATATGTATACACAGAAAGAGAGATTTTCCATGTAAGAAGGGTACTCAAAAATAACTAAAAATATTAAGTAATTATACTTTCTTATTATGATTCCCTTCAAAGTGTTCTTTACCAAAACAAATACATTTTCCCCAATGTTTTGCACACTACTGAAAACACATCATTGAATTGTTCTTTTTACTCATAGAGTTGTTTTTTGAGTTTATTTATAGGTGGATATAAAAGAAGAAAAAAAAGGTCACCCTATAATAGAATATCTGGTGAGGATCAGGAGACAGACATTAAGCATCATGTTGTTTTTCCCCAAAAATAATGAATGACAACGACAAGAATTTCTTTAGAAATCTGGAGAACAGTCTTTCAAAGATTCTCATTGATAGCCTCAATATTTGTCTCATCTCTTTTTTCTCACTGACATTCTCAATATTTGTCTGAACACTAGCAATTTATTTAAAGTATCATCATTAAAAGTTTTCTGAAGTATAATTGTCTCTGTGGCAGTTTCTGCTCAACAACAAACAAACAAAAAAAAAAAAAAAAAAAATTTTCCTGCCCACATTTTGCTTTTGATGGTTCCCATATCATAAAAATGGCAGGATGATGCAAACAGGAAAAAATGCAGATCGGTACCGAAGACAAAGTGCTATACTCAGATTGATTTCACTAGCAAATAAACATAGGAAATTCTAAATTACAAGGCATTGAAGCATGACACACAGTCAGGAAATGCTTACTTGCAATGCTGACATTCCAGGTATTTATGGTTCCCTTACAAATATGTATTTATATAAGAAGGGTAGAACAGAGAGAGACAAAGAGGCAAAACATAAAATTTTACCTTATAATTTTCTGCTTCACTGTATATGTTCAACAAAGTAGTGGAAAAGTTATCCTAAAAAAATTAAGAAAGTCATTATGATACATACACAAAGTAATAATGAAGAAAATGCTAGAATTCTCAAGACAAATATGCTAGTATAAAATTTAAAATTAAGAAAAACAGCAACCTTATTTTAGCATAGTTTCATGAGCAATCAGACACAAATTGTTCTTTTTCAAGTTCTTTTCTCAGGAAGAAGAGAGACTTGCGTCCAATTGCCTCAAAATCGATAGTTTTATTTAAATTCGATGCCAAAATCTGGTTATTGTTTTGCTTAAGTGTAAACACAAGAATTCTGTTTGTTTTATACAGACTGAATTTTGTTATCACTACAATAACTTATTTAATACTTTTTAAAAATAATAATGTAATACACAATAATTACATAATAAAAGGATATTGCATTTTCATGTTAATTCAAACATTAAAAACTTCATAATAAATTCATATTTTGACAAGAATAATCAACATGAACAATCTTTTTTATTACTACAAAAAATTTCTACTTTCATATTTAACAATTTAACTTCTCTTTCAGCAAAACAAATGCATAGACAAGAATTTACATTGCATAAAACCGTTTTCACAATTGCTATAAGAATGCTATACTGCTTAAAATTATTAGCTGTTTTTAATACCAGTTCACATGCGATTTCCCGATAGTATAATTTTTTAATCCATAAGATCATTTTAGAAAATGATATTTAACAAACATATAAAACTGAAAATAGCAAAAAAAAGGTACTTTTCCGTTTCGCCGTATCGCTTAAAATTTTGTAAAAAATTAATAAATTAAGACAATAAATTTGTATAAAGACATTAAGAATTTATTATGCTTTCATGGTTCAACAAGCTGATTCGCCGGTTCATATCACGTGACCTTAAGTGATCTCATCTTATGAAAACTACACTACAAATATTTAATTCTCTCGGTAATTATCTACATTAATTTCAAGTTAAATCTTAATTTGGAAGTTATTTCAATTCGTACGAATAGCTTACTGAGAAATTATGTAAAACTGCAGTGCTTTACTTCGCTAGTGTATTCTCATTAGAATTGATGAATTTAACCCGACTTTGCTTTTTCTACATTTTTGCCTTTGGGTGAGAGGTGTGATTGCATTCTAATTGATTTAATAACTGTGAATGGCCTTAGAGCATAAAATTGTACTAGCTCGTAAAAATTCTATGTAACTGTACGCCAGTATTGAAAGAACCAATCAATCTGATAAGAAATGGCTGCGACTTGTTTTGAAAATGAGGCATAAAAGGTTGCCAGTGAGGATATTAGGTTTGGCATCAGTTGTAACATTATTGGCGACTTATCGCTTGCACTGGCAAAACAAAAAGTACCCCCCCTCCAAAAAAAAAAACAGAACATACTAAATTTGCAATTTTTTTAGATTAACTTACCAGCTTTTTCTCAAATTCATCAACTTCACGAAAAAGATCTGCTGCAGACGCATCAACAAATTGAAGACTTTCAGACACATCTTCATTTGTATCTTCAGCTAATGCTGGTTTTATATCATTAATAAAGGCTGATATATTTGCTTTTGAGCTTCGAAGAGATTCTTGTAGCTACAATTAAATATAATTACAATACTTTATCAGGAATAAAATTTTATGGTATCAAATGAGAATTATACTATATTATTTAAGCTGATTAAGTTTTAAAACTCTTCTGTTGAAGGAGATTCAAAATATGCTTTCAGCGCATTAAATGCAATTATATAAAACATTTTTTTAAAATATTTTTATTCACACAAAAAAGGAAGGCATGAATATTTAACATTCATTTAAACTAAGAGAACTAAATTTTTTTCACAACATTAAGAAATATTTATTGCTAGCATTAAGAACTGAAATCCCAGCAAGCTGACAAATTTTATAATTTTGATAAAATAACTAATTTGTTTCCATTGTATTAGCTATTATATTAGACTTAATAAACAAAGAAACATGAATGTCTGAAAACATATTTTGCACTACACAGTTTTTGAATGAATAAATACAAAAGCAAAATTTCTATTAGTATACTATACCAAAAGAATTTAGAGTAAATTTCCTATACTACCACAAAATATAATTCTATGCTTGTATTAAAATTAATATTTGATCATTGATGCAATATTTGATTGATTTTACTTTACTATTCAATATATTAGTTATGTTTTAATAAAAAAAGATAAATAAATGAAATGAAATTTGTAATATGTTTAATAAAAAGACAACATGTTTTTATATATTAACCTTCTGAGGTAAATCTTTCATTTCTTTAAGGTTCAAGTCATTTGTAAATTGGTGGAGTTTCTCTCTGATTTCAGACGTTATTTCTAAAAGTGCCTTCTTCAACTTTTCATCAATTTCATCACTATTACCAGAGTCTATCTTGCTTAAAAATTTCTAAATGAGAAAACAATAAAAGATTCTGAAGTCAAGAAAAAAAGAACATTTCATGATATTAAAAATTCATTTTATATTAATAATTTTATATGCAATATTCATAATTACAATCAATCAATATCAAATTATGTCAATGAAAGAATATGAAATACTTCACTGATTTTTTAAATACATAAATACTCTTGTAAAAATATTTTAAAAAATTACTTTCCTATGGAAATATATACTTTATTCCCACAATGCTCTACAACAGAAGTTCTCAAAATATGCATTATGCAGTATCATAAAAGTTATTGGGAAACATAATGGCCCTTATTAGATGACTGGAAATTTTTAACTTTACAGACGATATTATATACTTTTGATGCCTGTGTATTTCAAAGTGCCTCAAGTCTATTCACTACTTTTTCAATTAACTTTTTGATTAATTATACGTAAACTTATTTTAAAAGGTATTTCTTCATTTTAGATAATCCCAGGAATCTTTCAGCTGCAGTTTTCAGTGACTTAAATTTTTACTCAAGTGATGAGAACCAGAAAAAACTTCAAATGATCAAAAATATTTGAGAAACCTTGCTCTGGAAATCATTCATTATCTTATCATTAGCTCTAAAGGATGACATAATTTTGAACATTTGAATAGTAAGACTTGCAAAAGAAATTCAAACTAATTACTCTCATATTATTTCCAGCTGTCCAAGATTTTACAAGTTAATCAACATTATTTACAAGGATTTGAAGGCTAAACAGGCTAACTTTAATGGTAATCTAATTTGCTAATTACTTTTTAACAGTAACAGAGTGATATGCTGACATATTTTAACATCTAAAGCAAATCTCAATACTGCATCCCCTAAATACTATATCACTTTCATTATATCATATTTATCATACTTTGAATCCTTTTTCATTTACAGCTAATGAAAATACTTCACCCTATCCTCAACACAGAGTTCTCCCTATAGATAATGTTGTTACCAGGTTTAATTCACTATTACTGAAGTGTTTCATGTTTTGCTGATGGTATTCATGTATACAGGTAAGATATAAATAAATCTAAGGCGGGTGCCATACATGCATAGTGAAAGACTTACTTTAGAAAACGGATGTCACATATACATGTTTCACCGCAGAGTCCATGCCGCTAATAATCGACATGTAAACATTCTACACTCCTCACCCCCTATACCTAATATAATATATTTTTTCATATCTTGATTTTCAGAATAAGAACCAAGTAACCTATTTTATCACTTTATTAATGAGAAATATAAGAGCATAAGTTTCAAAAACTGCAAACAAAAGTACTGTGATGTAGATCAAGCATCTGCAGCAGATACTTTTTCCTAGGCTATTTTATTTATTTATTTTTAAAACTTTCCTTCATTGCAACATTTTCTCAAACAATACTTTTTTACCTGTAACAGATATCATAATAGATACAAATGAATGAAAGCAAAGGTTTTAAAAAAATCTACATTCTCTGTCACAAGAAGATATTTTATTTTTACTGCAATAGTTAGACAATAATGAAAATGCAAAGAATAGTAAAGATTAAGGAATTGTATCTCTGAATCAAATGATTAAATCAATTCCACTGTTCAAAAACAGTGTCAATAGGTGACACATATACACATAAAGACTGATATATATTAAGATATACATCTTAATATAAATTAAATACATTTTAATATATTAAGATATACATCTTAATATAAAGACTGGTTCACTATTATAAAGAGGAGATAAAAGGGAAAGGATTCCCTTCTCAGAGCTCCAGGATTAAATTCTGTTGTTATATTACCTGAACTAGGTTTTATATATCACAGTGAAACATATAATTCATTAAATATATTTTAGTTTGTAAAAAGCAGCATTTTTCTAAAATATTTCAAATTTAGTAATAGTAAGGAAGTATTTAATCTTATGTTATTAAATAAATTATGCTCCACAAAAAGAACATAATTATTTTACACTACAAAAACATGATTTTTATGGCCTTTTTTAAATTACATCAAGCAATAAAACTGCACTGTCCTTTAGAGTGAAATTCTTTATGAAGGTCCCCATTTCCATAAAGCACCCCCTTTTTTTTGTATGCAAAGCTTTATTTGTTCTTTTGATAATGTTACATTTATTAAAAGAAAATTTCTGCATTCTGAATACAAAATATTCTGCAAGTTAAATTCAAAAATAAAATGATTCGCATAAAAATTGAAATTTCATCAAACTTTGATATTAATTAAATGTAAATTTAGATATTTCATTATCCATGCACACCTTAGAAGAGAACTGAGAAAAAATAATTTATTTATAATTTTCAGAAAACAAGTACTGTGATAAAAATACATCCAACAATTTTATTATAACAATAGTTAAGCTCTTCAATAAAGTTCCTTTCAGAATAAAAAATTCATCCTATAATCCCCCCTTCTCCTCAAGGAAAGGGATAATAAGTAACAAGGAAAAATTGAAACTAAATGATCCAACTGAAATTATTGCCTTTATCCGTGTTTTTATTGCACACTTTTAAATATGAAATTTACATTTGTATATCTGAAGATTTTAAGCCATTCGTATTTTTTAAGCAAATATGTGTAAAAGTACTGTGATATAAACACTTACTCCTGGATCAGATGTATTCAATCCCAGAGCCACAATTATACCTTTATTAGCATTGCAATCCCTGAAATCAGAGTAAAATATTTTTCTATGTGTTAAACCTTAAAAGCTAGTCTCATAAAAAGCAATATAATTTTACACTATATAGCAGAAAATTAAATATTTAAAGAATTAAGGAAAATATTTTGCACATAACCTTAGTACAGTTTTAAATAAAATTCTGCATTTATTGAAAAAAACCTGATAAATATATTTAACAAATTAAAATTTCAATAAATTATTCAATTATGCTGATCATGTAATATTTAGAAAAACTAGTAGGAATGCTGCACATGAAATACTCCAAAAAAATATGCTTTTTTTTACGGATCAATATTCTCTGTTACATTCTTGTCAATTTATCTTTTTTTTAATTACTGAAAAACATTTCCAAATGTTCATGCATTTTTTTTTTTTTTATTTTCATCAAATACAGGAAAAATAAAAGAGATTTTCAAATATTCAAAATTACTTTCAAGCACAAAATTCTCTATTATTAAGTACATAATGAATGTTTCCTTAGGAAGACAAGCAGACAAAATACAATGTAGTATTTTTATACGATTTACTTATTACATGTTAATATCTGGAAACGGTTACCGCCGAAAACATCGCGGACGAAGACGTCGCAGAGAAAACAATGCAAGGCGAAAACGTCGTGCTACAAAACATCGTGGGAGAAAACATCGCAGTTCTAAAACATCGTCGTCTAAAATAAAGCGGTTCAGAAACTTCGCTGTTTGAAAACATTGTCGTCGAAAATATCGTGGTAAAAAATAAATTATCTACAAATCATCGCAGACATGCTTTTGTCAGGCTTTAATAACTGTGAATAGATATTCCCATAATAATTTGCGAGTGCAAGATGTAAAGAAGGATAATTTTTACTTTCACATTTTTTTTATTAACTAATAAATTTTTGCTGAAAAAGTAAGAAGAAAACATAAGCATAGCAAATTAATGCAACTTATAGCTTTTTCTGAAAACTTACCAGTAAAAACTTTAAAAAAATGATTTATTAATGGTCTTTGCTAGTTAACTATGTCGGTTTAAAATTCTATTAAGTGCTATAAGTAGCATTAATTTTCTATGCTTAAGTTTCCTTCTTATTTTCTCAGCAAAAATTTATTAGTTAATATAAAATATGAAAAACAAATTATCCTTATTTCTATCTTGCGCTCACAAATTATGGGAATATCTATTTACAGTTATTAAAGTCTGAAAAAAGCATGTCTGTGATGTTATCGTCACGCGATGATTTGTAGATACTTTATTTTTTACCACGATATTTTCGACGACAATGTTTTAAAACTGCGAAGTTTTTGAACCGCTTTATTTTCGACGACGATGTTTTAGAACTGCGATGTTTTCTCCCACAATGTTTGGTAGCGCGACGTTTTTGCCTTGCGTTGTTTTCTCTGCGACGTTTTCGTCCGCGATGTTTTTGCCGCGTTGTTATCAGCGGACACCCTGGAAACCCCATTCAGAAGAAAATTTAAAATTTCCTTTTTTCTTTTTTTTCGATCATTGCTTCTCATTTTATATAATGGAAACGTAACTATTGACTTTTGCTCAAATTAAACCTCTGGGTGACACAGCTTTCTTGATCTGCTCATGACAATCCATACAGTTAAAAGTACGAGATTCAGACAAGTCCTAGGCGATTCACCATTTGGAATTTTTCTGATATTAGATCAACAGTTTAAATCTAACAAAACGACATATAGAAATTGTAAAATTAAAAATAAGAAGCAATGAAACATTTATAAGCTTAAGGGAACCAAAATTTAACCCCCTCCATAAAAAGGCCATTTACATACTTGCTTAATTAAACATTTCTTTTGTAATTTGTTTAATTTACATCATTATTTGTGCTAATACTTTTTAATTTCCTTTATAGAAAAACACTTATTGTTCATTTACAAAGTTTGAGTCCCATAATTTCTATGACAAGAATTCCCACTAAATTGTTACTCCAAATATTTTACAAAAAAAATACACTCTCAACAAGCTGTCTGTCACTTTCTTCACTATAGTGATATTTCCTGGATTTAGAACAAGACTAGATTTTGTCATCCATTACTTAATTAATGATCAGGGCACTGTCACTGCGATGATAAACTTTCGTTATATCATTTTCATTTAATACTCCTCTACATTTCATTTTTTAAATTCTATTAATTAGAAAAATTTTGCTTGTTATTTGGGATATCTGAACTCCTTCAAATTCATGACTATCAACATAAAGGTTAGCTAATGTCCATTATAGGCAATATATCATGAGATTTGCGACTAAAGACATGTTTTGCTTCTATCGTATGCTAACAAAGTTACACTTGAATTATAGTAGTTATTTATTATTACTTGCACCTATTTACTGCACAAGCTTTAAGGGCTATCCAAGTCCCAAATAAATAAATTCCTAGATATACTTAACGATTATATCCAATGCTGGTGGCAGATATAGATATTTGTGGCCCAGTGCAATCTCTGTGGGTCCGAAATTCTGCTGAAAAAGCATGTTCATAAATTTTGAAAATTTTGCCATCTTTTAATTTTGTTCTTCAGTGCTTCATTACGTTTTAAAAACTTCACCTTCGCTAATTCTGCTTTCCAATGCAGCCGCACTAGCTCTGGTACTGATCGCAGGCTTATCTGAATAACAAATCTGTTATTCTAAATTCATTCAACATTAAATTCCATCTTTTAGCATATGAGTATCATTTACAAAGTCTGTTTCTTTGCATATGGAAAGAAATTTCTGTTAAATTTCTCCTCATCAACATACTTAACACTTCACAGTGGAAACAGATGCAGTCCGTAATAATCGCCAAGCCTAATGACAATATAAAAGGTTACAATGCTTTTTGATAGTCTTAAAAAAAATATTTAAAAAAAAACCTCAGTGGCTCAACGGCCCTAGTGGGCCACGGCCTGCAGTGTCCTTTTCTGCTTTCTTGACCATTGAGTAATAGAGTGCATCAGCATATGCAAGCAAACTTGGTACTAATTTTATTTACCTACTTAAGGGATGAAAGGCTGAGTCAACCTTGCCCAGCCTGGGGATTGTGGTGCAGCTGCGCGACATGATGGCCACTTCACCACCAGGTGAACTTTTTGATATTCAATTACTAATATTTTTTTAAAAAACTGTTTAGACATCATTGCATGAGACATTTCTACAACTGCAATGTGTTGATTGCCATGCCATGATGAAAGCAAAAATAATAAATAATGATTCACTAGGTTGGCATCAGTACTGAAGTGAAATAACAAAACAGAATTCTTCACATGTTTTATTATGGAAAATATCAAATTTGCAAGTGTAAAGCATAAAAAAAAATTCTTGTGGGGGTTGCTGGTGATTCAGAGGTACAGATTTTAGATCATTCCGAATACTGGATTTTGGTCTTCATAGTGTATTTAAACAGCACATATTAGCTAAAATTTGTATGACTACTCACTTTAATCTCAGTTTCCATCTGCTTCCATTCAATAAGATATTTACACCCCAAAGTAAATTATTTTTAATTATAAGCTACTATATACCAAGCAAGAAACTTATGACCAGATAAAGCTGGTCATGCCATTCAGGGGGTTAAATTGATACTGGGATTCAATTTATAATTTCATGTTAAGCAGCAAGTCTATGTTTTGCGCAAAACATCTAATATTTGAAATAGTTACAAAATAATTTGTGCTTTTATTCTGTATAATTACTACAGCCACTAAATATTCATAAGAATTTCAGTTTCATAATGAAAATAATATCTAAAGTTTTCTTTCAAAGTAACTGATATTTAAATATTTCCTTTAGAAAATAAAGAAAGCTGTTACAAAGTGTATTGCTTGAGAAACTGTCAAATGTCTCTTTCACAAACATTAAGCAGAGTTTTTATTAAAAATAGCTTTAATTTATTTCTTCTCAATATGAATTCCAATAAGCATTTAATGTTTTGTCTTGAGAACATATTTGTAACAAAATATTTTAGATGCACATTTTCCATTTTGAATACTGCCTTAACCAATATTCATATATGCAAGTTTCATTTACTGCATATTTGATATCATATTAAAAAGCAATAGCAAACAATAGAACTTTTACGTTTAGATGGTTTATACATAATGGTGTGGTGTATTTAATTATGGCAAAGCACACTAGGGCTATCTGCCTAAGAGGAGGGATGCCTTCGTGGAGGACTTTCTAAGGGAAACTGGCTCGTATACATGTTACACATGGAGAAAACCACGAAAACGCCCATGCAGCCAGCCCGTTCGCGGGATTCGAACCTCGGACCGAACTACCAGTGTTCAGCGACTTTACCGCTCGGCCGCTGGTGGGCTTGGTTTATACATAAACTTTTATGTTTCATATACAAAAATATTAATAAAAAATTACACTTACTTAAGAAGTTTGCTGGGCTTCATGTCCTTGAAAATTGAATCATTATTGTAAGAAGTCAATTTCTCTTTCATCTAGAAACCATTAAAAAAAGGGGGAAGAAAAAAGAAATATTCATATGATTGCATACAAGTGCAAGATTTCTTCTTTATTAAAAGCAAAATAATCATCATCACACAAATCCATGCCTGTCCTACTTTAACATTCTGCAAAAGTATTATGCATTGAACACATTAAAATTATTTTAACAGGATTACTGGAAATGGTATATTAGAAATATCATTTAAAAATAACAGTTTGGTAAAATTACATACACAGAATGCTGTTAACTACGTCATATTAATAATTATTTTTTAAATGGCAGTATGTTAAAATTATGCTAAAGTTATGATTTAAAAACAATTTATTTAAAAAACTGTCTGTTTATAAATGTAATAAAAATTATGTGATTAAAATGGATTAATAACTATACAATAAAAATAAAATCTCTCACCTGATCTAAAACTTCAAAATCCTTTTGAAAAAGAGGAATGCAAACAAACGTTTGACAATTTCCGCCAATTACAAACAGGAACATAGTAACAACCATTAATACAGACGAAATTAAGAAAAAGATGTACACAGCTCTAAAAAATAAAAATAAATTAATCATTATATTATAAAGCGCATTTAAGTAATTTTTTGGAACTATTAGATGACTCAATTTAATAGCATATATCTGACTTAATTAAAAGGGTCAACAAAAGTACAGGCAATTATTCAGTACAGTTAATTATTTATAAATATATCCTTATCTGCAGAAAAAAACCCATTTCTATATATGGCTTTATATGCCCAGTTCAACATCTTGTAACGCTCTCAAAGGGCTAGGAAAAATTGCCTATTCATACTACTGTTCAGATAGAGTTTGCAAAACCTATATAGCCTGTCCACTGGCAAGCCTTTTACACAGATATCTCTTGATTTTAAATGGAATATTGCTAAG
Source organism: Stegodyphus dumicola (assembly GCF_044657685.1). Taxonomy (NCBI): domain Eukaryota; kingdom Metazoa; phylum Arthropoda; class Arachnida; order Araneae; family Eresidae; genus Stegodyphus; species Stegodyphus dumicola. The sequence goes on along the minus strand of NC_140774.1, from coordinate 173,439,524 downwards.
CAGCGAATTGTTGTTTATATGAAATTTTCTCAAATACTTACGTTACTTATAAATTCTTATAAAATGAAAGGTTAGAGTTGACTTAAGGGTACACCTTGTATTATCACGAAGTTGTTTCATTGATCGACAAGTTGTTGTTTCATTTATGGCAGCCTGAGTAGTTGAAAGTTATGAAAACCCTATTTATGATGTAATCGGTTACATCATTGCAATAAATTGGTAAGGGCTTGTGTGTGTGTGTGTGTGTTGGTTAGAAAGTATATTGCTTGTTTCATGGTTTAGACGGTAAAATGGCTAAATATGGTAAGATTAATTTGAATTTTTTGTACGATTTGAAAAGAAAGGGGAAAAGAGCATTACTTGACTGATGTGTAAATGAAGGTTTACTTAGTAGCCATTATTAGGTATCCTGTTTCTACGAAGAAAATGCATATGGTCGAATGTCGTTATGAAGGATATTTTTTATTCTTATTTTGTGAATTTATGTGGTGACGACAGTATACAGATTCTAGTTCAGATAATTTTAGGAATTTTTTGGATGCTGTTAAGGAATTTTATTTGACTGAAGACATGTGAATTCGTAAATAAGGTAAATGGATATTTCCTTTGTGTAGTGCAAAGATGAATTTTCGTTTTTATGTTTTGTCATTGTTTGATTTAAGACTTTAATTTAAGATTTAGTTTATTGAGATTATATATTTTTTGTTAGTTGCTCCTTTAACGTTTGAAGTGAATATACTAGTTCAATGTGTACATGGACAAACTCAAGGGAGTGCGCAAAGCCTAGTTTGTGAAGTTTTCTAAATTTTTTTAAGTGAAAATAGGTTGATGTCTACATGGATAAAGTCAAGGAAGTGCACAATGCCATTTTTGTGCAATTCTGTGATTTTTTTAACTAAAAATAGGTCGATGTGTATATGGATACCAAGTTTGTGCAATTCTTTGACTTACTATTTCGGCTTTATGTAGCGCCGCTACGCAAACCAAAATACCAAGTCAAAGAATTGCACAAACTTGGTATCTATGTACAGCCAAAAATCGCAAGGGGTACCAGTAAATATATTTTTACCAAATGAAATTAATAAACAAACCAAAATTATAATTTTTCTCAGTTTCAACTAAATAATAATATTAAACCAATTTTTGAAAATGAACACAATATCTGGCTTTTGGTTTGAATAACATGAAAAAAGTAAACTCACAGAATTAAACAAAGTCCTCCACAATTTGAAGAAGTTGACCTTTTCGTCGGATGGCGTTCCTTTTCATAGCCACAACACCCACAAATCAGCCCAAGTGAAAGGAATGCAACAGGCACAAGAAGAATAGCAGCTATGGCAAACATTGCCCACCACCTAAAACATACAAATTATGATTCTATGTAATTTCTTTATTAACACATTCATTTGAAACACAAAAATATGTAAAACGAAATATAAAACATTTATATACAAGCTCTGATGAACTTATAATAATGCACATCAAATTTCATTTAAAACATTTTGGAAGAAGTTGAAAATACAGAATAAAAAATAATTTTGCAAAATTCAACCATTGCCTAGCATAATTTCAACTTAAAATATCATTGACAAAAATCATTGATATATCGACTTAAAATATCTTAAAATCTTAAAATATCATTGACAAGCATTTCAAAAGACAAAAGATACAAATACATGGAATATTTTCAATTAAGAATGAATGATTACAATTATTTAAATTTTATGTGAATAAGCATCTCTTGCATCCATTAATAAAAAAATAAGTGTACTTACCGATATTTTTCATAGCCATCACTTTCCTCAAAAGCCTTTTCAAGTTCCCTTTTGCCTTCATATGCAAGTGATCTCAACTAAAACCCAAACAATCATAAACATTCAGTCTAAGCAATTCATAAACATCAACAAATAAAAATTATAACACTTTGATAACAATAATAATTAAAAAAGAAACCTTTCTAACAGTGCAGATTGTCCTTCAGTACAAATGACAACTTATGCAAGTAAAAAAAATGAACGAAGATTGACAAAAAGAATTTTTAAAAAATGAACAAAGATTGCCGAAAAGAATTGTGTGTCATAACTTCTGCAACATTGTTTTCAAGTAAAACCTACACATTAATTCTATAACCATGAATAGTTGTTTCACTCAGCAACATCATATAATTCTTATGGGACTTAAAGCTGAGAACTCGAAGGCTACTGGGTAGTCAAGATTAATTATTCCATACAACTACCTGATAGTGGCAGACTGAGGAGTACACTATCATAAGATTAGTATGAAGATCATGAAATTATTGTTCTGATGAACACTGCATGAAAGGCACTCAATTCAAGCTATAAAAGGCTACAAATGTTTAGTTTTTGTGGCCTTTGTTTAGCTAAATACATTTAAGGGTAACAAGATGCAGCATTTAAAGACCTGTGCAGAGAGACTATAGTCAGGCCGTAATATGCCACACAAGAATAGTCCTCATAGAATCAGTTTCACAGGACAGATATAATTATTCTATTCTGGAAACACTGCAAGAAGCCACTTAACTCCGTATGACTCTACACAGAAATTGAGACACAGCAAATAGCACATACAGAGACAATCAATAATTATCTAAGGCAATTTCAATAATTATCTTAGGCAGTGGTTCTCAAACTTTTTTTATTGTTAACAACCTGCTATATTTTGTATTGAGTTCCCATTGCTCTCCAGTTTATCATTTGACAAAACTGAAGGCAATTCAGTCTTGCACATACACAATTTATCTTGAGCAATTTTCACAATAAATTGCATAAAACATTTTATGAGTTAAAATATGAGCTTTATAAATGTCTAGCATAAAAAAATCCATAATAATACTCTGATAAACAAAGAGAAATGGTGCACAAAGATAGCCCGACATGGATCATATTTTCGATTGCTTAAACTATCTAAATAAATTTGTTGATACTTAAGAAAGCTTCATGGAACTTATAGAAATGGCCCAAAAAAAAAAAAAAGTTCTTCTTTTGACTATTAAGACAAATATGAACGTGACACCTTAACTGATTTTGAACCACCTCTTCTCACCCCAATTTTGTAATTATAATCAGAAAATACCATCCACTTCACGACATTTTGGGGAACTCTGAAATTTCAGGGTCAAACCTGTAATGCTCGGACCCAATCTAGGGCATGCTAGGTCTTCAGCATTAACAAAAGTGTATGACCTTTGTCCATTCAATTTTACTTAAATTCTGCATTACTACAGAGAAATTTAAAATAAATATCCACATGAAGAGAAATCGCACATCTCTAAAAAATGAGCTAGTCAAAGCTAATGCTCTACCCTTATTCATATTATTTAAATTCTTCATTATCAATTACTACTTCAAATGTATGGTCATTCAACATACATTTACATTCAACAGAGATACATAACAAAAATATATTTGAAAAATATTCATAATTAAATGCTCAGTTACTTTGCTGGATATACTACTATCTAAATTCAGATTCCTTAAAACTTGTAAAATTTTATTTCCATGTATTAAATTTCCTGACTCTTAGCTTTCACAAAAACACAGATGAAAGTCAGAGTCATGAACGCAATTCTTTAATTCCAGTATTATTTGGAATTAAAGAATTATTCAAAACAATACAATGGATTTTATTAAAACTTGATACATCTAGAAGCATTTAATTTTCTTTTTTTTTTTTTAATTTTCATTTTGGGAAAGAAAAATTACTTCTGAAAACACAAATCTAATAATAAGCAAGAAGTTACCTCTAAATGATTAGTAGATAGGATTAGCCTCCAACTCCAAAAAATATTAGAAACTGTGCAAGAAATGTGCAGTAAGTTTAATAATGGAGAAAACGTTTTTAATGCATTTAATGCCACTAAACATATTTAACACATTCATGTCAGGGCCAATTTTTATTTTCTTCACCGTGAGATGGCGCTCGAATTTTCGCCGCGTGATTATTACCTGTATACGAGTTGTACGTTTGCTAATAGTTATTAATTATAATTGTTATTAAAAATGATTTTATAATAAATAAACGTTCATTTTTCATTATTTAAATTTTCAGCATCTAATAACACAATCGAATGCGTACCATCGGTGGCAAGCGCCACCCAATAAGACAGACTAGGCCACCAGTGGTACGTGCCGCCCGATGAGACAGACTAGTGTGGGCCACCGGTGGCATGCGCTGGCACGAACGTGTTAAATAATGTAACCAATGTCATGAAATCTCTTTCTGCAGAGTAATCAATTTCACTATTTTATAAATATGCAATGTTTGCAGAGATAAATAATGAAACGACATGATAAATATACATAATTTACACTCAATTAATAATATACCAATATTCCAATAAAAATAAATCTTATACAATAATCAGAAAGCTAATTAAAAAATACAACAAAGCAATCATGCAATATTATTGAGAACTTATTTAAAGTTTAATTTTTATTAAATTATTTTGCTTATATGATGCACCTCCTGATATATGAAAAAAAAGCAATCACTACTCTATCAATCAATTTTTACAGTTGAATGAATAACACAATGAAAATATCATTACCTGGTCAGTATACTGTTTAACTTTATTCTTCACTTTTTTTATGTCTTCATCACGAGGTTCTGCATCCTCAACAAATTCTAAAGAGGGAAATTATTTTATAAACAATGTTAAAATCAAACCGGTACTTCAAACACAAATATACAACCAAAATATATACAGATTTAATTAAAATTTATTTTTTATGATTAACACCAATTAAACTAAAGAACCTACAGAAAAGAATTATACTTTAAAAAACTAAAAATCAAATTTATTCAATAATCACTGAATATTTTTATAATAATGGATGCTTTATCTACAGAGTATTATACACTGAAGTTGCACTGATTTACACTTAATGGGCATCAGCCTTAAACAGCATTTTGAAGGAACTGCAAAAAAAAAATTTTTTTTTAAAATTCTTTTCCTCTATTCTGCATTAAGATTTTGACCGTTATAAAATTTAATTATCACATTATAATAAATTCTGCATTATGCATTTTGTTAACATTTGATATTTCATTTATGATGTAATAAAATCAATTTACACAGGATTGTCATTCCAACTATGATGAGCTCACGAGGAAATAGAATTTTCTCTCAATATAATAGTGTCATAAATTGACAAAAATACATAAACCCCTTAATAATCTATGAAGAGCACATTTATAGTTAAGGAGCATTTCAGTTGTATTTAAATTGCTTAAACATATAAAATAAATTGCACATAAAGATTTCAGAAATAATGGCATTTGGCATTCTTTTGTTCATGGATCAGCATTCAAAATATATATAAGCATGCTTATGATAGCAGTGTTAAACAGTTAACTATACTACTCATTATGATTCATAAAATTTCCAATCCAGATACTTTTTTTTTTTACGCATAGCTGATTTTTTTACAAAGAAACCAAGTTTAAACCAACAAGTTTTACAATGCAAAATCCGCTAAATGATGCAGAATCTGAAACTAATTCTCTTGGCAAAAAGGATTTATCCACAATAGAAAACTTTGTTTAAATATTCACATGATTAAGTTACATTTTAATACTAATATGGCCCTGAAATTGAATGCAGTGAACAATCATGCCAAAAAAGAAGGGGTTGTGAAACCAAGACTGATTTAAATAGAATATAAAATTAATATTTGCTTGTCAAATTAATGTTTTTTTCAAAATGTACAGTTACTTCAAACAGCAAAGCATCTTAAATATTTCATTAGGGTTGCTATTACTATTTCAAGCTATATTTTGTGCAAACATTTATGTTTGGCAATAACTGTTCCCCTTCTAGTAAAAAAGTACACAAAACTCTAATATCAAGAATAGCTTCATATTAAAAAAATAGCTGAATAGATAACACCACTGAACACTGGTCACTCAAAGCAAGCTGCACAGAATTTGTGCAGTTTTCTATACATGTAATATAATATGAATTAAAGTCTTTTAGAAAGTCTTTATTGCACAATTAAAGCAGTTTAACAAACTCTTACATCACAAAAATAGGGGTCTTTAAAAAATCTATAAAACTGTAGAATAATATTAATATAAAAATTTAGTTAATGTTAAAGCATGGGATACCTACATAGTCCAATATTAATGCTACATAAATAAAATTAGAAACTCTAACTATCTTAAGCTTATTTGGAAAAACCACAGCAAAGAAAAATTTTACAAAATGGCATACGTTTCAAACTTTCACTTTCTTCTTCGATCTTATTCTTTAATATTGTGTTGTTTTGTATCTGAAATATAAAAACAAATACTGAATTAAAAAACTGATTAAGTAGTAAAAAAATTGCATGGACGGATACAGTAAAAATATTAATAATTAGGAATACTTTAACAAGTTATTTAATCTCTAACTTTAAAATTAGCTTAATTCAAACTTAAACTGGCATTAATTGTAGATGTACGAAGAATAAAATAATTAAACAAAATGCTTGCTTTTAAAAGTTTTTTCTATTATGCATGTAAATAAATTTCATAACATTATTAAATCCAAAGATAAAAGTATTTTTTCAGACAATTCAGCACATATTTAAACAAAACATTACACTTATTTGCAAACTGTTTACAATAACAGGTTAGAAAGGCTTTTATTTTAAAAACACAAATGAGTTTTATACAACATATTAATTTAGCACTGAAAATACAGTCAAGTGCTAATTCATCAGAGCATATTTATTGGATTCTATCTAAAACAAATTTGTTTACTGTAAATTAATGAAAAAATTATCTTGCAAATTAATGGTGATGTCTGAATAATTTGAAATTTCAAAACGTACTGATATACTATCAGTATAGATATTTGAATGAGTAATAGTCTTCACAATATATTCAGTTGCTTTAATAACAGCTAATATTTCTACTTGGTATATGTTATTTTCATTGTCAAGATTATCCTTCCATTGAAACTTAATTGAATCACTCTTCAGTAAACAAATGAGCATCCCATATTATTATTAATTTCAGAGCAATTGATGTAGACTCTAGGCATTCAATTGCAATATAATAAAATGTTCAGCTTCTTTTTATTATTTTTATTAATGAATAGATTAATATTGTTCATTTAAATATCTATACTGATATGTCAGTACTTTTTGCGAATTCAAATTATTCACAGACATCACCTCTGTTTTATTTTAATTCACTTAAGCTCTGCTTTATTTTACCGAAGTGTCTCTCATTTCAAAAGTTTTGCTGAGAGTTTTCTTAATATTTCTTATAGAAGATTCACTTTACTGGAATTATCAGATTATCTACACAAATCACAATTATGATACATCATCAGTTCCTTTCTGAACATAAGTTCAGTTAATCAACGTTACCTTTTTGAATTAGAGTTTCCACAAAGTTTCATTTAATTTTGGGTTCCACATTTGTTCTGCTTAAGTCAGTAGATTGACTTTTTTCAGTTTGCAAACTTTGCCTTCAGGAGTTACAAAACCTTCTGGATGGAACATGAAAATCTCTGCATCAACTGATTTATTTAAATATGCTGTTTGAATATTTCGCAGCTAAAAGTGATGTGCATATAGAACTGTCCCAAACTACAAGTAGAAAAGTTTTTTTTGTGATCTTTTTTATACTTTTGTGATTGAACAAAATTAAAAATGTATCAATTAGCCAAAAAGAACTCTTAGCTAAGTATGGTATGCAAGAATTTTAGCAGGGACAAAGACAGAAAATGTATGTATCTATTGGGTCTTGAACTTTAACTAATGAATATTTTTTCCTGATTTATTCTCTTTTCAGCTCTGCAAGGGAGAGTGTTGGGAAATTTGCATTCTCCCTTTGCAACTGCACAGTGATGAAGACGTGAAACAATCAATACTATATAATCCTGCAGTAGAAACCAAGAAATGTGTAAAGGCTTGTGTGTTCTCCTAATGTACCTATATTGGGTGCATGTCATCCTGCGTGTATTGATGTGGCCAGTAGTCATGATTCTCTCCAGCATGGCGTGGCAACGCGATGCAAGGAATCCTAACATGGGATATAGAAGTCAAGACTAGATTAGAAACATGTATATAGCAGAGTGTCCCACACAGCATTTTATACGAAGTATTGCATGGAATTGTTGCAGTCATGTGCTATTCACATTATGTTTTTCCTCACATGTCATAAGTTGAGATAACCTGTTCTTCTGTTTCATAATAGCGAGGAAGCACAACGAATTATAATTATTATAATTCAAGGAAATCCCACATTAGAACTTGTCTTTCAGATACATTAAATACACTCCTTTAGACAAAACAGTAAAAAACATGTTCTGCACTGTACAAATACTCTCAGCATCACCATAAACCAAACCACAATCTCAAACTTAAAACTCCCCCAGCATTTACCTAAACCTTCAAAATGCTCATTATTAGCAATATTTAAACAGAAGATAACACTGCTTACAAATATATTTCCACAAAAATTGTTGCCACTCCTATTAAGTTTAGCATTTCTTGTTTGGTATTATTTAATCACTTGCTTTGTAATTTGTTTGATGTATGAATCTAGCAACCCAGTTTTTTTTTTTTTTTTTTTTTTTTTTTTTTTTTTTTGAATGCTACGATCCAGAAATTATCCTTCTAAGCTTACCAGCATTTAATTAACATTGCAGAAATACTGAATGTTATTCATCATTAAGATATACCGATTATTTTATTATTATGTTAAACCATACATGTAAATAACCCCATTAATCCCTGTGTTTATAAAGTGAAAAAAAATCAGATATGAAACATAGTTAGAATGATGAGTCAAAACAGAAATATTAATAAGTTATATACACATTAAGCAGACGTTTGGCCAAATTTGAGTAAATAAAGAAACTGATACATACTTGATCAATAACGTTTGTTAGTTCTTCAAAATTTGTTTTCAGAAGCTTTGCAAATTCCCTTTGAACATGAGCCTAAAATATATGCAAATATATTCATTAAATAATGGGGAAAACATTCAACTGCATCTCAAGACTTTGTAATATATAATGGAAACAAATTGTACTAAACACTATATAATGGCACACAGATAAACTGCATACAAAAATATTTTATGTCACATATTTTAATAAAATAAAAGGTACTTACGTATTATCGCAACCAGGTTGGGCGATTTGTAAGTTTGAGTAAAAAAGTATGAATAGAAAGAAAATGTACATTTATTAATTACAGATAATTTTTAATACATTTTTAATGAGCTTGGCACCATATAAATTCGATAAGGTACGAGTCAAGATGATGATGGGCTGTTCCTCTCTGTTTTTTGTTGCGCCATTTGGCTGAGCCCCACATGTGCTCTACATGTTGTATGTGAACGCCCGTGTTGGGATCCACAAAGTTATATTTGTGATTAACAGTTCCATGCAGAAATCCAGCATTTTCGAACTCACTTGTATTGTATCCTTTCCAGCAATCCGAATAAATGATGATTCCTTCCTTGATATTTTCGCAAATTTTTTGCATGAGGGTAACGGCGCTTCTGTTAGGTACAGTAACCAAAAAAGTCTCTTTCTTTTCTCGGCAAATTCCGCCGAAAACCCATTGCTGTGGTAGTACACGCCCAGTGTTATTTTTTCTTTTTACAAATAAACTTTCGTCTATTTCCACAATAAGTCCTTTGCCGCCTATTTGCTTTCTTTCTTTTTCATCCATTTCAAGGGCACATATCTCCCGCATGTAATTATTCCAATCTATCTACGAAAAACTACAATCTACGAAAAACTACGTATAACACGTAGGGTTGCCGTAAGTAGGGTCGCCAAATTTGGCGATTTATGCGAATTTTGGCCTGGTTGCGTTAATACGTAAGTATCAAATAAAATTTTATGCACAAGTCTGAATGCATTTTCAATATAGATTTCAAGAGGTACAGAGTTGACTCTCAAATTATATGTGCATTTGCATTGCACATTTCAATTTTTATATAGACTGTTTTTCAATAAAAATATTAGAAAATATACTGAAGATAAACAGAAATTTTGGGGGGAGGGGTAGATAAACCATATGCTTAAAAATATCAAAAAATTTTAAAAAGCATCTATACCAATTTCTATCATAACTAAAAAAAAAAATTGCTATAAAGAATTGAAATTTGCCAATATATAAACACAAAAACACTTTTACATAGTATTGCCACTTTTGTTGATTTTATATGATGCCATTAGCACAGAGAAAAATACAAAGTTAAATCGTTTATTATAATAAATTTTCAGGCACTTCCTGCTGCTCGTACTCATGATGAACTCATGCAGTTTACCTATTAAAAAAGCTTCAGCAATTCACTAAACCAGTCAACTAAGCACAGATTAAAATGTGATTTCTCTTGGTCGTTTAGTATAATACAGCAAATTTTAAATAGCATAATAAATCCAAAATCTAATTTCTCTAGTTACTATGAAGAAGCATAGAAATATCACAAAGAAAATGTTGAATTGATAGGTAAGCCACAATATGCGACTTTGAAAATGGCTAAACAACAGTGATGTAATGTGAAAATTATAAATGATTAAAATTTTTATATGTTACATGCAATTTGTATCTCTGCATTACCTAACTAAATAAAGAATGATCTAATTTAAACTTCTGCTGGTACGACTGGGTACATCTTTGCCAACTTTCATGTTCAGTGATATTTCATAGATCAGTAAATCATCATGTTTCACTTTTATGTTTAAGGCTTACAATATACATCAACTTTACTATCTGAAATGCATTTTTTAAAGTGGAAATTTTCCCTAATAATAATTTGGTTTTTCTAATGTTTAATTTCGTGTTTTATATCCTCAACTAACCAAAATTTTCACATAAAATCAGAATTTGGCACTTCCCAAGCATTTTGGATAGTCAAGCTTGTACTGTACATTTAATTTTGCACAGCTATGCCTTTTCAATGTCACTATTATTTTAGACTGTATTTCATGCCAAAATTTTGCATGGATAGATCTGTTGCCCTGTTAATCAGAAAGCATCTTTAGTAGCTAAGCTTTTTGCTAAGCAATAATTATATGTAAATTTCCAATTGTATGATATGCTGGCATCTTTAATCCCCACATAATTCAAAGTTCAATTATGCATATAATATAAAAATTAAATAATTTATGTGAAAGAAAACACTTACATAAGCCTCATCAACATTTATTTTTTCTAATGGTAACTGCTTTAAATCTAAATTGCATATCTTCTTTTGTGAATTTGTGCAGTTATGCAAACTTTCTGTTTGTTCTCTAATGCTTGCAATCCTGGATTTTAAATTTTTGACTGCTTTTGACAAAGAGGATGCATTAGCTATAGCTGTATGTTGATCTTCAACTGACATTGCCCCTGAAATAAAAATATATCAATACATTCAGAGAAGTTAGGAAACAAAGAAATTTATACAAGTTTAATTTGCAACTAATACATCATATAGGACAAATTGAAATATGTAATCAAAGTACCTGGGCACCTCAAAATGTTGATTCTTCAACAAATATGGTAATACGGCATGGATTGTAATGATAGCTGTCTCTCTCAGGAATACTAGTTACTAATTTTTGGAACACTACATTTTCTCAACACACATTTTCACATTTCTCATCACACATTTTCTCAAATCATGGAATTAAACAAGAAATGACCACCCTCATTTCTTTTTACACCTTATTTTTGCTTACATTTTATTACAGCAACTGCCAAAAACCCAGGTTCGCAAAAATGACATTGAAAACCGAATTAAAATTTGCTGAGCTGAGGAGATACTAATCTTCTATTGAAACCTCAAATTATGTCAATTCTGTGCTGCCAAATTTTGCTTCAAACTGCTGTTGCAAGATAACTCAATAAGATTTTCTTCCACAGAAGTAAATTCTAATGGAGCACTAATGCTAAATGGATCTTGAATCCATGCAAACCTATAAAACCAGATAATTAGCTGTGCCCCTCAAACATTAAATCTTGAGAAAGAACAAGAATCAGTTAAAAATTATTCGTCAAAAATTGCTACGATATTTAAAAAAAAAAAAAAAAAAAAAACCTTTGCCTACATCTTCATTCCATTTTCTTCTCCATACTTTAATTTTTTTCCTATAAAAGCTATTTTTTCCATCAACTCCCCCCCCTGCAGAGAGAGATTAAGGGAATTCAGCTTTTCAAAAATATCACATAAATATGCAAGTTTCATATCTTCATCTTTGCATCCTTTTTGTCTAAAGACAATAAAAATTCAAACTGAAAGAAAATGGTGGATTTTCAACTCTGAAGGAAAAAACAACCTGTGAAAGTCAGTACATGTAAACTTGAACCAAATAACATGAGGTAAATTTAGCAACAATGTGAAGAAAGGTTCAAGGTTTCTTTTTATGGAACGAGTCGTGAAAAGCAGTGAAAATGTCATTCTAGCTTTGTTAGATTATCGGGAGGTATATCACGATTAAATAGCATGATCGAGAAGGAGCAGCATTGATGGCTTGCATTCACAAGAATATTCTGTGCTGACGACTTTAGATTTATACAGGGTCAAGTGAAAACAAACCACACAAAAAACTTTAAATATTTTTAGCTTCTTGCTTTGTTTTTGGTTTAGTTATGTGAAATAGCTTGTTCAATTAATTACGAAGTTTCTACAATATTTCACACCACCTGTAAAGAGGCTGCTGCTCCACAGGATGCTGTGGGAACAAATGAATTAAACCATTAATAATTCTTAATATTGTCAAGTTCTGTAAATGACCTTTCTTATGGAAACTGTCTCATATTCATATTACACATGCAAAAAAATCATGAAAACCAATCACGCAGCAAGCCTGTTTGCCTAGGATTGAATAAGGGCTAAACTCCCAGTATTCAGCAGTCTAATCGCTTGACCACTAGCGAGGCATAAATGACTGGATAACTGTAATGCAAATGCTTTACATATAATTTTTTTTAATAATTGATTTTAAAAAAGCAGCTATAGTGATCTTTTTATACAGAGTGAGATGCCTTCACGAAAGACTTTTTAAAAGTCAGTACTTAATCTTTGAAAAACCACATGCAATCAACCCATTTTGTTGCTGGGAAAAGAATTCAAGGCAAATTAACAGTCCAGGAATTTGGCCATTTGACCATATATTAAAAACCAATACATTCCCCAGTACAAAAAAACGAAGTCTTCTAGGTAAACATTTCTTTAAATGTAATATATAATGATCCCATATATTTAAGTATATGTAAAATTTGATAACTTACATTTGACAATATTTTTTATTTCTTCCAATTTTTCATGATCAATTGAGCTAGATATATTTTCATGTACAAGCTCCACAAAAGTACTTTTGAATGCTGCAACAAAAAATATATGTATATATATATATACTTTATAATTTAAGAAAAGAATAAAAATCTTCTAGAATTTGATTTTATTTTCAGTTAAAAAGTAAAAAAAATCATGAAAATTATAATAATTAAATAAAATGCATGTGAACCAGCTGTTCAGCAAAAATAAAGATCTATTTAGATATATGTTACAAACTTAATAATGAACTATCATACATAATTCTGAGTTCCAAAGGTTGGTTCCGTTGCTGGGTTAAAAATACATTGTGATGTTTAGTTTTCAGAAAATTCCATAGCTACATATGCTAATATTTAATTTTAATGTACCAAAGAAAAAAGTATTGAGGAATATTTTTGTCATCACAGGCATAATGATTTGGTGCTCTTCCATTAAAGTCATACCATGCATTTTTGTGCCATGGTGCACTCTGGCTTGTATCTTTTCCCGCACATTTATCTCCATGCTAGCTGAAACAGAACAGATGGAATCAGTAACAAAGACTCGTTCTCTAATGTCGTGACAAAACCTTCCAAAAACCCAATGTGGCGGAAAAAGATAGTATACATTATTTTTTTCTTTTATTTCATGAATAAGATTTTCATCAGTTTTCCCAGTTTTATAGCAATGAAAAATTTTAACATTAGGACAAGATAACAAAGATTTCGAACACACTTCTCTCATGGCATTAATACAAGGTATGGCTATTAATTTCCAGGACTGACGTAACTGTAGGAGAATGAAAAGTCGGAAGATGGCGCTAATGATTGCATATTGAAGAGCGTTTTCTTGCGCATGTGCAGTGCAATCAGCACTATTCTGCAGCAAGTGGTTCTCGTGGAAAGGTACATTAAAACATAGCTCTTAAATTCCTAGTGTCGAAGTGGAAATGGAGCAAAGAATTAACATTAAATTTTGCTTCAAATTGGGCAAGACAGCTGCGGAAACCTATGAAATGTTAAAACAAGTTTATGGTGAGGAAGCATTATTACGCTGAAGAACTTTTGAATGGTTTAAACACTTTTGGGATGGGCGCGAAAGCGTCGAAGATGATCCACACACAGGTCAGCCGCAGTTCATACGCACGCCGGAAGCAACTGAAAAAGTTCGCGATATGGTGAAATGACTATTCGAGTACTCGCCAATGAATTGAACATGGAAAAAGAGATGGTTCGGCGAATTTTGACGCAAGACCTAGGCAAACGCAAGATTTGTTCCAGACTCGTTCCTCACCATTTAAGGGACGAACAAAAGCAATTGAGACTAGACGCATGTGGCAAACTTATTGACAACGCTGATGCTGACCCTGCATTCCTTGATAGGATAGTCACGGAAGACGAGTCTTGGTGTTATCAATATGACGCTGAAACCAAGCGCCAAAGCCGAAAGGTGGTTTCCAAGTTCAACAACGCAGAAAAAATTTCGATTTGAAAAGTCCAAAATCAAGGTCATGTTAATCGCTTTTTTCGATTGCGATGGACTCAACATGAATTTCTTCCTCCTAACATGACTATCAATGGACAGTTCTACACAGAAGTTCTTGACCGACTTCGAAAACGAATTCGTAGAGTGAGGCCTCATTTTCAACAAAATGGGAGATGGCTGCTGCTACATGACAATGCCTGCCCACACATTGTGTTGCCTGTGAGGCGATTTTTAGCCCAGCTTGGTGTCGTTGAAATGCAGAATCCACCATACTCTCCAGACCTAGCACCCGCAGACTTTTTCCTGTTTCCTAAGCTGAAAAATTTGCTGAAGGGAACAAGATTTCAGGACGTTGAAGCCATCAAGAAAACTGTAATGTCACTATTAAAGAGCATTCCAAAAGAGGACTTTAAAACTTCTTTCCGAAATTTGTACAGCTGAGTAAATGAATCATCAGTAAACGAATCCTGCAGTAGCAACAAACAGAGTACGCAGATCATGTTTGTATCTTCCCATCATGATTGAAGGCCACACAAATATTTGGACACTTTGCATCACACATTAATTTCATGCTGCAATTATCTGAAATAGGATTTTTCTTTGTAAAGAATATCCCTTTCTTGAACTTGTTCATCTCTTGGCAAATTTTAAGCCATGAAAGGCACCGCAGTAAAGAGGGAAAAAAGTTGAAAATATGGCCATACAGACAGTTATTGGCAATAACTGGTGCTGACAAAATACACAAAAACGTGCCAAGTTGTGCGTCTTTAAATATAAGAGTACAAATAATTTTTAGTACTTACAAAAATTTCAATGCACATTTCTAACCAATTTCAATATAAATACCAATTATTCAACAGCTGATAAATTTTACGAATCTTGAGAATGGCACAATTAAGGTTCATAATAAATCTCCCATTTTAAGTGATACCATTTTCAATTCATATGGATAACTTTTATTTATTTCCATATGTGCAATAAAGTTCATGATTTAAAATAATTTATGGCCAGTTTCAATAATTTGAAATATTACTCTAACTAAATAGCACAGTAATAAAATAGTTACATGTCATAATATCTTTCTAAACTTACAATATCTAGTACGCTTAATAAAGTGTCTGATTCTTCACATCAAAGTTTAACAGAAAATACATTACAACAATCAAAAAATAAATAAAATACATGAACCATGCACGTAAGAAGTTAACCAATAATATGTAACTAAATAACAGATCAAGCTAAATTTAATGTACATGCTCATACTAAATTAAAACAACAGAAAAGCACAATAATTTTTAATATTGGTCATTTTAACAGATACAAGTCAAAGTTAACCTACTATCAAAATTCTGTATAGGACTCTTATTGGATTTTTCAAATGCTTGGTCAATATCCTAGAAGGGCGAAAAAAGTTAGTGTTAGAAACTGTTTAAGGAAATCAAATTACAAAATACTTCATGTTCAAATGGATAAACTTTAACAGCTGATATTTCATTTAAAGTCAAATTAAATTGATGCATGAAACATTCACTTTACTGTTATCAATCAATCTATTATGATACAGTGACTTCCTGAATCACTGGAGTAATACTAGGATTAATCCAAGGGCAATTAAAAAATACATGAAAGAGGATAGCACCCATAGTAAAATTTTAGGAAATTATTATTAACTATTTAGCTACATTAACAAGCAGAATCAGAAGAATGAATTCATTTGGTTAGGCAAATTAAATCAGTATTCAAAACAAAAAAATACATATCAAATCAAAATAAGCAATACTTCAATTACATTACCTCTACATTTCAACGAAGATTCGATGTAAAACAGATTAATGGCTGTACACTTGATTTGGCACTATATTTCAACAATTTACTTTTAACAGGTGATTTAATAACTTATGTGTTCTGGATTACATGCAACTAAATTACACACTGATATTAATAAAAACTCCCAAATACAGTTGTTAAATGCCTTTAATCCACATACCCCAGACCCAAAGGTTGTGCATTAGTGAATTCCGTAGATTATAAGTTAAGACTATTTTGTTAATTGTTTCCCGTCCTAATTTTTACATTACATGCAGATTATTTGCACATAAACAAGTAACCTTCTCAGCATTATGGATGTAAAATTCTGTATAGAATGGTTGCTTTCTTAGTCATTACACATGAAACTTTATGCCAGCTTTTAATGTATCTGATTTTAGGTTGGATATACATTTGGAAAAAATCTGATGTGTGCACCACGAGTTCCTTGTACGGAATATTAAATTATATGCATTTTTTCTTTTATTTCATTTATTGGATTGAATTAAATCTACTTTGTCGATAGTGCATAAACCATAATAGAATAAACACACTATTAAAATTCACTATACAGTGCAAAGTCCGTAATCCGGACGTCCTCCATTATCCGGAATGATCTATAATCTGGACCTCAAAGCCACAAACTTATGCATGCGCATTTGATGTGCACGTCCGCTACGCATGCGCGTAAAGCCAGTAAAGCGTCTATACATGCGCGCTTCCGATAGTGAAGAAATTCTCGACAGAGCAATTACAGGATTTGAACAGTGGAACTTTGTAACTGAACAAGAAATTATGTCTGTTTATAAAAGAGAGAATTAAAGAGAAAGTATTAGCACAAAAAACGAAGCAACTTAAACAACTTACATTAAAAGAAATGTTTAATAAAGTAAACAAATAAATATGAAGTTTTTTTTTTTTTTTGTAAATTTTGATTCCCTTCAGATCATAATTCCTCTTTATTTCATAAATTACGGTTTAATATTTTTAATTGTATAATTTCTGCATGCCATCTTACCAGATTTAAATTGATGATCTATAATCCAGAAAAGACCTGATCTGGAATCGGCGAAGTCCCGACGAGTCCGGATTACGGACTTTGTACTGTATTTGTTTACCATAGGGACACTCTGGCCCTAGGTTCACTTAACATCATTACATTTCATTCATTTTTTTAACTCAGAATGCACAAAATTTATATCACTTTAAGAATTATCTAATCATTGCCACATACTAATAATAATTCAAATACCATAATATATCTAAAATGATGTATAAAAGAAATTAAGCAAAGAACAACAAAACAAAACAAAAACAAAAAAAGAAAGAAATTTTTCACAAACAATTCAGTATTTCTCATTCAATTAATTCAGTTCTCACTTCCCGACAAGGCAATATAGTCAAAATTCGTTAATCCGGACTCGTCGGGACTTCGGCGATTCCAGATAATCGATGTTTCCGGATTATAAATCATCAGTTTCAATCTGGTAAGATGGCATGCAGAAATTATAAAATTAAAAATATGAAACCGTAATTTATGAAATAAAGAAGAATTATGATCTAAAGGGTATCAAAATTTACAAAAAAAAAAAAAGCTTAATATTTATTTGTTTACTTTATTAAACATTTCTTTCAACGTAAGTTGTTTAAGTTGCTTCGTTTTATGTGATACTTTCTCTTTAATTCTATAAACAGACATAATTTCTTGTTCAGTTACAAACTTCTGCTGTTCAAGTCCTATAATTGCTTTGTCGAGAATACCAACTAATTTGTCAATCGAAATTTTTTCGTTTTCAATAACCTCTGTGTCACTTTCTTCACTATTGGAAGCAAATTATAATGACGAGGAATTTGATTTAAATCATATCAAAGACGGAGTACATTGAGATGAAATACTACATTTAGTAAGGAATTATAAGCCAAATAAAAAAAAAATCTGCCCTGAAGATAAGGATAGTTATGACAGATCAACTTCCAATTCATTGCGCTCATATACTTATAATACTTTTGGTGCAGCCGACTGCAACCAAAATACGAGGTGCACATCTACATGTTATAGAAGTCCTATACAAAAAATTTCAACGTTCAGAGGCTACTCGTTTTTGAGTTATGGAAATACGTACGTACGTGCGCACAGACGCCACAAAAAATTCTCTTTTAAATTAGTTTTAATATTTTTTTGGAGAGAAAAGAGTTTTTAATTCTGTCCTTACGCACAGATGTCATGCAAAAACATCATTAAATTACATTTGATAGTGGTGAAAATGGATATTTGCGTTGAAATATGCTGCCTGAAACTTTTCACGATTACAATACCTCCTTTTTACTTCGTACAAGGAAGTAAAAAAGGGGGATCAAGGTAAAGTCGTATCTTGATTATAATCAAGAAAATACCATTTATTCATTACATTCTGAGGCACTTGAACCATTTCAGTACCAAGGAGCAATTTTGCGCTTCTTCTATGTCGCACAAAAAGTGCCAGCGCTCTAGGCTGCGAAGCCGATAACCACAACATGCTCGGGGTTATGCTCAGAAAGATTTCAGAACAACACTGAATTGAATTGCAACTTAACCGTATAAGAGCAGGAAACAGCACAATAGCACTCTTTGGCATTTTTAATTGCAGAATAAGACGAGCGAAAAACTGCTCCACTGCACTTTTGGACGAAAAACAGCAAAGACATGCGACACACAAACAGTTAAAATTTCAGGGCTAAACCCACAATGGTCTGATGGTTAAAAAACTTATATATTAAGAATTCTTTAATGTGAAACCATTATATTTTTAATATAATTATACACATACATAAACGTTATGA
Organism: Stegodyphus dumicola; assembly: GCF_044657685.1. NCBI lineage: Eukaryota > Metazoa > Arthropoda > Arachnida > Araneae > Eresidae > Stegodyphus > Stegodyphus dumicola. The sequence continues at coordinate 173,420,141 of NC_140774.1, read as the reverse complement.
ATTAAATGCTTACTTTTATATTTTTAGGACATTATTTCTATTGTTGCTTGTTTCATTGCTCTGTTGTAGGAGGTTTCTCTTTCATTATTTTTTCCTGAAGTTTTACATATTGTCATTATTTTCTGATGTGTTATAAAATTCTGTTTTTCTGAAAAGCACTGTTGACCTAATGCTAAATCCTCAATTAAAGTAATTTTTGCTTCTTAATTATCAGACTGAGTATTTGAATTTTCATCTAATGGGTTTCAGACATGTAAAATAATTTCATCATTAATTGCAATGTAATACGAGCTTCATTTTTAAAAATCATTCAGTCTCAACTTATTTCTTCTCTTAAAAGTTCAAGCAAATCTTAAATACCCTTTTTTGTAAATAAAAGCAATTCTGTTGCTTTTATTTTTGTGGGAGATAACTTAAAACCTAAAAAGTCACCTTCATAAAGAGTGTCATCAGCTAGCCAGTGGTTGTTTATAAGCCATTTTTTTCCTCAAAAAACTCATGAATAAAATCTTTTAATAAGCAAAAAAAAAAAAAAAAAAAAAAGCATGTATTCACATTCTTAGAAAAAACAATTCAAACTGCACACACATTTTATTTTGGCTTGCATTTGGAATACAAGCCCCCTTCCCTCCTTTTTTGTTTCTGATTCTCTTGATTCTCCCAAAAATCTCAATGATGATACGATTATTTAATTTTGAATATGATTTAGGGTGTGACTAATTGTTCAAAGATGCACTTTCCAGTAGTAATTCTTCACATGATGTTAATGAAGATCTCATATCTGATGCTGGACTTTGGTATTAACTACATTCTCAAGATTGTTTTACCAATTCCAGCATCATAGCAGTTCAGGAATGACAATGTCTGTTTTGGAAAAGTACTGAGAGTACAGTAGAGTTCTGAGTAGCAAAGTACTGAGTAAAGTATATTGCCAAGACTGTGACATAGCATTATGTGTAACTCCTTGCTTTAAAATTTAAAATTTATCGCATGCAAACCAAATTTGAAATTTTTATTATAATAAATACAATGTCTAATATATATTTTGCATAAACATATAATATTTGTGTAATAACACATTTTTAACAAATAAATAAAATATTAATTAAATGTGATATGAAATAGTGTAAAATCATATGGTAACAGGAAGATGTTATTAAATAAAAAAGAAATAAGCTGATTAAAAATTCTCAGATCACAGCAAAAATATTTCTCCTGTAAGGTAAGTTTGCATTAGATAAGTTGTCTTGTGTTAGAACTGTCTCACTTTGTATGTACAGTAGGCACTGCTTAATGTGAATAGTTTTACTCACAGCTATTTTGACATTAACTAAATGATAACATTAGGCAATAAGATAACATATCCTTCAAAATAGCAATAGATTTTAACTAATTTGATATGAATATAACTAGAAATATAAGTATTTTCACAGCATTTTAATTAGGAAAATACAAAAGTTTGTTTATGTACACAATGTCTTTAATGCAAAAGTTCATTTGTGAAAGGTTCATAATGTCTCTGGAAAATGACACTCTACCCTTAACATGGAGAGAGCATCTTCGTTCATTGAGAGAACATGCCAATGTAAAATTTTAAATTAGGCAAAAAAAAAGTTTGGCATAGACAATTTTAGGAAATTCTACCTGGCAGTAGCACAGAAAAAAGAATTCTGCCATATTTTTTTTTGCTCCTGAAAAAAAAAAAAAAAAAAAAAAAAAAAAAAAAAAAAAAAAAAAAAAAAAAAGACCTGTGTCTGACCACCCTCATAATCGATAATTATTCAAATGGTTGTGATATCTAATCTAATAATTTAATGGTATCTAATTTCAAATGGTTGACTAAAATCGAAACCAAGCTGCCGGGCTACCTGATCCCTTGGTGACATTACTCTGCCATTTGGCAATTTTTGTAATCTATTTTGACATTATTTGGTGATTCTGATCATTTTAAAAAATTTATTTCATATATCAGATAATATTAACCAAATGGTTGATAACAATAAATGATCCAATTTCTACATTTTCATATACAAATGGACATGACTTTCGCAATTTGATAACAATATCTGAATGATAACATCAACTACGATCACAGTAAGCACTGTCTACTGTACATTATGTTTCAAAATTTAATAATAATAATCTGAATCCTTTTGACTCCCAAAAACTTCAGATAACGGATGCTCCTCCCATAACAATATTTTTTCATGACCATGTTCAATCATAATCTAAATTCCATACTTACACTATCAGTATCATTGGCAAATTTTATTAAAATGTTGAAAACTTCAGTAGCATTTCCCTTCACGGCTGGAGATGACTGTTGCATATGTTCATTTATAATACACATACAGGTGATAGGAACACTACAGAAGACAAAGAAAATATGCAACATGTTAGAGTGAGGAAATACTAAATAAAAATATTAGTAATCAAATTTTTTTTATGATTTTCCACCTACAAATATACATAATTAACTCACTAACATTAAAAAATTAAGATAAAATCTTAGCTTAATTTTTATCTATTAAAGAGCATTCTGAATTCCTAATATTCAAAGAATCAAAACAATAGAGCCTGTTCAACCAATTAACATTTTTATAACAACACTGCACCTTTACATGAATTATAATTACTGCTTTAGGAAACTCATAAAAATTTTCACAGTTTCAGAAGATTTGGACTTTAGAATCATACAGTTATTAAAGGAATTTTGTAAAGATGTGAATGCAGTTCAATAATTGTATTATTTGCATAATGATTGCAAGCCTGATATTCAGTTTTAGAGTATAAATTATTTTGAAAGATATTTACATGTAATTTATAAATTATTATAATAATAATCTATCTTGTTTTTATTATATGTAACAATGTTTAGCAGGTTTTTAACATTTCCCTTGCATTTAATGAGAACATGTCGCTAATTTATATCAAAGCACAAAACCGTAAAGCCGTATATTTAAACCTTCACCCCCTTACTGGTCAGATACTTGGTTCTCAAGCATTTATCTAAACCAAGGATTTCCAACCTTTCTTTTGCATCAATCTCTTTTAAAGGAATGGTTTCTTCATCAACCCCCCTCCCTTACAGTTTTCTGAATATACAGTATACAAAACTCACAATATAAATACTGGCATACAGGGTGATTCAAGACTAGAGAAGGAAATTTCTAGGAGGGGTAAGGCTACATTTAGACGAGTCTGAATCCCATAGCAATGCAGGGTTGGAAATGCAATCCTAACAAGATAGGGAGGATGTTAGAGGCTGTTACAGGAAAATTGTCAAGAACCAGCTGCAAAGATATTAGGATGGAAAATATTAATACACTCTGAATGCAAATTGACATTTAAAGACTAAGTTTAAAATAAATCATGACTTGACTTTACCAATAATGAAGTTGCCCAAAGTTCCGCAATGTGGGTACCACATAGAAGCTCAAGACGTTTTGAAATACGCTGGGCAACCATTAGATATTTGCAGTAGCCACGAAGATGTGTCATTTCAAGATGTATGAGATTTCATGCCTTACATTATGCTACAAAATATCAGGAACCTTCATATTGGGAACCAAATCTTCAAATATTGGGAACCTTTATCAAAGTCAGGTCTTATTTTTATGGTCTCTATATGCCAGTTTGCAATCATATTGAAGTCCAACAATTCTCCCCCCTACTTCCTCCGATCAGCTGTAGAATAAATAAAGATGCAGGAATAACAAATCAATAATGGGTGGAAAAACTATTTAACAATAATTTATAATATGTATACAGTTTCGCAAGTGCATGAGGTTCCAACCATTCACAGTTACAGAGTCTTAGCAATGGCAATGTATGGATTGTTGAACACTTTCAAAAATACCAGGCATGTCACATATGTTTGCAGGTTCCATGGAGATTCTTGTGAAAAGGTTGGTATTACAGTCATTGGGCATCTCATAGACCATAGCTTTCAAGGCCCCCCACTGCTGCTCAAACATATTGTTCAAGTAACATTGCATGGCTCGGGTAAAATGAGCTGCAGCCCCATCATGCTGGTACCACAACCACAGCAAATACAAGTAGGAAGACTATGCAGACCATCCAATAGGTCCAAAAGGTCTTTGACCATCCAATAGGTCCAAAAGGTCTTTGACCATCCAATAGGTCCAAAGATATTAGTTAATTAAGTAATTGCCAATAATACCCACCCATACACTGGCGTAAAACCGTCGTTAAACAGCATGTGGGTTGCTGTGGCTCCCCATATGAACATTGTGTTGTTTGAATATCCCTTCAATGGAGAAAATGGCTTCATCCATGAAAAGAATACACGATAGAAATGCTGGGTTATGGTTTTATTTGTCCACGTATCGGTGCACTAATTCCATGTGCTAATGATAATCCTGAGGCTGCAATGACTGGATGTGTTGCAAATGATGTGGATGTAAGCACTCCTTGTACAATGTACGCTATACACTGGATTCAGATACTGCAATATCAGAATCAATGGTTCATGTGCTTGTAACCGGAGTTTCTTCTACCCTACACACCATCTTATCATCGAAGGCAGGTGTACTTATTATGCATGGCCGCCCTGCATCACACTTGCTCCTGCAGAATGTTCCATATTCACACAGGTTACAGTGCAGATTTACAAACATTTGGAAATTATGTGCACACCTGTTCAAGTATTGTTCAACATACAACGGTGCTGCAGCCCTTCCATTGCACCATACACAATGTGCATGTTCCCATTTCCAAGTTCATGAATTATTACATGTTCTCTGTATGCAAATGGAATTTGAAATGACCAATGCTTGCTGTATGTCCGCTAATGTCCAGTGAAACTGTAGATGGCAAGATTAGGGATATGGCCAGAAAACTTCAGGCAACTTCATTATCGAAAAGGTCATGACTTATTTTACGCTTATGGTCTTTAAATGTCAGTTTGCAATATTCCGGCTACTGATCCCTTGATCATCACCAACACTCTTTAAAAATTCATTGATCTCCAAGGCCCCCTTCTCATTATCAGCCTCTTTTGGAAATCCCTTATCTAAACCCATTGCTTATTTAGCAGTCTCAGCAACAAAAGCAGTAACTGGGATAATCACAGAAGGCTAGCCTTCCACGGGAGGTGAACCCATGCCTATAACCCTAACAATCACTTAGCTAGCCATTACACTATCCATGACAGCATTCAACTTTCATAATAATTGCCTAATGATTCATGTAGAAATGAAATTGAAATGAATTTTTACATGAACTGGGATGAAAAATATAATTCAAGAAAAGACTTTTCTTTCTCCCAAATTTTTTTGAACAAATGGCTAGCCTTTTAAACTAAAATACGAAATGTGCTGAACAGAATTTGAACAATCTATCCAAAGTATTATAGTACATCAATGTTATGGGTCACAAACAGAGGTATGCAACTATCATTATATTAAAATCTGATTCACTTATATTCAACTATATACAGATTCTTGCATCCAAGACACTGGATGTAGTTAAATATGCAGAACAAGTCCCAATTTATTAATAACTACTAAAAGCACTTAAACAGTTCAATATTACATATAAGTAATTTGGTCAGTTTATCAACTCAAGAAAGAAATTCATGTGCAATAGCTTTTATAACAAATTCTCAAGTTCAAATATTATGATCCACAGGTCCATCATATTGACTTTTTTTTTTTTTTTTAATGTAAAAGAATGAAGGTTTTGCATTCAAATTCAAAATTTCGCCATAGCAAATGCAATTTCCTGTAATAAAGTGATAATGGCCTTTCCTGTAATAAAATAAAAAGGACTTACACAAGAAAAGCAATCATTAATATTAAACAAAATTTGTGCATGGTCCTCCAACAATTATCACTTCGTCTTTGTCTTTGGCTATTTTTAGCACCACAACGCCCGCAAAGCCTGCAGAAACTGAAGAACACTCCAGTAATGAGCATAACACAGATATAAATGATACCAATAACTATCATAGTCAGGAATGCATAGTTCATTTTGGCTATCTGAAAAGGAAAGAAAATCGTTTTAATTTTCATTCTAAAATGATATACCAATATTCAGAAGTTTCATTTAAAAAATACTGAAACACAAAATATTACAAAAACAAATTAATAATTTAAAACATTTGAAAAATTCATCAAGTTATTTAAACAATCCAACTACATGGTGGGAATCAAAATTAAAAAAAAAAAAAAAAAAATGAATATTTAACTTTTTGCTTTTTTGATACTTTTTTTTCAATTTAAATTATTTAAGTTGCTTAGCTTACATGTGCTAATACTTAATTAATTTACTGATTTAGTTTACTGCGTTAATACTCTAATTCTATAGATAGATATAATTTCTTGTTCAGTTACAAAGTCCCTAACAGCCATGGCGTTAGGGCTGTTGTTCAAGTCCTATAAAGCC